>NC_049174.1:8912343-9531562 GCF_009769625.2 Cygnus olor | reverse complement strand
CTAGTAATGTGCCAGACTGAAGATAGGCCACCCCAAGCCGACTTTTTCTTTCTTAAAATTATTAGCTTCTCTTCAAGGAGCTTTGTACACATCACACCTGAGTGACTGCATCCCTGGCGCTTAGCCACTCCATTCCTGAGGCCAGATTTTAAAGCAAAACAGAGATGTGCTCTCTGGACGGCTCAAGGTCAGCGTGGATGGAAGCCGAGAGCCAAAAAGGAGAAATCCTGTCTCAGGTCAGACAGAAAAAGCACATTTTTGGTGCTTTTTTTGGTGAAGAGATTGAAGAAGATGCTTCTGCTGAGGACAGGGATGCCAGCTTGGGGCAGGGGAGGTTGGGCTGGGAAGTGATGCTCTCCATGTCCCACCGTGAAACAAGCACCGAAACCACAACAACAGAAGGGTTAGAGCCTTTAAAAATATATTATTATTTATTTATTATTTTTATAGAGCATTGCCCACCTTCTCAGGGCTTTTTCAGGTGGAAAATAATAACATATATATAATATTATAATAATATAATTGGAATTTCTTTTTAATAAAGGCTATAGAGCACATCGCCAGCACCACTGCTGTAAGCAAGCTTCCTGACATGTCCTTAAAGAAAAAAGGGAGAGGTTTGTTTTTCACCAGAGATAATCATTGAATCATTTAAGGGTAGTGAGCCCGTGGCTTTCCTGGGCAATGCCCTGCAGCAGGGGGCAAGGGAGAGGTGTCTGCTTGTCCCCAAAGGCTTCTCACAGCCTTGCCATTTCCGTGGGGTGACTTCAGGAGGTGGACAGGAGCAGGGTCACGGTGGTGGCTTTCCACCAGGGAAAGCCCCCAGGGTTTTCCAACCCCAAGGCTGGATTGGCCCTGCCCAATGTGGATGTGCTTTATATGCTGTTTTTATAAAGCAGGGATCTTTTACAGCCAGTCAACGAGCTAATGGGATGGCTCCAGACAAAGCAAACAAACGGCAGCATTAGATTTCAGACAAATTCAAGAGATTTTGGCCAGGCTCCCCTCCTGCTTACACCAGCTGTACACTGGGCTTGCTCCATTTGCTCCACTCCCTTCCAATGACTGGAAAAACTGAGGTTTCCACTAAACCATTAAGAAAGAGGTGATTTCAAACCAGCCAGGCTGATTTGACTGTGCTCATTTGAATGGGCTTTTAGTAACCTTCAGAGACTGGCAATTCGGGTGGTAAACCCTCTTTATGACCTGCTATTACCTGTGCTCTGCTCAGAGGCAGCAGAACTCATTACGGGTGTAAATGGCTGGAGTGCTCCTGTGTACCAGCGCAGGCAGCCTTTAATGCTCTCCCTTTTCCTGCTTCTCCATGATAAAAACACATTACTGGTAAAAGAAAAACAAAAGCCATGGAGTTAGCTGCCAGTTTGCCTAGTGGCTTCTGTGCTTGAGGTTTTATTTTGCTGCTGATGTCCCATGGTTGACTGCAGTAAGCACACTTATTTTTTAGGAAGATGGCCAGTGTGGTACAATTTCTGTTTTTTATTTAGCTGCACATTAAATGTTCCCCTTTGCCCCAGCTTTTACAACGGATAAATTAAAGAGAGCTTTGCAAAACTGGAAACGTGGAATGAAAGCAGTTGCCTGTCCATCCTGTTGGGCCAAAGAAACAGCCTCAGGATCAACACTATGACATTAATCCAGTTCTCCAGACTTGATATAATTATGACCATCCCAGATCACATAGGGCACGGGAACTGTAAGCATTCCTCTTGTTGAAAATCGGGAAGAAACTAAGGCTGAAAGGGACCCCAGTTTATTATTCCAGCCCCCAAACTCATGACTGGTTGGATGTCTGTGCAAGCTAATCGCCTCCGGTGGTAGAGATCCCTCGATGGCCCTGCACATCCTCACACTGTTAAAAATTTACTCTCAAATAAGAAAACCTCCATAACTCCACCAAGCAGAAACACTGATATCCCCCAGTGTCCCATCCAGCTCCTTCAGCCCTGTGGTATCACTCCAGAAAACCTCAGCAGCCAGTCCCATGGAGAAGGCCTCCAAGGCATGGAGGACTCCAGTGGGTTTCCAAACCAGCAGAGGGTTTCCAAAGAGCCTGAGGGTCCGTTGGCATGTGGTACAGTGTCCTGGGTGTTGGGACATGCACACACACACGCACACGCACACCACCACCTTTGCTCTGCCCACCCCATCCCCAGTGCTTTGGCTGAAGGCGATGGTGCAGCCAAAGGGCCACAAGTTGCGTTTGGCCTTGAAGGTGCATTCCAGCACCTGTAGCCCACCATCTCCCTCATAAACTTTGAAAATGTGTTTCTGTTTTAGGTTTTTGGACCATGTTATGCCTGGGACAAAGATATGTCACCTAGGTGCTCTAGGAAAACAAAAACCAGTTGCGCTTCACCGCATGTCTCCACACCCCACCTGTTCCGGAGTTTCTCTGCAGAAGTGAAAGGAGCAGATAGTTAATACCGAGAGCACCATCTGGTGGGCTGCAGGGCTGGATAACGTGGGCGGTGAGAGCTGGGAGCAGGTTTGGGGCCTCAAAACCACCCAGAAGCGCATCAGGTCAGGGGCACCAAGCAGCCATGGCCCACTTGGTCCGGATTCCTACAGCCACCGACTGGCAGCTTCAAGGAGAAGGTGGTGTCACTCCACAGCAGTGATCAGCAAACCCACGAAGCATGGTGTGCTCCAAGAACTGTGTGCCATGTCTTTGTGAAACCCCTCGGAGAAAACTCTAGCTGGGGTGACTGAGCTCCAGCCATAAATACCCATCCTTTCATTGAATATGGATAAAAATCTTAAAATCAGCTATGGTGTGGCAATGAGCTCCATAGGTTTATATATGCATGTATAGATTCCTCCCCATCTATCCATATTAAATTGACTAATTTTAGCATTACCACCCTGACAGCTTCATCCAGAGACCTGTGATATCCTGCCAACAAGGCTCTGCATTTGCTGTACTGAACAACAGTTGGAAAAGGCGACCTTCAACAAGCAGATGACCCCGATGCACATCATACAGCACTTTAAAAACCTCAGCTTTTTAATGACCTTTCAGCATAACCCCCAATCTCTCAAGTGCTTTGGGGTAGGGGTATCCTCTAAGATGTTTTCAGGCTTTGCTGTGGCTCCAGCACGTTCCCTGCATATGAGGTGCTAGGAAACACATCTTTATAGGTGTTTGTGCAATTCTATCCACCTGGGGCCTCACCTTGAGACCCTTCAGCCCTTGGGGGGCTTCGTGCCCTCCTCCCCATGTTGTCACCACAAAGGGAGCAGGGAGGTCTCATCTGCTCCTTCCAGCTCCTGCCTCACGTGGGCTTCTTCAGCAGTCAGAGAGGAGGCTGGCAGAGTTTGGGCTGGAGAAATAAGGGGGCTGGGGGGGAGAAATGGTTTGCAAATTTATTACATCTTAATGCTCATCTGCTGAGGGTGGCACCGCCGAGCAGGCGCTGTGATTTTCTCCGGGGCTGTGCAGAACAAGGCCGGTGATGTTCTGTAGCACACTTCCCGTGAATTTTTTTGCCATTACTCACTGTGTTTCTACGCAGCCATCAAATATTTCATAGAAAAGTCTCGGGCTCCACAGCCTCGAGATCTGCTGTGTCAGCTCAGCCACTTAAATCTGTCAAATGCTTTGTGGGGAGGGGGACGTGGCCACACAGAAAGGCTTCTCTCTGTTTTCCTGGGACTAAAAGAACTGCTGTCTTACATATAAGTCAATATATGCGTGCAATGACATGTTTCCAGCCTTTTAGAATCTCCTATACCATTTCTAGCCTTTATATTGTAATATTAATATAATATATTATAGTAACATATTAAAATAAATATTAATAAAATAATATAATATATAATTAATATATTTATACTTTTTATACCATTTACCTGTCATGTTTTATTTTTACCTTCTCTTTTCACAGCTTTCAAGAAAAGAACAAATAATATCATTGATGGAGATCAAAAAGAAATCTTGGGAGTACTTGACCCTCATCCTGGTCCCTGCAAGGACTTCTGCACTCTATGAGCTCTGACAGCCCCAAGCTGCTGTTTGGAAATTATGTAGATACACATGCAAATCCTCCCTGGTGAGTAAAACATATGAAACATATAAATAAGTATAACTTATTTATGAGATCAGTGGACGTCAGGTTGTGCACAGCCATTCAACTAAATGTGATGTTCTCCTGATACACAGTCCCACCTCATTTGACTTAATAACCTGAATTAATCTGGGCGTTGCTTGTCCATTAGTAATTTGGTCAATGTGGATTATTCAACAGCAGCAGTAGTCATGGTGCTTTTCCATCAGCTCTCCTGTTTGTGCCTTCGATGCTTACCCTCTGTATGCTCTCCACTCGGTTGAGGCTACATGGGACTGGTTCCCACATTTCCCAGAAGAAAAATCTCATAAGAAAACACAAGAGGTTTTCTCATAGCTTTCATAGCTTAGCAGGTGGAAACACGCAAGCGGTGCAGAAAAAAAAAAAAAAAAAAGCCAGCTGGATGGACCCAGCTCTCTTGTCAGTGTCAAAATCTGGTTAGTAGAAACTCCTACTGCTGCTCTTCGTGAGTAAACACCCCTGAGGGCTCGGCTGCATATAGCAAACACTCAGATAAGCTGCAGACATGACCAGAAACACTTGTCAGCAAGGGTCTGAGGCAGTTTTCCCTACCAGAACATGGATGTGGGCTTTACTTTTTGAGAGGAGGGTCACAGGATGTGTTATATTTTCAAGTCTGTCTCCTCCTGAAAGAGAGGACTCGGCAGAGGCTCATCTGCCCAGCTCTACATACAAACCACCCCTGGTTTGCTCTCCCAAATATAAGAGAATGAATGGAAGAAACCAGATTTACACTCCATGCTGCTATTGCAGCCCTTCTTTCTGTTACATCCTTTTTTTTTTTTCTTTCTTTTTTTATTTTTTTTTTCTCATATTATTTCTCAGTTTGTTAGAGACATGCACAGGAAAATAGATGCTTGGTTAAAACCATTGGCTGATGGATGCCAACCTGTTGCACTCCAGGCAGGCTCTGCCTCCTGCCTGCATGCCCGTGCAATGCCTCCCCAGCGGTTCCTTGCCATTGTCATGGAGGAAACGAGGAGCATAACACCGCTGGGCTGCAGTTTAATGAGCCGAAATAGTAAAAATCTGTCATGCAGATGAGCTTTACCCCATGATGTTTCCCTTCCCCCCCCTTTTCCGAGGGCTCTGAATCGCAGCACCTGCTTACTTCGGCAGCTGTGATTAAAACGGGGAAAGAAAATGATCAGTGAGGCTTGCTTTCTTCTCCCCAAACAATACCGAAAATCTCCTGAAACTGGCATGCTCTGTACAATCTGAATCAAAACCTCGGCGGTAATAAGTGTGCCTTTGGACCCTAAGAAGTGTCCTTTGTGTGGGGTTCTCCCTGAATTTTAATAAGCTCAGCTTTCCACAAAGACCCCCCCAAAAAAAGAGGAGCAGACACACACACACAAAGATAAATTTCATTAGGCTCTGATCTCTGATGGGCAGCTCCTTTCTGACAAATGTGCTCCTGCAGCTCTCTAAGCCCTTTCAGCCCAGCCATGCCCTGTTGTTGTTGTGTTGTTTTTTTTCCCACCAAAATATATCTTGTTCTGGGAGGGCACGAGGCACCAGACCGGACACCCGGAGCCAACACCATGTCCTGGCACTAAGTGAAGCGATGCTGACAAGGGGAACGGCAAATTTTTTTTCCCTCCTAAAGGTGCAAAGTTGTTAACGAGGTGTCCCACACAGTAGAAGCCCGGCAAATCCTTTGATTAAAACCAGCCCAAGTGGCAGAGGCTGAATTATTTGTACTTGGTCCCTTTGAGGGATGGCAGTGGCGGGGGCTGGAGAGAGAGGAGAAAAAGATGAGAAATAATTTATTCTGGGCAGTAGCTCGCTTAATTTGGCAGCATGGTTTAGGCTAATGTCAAGAAATGGGAGGGGGTTGTCAAATGGCACTAGAGCCTGTTTTTTTTATAAAGGGAGATGCTGGCAGGAGGAATTGCTTTGAAACACAGCATTTTGAGGAGGTGGTAGGGAGAACGCAACAGGACACCTTTAGCCGGGGCTCCTGGGCTGCGCTGCTCTCTGGCAGGACAGATTTTCTGCTGCGACAGAGGGACATCAGGCTGTTACTGCCCACCTCCTCAGGCCGCCTGAAGGATCCCAAGGATCCACTCTGAAGGCTTTGGCTGTGAGCTCCCATACAGTCACACCAAGGAGGAAAGGAAGGCTGGGCTTTCCTGCCCTCTGAGCTTTGCATCTCCCCACCTATAAAAGCTCCCAGTCTCTCTGTTTCATTCTCACTTTGCTCACTGGAAAATCAGGTCCATCACATGCATACGGGAATGGCAAAGAAGGCACGAGGACTACCAACACTCAGAATCAAGGCAAAACCAGCACAAATAAATAAATCCTAATGGAAGGAGGAAAACACTCAAACTACCCAGCGCATTGCTGGAGTTCATGTTTTTGGCTGGCAGCCCTCTGGAGCATTCCTGCCATAGCTGCTCCAGCCCCAGGGGTATTTCATTGTTTTGGGGTCTGGGCATTTGGGATGGGGGAGTTAAAACCAGGTCGTGGCTGTCTGGGAGTTTTTGCCACAGGTTTGGGGTCTGAAAGGGTGGTGATGAATCGGTGCAGCCCAATCTGAGCAGCCCAAGAGCCCTGGGGCAGGACGGGGAGCCTGCAGCCTGCCGGAGGCACTGGCCTGAGGCCATTGATGGGGAATGAGCCAGGAGCCAGTGCTGGGAATGACCAGCTGTCTGATGGGAGCAGCCGGGAAAAACAAACAGCCCCGATCTTTCTTGCCTTTGAACACCAAGGCCCAAACACGCTTAGTGGGAACGGAGCCCCAGTGAGTGCCGGCAGCTGCCTGCACTTTCATTCCCCCCCCCGGCTCCTGCTGCACGCCGACAAAAAGCTTTCCTGGGACTGAATTTGCTGGCGAGGGCAGCAGCAAAGGGCACGCATGCAGGCGGCTGCCTCCGCTCAGCTGGCAGGCAGTAACTCATCCGCCTGCCATCCTGCATCGCTCCTTGGGGCATTTTGGTGGAGCCCCGGGGTCCCCCCGCATGGAGCTGCCTGGCTCAGATCTGTGTGGATAATATGTCATGCAAAGCCTGTCACAGCAGCCCTCTGTAGAGCCCAGCCACCAAAATAAGCAGCCCCTGGGCAGGAGAGGACAGAGGACATCGCAGCTCTGGTCCCCCAACAGCGCTGGCATATGTGTTCCCCAGGGTTTGCCAGGAAACGGTTTCCATGCCCTGCAAAAATGAAATTACAGTCTGTCCAGCCCAGGAGAGATTCAAGGTCTGAAAAACAGGAGAAACACCTGGGAGACACCCCCTGCATGCGGGAGCAGGGTGGCCAAGCACCACTCTAGCCAAGCCCCAATGGAGAGGTGCAGCGAGGCTCTGTCCAACCCTGATTTATTTACACTACTTATATATATAAGAAAAAAATAAAAGCCCAGCCAGGACTGAGATTGCCCTTTCCTTGTAGGATGGGTTCAGAACAGAGGCGTGTTGTCCTGCCCATGAGCTGTGGCTGGCACAACACGCAAGGGAGCATGGCATTTTGCCCAAATTGAATGTGCAGCCCCTTCGTGCCCCCTGGGCCGTGTCCAGAGGATGCGCCCGGCAGTTTGGTGGGAGGGGAACGCAGCTGCAGCCCTGCAAGGTCTTCCCAGAGGAAACTTTTTGGCCATATAGAGAAAAATTGGGGAAAAGTCTAGTAACTTCAAGTATTTCAGAGTGGGAACTTATTTTGGAGTTTCATTGGTGCAGTAAATATTTGGTCACCTAAGAGATTTCCTGCACATCATTTGTCTTTTAATTGAGCGTTTTGGCTTCGTGCTGTAGCTCTTAGTGCATGCAGATAGTTTTCCATTCCAGATCAAAAAGGAAAAAAGCAGCCATGCACCCTCGTGTTTCATGCCTGCTTACAGGCGGGCTTTTGCACAAATGGAATAAATCAGGGGCTGCAGCGAGTGGGGAGGTCTTAAAGGTTTGCTGTAGACTCCTTTTAGTGTGTTTACGTGTCAAAAGTGCCACCCAACTGCTAGCAGAAATCTTGCTTCATCCAGTATAAAATCCCTTAATGGCTGCACGCAGTGCAAAGAAAACAGCAAATGCTCTCTGGTGATCTTTGGGCGAGCAGTCCTGCTTCAGACAGAGGGCCCGCAGAAGGACTTTTCCACTTGAAAGCTCGTCTGGTTATTTTACCCAGTGACATCCTTTGGGCTAAGGGAAGACGGACCTTGCTCTGCAAAGGCTCAGCTATCCAGGCTGCAATAACACTGCTCTACGCGTAACAGATAACAAGGGCTTCTAAGGCAATGAGTTTGAATGCATTTGAAAAGTTGCCCATAGCTTACAAAAACAAAACTTGAGTCAAAAGGGGGAGGAAAGTTGTCAGATGCCTTCTTTACCTCCCTCCGTGTGACAGCACAGGCTCCTCTCTGCTGTACATGGCAATAGCAAGTCCATAAAATGCACATTAGGCAGAGATATTTTGGGAGGAAAATCCCAGCACCAAACATCTGCTTCTCAGTTTCCCGTGGCCAAAAAGTATAGGTCAGGCTTAGCTGGAGACAAAGTGCTTTTTACATCCTGCTCCTCCAAGCGGCTCTGTGCAAGCTCAGTGTTGAGCAAGGGGAGAGTATGTGCCCTTCAAATTAAACACACGCACCAGCATCAGTGCACGGGGTTTGAGTTAAAGCAAATGACGGGGTGGACCGGACCTCTCTCAAAAAGCTAATAAGCTTCTGCCCTGATGGCTGCCTTTGTGTTTAATGTGAAGACAATGTGCAGAAATGGCCCTTGACAGTGCACAGTTGGTACCTGTTGCTCTCTCCGCAGCAAAGCAATCTAAAACTAACTACCTGTCCCTCCCCAGCTACCAGGCTTCGTTTTAATGGAGCCTCTGTGGGGAGGTCAAAGACTCCCCGTAGGGGAGATTATTACCAAATAAATCAGAGCAGCTCCAAGTGAGCGGCTTTTTTCCATTAGAGATCGGATATCACCAGCTCCATCCTGCTTTGCATGCTAGGGTAAGGGGAGGCTGCAGCAAAACATGTGTTTGCTCTGCAAAACGGTGGTGGATGCAGCATTCAAAAAAAAAAAAAAAAGATTTTTGGCCACGTGGAAGTGAATAATTTGGTGGGTTTGATTTAATGATTTAGTGGGTTTGATTTTTAGAATGATTTAAATGGGCACTGGATGTAAACATCTCTAAACTTCTCTCCCCTCTGCCCCATTGCAAATTGTCTATAAAGCAATCATCCACGTGCTCATCTTTGGGAAAGGTTTATGAGAACATATTGCAGCCTTGTCTTTGCTTGTGAGCAGTTCCCTGCAGGTCTGAGCCATGTCCCTCCTTCCCCCATCCTCCCCAGGAAAGACAAGGGGTAAAAAGAAATAAAAATGCCTTGGTCCTCTGGAAAAGTCAAGGCTAGCCCAGCTTCGTGGGCTCCGAGAGCTCCAGTTCCGGGAAAAAGGAGGCAGGTTCCAGGATGCTGGGCACAGAAGATGAGTAAACTGGAAGAACAATAAAAGCGAGGGAACGGAGCGAAGGGCAAACAGAACAAAAACCGTGTGTAATGCTTCCCTGAATCATCTGGGCCCGAAAGGCTTCTAAATATGACAAATACTGAAAACTTTAATCCTGTCCAGTATAAACAACAACAAAGAGAATTCTTTTTTCCTGCCTGGCAGAGAAATAGGAAAAAATTCCATTCGGATCCCACAGGCAAATTAAGGACAGGATGAAATCCTGCCCCACGCGGTGGCACGGCCCTTCATAACCCCTCGGGCTGCTCGGGGCGATGGCTCAGCTTCCCGGCTCATGCTGGGAATATCCCAGCATCTGCAGAGCTGCTCCTGCTGGAAGGAGCACACAGCAGAGCCCACCCTATATCTTCAGCAAACCCTTTTAAGGCTGCGTCCCAAGCCAGGGATTTTGCCTCACTGAAGGAGCATGGGGCCGAGGAAATTTCCAGGGGTAACATCTGGCTGCTCGGAGCAGCTGCAATATTTTTAACTGCGTGTGGTTGTCCATGAGAACTGGAGAGACCCTGCCCCAAACAGTGTCAGCTCGGAGTTATAATAAGGTTTTTCTTTCCTGTGTGAATGGGAAACACAACTCGAGCAAAGGGGATGGTGGTGTGTGGCCCAGGGTGGGGTGAAGCACTGCTGAAACCGTGGAGGGGATGAGGCATTGAGCAGCTTAGTCCCAAAATTTCTGTTTTGGGGCCGGGTTCTGTGACACCGATCAATAATGAGATGTAGGTCCTCCTCGTGCAGTGGGTGGCATTAGGTACCAGCATGAAACACGTGGTGCTTCTGCAGGGGGACACCTTGTCCTGCAAGGGGACACGTTGTCCACTTGGGACATGTTATCCATCTCGTGGTGAAGGCAGAGAAGAGGTCTGACCTGCAGGGAGGAATTCAGTATGCGGGTAACCCGCTGTAAAGGTTAAACACTGCACACTGTGTGCTTAATAAAGAGCTCCCTTGATAGAGGCAGTGCTTAAAAATGAATTGGATTTGATTGCAAAAGCCCTAATGCAATACAGAAGAAATCTGGGAGTGGAGGAGCAGCTCCTTAGCTGGTAAAAACTGCCACGGCCCTGTTGATAGGGGTGGAATAATAAGGGGTTACACCAGAAAACTAAGGCGGAAGGTATGTGAAAGAGGCAGCAGCCAGCAGAAGCTGGTGACTTGCTGTGGACTCAGCTGGGTAAAGAAATCCCTGAAAAATGAATGCAGGAATTTAAGGGTCTTTTCGTGTCATCTATTTTTGATGTCCCAGAGCCGATGGTGGGAAAGCTACCTTGATATTTCCGGCCTATCTGGACTGGGGAGGGGAGCGTTAGGAACAGATGAGCTGCTGCTATAAAACACAAAACATTGCAAATAAATCATGTTTGCAATAGTGCAGATGTTGGCGTGTTAATAGCATTGAAAGAAATTTACAATGCACGTAAACTCCTCATTCCAGCATGATGAATTCAGGCCTGGAATAAACTACCAGGTAGGGATAAACAGCCAAATGCAGGCTGCTCTTTGCTGTGCAATGCACTGTTAGGCTGTGGGTTTGTCCTGAATTGCAACAGGCTGCTCATTTGAAGTGCAATTGGCACCTTTGTAGGAGAGAAATACCCCCAGAGCAAGACATGGCAGCAAGCTCCTGGGAATCAGACAGAAACCTTCATGGAAGAGTGGTGTAAATCGGCTTGGACCTGCAAAGCAGGAGCCTCCTCACCTCTGGGTCCAACATGGCTGGTGATATTTGGCAGTGAGCATTTGCAGTGCCACAGATTTTGGAGGACAAGCGAGCAGTAGATGGATGGCAGTGTTTGGTTTTGTTTTTTCTTTTTTTTCCCAAAAAACATCTGGCCAAGACATTATCTAAGCTATAAAGGATAAACAGTGTCAACAAAGCAATGGATAAACAAAGGATGTCAATATGACCTGATTTCTATCAGTATTTGCCAGCATTTAGTCCGCTCCCTGCCATGTGGCGTGGTTTCCTGTTTATACATGGCTTGTAGAGGAGATAGTCACAACAAAAACCATAGTGGTGGATGTCTATAATTTGTCTCATTCCTAGAGCTAAAGCCAGCCCCCATTGCTGCAGACACAATGGGGTGGTTGGGTTGGGCAGCCACCCATGATCAGGTATTGGACTTGCTTCCCCTCTTGTAGCTGTGTCTTTTTAGGGTCTGAAATCATTCAGTTAATTCAAACAAGGGAGAAAATGTCATTTGCTGACAAGAAAAAAAAAATACAGGAAATTATTTCTCTGTAATTTTTGTAGCTTCTTGTTTGACATCTGATGACAAGCATCTCTGGAGTCAATCTCGGGAACATATGTACAGAGCTGTTTGAGGAGGACTTCTGCCTTATCGCCTGTAATAATTTATACTCCCAAGGCTGCTTATCTTGTGCTGACTGGTGGGACCCCTACGTGCACGCTGAGCTTCTGTAATTAACCTTCTTCCAGAAGACAGATATTTTCAGTGCCTCCTGTGGTGCTCTTGACAAGAGACATCTCGATCCGTCAGTCATCACGTCCCCAGCGCGGCAGAGGGAGTCTGCACAGGCCTTCACATTTCCCTGTGGAAAGAACGTGAAAAACTCATGCAGTTTTGGTCTGGGAGACCTAAAAGAAAGACGGAAGTCCCTGTGGGATTATGGTGATGCAAGGCAGGGGCGCAAGGCCTCTCGAAAACTCCCAGCCCTGGTCTGTGCTGCTCCCGATATGTTGGTAGGACTTGTGGGGATGACCATCATGGGGTGTTGTTGGTTTTAAAAGATAAAGCCATGTACTCATAGGATCATTAGGTTGGAAAAGACCTCCAAGATCATCAAGTCCTGCCTCTCAGAGCAATCAAATTAGTTGTCTACAGATGCGGGTGACCATAAAACCAGGGCGAGTGTATGTCTGATGTTTCCCCCCTGCTATTCTTCCTGGGCTGGATGCAATTACTCTATATTTAGTCCTCATCGCATGAACCTGTGCAGACCTCACAGTGTGACCACCATGCTCTGGCAGTGTTCAGTGAGGAGGGACGCCCTGGGATGTGGGGAGCAGAGGTTCCCCAGACCTTTCTCAGCTCTGTGTCGGGTCCGTCTGCACATGGGCTGTGCAATCCTTCCCATCCGCATGATCCCAGCTCAGGAAATGCCAGGAGAGAGTTACGTGGTTACAGCTTCTCCTTTTGGCTTTTACTGTCTGGAAAGGGAATGAAAAAGGTATAACGAACCAAAGATATCACAGCAGCGAAACTTGCTTTAAAACACGAAAAGAGATGCTGTTATGTGGGTCCCTTTCTAGAAAATTAAGTACACCTGACACCTGGTCCCACCCCGGAGTCCCAAAACACTGCCATCTTCATGTTCACGCTGGGAGCCAAGCATGAAATCGAGCTTCAGACTAGAACTGCCACACCGTTTGGCAATGCTCTCACTGGATGAAAGAAGAGCAAAATAAGGAAAGTTTTTTTTTTTGTTTGTTTGTTTTTTTAACCTTAAATGTTGAGCTATGTGGTGAGAGCTGCTGTTATTGCCTTACATATTCCATGCTTTGTTTACCTTTGTGTCACTCTAGTGAGCATTTTGAATCTATTTTAGTGGCATATAAAGCATTTCCTGTTTGTTCCTATTTTAATGGACTTGATGAGAATTCCCATATAAAGAAGAGGCTCCAAAATAGAGGGTTTATCTTGCTGTTTCCAGGGAGGTGAAAGGTTTCTGTTTTCCAAGGTACCCCGAGATGATGCTGTGCACTTATCCACAGAAGCATCCACTTGGAGAAAGGCGGTGGCCAGGTATGGACACAGGCTGGATGATGTTTTTTCTGCTGAGATATCTGTTGAACACAAGCAGACCAACGTTACCCCTTCCAAGTGGCTTTAATGTGGTATCATCAATCTATACCAAAAACAATTAGCATTGGGGCACTGCAAGACATAGCTTCAACAGGATCATTTGTGAAAGTCTAAATCAGGAGACAAAAAGGCAGTAGAGCTGTCAAGCCATCACCAGTCCATTTCTTCCTCAACAAGAGCCAGGGTTATGGCTTGAATAATAGATTATTTTATATATTACAGAAAGCCCTGGAAAAACGAGTGACCAAGAACACCAAGAACATCATCTTGGAGGGCTTCCTTGAGAGAAGACCCATATGGGGAGGAAGCAGGGAGCAGACAGACAGACGGACATCCCTTCATTAAGGAATGAGGTAAAAAACAGAAGGAAAGGCTGGCACAATGCTCAGGAGGGATTATCCACCCGGCCGAAGCCAGATGCAGTCGTGGGGGCAAGGCCGAAGCCGGCGCTTTTAGCTCTGAACGAATCTTGGGCTGGGATCCTTGCAACCACAAGTTCAAAGGTCGGTCTTTTGTTTGGCGTGCGCTGCGTTAATTTGTCAAGTTTTATCTCTCCCTGCTACCCGGGCAGCTGCAGCGTGTGTAAAATGCTCCCGGGTCCGCCAGCCTTCAGCTGGAAAGCAACAAAAGCGGGGGCCTGCAACCTTTTTCATGTAAATGTTTGTTAGCGGCGTAATTGTCTCGCGAACCCAACCGAAGGCACTTAAATGGCTTTAAGGGGTCGCAGTTAGGTGCTTTTGACAGCCGCCGTGACAGCTCCAGTCCTACCGAGCTTGTCCTGGCATCCGTGTGCTTGTCACAATGGTTTTACTATCAAATTGAACCTTTTTAATTGCTTAACATCAGCTAATAGACACTTAAGATGAAGTAATTTCCTTTTTATTTTCCTACCCGGGCTCTGCTGATCAATGTTGGATGAGATCACCTGCATTTTATTCGGGGGTCAATGGAAAAATTGGCAATGTCCACCTCGGGCTTTTTTTTTTCCCTTTCCCTTTGAACGGGGTGGGATTTCTGCAGAACAATTAACATTCATTTGCTAAGTGTTTTTGCAAGCATGTTTACAAGAAATGCAAATACCCCAGGACTATGGTGTTTTTGTTTTCCAGGGTTCACCTAAAATGAGGCCCTGATGCCGTGGAGGCTTTATGTATGCCTTTAGCTCTCGGCTCATGGTGAAACTATGTGGATGGCTGTGTGCATGAAGCTGTACGTTTCTGCAAGCCTTGGCGCTGAGATGCAGGGATCTTCAGCTTTCTATAAAAGCTCTTGTATCACAGCTTAAAAATAGAGGCTGTTTAGACCTCTCACGGTGTCATGGAAGGGAATTTCAGTGTAGTGCAGCCGTCCCAGCGGATAAAGTGAGTCTCTGATGTCAGTCTCCCACTAAGATAACCCAAGGGCACTGACGCCTCCAGGACTGTATTGTTTCACAGCAAACCGTCTGCTCACAGAGCAAACACGATAGTGGGGTGTTAATTTATGAAGTGGTGGCCGAGTTCCCGACCAGAAGCAGCAGAGACATTTTGCATTTGAAACATGATGGTCTGCCCGGGCTCCGTAGGGTTCAGCCTTGACCATGTTTCAGGATCTGCCCTTCCCGCATGTATCAGGAGTTCTCAAACCCAGTAAGAGTCACCAGGAGATGTGGGGACATCAGATGGGTTCCTCTCACCTCTCTCCAAATGCCTGGTTTTTGTTTAGCTTGTAGGCACAGAGCACCAGCGAGACAGCTCTCCTCCCTCTGTTGGCTTTGCGTGAAGTTGGCCAACACATCGAGGTGGGCTTATGGGATGACAGGCAACTGAACATAAGCTTTCCCTCGGAAATGAAGCTAAAAATGCATTTACTCCTTTCAAAACCAATTAATGGACTTCAAAGACTAAAACCGGTGGATGGCTTGGGCTGTGGAAAATATTGGGATATGATGGTGAGAAGGGATAAATTTAGCAGGATGGGACAAACCAACCTGAAGACCCCATCCCACATCACAAAAATAACCCCTTGAGGGCATTCACTTGGAAAGTCTTTGCTTAATTGCAGCCTAATTGCTGTTGTGGGTCCAGTTCTCATGCCTTTTGAAGATGTCTTGAGACTAGCCAGTGGAAAACTGCTCTAAAACATGTTTTTTTAAGATATCAGGCCAAGCCAAACGAAATATGCCAGGGAGTCACGGAAATGATTGGAGCCTATCAAGATGCAGGGACATGGAAACTCATATCTTTTTCCCTCAAGTGGGGAGAATTAACTGCATGTGAACAGGGATGTTGAGAGTCCTGGAAACAGTCACGGGGGTGGCAGCACCAAACACAGGCACAGTTTAAGCCTTGGCCTTTTTCACTTCATACCTCGGAGCAAAGAAAATTCTGCTTGCAAGATGATGCCCCCATGATCACCCAAATCCCCATCCAGGGCTGAAGATGCTGCAACCACCATGGGCACGGCAGCAGGTCGGGCTTCAGCAGAGGTGCATTAATAAAATCACCCTTGTTCAAGGTTACGGTATGAGTTGATTGCTTCTGATTAGCGATTTGTATTCAGTTGTGACATCCTGCAATTTTTATTGCCTTTACGGTAATAATTGCAAATAATAAAATGACAAATTATTGTAATTAAATTTTAATTAATTACAAATCCATTACTTTTAAGTTTATTCATGGTAGAGACAATGATACTGACAACAATTCATTAAAGCACTTGATATGTAAATTGTGAAGTAAAGCATTAATATCAGGCAGCTCATGTATTCACTTTCTGTTACGCAGCAGAGAATTTGTACAAGGAAAGGCACTTCTCCTGGATCATTTTAGCAGTTTGCTTGAAGGAGAAGAAAAACACCAGGTACTCTCGAGCTGAAATTATTCCCAAAGTCAGGTTCTGCATCCTCTAAAGCAAAACACTGAGCAAGCGAAAAGGGAGAGTGCTGCTGCTGTGCAGGGCTGATCATTTTAACAGCCTTGTGGGGACGTGGCAGTCCTGCTGTGGGATGAGACTTTATAAAAACATTGCTGCAGGCCAGGTTTCCTGGTCACAGCATTGGCAGGGCAGCTGTTTGGGCTTCTTCTCTGAGAAGTGCACAAAAAAAGGACCTGGATTCATCAGCAAGCAACACCAAACAAGGTTTTTTGGAGGGACGTGTTTCTGCCCAGCATCCTTCCCCTGAGATGCTCTTCTGCCAGGGCAAATCTCCTCTCCACGCGTATTTTTTTTTAACTTTGGCCATCTAATGAAGCAAGAAGCTCTTCTGTTAAGGGGGAAGACAGGAATAAAGGGGAGACGTGATCAGACAGCAAGGCACCTCCTGCTCGGACAAGGAGAGCCTGAAGCAGGGAGGCACACCCAAGGTTAATAACACGCTGCTCCACCAGCTTCTATCTAATCTTGGAAAATGTCCTGTGCTGCAAAGAAAAATGGGAAAGTGATTATGTGACATGAAATAAGGTCTTGCTGTACTGTCTAGACAGCTTTAAAAAACATCAAGCTAGGGTGTTCCTATTTATGAAAAATGCAGCTGTACTTCTGCCTTCCTCGAGCAAGAGAAGAAAGCGGTGCACTTGAGGTCATTTGGCTGCGACATGCTCTCTGTGCCTGTCCATGGGGATTTATTTCTCTCTCTTTCTTCTCTCCTTCTTTCTTCATTTTGCCCCTGGTGCTGCACAGCTTGTGCTTCCAACCCTGTGCCCTGGTGGAGCTGGGTGCTGAGCCAGGCTATTGCACCCACAGGAAGGCTGCTGGGTGCCAACCTGCACATTTTTACTGCAGCACTGCACTCAGGATCACTTCTCTGAGCAAAACTGCAAGCAGCCTTCAGACCCTTAATCAAGTCTCTTATAGCCTCTCTTAAATTAGAAGCATTTCATTCACCCTGGATGCAACCTCAGCAATTCCCTCCCCGTGATTTTTAGCCACGATAAATTATTCATAGGGTTTGAACATTTGTTTCTGACAGGGTCTATGTGGGTGGAATCTGAACCCCAAATGACCACACGACACCCCATGCCAATCGGAGCCAGCACCAGCTTGCTGCCAACGCTCAGCCCTGGGTGCCCCGAGAAACCTATTGATCATGGCTCTGTGCCCTACAAAAGGGAGAAATGGGTCAGCAGATATGTTAATCCCAGCTTGATCTAACGTCTTCGGGACAGGTGGCAACCTTCATTTAATGGAACAATGAGATCATTAGGAATTCATAATGAACCATGCCGCGGCCATGAAAGTAGGTCACACTTACCCCAGGAAGACTTCAAAATGAGCCTGTCCCCATTCATGTGCCGCAGCAGAGATGGCTGGGGGCAGACTGACAGCTCTGCCTTGGGATTTGCTAACCAGACAATTTTAGGAACAAAAAGGGGCAAGCGCTGTGGACATGGAATGAGTTCTATTATCCCAAGCGGTACGATGACTTTCAACTGTGGGCTGATTCAGTTTCAGGTGTCATGTCTCGCTGGCCATGGGCTGTAACCCTGCTGCCCTGGGTGGGCCAGGAAGATGGGAAGTTTGGGAAGAAGCAAGCATTTGCCAACCCAAGTCCCTGGTCGGTGTCTGTAACCACCCTGGAGAGATCCTCCTTTCACTCATCCCCAACAGATGCTTTGTCCACCTCCAGGTAATATGCAGGTAACCCTGCTTCTGGATCCTTAAAGCCTCCCAAAAGCTCCCTCAAGATGGAATCTTCGTTGTTTAGTTGGAGGCTTTTGGATGCTTTGTCCATCGGCATCAGGGCTGAAGTTTGGGTGCCTCTGGGGCTGATGTGGTGCCCCACACCATGCCCAGACGCCCATGTAGCTAGCCCAGACCCAAGTGACTTTTGGTCACTTTCCAGCATACAAAAGACAAGCCTCACCTTTCTTTATCGCTTTCATCCTTTATTTATTTTTAAACTAATAAAAGGATAAGAAGAGGGAAAAAAAGGTAAAATAGGACATTGCACAAGATGCCAAATTTTATTCTTGTTTGGGGTTTCAAAATGTTTTGCCCTCCCTTGCCAGGAAGATGTTCCTGGTAAGAAGTCACCCCACGGCCCTTCTGTCATGACATCCAGCCCATTCCCAACAGGGCTGGCTGATAACGGTCAGAGTTACAGAGAGCAGAGATCTCCCATGCCCAGGACACACAGAGCAGCCCTTCAATCCTGCCTAAGGTCCCAAGCCTTGAAAGTCAAATATGCTGCACGTCAGCAAACCATTTTGCTCCCTGAACTTTTTCCCCGCTCCCATTGACCCCTGCAGATGAAACCCAAGTGCTTGTGATGGGTCTGTGAATCTGAAAAGCTTCTTTTCTTCCCTCCACCTCCTTCTGCCAGCAAATCTTGACGTTCTTACAGACCTGTGTGACCTTATTAACCACCAAGGAAGCGGTTTGCTGCCCTGCAGGAGGAGCATGGGCAGGCTAGGGAGTGGGGAGGAGAGAGCTTTGCTCAGCTAGCAGAAGCCCCAGGGTTGAAGATAGGAAAGGTTATGAAAATATTTTGCCAAAGATGCAATAAGAGGTAGGTTATTTTTCGGAGGGTTATTTTATTTTATTTTATTTTAAAGGGGTATTTGAAGCAGGCATTTTATAAATATTTATACACAAGAAACTGTTAAAATAACACCTGGGGGCTGGTTTGAGCTCCTCCAGGAAGCTAGGGCAGTGCTCAGCCACCCTGTGAATCTCGTGTTGCTTCCGAGAATCCCTAGGAGCAGGATTCACAAATTTCCCATATTATTTCAGCTTTTGCCATGGCAGTGTGAGCGATCCCCTGGATCTGCCCAAGCTGCTCCAGGCACCCGGTGGGATACACCATGGCCAACTTTCATCATGCCCATGTTGCTTGGTCTGTTTCTTGGGGTGCGTCCTTCCTTTCCTCTCCTGGTTTTGCTGTTTTCACTTACATTTTCCATACCTCTCTTCTTGCACGCATGGCTCCAGGCTTTCTTTCTGTACATGCTCAGGCACTGTCTGAGCCACTTCATGAAGACTTTTCTGCTCCCGCCCTGCCAGCTGGAGTCTGGAGATAATTTGCCAGAAGAATGGAAAAGAAGCTAGAAAATGCTTCAGGTCATTTCCCGGCAAAAAATGGGCCTCCGTGAGCAAGAGGATAACCCTGGAGGGGGCCGTGGAGATCTGCAGCCCGGTGGGGCTTCATGAGGGGGCTCTGGCTGGGGACATGCTTTGTGGACACACGTGGGGATGAAAGGGAAAATGGGGCTGGGATCTGTTAATGATGGAGGAGTACTTTTCCCCTTATTAGAATGGGCTGATTTCTTTGGATTATTCAGGGAAGGGCAGCCTAAATATGTACCCAATCCTGTTACTCACTCATTTAAAAGAAATGTCTTTCTTTTGGGGAAGGGAAGAGGAGCTCCCAGCCCCTGGCTGTGAACAAGGCAGGAAGACTGCCCGCTGCAATGCCAGCCCCTGACCCCAGCCTCAAGGACTTAAACAAAACGTCACGGCGTAACGCAAACATCACACTATGCTGGGCAGCTGATAAGAAATCGCCTCTTGCTTTTAATGAGGAAGCTTGACACAGCCTTAAAAAGCGTTCAGGAAAAAAGGAAAACATTTCAAAGAGAGTCTTGAAATGGAACATTTTTTAGTTCTTGAAAAAGCACAAAGTATGGTTCATGTCAGTAAACATTTTCAACTTCCTCTTAAAAAATGTAACAACTGTGAAATTTAAATCAAAAGGGAAAAACTTTCTGTCAGTGTACAATGACTCAAAGACTAGCCTGGTCCTGAGAAGTTTCTCCCAGCAAGGCAGCCCCATGTGGGTTGCAAGTGTAAGATTTTTAGTTTTTTCTCCTTATGATTTAGCTTTTAATATTCTGAGCAACCAAAACCAGTTAGTAGTGTTTCACCTGATCCAAGGAGACCCAGAGATGTTGAAGTGGTTCTCCAGGGGCCCAGCCAGAAATGTAGGTCCTGATGTTTGATGGACTTGCTGGATTCTATTCATGCCTCAAAGCAACTGTTGTATTGTTGGATATTTTTCCAACCTGTCTCAACAAACTGTGGGACCAGCTGGGAGGAAGGTATCGTTCATTTATTTAGAGATCTCCTCTTGAAGTTCTGATGTCTAAATGGAGATTTTAGTAGAAGGGTGATTTGAAAGGCCAGTTCCAGCATCAACGTGTCAGGGATTCATGGGAGCTCTCCAAGGTCTGCCTGGAACGATCAGCTCCAACCTTGACCAAAGGTTGACCAGGATGGCCTGAAACCCTGCTGTCCCTTGTGCACACAAAGAGCTTATAGCTAAGAGTAGTGGGATGACGCTGCTGGGCTCTTTTTAGCTTTAAGATTGTTTATTTAAAAAGGAAATAAAACTTGAGGTTATTTTTCAAATATGATAAATACAAAGCACTGGTTCCTGGTGCCTTTCTGCTAGAGTTTTTGGTAGCAGCTGGATTTTGTCCTATCCTGGCAATGTAGTCTCACAGTAATAAATCTTACACCTCACTGCAGACAAAAGGATCACAGCAGCCTGGCTGATGTGTCAGAAGAAACCTCTTACCTTCCTCTTGCTTTTTGCACCTGGACAGCCAAATTATTGTTTCTTCATTTTCAACAAGCATCTTTGAGATACGCAGATGAGATAAACTGTTGTTCCACTGCTTTGCCATTCACAGTGGTTGGAAAGACAATATATATATAAATATAAATAAATAAGAATAATAAAAATCAACCAAATAAAAACCAGTTAAAACAGTTATACAAAGCTTGAGTAAGATGGGAAGAGTCTTACAGTACACAGTGTTGACAAGTGGAGTGCTAAAGCTGCTTCCAAAACACACACACGGGAGGGTAGCTCTAGCTGCTTATCTCATGTGAAATTGGCAAGTTCTTTATATTGTTGCTGAATTACGTTTCCTTTTTGCATGCACATGGAGACTTTGAGTGATGTTATCTTACCTTCTTTTTTTCATTCTTGGTGGGGCAAGAATTCATTCTGGCAATCTTCCTGCTAACTCAGCCTCTCTATAAAGATAAAAATTGGCAGCAGACTCCCACAGTTAGTATGCTGGCGTGGTAGGAACGGAGTCCAAGGCTGTGTTTTCCTGTCATTTCTTGCTGTGCAGGCAAAGCTAGACACCTCCATGAAGGCGTTCATCCTCAAACATCCTCAAATGTGTAATATCTTCTATCCAGAAGGATGAACAAGATGATCCCGACAGGCCTGCACATCCATGGCGTTCCCTCTGGAGTGAGGGAAGGAGTAGACTACCTGGGGAGGTGACCAAGCCCATCCGGAAACTTCTTGCTTTTCTTCACAAGAAAATGGGAAAGACAAAAACCTTTCCTGTGAGTCACTCAAAACTTTCTGTGCAACCTGGGACAATCCATTTTCTTTTGATGTTATGGTTAGTCCTTCTGAATTTTATTTTAATAGTATGCTAGTTTGGGAAGAAAGAAGTCTTTTGAAGAACACAATGTTTCCACTTCTCCAAGAATGTGTTTCCCTTTATACCAAACAACTGGTTGACAATTTCAACTCATATGCATAAATAGATTTCATCTCCAAATTGAATTTTTTTTCAGCACAGTTACCATTTGCTGAAAATATCTTGCCTTATGCCTGATTTTTTACATGTGCTATACATTTCAGAAGCCAATTCCTCCAATAGCCTCTAGATTTCATCAGACTTTGGGCAGTCTACGATACATGCTGCCAGTTAAACCTGGTTACATTGCTTCACAGACAGCGGTGAAATTTAATATAAATTCATAATTTATAGGACAGACAGTCAGAGAAGACATTTTGTGGTCCTGTTCAACACTTTGAAGTCAATGAGAATTCTTCCTCTATGGGCATTTTGGATGAAGACCTTAGAGAAATAATATATATATGTATTTTTAAATGTTTACATCTGGGGACATGCAGACAAGTCTAGCTTAGATGTGCGTTTTATTAACCAGATGGCAATGTCTTATTTACATTTGCCATATAAAAACATCTGTGCTTAAACTGGGGAGATGCTGTCTCTTGCTACAGTTGGGAGTTTGGCTGCAGGGGGTGTAGCATTGCTTTTGTTAACATCCAATTTTCCTCGCTCGTCAGAGCTGAATATGTAACACTAGTTTTATTTAACCTTGTTCTAATTAAAGGGTTACAAAGCTGCAGTTGGCTCTTTCTGCATTATTTTGCTGGTACTCTGGATTTTGGTGCCTTTAAACAAAACTGAAATCTCTTGCCTTGTTTTCCCTTGATATTGAACTCACATTTTGCCTCTATTTTTATCCCAGAGATATCCCATAGTTTATCTCTGTGTAGCCTTCTCCACCACCAAATAACTCCTCTTTCTCCTTGGTGTGAAATCCTGGATATGAAGAAGTCAATGAAAGTCTTGACATCAGCTTCAACAAGGTCAGGGTTTCTCCCTGGGTGTTTATTTTCTTTAAGCGTTCATAGCCTGTTATTCTGTCCAATCCTTCCTCGAGCCAAGTTCAACACCTCCATTTCCACCATCGCTGTTGTTCTTCTATGAACTCCCTGCAAATTATAGCATTGGGTGCCCAGAAAGGAAAATGCTGTTTCAGGTGTTCTCTAACCAGTAACCTCATAGAAATAGAATTTTTCTCTTATTGACTGCACAATCTTTTTTTTTTTCTTTTATTTTCCTTTTTTCTTTTTCTTTTCCCCCCTTGTTTTACTGCCATATCATGTTGCATTTTCATGTCGTTAATAAAGACATAAAAAAAAGTAGGCCTAACACTGACCTCCCTATGGAATCCACCAGCTCTGCCAACAATATACTCTGTTGGTTGTCTTTTTGCTTTTTCTCCCATCTAGCTCTTAGCCTTCATAGACCGTTCTCATCCAAGCCAGTTTGAATTAATCTCGTGTGATGTGAAGAGACACCATACTGGAGGCTTCATCATGGTAAAAATCAGAGACATGTGGGAACCAGATGCTGTGTTTTATGAAGATTTTCATAATTTGAAAAGAAATTTGAGGTAAAATTTGTTTTCCTTCCATCTTAAAATGGACTATCAAATTTCCAATTTGCCTGCAAAGTGATTTTTAAAAATCATTCACTGATCAAAATTGTACTATATTGAATTATATTTTATTGTAATGATTTGAATTATGTAAACTTTTGTAAAACTTGAATGAAATTGACAAAATACTCTGATAAAATCAAAGCTGTAAACTCTGATAAGATCAACCTTTACTGACGCAACACTCTCAAAAAGCAAGGTAGCTTCACAGAACTTAATTTCCCAGTTAAAAACTTCCTCACGAGAACTGTATAGACTAGCATCAGTAACCTATGACATGCAGTTCCTTCCTCCAAACCAACAAGTATTTCTCATTTCCTGGGGAAAAAACACACCACCAAAACAACAAAAGACACCACTTTTGCAGAGTTATGTAGTCTTTCTCATCTTACAGATCTTGTTCTTGTCATACCTGCTATAGAAAACATGTCTCTTCAGGAAAGAGGCGGGTACCAACCAGGCCACAATTACCCAATGAGACAAACTTATTTGTGATCCATTCTTTTGCTAATTCATTAGTTTTAGGAACTGAGTTATTGCAAGGAATTAATGTGGGTTTACTCTGAGCTGTCTTCTATGTTCCTTTTCCTCAACAGTTCTTAAATTAAAAAACGATCAGCTGTGATATCATGTTTTTGTTCAATTCGAGCATTTCCTGTTTGCTTTTCATAATTCTAGTCTCTTGCTGTTCAGTTCTGAGTCAGCAGTTTGTTTTTACGAAGACCACTTCATTGCAGGCCTCACATGGACAGGCATTAAATCCCAATGATATAGTTAGCAGCCCACGTGAAACCACTCCAGCCTTTGTGAAGGAGAGGAAAAAACATCTCTGAGATGTATGGAAGGGGTGGTTGTGGGGGCTACCTTTGGAAAAGTGGAAGAAGTGTAAAACCCTCTCAGTAACCAGAACCCACAAATGTTTTCTTTCCCAAATAGTCTGAAAACGTGGTAGCCAACAACTGAAGGCCTCCAAAAGGATACATTTTAACCATTTTCTTGCAGAATATGTGGGTGGGATGAACCAACCTGTTGCTTGGCTCCTGTATATCAGGATGTAATAAAAGAGCCCCCATATACGCACTAACTGTATGCCCTCGAGGCAAAATGAGAAATTCAGACACTAAACAATGGAAAATCTCTGGTGATTTACCTCTTGTCTCTCTACCAATGCCTTTATTGTCTCATTATATAACACCCAAGGCTGTGTTTGCTTGGGAGAATCAAGCGAAATAAGTCAAAGAGGACTGTGCTCTCATCGGCTTCCTACTTCTATGTGGAAAGCATCAGGAGAAGGCAGATCCATCGCATTTGTTTGTAGACCTTGGAAAAAAGCCTGGGAGCAGCAGAATCCCAGGTGATTGGGGGCAAGCTTTTCCCTCGGAGCCAGAGCAAGGAAGAGACGGGAAATGTTCATCCCGGGCCGCCCATTCTTAGGGCTTTCCCATCTCATGGATTTTATTTGTGCGTCGGGATAATTCGAGATTCGCTGGAGCTTGCATAAAGAGGATTGTGCTGGGAATCTCAGTCAGGGTCAAGGCAGACAGTTTGCTTTGGCAAGCATGGTGTGAGTGTAGCTAGATGAGTGGCTGACCACCGCCTTTGCCTCGCCTACGGATGATCCTGCCCATTTACCTTGGGCGATGGCCAGCAGTTCCTGCTAGACTCATGTTACAGGGCTGTGTTTGAACTCCTCTCCATCATCCAGGCACTCAGATGTGTGGCAGACGCAGACACGCACTGCGCTACAGATGATATGCATTGGCTGCAGCTGAAGTAAATATTATTTCTATACCATCATGAGGATGAAATAATATCTCTGGAGGATTTGGAAGAAAGACGGAAGAGACTCAGTTTGTCATGGTCTGCCCTTGGGCTCCTTTTCTTTGGAACACGTTGCTATACAACAAGAAATAAAACAGGAGAAGAAAACAACCCGCTAATGAGGGGGATTTCAACCTGCACGCAAATCCTGGGCAGCTCCTTCCAGAAAAACAGAGCACATTGTTTGTGATGGCATTCCCCACCAAAATGGCCCGGGGCCCGAGTTGATGCTGAGGAGGAAATTCTGCATCTCCAAAGCTGAAAGGTCTGCATGCTTTTATCCCTTGCCTCCACCAGTTCCCACACACGCCTTGCTGAGGGATGGAGGGAGGGAGAGGGTGGTGGAGAGCAAGGAGATAAACTGGACCTCGGGATGCTCCACCTTTGGAGACCTTGAGCCTACATGACATAGCAACGTGAGAGCAGCACAGCCACCCCATGCAAAAGGAGAGGGGTGCACGTTGCACTTACTTATTTTACAGATATCTGCTCATGCAACGATGCTTGCTCTTGAATTGCACCCAGCTGCTGATCTCCCCAGCTCCTGCTGGGGATAAGGTTTCCCTTCTCTCCCCCTTAGTTTCCCTGTGCTATTAGGATGGCTGCCTCTCCCTCGCCTCACCTCTGAGGAGCTCACAGCTGCTCAGCCCCAGCTGACACAGAGCCTGACACCGGGGGTCCTCAGCATGGAGGGGACAGTAGGAAAATACAGACTAAGGTAATTGGTAAAACCCCATCCATAAATTAAAAGTTCAGGCTCACAGCTCATGTTTTTGAACTCTAAGCACATCTGTTTTCTCTGCCAAAGACTCTCATTCTAGTAGGAAAACTATAATAATGTCAAAATCCTATTTAATGGGGAAAAAAGAGAATGCGGCAGGAGCGTGAGGTCACTTTGGATCATATTTCTTGCCCCATACCTGGTGCCATATGTCACATCCAAAGCACATCACAGCCACAGGAGGACCCTGTCCCTGTCCCCATCCCTGTTCCCATGGGCAGCTGTGCCATGGGGATCAAGAGGTAACCAACACCACGACAATGTGCCCTTTCCACCCCCTTCCTTTCTTACCTCTGTGTAAACATACTACATTACCTGTGACATCCCAAGCCAAGTTTGTAAACAGGGTTTTCTGAAGAAGAGACTGAGGTGTGCCTTGCTGTGAAGGCAGCGAGGGGGAAGGGGAGGGTGTTTCGTGGTTCCCCCTGCCAGATGTGCTCTTCTCCCCTTTCCAGTGCATCCCTCCTGTGTAAAGTTACCCGCCACAAGTAATGCTTTCTCCTCACCCACATCTTTCTAAAAAGAAGGGAAAAAAAGAAAAGGAGAAAAGAGGAAACCTTCCTGGGCTGCCCACCCTTTAAATAAAACAGGAGCAGGTCACAACCCTTGTTTTGACCCCACACCCATATTTACAGCTGTGCTCCCGGAGCTGGGACACTCAGCGTCAGAAGTCCCTCCCAGTCCAGGCTGTAAAGCACTCCTGCTTACACCCCTTTTTTCCTAAATATCTAAAGCGCAGGGAGGCTTTTCCACACCCTCTCCCGGTCCTCACCCTCCCAGCCCTGTGAAAACTGAGTCTGGAGCTCAGGTTTTCTCACGCTTCCCATCTCCTCGCTGAGCAAAGCAGCTGTGGGCTCTCCATCAGAGACCTCAGAGGCAAGGGATCCAGCGAGGAAAATTTTTTGCATCACCACGGAAAACATCCGCAGGCAGGGCTTTGCAGGAGCTGCTCTCTGGCAATGCCAAAAAATGCCCAAAGGCAGGAGGTTACGTTGAGATGCCTCCGACATCTCGCCAACTGCAACACATTAGATCACTTGAGCAATTTTGTCAAAAAATGTGCTTTTAAAGGGAAAAAAAAAAGACACACTCGAATTCGTGGCTTGATGTAAATTTTTCAATTGGAAACACTGCCTTTTGGGGGGAACTTTTCAATTCTTTTATTTAAACATTCACAGAAGTTGTGAAAAAGCCTGAAAATCTATTTCAAAACTGAGCTAGAAAACCTCCTCTCAGGCAGATCTGTTTCCCAGCTTGTTCACCACTACCAATAACATGTGCCTTTCTAGCCCTGATCGTCTTAAAAGCCCAGACAACTTGAGATACCATGCTTCAGCATGGTCCTTAACTGGAAATAGAAGTAGCCATGCATTTGCCATCAAAGAGACTGCTGCTGGAAATGTTTCATTGCTATAATCTTCTGCCTGTCAATGTTGGTTTTGCCCCATACCCCTTTCCATTTTAAAAAGGGTTGGTGGTACAAATAGTCTCTCATCCCTGAAGTAAATGTCTCAAGGGCTGGAAGGCAAAGTTAAAAGCCCTTCCAAGATCTGTGATGGCATCCTCTCTAGCTTGGAAATTGCTCACAGGCAAGGCGGTTTTCACTACGTCCATCAAACGTCATTGAAAATCAAATGCAGAAAGATGCCATAAATGCTACTTAGGGGCAAGGCACAGAAATTGGTGTCTCAAAATCCAGCACCCACTGATCTGTGTTTGTTCCTGCTGCTTGTGGGGCTCAGTGGCTGTGGGCTTGATGTCCTGGCTCCGGTGGAGCGACGCAGTCCTGCCCTGAGCAAGCGGCACCTCCGCCCCTGCGAGGTCTCCTCCAGCTCTGGGATCATGCACTTCTCTGGCGTCCAAAGCTGACTCAGTGCTAGCACGTGTTGCTGTTTTGTCTTATTTATTACTATTACTTGACATCCAAAATAAACAACGCCTGAGGTCCTTCCACCCCTTGCCCTGCATGGTGCTTCGCGCAGGAGTGGTGCTTGTGCTGGGACCGGGCTCGCCACACATGGGGACCAATATCCTCCGGGCTCAGCAGGCGATGACAAATCACCTGGCATGGGCAGTGCCTTTCAGCTGAGCCCTAACCTGTTTAGTCTAAGGGGCAGAGTGAGCTGAAGGGAAAGGCTGGTTGGCAGGTCTGGTTTAAACAGCACAACCCAGCCATCCCCTGTACTCCTCCGCAAATAAATCACAGTTCAAAGGAGCTGGCGTTACAGCAGCTGGGTTATTGCAGCCAGGCAGCAGAAGGTGATATGTGCTTCCAACCCATCCCTCACCCCTCTTAAAACACACAACAAAGAGCGAAAAGGCCAGCACACGTGGGTCTCAGCCCTGGGTGCACAGAGCAAGGACTGGATGGGCAACTGTGGACATGGGGAAAGGGAGGGGGCAGGAATGGGAAAAGCCATGGGAGCAGGACTCCGGCTTGCTGGCTCTAATGACGCGAGTATATGCCAAAGGGCAGCTTGATGGATTTAATTTATTGCTAGTCCTGCCCTACATAATCTCTGAGAAGAGAAGTGCCACTTTTAGTTTGTATATCTTTCACTGACATGTATATTTAGCACTCATTAACCACTTACCTTGGGCTAATAACTCAACTTGTTGTTCCAAACTCTATGTTTCTTTATTTGCATGAGCTCTAGAAGCCAATGAGAACACTTCTGACAGATTAACTTCAACTTTCTGTGAAGGTTCACTATAGCCTTTTGGTTTATTTGTACAATATTTTCCATGTTTTTCAAAGATTAGTCATTATGAAACCATTTCATTGCCTTAAACCTGTAAACAATTCCTACCCATTTCAGATAAAAGCAAGTTCAGAATGTCAAAAATCAGTTGCTTTTTACAAGGAAAATCAAAAAACAACAAAAAGCAACAACAACAATAAATTAAAAAAAAAAAAAACAAAACACAAAGAATATTACATCTGGGTGCTTTTACCAAGCTGACAGCAATTAATTTTGCTGTTTCTGCCCAAATCCTTTACTGCTGTAATGTATAGGTGCTATCATAGTTTTATTCTAGATTAAATGGCCTGATGGTTTCTTTTCTATTTAACCTCTGCCAGCACATGAACTCCCAGGAATGACGGGACCTGAGGCAAATAGCTCGTGCATACCTTTAAAAAAAATATTTAAGCACACTGCAGTGCTTAAGGACATGCTTAAACCTGAGAGTGAATCTTCAGTGAGATGTAAGCCATGGTGTCAAACCAATGCAGAGAGGATTAGGGCTGTTTCCTGGAAAACCACCTGCAATGGGAGGGCGACGGGTGTTGTCGGCACCGGCAGCCAGCACGGTCGTGTTGGGGAATCCCCAATTGTGTGCATGAACCTGCAGCAAAGCTGCCTCGACGGGATTTCCTGCCTACACAGGAACAAAAATCAAGGTGACAAGTCAAAGCAAATGCAGACTGAACCCCTGGGGTTTTCCCCGTAAATGCAAACCCAGCTTGGCTCACAGCCGAACCCAAACCAGAACCATTAAGTGCAGGAGTTAAATAATATTTCAATGGCTCTGCGTCACCCAGATTTGGTGCAAACCCCACGTGGTGCCTCCAGGCTCAGAGCTGGTGGATCCCATTCTGGGTTGTGGAGAACCTGGGGAGGTGCTTGGGCAGGAACCCACTGGGGCTCTGAATTTCCTCTGCCTGCCTTAGGGGAGCGCTTTGATTTTGACAGATTGGCAAGCTTCTCCAGGAAGTGTTTCGTGGTTGAGCTTGCGTAGTTTGTTTGTTTTTAAGTTATTTTATTTCCGCCGCTCAGCAGTAGAAATGAGGGATGTTGCACATGTACAGGGAATCCTCTGCAGAGTGCAGGGAAACAATAAACAGCCCAGGCTGGGTTGGAAATGGAAAACCCAACCCAGAAGACTGAGAAGCGAAGCATTCAGCCTTGGGGAAGGTCTCTTCCTCTGCTGTAGAACACTACGAGCAAAACTGACACCAGGGATGGGGAAGGATGGAAACAAAACTCCCCGACCCCTGGGAGAAGGCTGGAGAGGTGTGAAACCCTCCGGCTGCAAAACAATCCCTGCCCCCAGGATCCCGTCTCCAGAGAGGGTTTTCAAGTCGTGTAGTGCTAATTTGTGGTTTTGAGGAGAAACTATTGGAAAATAGAGTAGCGGCATGAATCCAAGCCAAACTTGCTAATTTTGGCTGGTCTTCCCTTTTCTGGGTTCCAATTGCAGTTACATTTTGGGTATTTTTGTTTGAAAACATGGAACTCAGGCATAAGAAAAAAAATGAATTCGATTATGAGGATTTCCGCTGACTACTATGGCCTAATACAACTGAGTTTTGCACAGCACAAGGACAGGATATCTTCACCACCACCACCACACTTTTTTGTTCTGATACTGAATTATGTTTCATATTGATACTGGGCTGAAGAGGTAAAAATCAAATTTGAGTGTCAGGCACCACAACATTTGAATTTAGACAAATTAAGAATTAGTTTCACACGTAGCATGTTCAAAACCAGCCTCTACATGAGGTCAGCTGCCTCATCGTAGGAGAAATCCCAGAACGTTTAAACTCACTTTATGTTGACACAGGGCAGGAAAACACCCCTTCTGATTTTTTTTTGATATGGTTTAATGTGAATGTAATGACTGAAATCCTTGTAAGCACTGAGGCGTTTATGAGAGCCGGGGAATTCATGCTCAACCCTTTGGGTTTTTTTTGGAGCTGGGTTACTGATTTCTGCACAGACTCAGGAGCGAAGCCTCCCGTGCCCATGCATGGGCTGGTGGCTGGATGCCCTGGGTGGTGGGTATGTGTCCTTGGTGCAGCGCCTGGTGGCACCCAGCAGGCACAGGGACACGAGCTCCTCTCCAAAAGCACAGCAGCTGAACTCCATGATTGTTGGACTCAAGGTTAAGTTTGCATCTGCTCATCGAAAATAGATTTAAGATGAAGACGTAGGATGCACCAAGATGGCAGGAATATCAAATCTGCTCAGGGAAGGGTCATTTTCCATAACACCTGCTTGTTATTGTCTTCTGCTCAGCGTGGAGTCCTTTTACAACCTTGCGTTTGGGAAGCTTGGCTGGGCTGCCAAAAAAAACAGAGGGAATCACTCTTTTATGAGCTGTCCCTTCCTCCCTTTTATGTTGTTAGGAATTTCCCTGTGTGTATCTCTTTCACAAATTCCTTTTAATTATGTTGCATCCAAGCGAACGTAATCCATCCCAGTTTGGCTTCTCTATTAGCAAATGGAGCTCTTGGCCTCCTCTTCTCTGTCATTTATTTTTAGGGTTTCCAATACATCAGCCCAACGGCCTGCAGAAGAAAAACAATCTCGGGCAAGAACCAATTGTCACTGCTGCCCGTTCTGGCTGGAAGGAGATGTTTACCTTGAATTCCTCTTAGTCGTGGATTTTTGATTAAGAATCAGCAACACATCTGCTGAACTCACACATGAGAACTGGGGAGAGGTGTTACTGCACGCAGCTAACACCCACCCTGGGTGAAAGACTGTCTTCACAGCTAGGGCAGCAGAGCCGTAGGTCTATGGGTGAGATAAGGGGTCGATACGGCACTGACTTAAAAGCATAATGTTGGCATCTCAGCACTGTGTCACTGTGACATCTGAGACTGCAGTAAACACCGAGCCGAGGAAAAAAAGAGCTGGTTGAACGATTTCCAAGGGAGTGATTTATTTTTTTATTTTTTTTCCCTGTGGCAAACTCCCCTTTGTCAAAATGAAAACTTTCCAGGAGAAAAATTAGCTTATAAAGATTTTGGTCGAGTCTTTCATTTGTTTGTTTCCAAATGTCTTTTTAATGAAGTCGTAGAGCCATATCAGATTTTGTGAAAAATGAAAATGAGTTCATTTCATTTTCACCAAATGTAAAAAAAGATGTATCTATTTCACCAATAAATAGGGCTGGAAATGAAGGCAAGAGATTGTACAGTCCATTCCCCTGCCTCTACATGGGATCAAGTATTTTCAGGATACACATAAAATGCCAAGAAATGTCGATGCTCCTTGTTGATGCCATATTTTTATCCACTTCCCCAAACTGCGATCTCCCCTTTCACACTGCTTTGCTACTGTACATTAAATGCCCTCTGTTGCCTTCTAATTTTAGCTGCCCTGAATCAGAAATACAAAATTATAAACCTGCACTGGAACATCCCATCCCGCAGCACAGGCTCTTTTGCAAGATGCCTTCCTCCAATTTTCCTCTGGTCCCTGGCCCACACTCTTGTCACGCTCTGGTCCTGATTCCAGGCCAGATCCTGCCACGACCTTCCTGTGGCCTGTTCCTCACCCCCTTTCTCACTGGGGTTTTACAAGTCAACCCAGGAAGTAATTTATGGCAATGCTGGAGAAAATCTATTATATCTATTAACTGTTTAAACCAGACACGCACTGTTGCTGCTATTGGATCCGGCCAAAAATGGCAATTTAATGAAATCCAAACATTTTAGGAGAATGTATCTATTTCACCTATAGTTTAAACAGGAAATTATGGAAACATTTCCATCCCATACAGTCAAAATGTTTCCTTTTGACCACTACATTAGTTGTTTTTCTACCACAACTATAGCATGCAGAGCAGTTGATGTTCAGATCTATATCTGATATTTTTCAGTATAAAAGTCAAACCAAACAAAACATTTCAGCTTCATTGGTAATCTGCTCCCATTTGTACTTGGAAAAAGAAAGTCACATATTCAAATGGCTGCTTCCCTCAAGACAAATGCTTTTGAGAGAGCTTTTTCCTAACTTTAATGTTCAAAAGTGTCAAGGAAATCTGAGTCATTTGCCTGCTTTGAATCAAACAGAATAAATGGGCTTCTCAATCCCCTGGGCTGTTTCAAAATCTCAGCCAGAGGCCTCTATTAATAACCCAGCTAACTCTTGTATGGCACTTTCTTGTCCCTACCGTACAGATGGGAAAACAGCATGGCAGGGATCCTCCAAGGTCACCCAACAGCAGGGCTGTGGCCAGGGCCCAGTCCTCCCACTACCCATTGATGTCCTCCTTGAACCAACTAAAATGCATCAGCCTCTTACCCAACAGCTTTTCTGCTAATGCTCACCAGAAAAAGAAAAAAAAAGAGGGGGGGGGGGGGTGGGTGGGGGGATTTTCTTATGGAAATTTTCACGTGAAACCCACTCCTTCCAGTTTAGAAATGTCTTTCTTGGAAAACTCTGTTTTTCCTGTAAACAAGTTTGAAAATGTGAGGAAGTGAGTGTTAGCTTCCAGCTCTCCTCCTCCCCCACATTTCCCAGTTAGAGAAGGGACTTCAGGCCCTACATATTTATCACTTGTAGTCTTTGCTTTTAGTAAGTGGCCAGCAGGGCTGGGGAAGTGATCGTCCCCTCGTATGCAGCACTGGTGAGCCTGCACCTTGAATATCATGCTCAGTTTTGGGCCCCTCTCTACAAGAAGGCTGTGGAGATGTTTGGCACATGCGAAGAAGAGCGAGGACGCTGAGAAGGGCCTGGAAATGAGGCTGTGAGGGGCGGCTGAGGTAGCCAGGTTTGCTTGTTTTGGGGAGGAGGAGGCCAAGGGGAGGCCTCACAGCTCCTGCAGCTACTGAGAAGAGGCCGTGGCCTGGCAGTGCCCGTCTCATCCCTCAGGTGGCGAGGGGTGGGATGTGAGGGCACAGCCTCAGGTGGTGCCAGGGGAGGTTTAGGATGAATGCCAGGAAGGATTTTGTCATGGAGAGGGTGATCAATCATTGGAAGGGGCTGCCCAGGGAGGTGGTAGAGACCCCATCTCTGGAGGCATCTAAGAGATGTGTGGATCTGGCACTGAGGGATGTGGTTTGGTGTTGGGACTTGGTGGGTCAGATTGACAGATGGACTTAGTGATCCTGAAGGTCTTCTCTAACCAAGACGATTCCATGATTGCAAGCGATGCTCTGAGGCACCACTTATGTGAGCTCTGCTGCGTGCTGGAGCAGCTGGTAAAGTGCCAGGGCACCCAGTACATTTGGGAAGCATTGCCCAAAAGAGCCAGGACAGGATAACCTGTCTTGGTCACCATGAGCTGCAAATGCAGCAGTGTCTGCAGGCTCAGGATGTGGCTTGCTGGTGGACAGTGGCCAGTTAACTTCTCGAGGGATATCCCTGATGTACAAGCAGAACTACACATGCAGCTGCAGTTGTTTGTCAGGCAGGGAGAAGTTCTCTGCCTGAGAATCAACAAAAACACAAGCCAAAGCTACGCGACTTATTTGCACGCTGGCAGTACAGGCTAATGTTAACCGTGCCGAGTGAGAGCTAGTAAAATCTTCAGGTTACACCTCATTATCATGTGTTGTTTCAAGTGCCATGGCATGTTCTCCAAAACTTCGTGTTTTGAGAATGACAAAATCCAACGAGGTCATCCTTTTAAACTCCCCTGCCTGCGAGTCCTGGTGCGTTAGCCTTCAGAGATCCAAGCCCCTATGTCTCAGAGGGATAAAGAGGAAAACAACATCCTGATCCCTGAGAAACACAAAGAGCTCCAAACCCCTTTCCGATCCATCTATCACCATGAGGAGATTCAGGTCTGGTTTCTCTCTGCTTGCTGTTGGAAGAGGCAAGTGCTCAGCCCTTCCTGCGGCGTGGTGGGGAATGCCGCTTGGCTCATAGGGAAAATGGGAGGGAGACCACTCCAGAGGATTTCTGTTATTGCTTTTTTAGCAGCTGCACTTGGAAAGCTGCTTTGAGTGTGCTGTGTTGGAACGAGCAGCCGGGGTGGCAAATAGGGACAGCTTGTCACTGATGTGACCATGTCCTCTGAAAAAGATAGGTCTCTCTGACCCCATTAGTGGGGACATCCTCACTTTATCTCCACTGCTGTCAAATCTCTGGGTGGCCACGAAATGGCCGTGTTTCTTGAGAATAAGATAGCCAAACAAGATCTTAGAAGACCAGACATTTTTTTCTGTAGGCATACTCCCCTAATGGATAGATAGATAGATTGATAGATAGATAGATATATAAATAGATAGATAGAGCTCAAAACAGCATATTTTTTCTGGATTTTCTCCCATTTCCTTTACCAGAAACATGAGCCTGAGCTGGGACTTGATGAGATGAGGGTCCTTTTCCACTGGCAGAGTTTTTAGGGATCTCAAAATGGGTGCCTAGGGTGGTGGGACTACTCCTGGGGTGGCTGGAGCCTATTTAATGTGCAGACTGCTTTCTGCAATTAGTATTGAGCAGGCACCCTGTGCCATGGGCTGGTAGATAGTGAGGTTTTGTCTGCCATGGATGGAAAAGCCTGATCTTTTCTACAGTAACTGCTGTTCATGGAGCAGTCTTTTCCAGAAAGCATGCAGGATTTCTGTCTCTCATGTTAGGGAGGTACAACAGAGAGGAGAATGCTTTTTCTGTGTTTTAGAGGGTTAGACCCGAGTGACTGACAGGTCAGGTGCTGACCTGAGCTTGGTTTCACAGAGGCAGAGGGTCAGATGGGAACAGGTGGCAATTAGAGTGGGTACATCACGTTACATCCGTGGCAGACACCCAGGGATGCTCAGGGGGCTGTGAATCATCCCAGCATACCATATTTCCCTCACCAAAAGCAGTCCTCTTTTCTCTACAATGCTGTCAGCTAAGTCAGGCTCATCATATGGGTAGAGTCCCAAAGGGGAAGGCTTCTTCCATGGTAGGAACAGAGCTTCATTTTAAATTCCACCAAACTGAGATTATCTGCATAGCAAATGTGCTTGTATACCCGGATAAAAGCAGCCATATGGGAATTTACAGCAAGATATCCAAATGACTGAGAACTCATGTCCTAAATCCATTTAACTGGTCTGTACAGACAAATACACAGCATAGGGATGATATCCTATGCATGCTATTGTATGCTGAATGAGGCCACCTGTATTTGGAAAACATTGTCTTCTGGTTCCTCTTCCTGTTGCTGGTTGCTTACATCCTTTTAAATAGCAGTAATTTCCTACTTGGCAGCCTGTGGCCCTACTGGACCAATGTATGATTCCTGCAGTGTGGCCATCAACTGATCTAGATCTAGATCTTGATCTCCTCAAGGCTGTGGGTATGACATCTGTCCCAGCAGGCCACAAGTCCGTGGGTTTTGGCTCTTTGCATCATATTTAGTCATTCTGTATCATTTCACAGCGAGGGGATTGGGAGCATCAGGGCCATCGCTCAGGTTGAATATCGCTCAGGTTTAATGGTCACCTTGGTGTCCCAGGGCAAGGACACACAGGATGAAAGCCCTGCAAGGCGTTTGCAGTAAAATCCCCTATACCTCAAGTTCCTGGGACCTACGATGTCTGTCCCAGTTCACCAGCTCACCAGGTAAGCAGGGCTATGGAAATTATGGTGGGAAATGTAGTCTAGAGGAAACCCAGCCAGAAAAACTGCTCATGAATACCAGCACAGCAAAATTGTTGCAGATCCTGGTTAATGCTATACTGATGAAACTTAACATCTCGGCTTGACTTCACAAACCTAGGCTTTCATCCTAAGGAAGCCAAACTGAAATTAAATATTGTTTGGGTCATTGGCTTTTTTGTCATTTGCTCCCAAGGAAAGAAGGAACTCTCCGAAACAGTTCCCTGCAGAAAATTCCAAGTTCACAGAAATTGCATTTCCCTGCCCGAAAGAGCTATTTCGGTGAGAACTCCCAGCCAGCTCCAAAGCTCAGTTATTTAGGGGCGAGCTTATGTGGAGATGTCAGCGGTGTAGCCAACTATTAGCTTTTAGCTGCAGAATTTGATCTCTTACATATTTCTCTTTAATAGAAACAGAGCCATCGACAGACTCAGTGGTTATTTGTGTTTCAGATAACTCCCTGCTCTCAGCTTGGGGAAATCATCATTGTTTCCTTATGCCCAAGGAAGGATTTATTTAAAGCAATAGTCTATTCATCCAATAACTACCATAAACAACATGTTGAGGTGTCAGAGAGCACATGGCAGAGGCTGGAGAAAACCTATTATCTCTGGGAGGAAACTGTCCCGGGGGTCATCAGCTGGGGATGGAGCAATGACTTACGGGCACGGCAGTCTCCAGCATGGTCCATGTCCCTCTGCTCCTCTGGGTGCTCATCTGCTTTTGGTCGTTCCTTGTACAGAGAGGACCAGCACCTCTCGTGTCAATCCTGGGAACAGAGCTCTGCCCTCTTGGGAGTGACCCAGAAGCCCACAGGGGAAATGGAGACACCTGGTGATGCCGGCTTTTGCTTAACAGAGCCAGCAGCTATGGCCAGGCCTGTAATTTCCCACAGATCGAAGGCATGGTTGAAAGCAGCTATTTAGCACCAGGAGCGTTTCAGTGTGCGTTTCCTGAGCCAAACCCATTTCTTTCCAAAGAAGAGACGGGCTGACCTGACATATCTCCTAGGGCATCTCCAGATGCTGGGTGAGTGCTGTCCCCAGCTGATGGCTCCTGCTCCATGGCTCCTGACATGGGCTCCATGTCACCGTCTCCCTTCTCATCGTCCTCAGCTCAAGACAGCCCTGGTTAAAATTACCCCTGATATAATATCTTGGGGCTTTTTTTAATCTTTTTTTTTTTTTTTGACAATGCATATGGAAGGCAACTGTCAATTAGCAGCTGAAAAAAAATAGTCTGCAGTGCTAATGAGAGCAAACTTAATAGAGACCTTTTCCAAATTGTTTCCATCCATTTTTCAGCGCTTTTAATTGCTGTCATATTAGGAGGATGCCAGAAGGAAAACACGAGGGAAAAGCACCATTCAGAGGTAGATTCCTCTCTGCCAGGACTGGCTCAGAGGCAGCCTCCTTCCCCGAATTTCATTTGCAGGAGCTTCTCAAGTCTTCTCCAAAGTTACATTTAGGCCTGGACCCCAGCCACCTCCTGTAATGTTTCCCCCGCAGCGAGGATGGGAACGGGGAACCTTGGTTTTACATCAACCTCCACAGCCATACTGAAGGCTGGGGATGGATGCTGTCTGCCGCTGTGCTGCATTTTGTCTCTGTGTTTTGGAAAGGATGTAGTTGAAAGGGGGATATTATCTACGGAAACAGCAACAGCGAGATACTTGATATTTCTAAATTCTTACCCAATAAAAGCTTCCTAATTATTATGTTGGTAGGGCTAGGTGTGCTGGCCCCACAGTGCTAGGCACTGCGGACAGTGAGCAGGCTGATTAAAACATAAGAAGTACAGGGATTATTAGAGAAGGCATCCGTCTGGTCTGTCAGGCCAATACCTGCTCTTTGTAATTAATTTTTTCAGCTGTTAAGATGATGCCCAAGCTTTGTACTCAAGGAGAGGAGAGAGACGAGGCTTCCTCTGGCACCACCCCTGCGTGCAGTGTTTCCAGATAACATTGCGATTCGAGAGGCAGACTTTGCGAAAGGTTGAGTGAAGCAGTTCAGTGCATCCCACCACGGCTGTTAAAAAACATGGAAAAAACACCCCAGCGGCTCGTGAGGGCAGCCACAAGACCATGCACCACGGCCACCCCAGCTCGGGGAGCTTCCTGCTGCCTGCAGCTGATAAGGAGGCCCCGAGCCCACAGATTCACCCCGCTGCCAGTGCCAGGAGGGGACGGGAAGGGAGGGGATGTCGTTTCCTGATGCTCCAGAGCCAGCTGGGATTGAGTTACATTATTAATTACTGGTTGTTATTACTGGGTTTGTGCGTGCTGATGCTGGGGGATGAAATCCCAGCACAGTGTGCTCCGGGGATGGCCCTTTGCAGGGACATGGGGACAAGCAGAGCGGGACACAGCTGCTCACATCAGCTGTGGGGGCGTTGGGATGGTGCTGGCGGCCAGGATGTGGTGATGAGTCTCCTAAAATGTTACAGCCCTCAGTGCAAAGGGGCTGTGCATCCCTTTGAGGTTCCCCAGCCAAAAAAGCCTCTCCTCCCCGTGATGCTCGGCCCATCCTGCGTCTCACCAGCATGGCCTAAGTAGGGGCTAATGCACCAAGCGTGCCTTTATGACCTCGGGACAGTAGCAGCACAGCAAAATAAACTTTCCCCAGCTGCACCCGCCTGGAAACCAGCCTGCTCAGGAGTGCAACTTCCCAGCTGAAACTCCTGCAGCACACTGTCGGTTGTTCCATCCACCAGTCTGTGCGAGATGAAGCCCTTTCTCCCCCCAGATTCCTGGAATACCAAACGCTGGGGAGGACCCAGAGCATTCCCCCAGGTCAAAGCTCCATCTGTCCCAGACCGAGCTCACCCAGACCATCTGCGAGGTCACGATCCCCAGCGCTGCTGACAGCGCACGTGTGTGTGCGTGGGGTGACGATGGGGCCGGAGCGGTCTGAGCACCGAGCCAGCCATCTGTTCCATTAAACGCCACGTGTGCTCGCTGTTTTTAACAGGGAAACAAGCAAAACAACCCCTCGTGAGATAACGGTTCACAAAGTCCTCAAAAGTCATCAGGGGCAGAAAGGTAAAGGGGGCAGAAAGCCGGTGCTGCGCAGTGAGGGAGAGCCGGACACGCACACCAGGGCTGTTCGCAGCTTTCCAGCACCACAGGGAGGACACAGCCCTGACCAAGAGGGCAAGCTGCAGGAGGGCTATGTAGGCTTTATTTAAGCTCAATACGTGCCAAGGAGAAGCAGGGGACACAAATCCAGGAGCTGGGCAGGTTCAGGAAGGCAGCACTCAGAGAGACCTTAGGAGACAGCCAGGAGCAGAGCCAGGTTTCGGGTACAGAATGATTATTTTTTTTTTTGCATATGTTTTTGTTGTTTTTTGTTTGTTTGTTTGTTTTTTTGTTTTGTTTTTAGCAGCAGTGCTTCCATTTTTCTGCTTGGCCATCTGCTCTGAGGACAGCCGCCTGAGGTCTTATACCTGCGTGTGGTTAAAGTGGACTTAAGTTAAAAGTGGACTCCTCCACAAGCCAGAGGAGGGGAAACATCTTCCCTCGGTGCTGGCAAGCAGCAGGACAGGACTTGGGGCAGCAGGACAGGGTCTGGGGACACCAAATTGTCACTCCATCCCCAGCTGTTCTTCTTCCAGACCCTGTTTTCCCTAAGCCCTTCATTCTCATGGCTGTTATTAGGTGGCAGAAACCCTGTGCTTGCTGACATCCAAACCTTGTCTTGGTTGCAAACAGAGCTGATTTCTCCCACCACCTACCAGGTGGACGCAGCACGCTGTAGCAGCCCTTCCCGTGACAGCTTTTCCATGCTGGAAGGCTGTTATCATGCCCCTCTGCCTTGCTATCCCGGACTAGACTAAACACAGCCAACTGCCTCATCCATCCCTCGTAGCTCATGGCTTCTCAGCCTCTTGTCACTCTTGCTGGCTGTCTCTGGATTGTCTCCAAGTTGCCTCCGTCTTTTTTCCTGTCAGCCCTATTAAATTCGGGTGCTTGCATCACGGTGGGGCTCAGCACCACCGCCAGGCGTAGGCTTACACAACTTTGGCAACGCCAAGTGGGGAGAAGAAATGCAGCGAGCCCTCCAGGTTTATGTCAGCGAAGCAGAACAACAAGAAGTGATTGCTTCCAAGAAACCTCCCTGAAACCTGCGATCCAAAATACTTTCCATGCCTCTGTTGCTCAACAGCATGCCAGCATTCTCCAGGGGAAATGGTTTTCTTTCCATGGAGTGCAGCGCTTTCACGGCACTCCTTGAGAAAGGGAAAGGCACCGGTGACAACTGGGTATTGGGGTCATTCACTAATGGGATGGGGTCTCCATTTCCTCCCATCCTATCCTGGGTACCCTCAAAGCTCCACTGACCAGAAGAGAAGTGAGATACCCACCCCGGGGCAATGTTTTTAGGGTGGAAGGGCAGGCAAGAGGCTGGAGAAGAGCAGCGCCTGGTGGCACCAGGGTGTCAAGCAAAGGGTGTGCCTGGAGAAAAATCACCCATCAGGAGGCAATGAGGACAAGAAATGGCATCTCCATTTCAGACTTTGAGCAGCAGGTCTTGAAGGACTTGTTCATTTATCAAGCAAGGATATGACAGCTCCTCATACCACCTCCAGGCCCCTGGACACCCTCAACTCGGTCTTACCCATGGGAGCTGGTGTCCTTGTGTCCCTGAGGAGCTCTGGGCCAGGTTTTCATGGAGGTGGCTGCGTTCAGAAAGCACATGGGCACCCTGCCCTTGGTCAGGAGGTAGGGACGGTGACACTGATGTCCTGTTGTTCCCTGCAGGAGAAGGCTCCTGACACCTACGTTAGGATTACTTAATCTCCCTGCACTTCCCCAGGCCTCCAGGTAAAGGGCTGTCTCACTCTCTGGGCTCAGCAGAAATGGTTGATGTATGTCACAGCTTTGTTGCTGCTGCTTTTTCAGGTTTTGGTCAAAAAGCAGTGAAAGCGCCCAAAATGCAAAAGATGAAGGCTTGGGCTTACCTCTTCTGTGGGTACAAATTGACCCAAGCTCATTGACTTCAACAGAGCTGCTGAGCTGTTGGCTCCGGAGGCACTTTTATAATCAGCTCTATAAATAAAGGGTCAGGGAAAAATGACGAATGAGACCCAGAGTTATCTATCCAGCCAGGGTGGATTACTCACAGGCACTGTGCATAACTGATCTTGAAAATAAATTCCAGCTAAATACTTTAAAAACTTTAAGGAGGGGGGGAGTGGAGGTGAAACGAGCTGAGCTTCAGGCAGCCCTTAAAATTAACTCTTCCAACCTCCATCCAGCAGCAGAAGAGGAGAAATCTGTCCCGTGTGTCCCTTTGCGAAGAGTAGGCTGTGGTGGGTGAAAAGTCAGCAGTCGACCTCTGGTTATTGACACCTGAGTGGGCTTCCAAAGGCAAGTTCAGTCCTTGTTGCATTTTCAGGGCATTTTCCAGCCAGCTCCACTTGGAGAGATGTTAGGGCAGACGCGAGGGCTTCGAAAATCCAGCTCTGGAGATCTGCTTCATCAGGACAAAGCTGAACTTAATTAGGGCCGGCTGGAAGGTTTTCTCTGCAAAGCTCTCCTCATGCAAAACAGAGCTTGAGTGAAAAGGGAAGATTATTAGGGATTTTAGAAACAGGGTGGATGCTGTCATCAAAAATGCATTCTTCAAACAAATGCTCCTTTGGGGGCTTTGAAGTGATTCAGTTATTTATTCATTCAACTGTCAATGAAACATTTTTACAGAAAACTGCTCTAGCAATGGAGCCTTTCCAGGCATGATGGGGTGACGGATTGCTGTTCTGTATGAAAATCAGTTAAAATTTTTCAGCCTTCCATTCAAACGGGGGACTTCTATCACTGGCACAGCAGTTGATCAATTCGCCATCATGCTTTAAACTCAACAACCTCCAGTAACCTAATAAAGATATATTTAAAATATATATGACCAGTTATATGTAATTTAACAAATGTATTCCTCCTGCTCCTTAGCCTGACTTTACACAGAAGACATTTTAACAGCTTGAGTGATGTTGCTTTTATGATGCACGAGTCATTTTACCAAACAGCATGATAAAAGTTTGCTCAGGCAGGAATTTCATTAACTTCAGAGTCCTTGTTGCACTTAGCAGCATTGCTCTTGGCATGCAAGAATAATGGGTTCCAGGGCCTGGAATCTGCATTATTTTCCATTCACTTTATTTAAAAACCATTGGACGGATTATAAAAGGCTGCTAAACAATGAACATGCTGTTGTTCCTTATTGCTTGTTGCTGTGCCCAGATGTTTGGTGTTGCAGGGTTCCCTAAGAACACTTCGGGGTGCCACAGAAGGAAAGGCATTCGGTAGAACAATTCCTAATCATTATGATTTATTTATTTTTTTGGCCCTCTCCCGCTGAAATGTGGCTGCACCTCTTCCCCTCCAGGCATGCACACGATGTGCAAGGGGGGCAGAGGGGTGCGATGGGGTCTGGGGGTGCAGGATCACCAGCCCTATGCCTCCCCAGCCTGCAATAAGGTCGGTACAATACAAAGTGACCATATGCCTGGTGCCCACCTGTTTTTTTTTTTAACTTTCAGGGGCTGGATACTGAACTCTGGACTCCCTTGGGCACCTTGAAATATATATTTATAGTCGAGGGATGAATAGTGCCTTGTAGTGGCCGTGTTGTCAGAGCCCACAAACTGGCTCTGCTCCACTTGCCAGCCTTTTTATGGGTCCCTGCTCCATGGTTAGTGTAAATTAGAGAAGACTCCAAAATAAATAGCCTCCTTCTGTGCTCGTGAGCAGGTCATGCACGTGGGGAATGCCACGTACTGTAAATAAATGGCTAATAAAAGCACAGTGTTCTTGCAGAATAAATAGCTCCATGGCTTAAATTAAATAGTTACGTCCACAGCCAGTGAAATATGGAGACGCTGGGTCCATCCCAGAATACCTTCCTGGGGAGAGGGCTCTGGAAAATTTGGGAATTAAGGTATAAATTATTAAGGCTAAAACACATCAGTGTGGCAAAACACAGGCTAACGCAGGGAAAGCCACTCACCATAACAGTGACATTCAAAGAAGCAGGGAAAGTGGCGATTTAATAATAATTTGCTAAAATTATGAATTTTTTTGCATTCAGCTTTCGCTGACAGGCTTTTCAAGATCATTAAATAAATGTCACAGGAACTCTGGAGGTGGCGAGTAATCAGAGCAACGGGGAGAGCTGAAACGGCTGCAAGGGCAAAGAAAATATTTTGCAAAGGAAACATCGCTGAACTCTTCCACAGAAGACAAAGGAGGTGAAAAAGGAGAAACTTTCTGTTTCATTTTGAATGGATATTTTTCCGCTCGCATTGCTTTCCGGAAGACAAAAAAATGTCAGCAGAAATGCTTTCATCAAAAGGTAATTCTGCTCGAAATGTCTGGCCGGTGAAGAGAAGCTTTCATCTCTCGGCTCTCCCCGCTGACGGCCGGGACAAGTCACCTTTCCCAGTGGGGGAGCTGGGATGGAGCAAGCTGTTTTTTTCAGGGACACCGGCATCGAGCTGTCCTTGAGGTCAGGCCTTTTTTGCCGGGCACATGCAGTGCTCTGTGCCAGCTCACAGGCAGAAGTAAAAGTGGAATTTAGGGAGCTTGTTTATTGGCCTCCCGCTCCAGCCCTTAGTCTGGAAACCATTTGAGAAAAATTGATCGAATGATTATGTTATGAGTTGTGCTCTTGCCATTGTTATTGTCATAAACTCTTACAGTTCCTCATTTATGGAGTGTGCATGTCTCTTTTTTTCTTCTTTTTTTTTTTTTAGCCCAGGAATTATTTTAATGCTGGGTGATATTGCTTCAGCCTTTTGCACAGCCACCTTTCCTTTATCGATTATTCTATTCCTTTCAAACCGAATGGCACAGCCTGTGCTAAAAGCCCGTCTCCCCGCACTGCTCTCACGTTATTGATGTAAAACTGGCTGTTTCCAGCCAGAAGCAGAGAGCAGACCCAGGGTCAGTGTTCCCCAAACCCTGCAGACACATCCTCCCATCAGGCCAATAGAGGAATTAAGAAGAAGTTACAAAACCCTCTGTGAGAGAATTAAATCAGAGCGGACAATGGCGATGCTAATTGCCTGGCAAGCTTTTACTCAGCACTCAGAGGATTTTTTTCCAGCTGGCCATGTCCAGCCTTATCCCTCCCGGCACGGAGGCAGGTTTACAATGGGATTATGCTGGCTGTGCCTCTCTGCCCCTTTGCCAAACAGCTCCTTTTGGATGTCCCCCAGCACCAGAGGGTTCACGCGTGTCTAGCGCTGGGAAACCCACCCTTAAAGACCTACATTTAACCTCCTCTTTAATCCCTTTTTCCCTCATGCACCTCCTCTGATGATGCTTAGTCCGTTGGGAAATGCCCAGAGATGCTGTATGTTGTCTTGGTCAGGGTCCCCTCAATTTGGTTTTGGCATATATGGTGCCACAAGGAAAATCTTGGTAAAAGCTAACATTTCGAGATGTCAAGAGGAGGTGAAGTGCTGCAGGAGCATCCTTGTTATGCCTCCAGCCTCTGCTCCTGATGCCCAGCCCCTGTCACACGATGCTACCATCCAGAACCCCTCTGCTCTTCACAATAGCCTTCTCCTTTTACTCTCCTCCATCTTCTCTTTCTAAATCTTCATTTTACATAAAATCCCCATCTCACCCAGCACCAGCCAGCTGGCCTGGCCTTCCTGGGAGAAACTAATGAGGGATAAAACCTAACCGTGCTGCAGATAAAGGCACATCCGAAGCCTTTCCTGCTTTGTGCTTGCCTTAGACCCCAGTGGAGGATATTAGGGGGAGCGAGGAGAAATATCAGGATTCCTTTATGGGGAGCAGAGGACCACTGGGCATCATGCAGGGCATGTGGAGTGAGAGTGGATGGGCTCCATCCCTGCCAGGTCGCCATGTTCCGACTCCGTGCACAGGGCACAGGGAGGCTTCGGGAGCGGGCAAAACCCCTGCAGTTGATGGAAGACTTGCTTTGCAGTTAAACAGAGCCTCTCCTGGAGCCTGCTAGCCCTCCCCAAGGAACAAAATATTTATACGAATGTATCAGGCTTGTTATAAAACCCAAACTTCTCTAATGAAAAACTTTTGCTTGGAGAAGCAAACTCCCCAGCTTTGCGGTGAGGGATCCCGGGCAGACATTTTGCCAAGCGACCACAGAGAGAGGCTCTGCGGATCTGTTTCCACCTGCTGCTTCCTCGGGGAGCAAAAATAATCCCCTTGCTCTCGGATTCTGCCACCACCTCTAACCGAGCTCATCGCTGACCGCCGGCACTCGCTGCTTTGCAGTGACAGCTCTGGCGTGGGCTTTGACCGCATGGAGAGCTCACTGTAAACAGAGAAATTCAGGCCAAAACTACGCTGATGAACATCCTCCATGTGTAAAAACCTGTCATTTTCCGTGAGTGTTTGCAAACAGAAGGGTCTTCATCTTTCCTCCCTGGTTTCTATTATTTCTTCTGTTGTTTTTTCCATGAAAGAAAAGGAGGGGAAAAAGAGAACATTTATTGTTTTGGTTTGTTTGCCTGATGGAGTTAGATTTCTTTCCCTGAGATTTTTTTCTTTTTTCCTCTCGCTTTGTATCCACCTCGCTTCCTTTTCAGATCCGCCTTATTCCAGCATTTATGGAAACTATGTGGCAGAAGACCAGAAGGAATTTTTTTTTCCCTGTCCTTGTTTTAAGAGGTACTTCCTCCGCAGCCGTGCCTACAAAGACACGTGGAAATTTGGGATGGAAAGGACCTGTTGGGTTGGCTTTTGTGCTCCTGCCAAGGCAAGATCTACCATCATGGTGCCATCTCCAGCATGCCTGCTCTTTGAGGGTTAAATGACCCAAACGATGGGCTTTGAGCTGCTGTGCCCTGGTTTCTTGGGCTGCAAGTGGGCATATGAGGCTCCCACACCTCGCCTGCGCATCCCGACCTCCCCTGCTCCATGACAGTAGAGATAACACAGGGATAAGGAGTCGTTGGGTGACGTGTGGTCCCCATGGTGGCCTGGCTGCAAGGCAAGGTCAGCATCATGATGTTTGGGACCTCTGAAAGCCCAACCACACATTTGAGCTTCCCAGGAAAGTGTTGGTCTGATGCAGTTTGGTTTTAGCTTTCCCCTTACCTGCTTCTGGTCCCCCTGTGCTTGCACCCCTGGTTATAATGACCTGAGAGCATCCCCTTGCTATGTGCATGCACCAAACCCAGCAAAACCCCTCTGAAATCACAAAGGTTAAGCATTTTAAGCCCCAGGTTAAAGCCTCTGTGTTTGCCTGAACAGAGTGTCTGCTTCCACACTGCTCACCCTCCAGGGCTGAGCACGCTCCAGCTGCATTAGCAAGGGTAGAAATCTGTTCAGCTGCACGCAACCAGCACAGCATAAAGACATTTGCTGATGCCGGCTGGGATCCTGCTTTGGCAGCTCCTTGTCTGGGTTTTTTTCATGTGAACACAGTGCAAAGGCTTGGAGGGAAATGCTGACATTGAGAACAGGCAGCAAACTGCTTGGTGCAGCAGAGCATCAGCATCTTTTTCGTGCTCCCCCCCTTGGGGGGATGCTTGTGGGGACCCCTGCGTGGCGAGCACACCTGGATGGAGGAGCCAGCTGTTCGCAGAGGACATTGCAGACCCATTGCAGAGTGGGTTTGGAGTAATTGGGACCAAAGCCTGGCAGCTCATCGTGAGCATCAGGGCCACCCCTGTGCCAGCAGCGATGGGTGAGGTGCCCGAACAGTGCGCACGGGGACAGGCAGGTGGCCGGGGCTTGGGAACGAGCCATAACGAAGCATCACGGACACAAGGTCTTCTTTGTTAGGATGTCACCGAAGGAGAAGAGTGACTGCGCGAGAGGCTTCTGCACAGCTGCCTGGACTCCTTACCCCCCGCAGATCAAAGCCCGCCTTTCTAATTGCGCCTGTTATTACGCTCACCCAAACGCTCTCCCAGAGTCCCGGTGGCTTTGCAGGGGGAACAGGTGTTTGCAACACGCGTGCGATTACAGGAGATTAGCGGGTTTAAAAGCCTGCCCCGGGAGACACGGCCGTGCATCACACTCCCGTGAAGATGGCGGGGAGATTTGCTGTCATGGGGCTGGGGACAGTGCTGTGGGGCAGCCTTGGGCAGAGGCATGTCCCCACCCCATTCCCCAAAATACTCCCATGCTGGGCCAAGGATGTCCCTTCTATTCCCCCCCAATTCCCCCCAAACACCCTGTGCTGGACTTGGGATTTCCCTTCTCCATTCCCCCAAATCTCGGGGATTTCTGGGATTTCCAAGCAAGGGAGCAGCGTGGTGGAAGGTGCAGCGAGGGCAAGCGCTGATCTCTTGCTCAAAGCTACCCAAGGTCTTCATTGCAGAGGATTAAAATATGCGGAGATCAAAAACTGCTGGCAAAGGAGCTGGAGCTGTTTGGGAGGGGACAGAAACTTGGCCGAGGATCCCGTGGAATGAAGCAAAAACAGGAAAATGCATAGACATGCCTCGAAAGTCATGAAAACAAAGTTTAGGTTAAACACACAGAGGGTCTCCTTTTCCCTTCGCAGGTTAAGAAAGGGCAGCCTGTGCCTCCAGAGCTGCTGGCAAAAGCAGTCACCCCTGACAATTCCCTGCTCAACCCAGGCAGGTCACTTTGACACAGCCCCATATGAACAGTGGAAGGGGATGGGGTCCCCTTCGTGTCCTTCCCTGCACATTGCTCTAAGTGTAATACCATGCCTGCACAGTGCCGTAAACACCTGCATATAAAGTGCCACGTAACGCAGAACAGCACATTAAATTTGCAGGATCTGCTTTATTCGGAAAGCCAATAGAGCACAGGCAGCACTCAACATTGCATTAAACTGTCTTGTGGTAATAAAAAGCAAGCAAGGCATTTCCAGCAAACAGAGTTTTCAGGTTGGAGTTGAAAGAACAAGGATGAGGCAGGGAAAATACCAATCCCCTAGAGAGCTTTTGGTTTATTGGAGTTGAAAATGATGCCCTATAAAAATGAAAAAAATAAAAATAAAAAATTGGGGGGGAGAATTAATAGGTTGGAAAAATAACTTGGAATTTCTTAGCGATGCCCTCAGCCCACTGCTCTTTGTGGGATGCTCTAAATGTCCCAACGCCGGAGCGAGCACACACGAGGTCCCCATGTCAGGACGTTCCCAAACCATCCCCGAGCTGTTTGGGTTGGCTGCTGGTGCCTTGTGAATATCACAAAGGGGGACCTGGTCGTGGGCTGCAACCTCGTATCAAGCACTCGGAAAAGGGCTCGGCGTAGGAAATGGGCTCCTCCAGCACGCCAGCCGCTCGCCACTTCCTTTCCGCTGTGCACAGCTCATAAAAACGAGGCATTTGTCCACTCTGGTTGCAGGAGCTGGTGTAAAACAGGCTTTGATGTAATGGGAGGAAATAATGTATTTAGGTACAGCCTTTAGTCCGGTCGGATGCAGATCATATAAATCAGGGTACTGAGGAGATGGGGAAGGGTGTGGAGAAGTTAAACTTGACCCTTTACCGCCGTTTTCTTTAACTTTCACATTAAATTAACTTTCCTATTGTTCCGTATCAGTGTGCTGAATCTTATTTTCCCCATAATGATTCTTTTGTTCCCCTGAAAAGCTTTTGAACGAGATGAGAAAGGGAAATCTTTTGTAATCATCACTGCAGAGCGTGCCTTCGGATCCCAGTCAGCTCACGAAAGCAGCTGGGGAAATACAGCCCCGCCCCAGCACCCCTGGTAATCTTTCTTGGAAATGGCTTGGTGCGACTTTGAGAACAAAGAACTGCTCCTTGGGACGGCTCGGCCCTGCAGAACTAGGACCCATTTCTGCTGCTGCATTAAAATTCATACTGGGTGTAAATGAGTTTCTGAGATGTTCGTGCCATCACCGCCATAAGGAGCTGAATAAAAATCACATTAAATATACTTTACACTTCCGCAACAGCTGGAAGCCAAGACTTAAAGTGCTTTTCAATCCCACGGGCCAAAGGCAAAACCAGGATCCTTTCAGTACAAGGAGTTTTCCCATTAATTTAAGCTGTCCAGATTTGCTGCAGGCCAGATTCTCGTACGTGCTCGTCTCTTTTCCCAGGCCGGGCTTTTATTTTGGTGCTTAAATTGAAGAGAAGCTCCCAGATAGAACAGATGATCCTGTGACGGCTGGGATGCCGGGTTGACCCACCTCAGTCAATGTCTGGAGATGCAGGATGGTGCCTATAAAGCCTTTGGTAGGGATGGGATGGGACAGAGGGTTTGGGAAGCACACAGGTGAGCTTCAGGAGCAGGGAATTCATGGATGGATCCTGCAGGATGGGACTGGAAGGTTTGGGAAGAGGTTGTCAATGCGCTGACCAAGGCCTGGCAGATGCCTCCTGCAATGGGCTGGAGCAAAACCCTCCACAAACCAGCAAAAGACAAATGAGAATGAAAAACCCAAACCTGAAGCCTGATCCAAGCTCTCAGTCCATCCTCCATAAAGGGGCCAGAAAGCAGCAATCCCCCAAACTTTGTTATTGTGTTTTGGTTACAATGCAGCCTTCTTTTACATGTTAATCATTAAACCATGCTGAGCCTGGGGCCGATTTCATGGTTCCTTTTCAGAGTAAAATTCTCCATTTGCTAAGCTAGTCAGAACAGAGCTGAAGGAGAAATCAAAGTTAATCTTTCCTGACAAGATTATTTAATCGAGAAGTTTTCAGTCATCGACACTTTTGGTGATGCTGAGGGCGTAAAAAATGAAAAAAAAAAAATCCCCTCTAGCATATTTCCTCCCCAAAAATGCTATCACTTCCTTATGCAGCTTTTGAAAATTTTGTCCTGCAACCAAAATGGTCAAATTTGCCTTAATGAAGCTACCTCCTAATGAAAACTGACCCATGGGTGACAACCCTCCACATATGGCTGTGCCACCTCTCCTTGCACCGGGTGTCTGGGGACATTTTGCTGTATTAACCAGATCCATCCCCTCCTGAAATCAAATATTTGGGCTCTTTGGACATCCCTGTCTTGGAACTGCACTGTGTGAGCAGACGATGTCTCCTGGCCCAATGCTTGGCCTTGTCCCTGACAATGTAACACAGTCAGGGGAAAAACTTGACCCCGGGGGGAGAAAACCTCTTGGGAAGCAGTCATCAAGCCTCCAGTAAAAGAGATTTTGGCTTTCTGAGGGGCAGAAAACCTCCAAGGGGTTCACCTCCTGGCCGTGGTCTTGGTGCATCAGGCTGGGTACAGCATCATGGGCTTGCAGGGGGATGTCCCTGGGGGCAGGAGGGGTGGTGAAGAGGGAGATGAAAGACAAGAGGAGAGGGATGGGGGAAAACAGAAAAAAAAAAAAAAAAAAAAGGAGAGGAAACAGTATTTCTGGCGATTCTGGCTACCTCCACGCAGAGGCATTGCTTGCAGAGTGTCAGTGGTCCTGGTGGCTTTGGGAGGCTCAGCTAACAACACTGGAAAGCACGGCTTCCTCTCTAGTCCCAAAAGCTTAATGAAAGCCTGAAAAAATAAACAAAAATGGCCTGACTGCCCCCAAATAGAAAGAGTTTCTGGCATGAAAGGAGAGCAGGACATTCAGAGGTGGCCGGGAGCTGCACTGGGGAGAAGCGGAGCACGGCGGTGAAACCTCCATCCTATTTCTTTGGACTTTTCTTCATTTCCCTTGCAGCCAGTGCCCTCTCGTGGGAAGCTCTCACAAACCAGCCCGATTGTGATCATTTTTTCCCAATCTTTGGAGCAATCGATCACCCAGGTGAGAGGAGGAGCGTGCCACAGAGACGTGGCTTTGCTCAGGCCTGTGAGTGCCACCAGAGGAGGCCTTTGTAGGCCATGCCGGCTTTGGGGGTGTGGAGGGCTCAAGTGAAGGCTGTGGGAGTTTGTAGGGGTGCCCAAGACCCCCAGGGCCCCTGCCCATGTGTGTGCTTGCTCGCTGGGAGTCAACGTGTGGCCCTGATGGCTCATTAAGGATGGCTAATTAACCATGGAAACCCTCTGTCACCATCGGCTCCCATTCCAGGTCAAGGAGGGAGAGATTGCCTGCGGGCATGGGGCTAAACACATCTCGGGGTGCTCGCCTCCACGGATAGCATTATGACTCTGTCCTGTTGTGGGGGGTGTTCCACTGCTGCCCCCCACTCCAAAAATTGAGAGAATTGGGAGCATGAGCAGCAGGTGAGAGCAGCACAGGGCCCAGCCCAGCGCAGCAAAGGACCCTGGGGACAGGGACAGCTGGCGGGGGGAGCAGCTGTGACCTGGTTCCTCCCTTCTCCAACCCAAAAGCGCCGAGACCACCACCAGAGAGCCTGGTTTTGGTGCATATGCTAATTTATAGGCTAGGTGTAGCCATACGTATGTATGGTTATGTATATGGACACATATATCCTCTAAATATGTGTATGGGGATATATATATGGGGATATATATACAGAGGTATGGGGACATTTATATATGGAAGTATGGGGATATATATATGGGGATATATAATATATGGAGGTATGGGGATATTTATATGGAGGTATGAGGATGTATATACGGGGATATATATATATGGAGGTGTGGAGGTATATATATGGGGATATATATATGGAGAAATACCGGGAGGTATACATGGCTATGTATATGCAGTATATATATATGGATATATATAAATGGAGAATATATGTCGATATACCTATATACATACATGGATATACTCCATATACATACATACATATATACCTACACACATAGGTGGGTATATCCATATATATATATGGATATGCCCCATATACATACGTATATATATCTGTATATGTACATGGATATATCCTATATACATATGTATATGGGATACATAGATATGCTCCATATACCTACATAAATATCCATATACATACATGGATATATTCCATATACATACTTATATATACGCATACACAGATATATCCATATATATACATGGATATACCCCATATACATATATATATATATCCATATATATACATGGATGTACTCCATATGCATACATATATGTATATATATGGATATATCCATGTACATACATAGATATAATATATCCTCCATATATACTCCATATACATACATATATATATAAATACAGGGATATATCCATATATATACACGGATATACCCCTCGTACATACATATATGTACCCATATACATACAGGGATATATATATATATAAAAAAAAGTTCACACGCACGCCTCTGGCCCCGCCCCCGGAGCTGGCCCCGCCCTCCTCGAAGTCCTCCAGAGCATAAGAGCTGCAGGACAGAGGGACCCGCCTGGTGCTGCGGGCGGAAGTACGGGCTGTGCGCGCCGGAAGTGACGTCGGGGCGGGGCCGCCGCCTGCTGTGAGGCGGCAGGGGCCGGGCGGCGGCGAGGGGGAGGGGGAGGTGAAGATGCCGGTGGCGGTGATGGCGGAGGGCGGCTTCAGCTTCAGGAAGCTCCTGGAGCAGTGCGAGACGCAGGAGCTCGAGGTGGGGCTGCGGGATCGCGGTGTGTGCGTGTGTCCCGGTATGTGTGTCCCTGCGCGTCGCCGTAGCCGCGCTGCCCCTGAGGGCCCGGCCTCGCCGCTGCACTGAGCCCGAGTCTGCTCCGCTGCAGGCCCCTCGGTACCAGGAGGACATCGGGGCCCTGCAGCGTGCCCAGAGCAGGGCTACGGAGCTGGGAAGGGCCTGGAGCACAAGTCCTGTGAGGAGCGGCTGAGGGAGCTGGGGGTGTTTCTCCTGGAGAAGAGGAGGCTCAGGGGAGACCTCATTGCTCTCTGCAACTGCCTGAAGGGAGGTGTGGGGAGCTGGGGGTCGGCCTCTTCTCACAGGTGGCCTCAAGTTGCACCTGGGGAGGTTCAGGTTGGAAATTAAGAGAGGTTTCCTCTCAGAAAGAGCAGTCAGGCATTGGGACGGGTTGCCCAGGGAGGTGGTGGAGTCACTGTCCCTGGGGGTGTTCAAGGAAAGGTTGGACATGGTGCTTGGGGACATGGTTTGGTGGGTGATACTGGTGGTAGGGATTGGTTGGACCAGATGATCTTGGAGGGCTTTTCCAACCTCAGTGATTCTATGAAATGCTTCACTGTGAGGCTGGTGAGGCAGGAGAGTGCCTTTGCATGCATGGAACAGCTGCGTGGCAGGGCCTGTTGTTTTACACTCAGAAGCTGTATTCCTGCCTTGTAGGGTGTGTACAGGGTTACTGCTGCTTCTCCTGAAGAACAGCAGTAGCTCTGGTTTTGCTTCCTTCAGTGGTGCTGTAGATGTAAAACTGCAGATTGTCAGGCTGGTTCTTCTGGTTTTCCATCTGTTCTTCCAGTCTTCTGACAGAAACTAATGAAATTTGTTTAATTTGGCATGAGGAAACACCAGAGGTGAAGTTGCACAGTACTTACAGGTGGTATTGCTTGAGCTGGCTTTGTTTTAGCAGTTGTAATCCAAAGAGCATTTGCGGAAATTATTCAATTCCTAGGTAGGTGATGATCCCTGGAAAACAGTAAGAATAGCTGGGGGTGATATCCACTCTGATACAGCTAATCATCTCTTCTTGGCTTAGGTGAGCTCATAAATCACACATGTAATTAAATCAAGTAGCTGCATAATTGGCTTCCTGTGAGTGCTTGCTGCACTGCCCTTTTCAATAAGCTTTTAGCAATTTATCAATCGTTTCAGTTTTTAAATGATTATGGACTATCAAAATTTTATAACTTTGTTATAATTCATTTTTCCTACTTGTATGATTTGTGAGGCCTGCTGAAGTGTGGTAGTGCTTAGGCTGGCTTTTTCTTTGGAAGAGAAGTTCAAGTGAGCGAAGAAATAGTACTCTGGCTGGAACATCCAGAATGGAAAATTCCAGAATGGATGGAGTTTTTCTTCCTGCATGGAACTGAAGTTCAGATCAAGGTGATGAAATTGTGAGTGCCTAGAACAGTTTGTGAGGAAGTTAAAGATGGTTACCACTTCCCTGAGCAAGAGCTAGAACACTAGTGTGGTGAAGTGTCACGTTCTTATCCATGTGGCAAAACAAAGCTAAGTTTTCTAACTAAAACTTCTGGCATGTGCAAGTTACTCTGCATAGAAAGATACAACTATTAATGTGTTGTGGTTTAGCCCGGCTGGCAGCCAAACACCACACAGCCGTTCGCTCACCCTCCCCCCTCCCTCTCCGGGATGGGGGAGAGAAACGGGAAAGTGAAGTCTGTGAGTTGAGATAAAGACAGTTTATTAAGACAGGGAAAAGAATAACAACAATAATAGTATTAATAGTAATAATGTGTACGAAATAAGTGATGCACAATGCAATTGCTCACCACCCGCTGACCGATGCCCAGCCTATCCCCGAGCAGCCGCCCCCCCCCCACCCCGGCTAGCCACCCCTATATATTGTTCAGCATGACGTCAGATGGTATGGAATACCCCTTTGGCCAGTTTGGGTCAGCTGTCCTGGGTCTGTCCCCTCCCAGCTCCTGCTGCATCCCCAGCCTGCTCGCTGGCAGGACAGAGCGAGAAGCTGAAAAGTCCTTGGCTTGGTGTAAGCACTGCTCTACAACAATTAAAACATCAGCATGTTATCAGCGCTCTTCTCATTCTAATCCAAAACATAGCACCCTGCCAGCTACTAGGAGGAAAATTAACTCTGTCCCATAATGAAATACTGCAACTCTGACAATTTGTCCACAGCCATTACCTGATGTGAAAAACAGCAACTGCCTTGGAATGTTTGGTTTTAATGAACTTAGCTGCTTGCTTAGTTTGTAAGATGTCTTGCTTTTAAAATATCTAACCAAATTCTTTGTGCTTGTTTTTTAGGCCCCTGGAGGAATTGCAACGCCTCTTGTTTATGGCCAGCTTCTAGCTTTATACCTGTTGCATAATGACATGTAAGTGGTTTGTATTAATCTTTAACTTCAGGTAGTGGATTTGTCACTGTTAGGCTGATCAGGATTGACCTGTAGCTGCCAGAATGCTGATGGTTTGTTGTGGGACTAACAAAATGCATGTGGGTAATGCTGTGTTCTTGAAATAAATTAAAGTCCAAACTTAAGTTTCTCAGCCCCTTGTTCTGTCAGATTATTTTTCTCTGTTGGCTTTTGCCCACCTTCCCTAACCAAAGGGAAAGGGGCAGATTTCAGAAAGTTGTTTAAGTAGTGAAATGGACTCTGCTGGAAAACATTGAACACTTCGGTATTTGATTTGTGGCTTTTCCAAGCTTTACTCACTTTGAATAAGATCGCAGGCTGCTGCTTGCGTCTGCAGCGTAGTAGGGCAGCTTTAAACTTAAAAATGAGGGATACTGATGGTTTACAGAAGTTTAATCTAGATCCATCTGAATGAAGCTGTGATCCTTTAAATTTAGTCTGGTGAGCTGTTAACTGCATCCCTGTATGAACTTGATTCTTTCCATTTAGTTTTATTGATGTGCTGCTGGTTACTTATTCTGGCAGAGTAAATGACACTGCCACATTTGATGTCAAAGCCAAAGCGAACGTCAGTGTGGTGATTCCATGATTTAAGTGTTTTCTTGCAATGGAGCTGTATATTCTCCTGGGGCAAATTCTACTGTGTGCTGATGTTGAATATTAGGTTTAGTTATTTAATTCTGACTTGGTGTTGTAGAAATGTGCTTTAATAAAATGCAGTGAATCGTATTTTGTTTTGTTTTAAATCTTTCTGAGCATTTGTAATCAGTTCCATTCTAGATTTCCTCAGCTGTGCTCTAAAGATCGATGACTAAATATTTCAATATGTTTCAGCCTTTAAATGCATGTGAGAAAGCTGGGTTGAGAAGAGCAAGCAGTCTAAATCTTTAATCTCCAAAGCAGGGTGCAGGCACACCAAGAACACTTTCTTGTACTACTAACAAAAAACATCAAGCTGGAATTGCATTTTTGGCTCATCATTTTAGGTTTCTATTTCTGTATTTTATATCAGTACAATAGTGCATGTGTATAATTTCTAAATATACATGTATTGGTGGTGGTGTGGGTGCTCAGAAAAGTTTTACTGATAAGGGCATGATTGAAGTTTGGAGACCACCAGTCTAAACGACAACTGACAGTGTAAGAAGTTGCGCATGTGTTTGTTCAATTTGCAGCTGTTCCAACAATAGTGCAAAGCTGACTTTTGTGAAGTTCTGCTTGTGGTAGAAATGTGGAAAACCTCTTCTCAGCTTGTATTAAATGAGTCAGTTAATGAACTATTTTGTTGTGACTGTCATGTCTTCTTGAAAATAACTTTTTCTACTTCATTAGACATAAAAGGAATATTTGAAAGCACTAAGATTGTGCCATGCTTGAGTTAATTTTAATATCTGAACCAACCTTTTGGTGTCCCCTTGTAGCAAACATTTGGTCACTGAGAAGCATTTTTAACTTCCTTTTTCTAGGAATAACGCACGATATCTTTGGAAGAGAATTCCTCCTGCTATTAAATCTGTAAGTACTTCATAAAATGCCAGCTGATACTAAAACAGCTTTTGTGTAAGCTTGCACATGATTTTTCCCCCTCCAAGGATTCTATTTGATGGGTAGCTTTGGACTCAGTTCTTTGTTGTGAGCTGCATGTCCAGCAGATGGCATACTGGTCTTCCGAAGGTCTTCCAGTTGCAGATTTGACTGTTCTCTCTGCCTTCCAAAGTAATCTGTGATGTAGGATTCTGTAAATCTGGAATTCTTCTTTGAAAGCCTCGTGGTAAGGGGTAGTCAGCTGGAGGAAGGCAATGGCTCTGTTCTGAATACCTGATTCTGAGATGGGGCCACATTCCACCTGAAGGTGTAAAATACCTTGTGCAGTGAAATGCAACTTCAGATAAGTTATGCTATCAGATTTAACTTTCTGAAGGCACTTTGGTTTGCATTGCATGTGGATCAAAGATGCGTTTTGAGCGTTTAGCTAAATATACTAGGAATGCCTTCAAACTTTACTTGTTGTTTCAGTTCGAGATTTTTTTTCCAAAGAAACAGTTGGGGTTGTATATTTTACAAGAAACAAGTGCTCTGTAGTCCTGAATTAAGAAGTCTCAGGGTCAAGATGGGACCTGTGATATGGTTCTGAAAGATTCTTTTTCTTGAAAAAGAAAAAATAATTACATCAGTTCAGTCAGCAGTTGGCTGAACCAAATTTTATTTGGGCCTTCTCAGGAACTTGCTGTGTTTGAACAGCAGTATTCTGTGAGTAGCTGGTCTATTTTTTAGGTGTAACTTGCATTTGGTGTGAAGCAACATTCTTATTGGGGGGGGGGAGTTTGTTGCATGAGTTACTTTGGGAAGGTTACACCTCTGAGAGTATAGTATTTTACATTGGTAAAATGGTCATTGCAGAGAACAGACAACTATGGATTAACTGTTTTTGTCTCAACAGGCAAATGCTGAACTTGGTGCAGTTTGGTCGGTAGGCCAACGAATCTGGCAGAGAGACTTCCCAGGAATCTATACAACGATCAGTGCGCACCAGTGGTCTGAGACTATTCAACCAATCATGGAAGCACTTAGAGGTACCTTAATTTTTTTCTTGTTCTTGACAAGCAACAGCTTAGTATCGTTAAAACCCAGAGGTGGTCAGGAATATTGTTGCCAAGTATTTGTCTGTTTTAATTAAAGGGTCTTAGGTATCAGGTGTAAATGAAAAGCTCATCAGAAAAACTTTTAGGTATGACTTCAAATGCTTTTATTTATCGTGTCTGGTTGTGTATTCTTACTGGATTTTCTTTCTTACTGGATTTTCACACAGTGTTTGACTCTGTAATAGCAAAATACACTACTAGACACTCAACTTTATCAAACTCGTTTAACCAGGAGTGTAAGAAGCTTGGTTTGACGTTTCAGAACCTTGTGATGCTTATGAAAATTTCTTTTAAATGTGGCTTTAAACAAATGCTTTAGTAGTTGTAGGCTGTATAATAGTGACATGCAAATAAACAGTCTTGCTACTAGAGGGCGCTACAGACTGCTAAAAATCTTTCAAGGTATTTTGCAGTAATTGCTGTGAGTTTTAGAAACTGATTTGTAAATGCTTTGGTATTAAAGCAGATGTGGGGGTAAAAGGGATAAATGATTGTAACTCATTGCTATTTTTCATGACTTTCTGATTTGGAACTATTTGAGACAAATCCATTTCAAATGGCAAATACAGTCAAAAGTGGAGTTCCTCAAACTGCAGTTTACATCCTGGTGGTAGTATCCAAGCTGCTGCAAGCAACATTTTGAAGTTAAAAGCCATCTCTGAGAGGTTTTGCACTGGCCATAAGCAAGCTATTGTCAGTATCTGCTGACTGAGACTTGAACAAATTGTGGGAAGGAAGGGGGAACTTTGAGGTTTTAGTGGTTTTCCCAAATGGATTGTGTGCTGTTTGGATCGGAAGCATTTTCTGAGGTTTCGTTGCTATGGAGACTAGTATGTCTGCTTACATTTATCTCTTTTTAGATGCAACTAGGAGGCGAGCTTTTGGACTGGTTTCTCAAGCATATACATCAATAGTTGCAGATGATTTCGCAGCCTTTGTTGGGCTTCCTGTAGAAGAAGCTGTGAAAGGTACTTTCTGCTTATTCACTGAGTAGTTTTTCTGCAAAAGATTGAGATCAGAGAGCTATAAGTGGTAAATAAATGTATATACAGCCTGAGTTTATTTTAGAGTTGATGAGGCAGTGCAGAGAGGTAAATGGCTTAGTTTTAGATAAATGTTTGAGTTTTACTTGCTACCAGTTACCTTTAGAATCCCCTTCTACATGTAGAAGTGTCAAAGCAATTCACTGATGAACAAAGTGAAGGTAGTGGGCTAAACTGGTTTAATGTGCTTTTACTTTCAAGAGCTTGTTTGTTGAACTAAATGTCTAAATACTTATGAGAAATGTCTCAGTTATAGCATATAGGCAGCATACAGAGATGCTTTTCTACTTGTCTTAGTGCGTATCTGGTTTGTTTCTAACAATTGTATAAGATTTGTTCCTAAAAATTATTTAAATGTTTTTTCAGGTGTGTTAGAACAGGGCTGGCAAGCAGACTTTTCCACTCGTATGGTAATGCCTAAAAAGCCAGGTGGGTGGAGCTGTTGTTTCATTGGACATTGAATTTACCATTCTAATAACTATGCAATAGTTTCTAATTAAAATTTTGCATAATGTTATTTCAGATATTTTATGTGGATTTATGCAGCTGTAAAACATGGGATGTTTATGAATTGTAGGAAGCACAGAGTAGTGGGTTTTGTTTGGTCTTACAAGCAGTCTAGATTAAACTAAATCCTCAAATTAACATTTTTAAACAAAAGCAGACAGGATATGCTATGACTTCTCCAGCTCCTCCTCTGCTGCTGGCTCTGACTCAGTGGAACATAAGTTGGATGACCTCAAATGACATGTCTTAATCTAATAAAGATGAGTAAAAATATACCATTTTTGAACCTGAGAACTTTTTCAGAAGTTGAACTTCTTTAGGCAGGGATTTAGATCTTTTTTCTGAGGACCTCAAGTTGTTGGTATAATTTCCTTTGCTTTTAAAACTTTCTACTGAATCTTTTAACTGTCGTGGTGTTAACGATCTGTGTTCCTGCAAAGCTCAGCCTCCAAAAACACTTTTTCATAGTGGTATCTACGGCTGTTTTCTGTTTGAGGCAAAGATAAATGTTAAGCTGTGAAGGCGGAGATAAAATGACTGCTCTTAAACTGTACAGTACTACTCTAGAATCAGGAGCCAAATTGTCATGCATCTTAAGAGAACATAACCAAACAGAGTCCTGAGCTCTTTGACCATTTTTTTCATGAACTAGTTGCAAAATAAGCTGTTTTGAGAGCTAGTTATGTGGTTCTTTTCCAAAATTGAGTGCAAGAGCTACTAATGGGACAAAAGAAATAGGCAGGAGGTATTCACTGTTCTGAAGCTGCATGTCTAATTCACTGAGCATTGGGTATTGTATGTATTAAATATGAACTAAAACCTGGGCAATGAACAGGTTTAATTTTAAATACCTGTTTATCCAGGTTTGGCTTGGTGCATATAATCATTTAAAACTGGTCCATGGGGCTAACTTCTGTTGTTTTTTTTCTGTAGGTGTACTGGAAGCTTCCTTTAACAGATTTATTCCTTCATCAGGTACTTCCTGTTTGTGTACAATTTGCTTGCATATGTTGAAGACTTGCATGATTAATATGATCAGTTTCATAACTTAGCACCACAGAATAGGAACTGGTTCCTAGAGAACTGTTGTTTTTCCCCCTCCCCCAAAATAAAAATAAATACAATTGGGCTGCTTAAATGTTTCTCCCTAGTCTTCTCTTCCCCTTACGTATAAATCTGCGATTTAAATGGTGCCCAAGATTCACACTTACATAGCTGATTCCAGAGCAGGAGTAGGCAGTCTCTGTAAAACAAAAAGGGGGTTGGCTAAAACTTCTGATGAAAAGGTAACTTCTTCACAAAGCAGCTCTGAGTATGCTTCATTGCTTTTGTGAGGAGGGATTTCTGAAGTCTTCTGTGTATAAGAAAACAATTGTTTTTCTCAAAGCTTGGCTATAGGTTGTATTTTGTCATGCTGATTCCCAAAATAGTTCCATTTTTTCTACAAGAAGTAACAGTAGATCTGAATTGGTGGCTTGTTGTGTCCAATACAGTTGCCAGAAGTGTCTTCAGTTTACAGGTTTAATTTGAAGCCCATTTGAAGAGCTAGGGTCTTGCTTTTTGAAACTATTCTAAGCAGTATGTCTTGTTCAACTGCATGGATCCCTGTTAACTTTTCAGGAAGAATAAACAATGCAATTTTCCTGCTTTTTTATTTTCTGATGTTAATTCCTGATTTATCTACCTAGTTCTAGTCACTTGTCTTCCAGACTGTCCTTAAGCTGTAGTCCCACATTGGCTGGTGTTTATTTAAGCATCTGCATGTGCACTGCATTCTCCTGCAACCTGTGCAGTGCTTTGTTTTGTTAGTCAGATAACCCAGCAGATTTGTGGTGTCTACAGTATGTCAGCTTGTAAGGAAAGGAGCACCTGAAGAGCTCCAGCAGTGCTTCTCCTCAAGTGAAGCTGTCACTCTTCAATATTCGCAGATTACAGCGTGTACAAAAATTTTTTGAAGCCTGCTGACAACTGGAACTTGATAGAAGTATTTTTGCTGTTAGTAACTCTTTGGCAACTTAATTGTGCAGATGATAAAAATAGTCTGTCAGCTAAAGCTGCATAGGCAGAAGTTATAGTTCAGATGTGCCCCCCTAAGATTCTCGTGTTTAATTTTTTCTCTACTGTTATCATGAATGGTATTGGGGATTGATTTACTTAATAAAAACACAGCATTAATGGAATTATTTTCATTATTTTTCTAGAACCTGCTCCTGTTCCACCAATTCCAAATGAACAGCAGTTGGCCAGATTGACTGACTATGTGGCTTTCCTTGAAAATTGATTATCCTGCTTCTCTATCCAGAGCAACTTGGGAATCCTGTGTACTGACAGTTCTAGAAATCTAAGACTTATTTTGTATCTGTTAAATGTTGCAGCATCCCTTACTCAAATGTGTAGAGTATACCATATACGTTATCCCAGTTTGTGTTTTGCCAAAGCCAAGATAGCTACTGAAACAGTCCTTTAACTCCTGTAATTTTTGTTCAGTAGGTACACAGCAGTATTACTTAGTAAGGTTTTTTTAACTGACCTGTAGCCAAGAGATGCAGAACTTTTTTCAGGTATATCAGAAATGGAGAAGAAAAGCTTTGAGGAATGAAGCAGATTAAGTGTACTGGGGGATTAAGGTTACTGAGTTACCTGCTTCTGTGGTGAGCACTGTAGTGCTTATCGCAGGTCAGTTGTGTGTTGATCTAAAGTACAGACTGTGGAAGACTGCGACCCATATCTGTAGAGAGCGAATGTTTTGATGAAACAGTAACTTAAATAAGAAAACTATTTACAGTAACCCTTTTGCAAGTCTATTTGTGACATTTTTTATAGTTGATCTTTTTTTCTTGTTGGCCTTTCTGGTTTGTCGAATCTTCCTTGTTGTTTTGATTGTGAGAAATTTCACATCAGGCATGTTTTTATGGCAGAATAATTGAAAGGCAAATGTTCACCTTGAGGAAGAATTTTACTTTTTGGAAGGTTTTATTTTTGAGTGAGTGCACATAGGACACTAGATATTTTGCTTGGAAACTGTACACATTAGAGCCTGTCATGTCATGGTTCTTTTCAGTACACTGAGCAAGGATCTGCTACCAATGACTCTTACCTGTCCAAGCTTTCTGGATTGGTCCTGCAGTTACTGGAAAGGAATTTGAAAATCAAGAGTAGGTGTTCTGGAGTAGAGGCCAGTCAGGATAGGGATGATATTTTATGCTGCAATATCAGTTTGAGGAATAGATTTCCTATACCAGAGCACTGCTTTGTTAATTTTTAAGTTGAGAGTGGATTGTAGAAGCAAAAAAAGACTTGTATTTCCTGCTTCTTATCGTTCTTATTATGCTGGTAAAAAGACTGTGGGAGAATAGTGGTGCTCTAAAGGGCAGTACATGCTTTCACTTCTCACCCCCATTCTTCAACATCATAGTCAGCGGTTCCATCATTGAAGATGGCAGGTGTGCTCTATGTTGTGATTGTTTTTCCAGTGTGCACTACCTACTGTACATTCTCTTGGGGGAATGTGTTAGGGAGGAGTTGTAAACTGTGCACTGCTGCTTTGAGAGCTCCCTTTGTACGTAAACATTTAGTCAAAGTGATTATTTATTTGAAACCCACCTAAGATGTGGATTTCTTAATATGATGCAGATTTATTTTCAGTGATATTAAAGAACGCGTTTACACTGATCTTGTGTACTTGATTTTTAATTTTCCTCAGAGTACAGTTCTGGTTTGGCTAGTTTTTTAATGGATTCTTATTGGCATAATTTGTATAGGGCTAGTTAAAGATTAGTGCAATGCTTTGTGCCTAAACAGGTATTTAGAACAGCTTTATGTACAGCAATTGTATGAGTTTATATTAAAAACAGAACACTGCCACACAGGAGTCTTGTAAAAATGTTTGAAGGTGTAAAGTACTTGAACTAGGTGAAAATTTCCCCTTCTGTGCATGTATTGGGCAACCCTGTTGCAGTTTTTTTGCAGGACATGGAAACAATCCTACTTGCAGTAACAGAAGTTAGACATGATTGCTAACCTGGCTAAATACTTGGTTAATTACTAACATGGCTAATTATTTGCACTTAAGTGTTAATAGGAGAAGCGTATTGTGTACGCTGATAATCTGACTAAAGTATAGTAGCTTGGCTCTTGTCTGCCAGCTCTAGCAAGCTCATCACTTTGGGATAGTATCTGGTCTGCTGTAAAATTAAAGCTGACTTTTAACTTTGGGTGTGGGATTAACTTGTTTCTTGTCTTGAGTTCTGTGCTCTCAGCCTTGCTGTTCTGTTTCATCTTTGTAACCGAAGCTGTGCCAGATCTTTTATCCTTGTTACCTTTTTTGGGGGTTTCTGGTTCAGTTTTTAAGTTGATCTGCTTGTCACTGTTCCAATAGTGGATATAGCATAGTTTGCCACAGTGGCAGTGTATTTTGTTTCTTTCTCGATCGTTTCTAAGATTGCCTTTGTTCTACAATCTCTTGAACACTGCTCTGTTCTCGGGATAATAGTGACAGTTATTTCAGTATCTTTCATCAGTAGCGATAACTAGTTTGTGCATCATTGCATATCCATATTCATTTTTTTCTCCTCTGGTTAATGTGATACATGCATGGATAACAAACAAATGCACAGTGAAAGTCAGTAAAATTAAGGTATTTCTGGTCTCTGCAATCAATTTATTTTCACTTGAGTAACTTCTATGTTTACATTCTTGCCTTGCTAGCATAAATAAGTTTTGAATATAACAGGTCTTGTGGTGACTGGTAGTGGTCTCCTTTGTTATGAGAACTGACTCCTTGCTACTCAACCAGTTGCTGATATATGGAGAGATCTTTCCTATTAGCTTGCATAGTTTTTTTGGGGGGGAAAAATCACTGTGAGGTAGGCCACTTAATCCACATCTGTTGATTCTTCCTGGAAAGAGCTAGCAGATTTGAAGCTGCATGCAAAATGCAACTCCACACTTCCTCAAAAATGCTTTTCTCCTTTTTTCACTGGCACAAATGCTATTTGATTCTCCTGTATAGATACTAAAAACACTGCCTTGGTTTTCAGATTTAAATAGGTAGGTGAGGAGTAGGCTGAGTCTTAATACCTCTAGCTCCTTTAAGACGTCATAAATGGTGGTGTTGGAGCGAAATGAAATGCTCTGCTTAGTGTCTGAGCAAGGCAAATGGGACAAGTTGCTGTATTCATGTTAATTTGGAATAAAACTAATGTACTGCCAATGATACAGCTTAAAACGAATGCCTTTGTGGGCAATATTGTTGATAACTGTTATGAGACCTTTAATGAATTCATGTGGCTTGCGTTGAGCTAATATAAGGTAAACCTACAAATTTTGCAACCTGCTGCTCAAATCAGTGAGCCTTTTCTCATTTGATAGCTGATTATCAGCTGATTCACAGTACCCCTAAATGGGGAATTTACATCCAGTGGCAGGTGTATCTTAGTCCTCTGTGGAGATTGCGATGTGCTGTCCTGAATGATTTGGTTTCTAAGGTTAGTTATCCGATAGATCCTCAGAGTGGGAAGGAGGGCTATCTCAGAGTACTGTGAAATGACAGGGTTGAGTTTTAAAGTACTGGATCAGAGTTTGGAGTTACAGCAGATAACTAAATTTCACTACAGATTTAGTGGCTGAAGGCAAATGCAGCTTTTTCATGTTAGCAGAGGGTCACTAGGTAGGGTAGGAGGGACGTTATTGTATAGCATAGTTTGCATGATGAGATTAAGATTTATCTCTGAATGCCTTGAGAAAGCTGTGTGTAGAGCTATTGTTAACCTAGCAAGCTAAAGGTAGGAGTTCAGTTCTTGTAAAGGCAGTGAGTAATTTCAGTGCAGGAACTGTTGTTAGGCTTGCTCAAATGCACATCACAGCTTTCAGTTGGTGAGTGTACTTCTATGCTATGGAAAAGTATAAACAACTTTGTGACGCATAGCAAAAGTTGAAGTTACACATCTTTGCTTTTTTTAAAAAAAATGTTCCTTTCTCTTTTGGCTTGGGCCTATTTTGTTCTAAAATGTTGCAGTCTCAAAAGGGTCAATAGCAAATTCTGCTGAATGGAAACATCAGTCCATCTGTTAGATGTGATCCATGTTAAAAGTTATTTCAGTTTACACTTTCACTGCTTTGGCAAGCCTAGCATAGTTTTGTGCTTCTTTGTCCAGACCCCTGTCTTAGGAACGTATTTACACAAGCAGTTTACTAAAGTAAGATTTGGCATTTGAATGCTTACCTGGGCTGCTTTAACCCTGTGCTTTCAACTCAGCAATGAAGAGGAAATACTTTTGTGGTTTCATTTGTTTTTTAATTGAAGCAAGTAATGTGGGTTTTGGAGTTCTTCCAAACACTTTTGTCAGCAGTGCTGGAACTCTGGAGTGGGAGGACCTTTGGATTAAACCATTAAGAATTCAGCTGGGAGCAGGGATTCTTGAAAGATTTTGAAAAAAGTTCCATTTCAACTCAGTGTTTTCCATTTTCATCTGCATCCCACATGTAACTGAAAATCGTTTTTTTTTGCATTGTGTTACTCTCCTACACAGGTCAGTGATCACTTACCTATGGTTTCAGTCACTGTAGAGAAAGTTGTCTTCAGCTCAAATATGGTTAAAGGAGAAACTGGATATGGAGGCAGAATAGTAGGGTATGGCTCCCTGCTGAAGATCCTCATGGAAACCTTCCCTGGGTTTGAAGAACAAAGCTTAGTAAGTTTTCCAGGATCTGATCGGAGATGTTAGTGACTCAGTTAAATGCATTCTGCTTCATTTTCCTGTAGAAAACTGTCTTGCTGAAAACTACATGGGAATGGCACTGATATTGCCACGGTACACTTGGATTCTGCTGCAGATATGTTACTTAGGCTAATACTTTTCCATGGTTTTGTAACCTGGATAAATGGTGAAAACCAGTGCAGGTTTTCCTTCATTGCTCAAATGCTGAGCATTTGAGAAGGTCCTTTTAAGAAGGAAAGGGCATCAGCTCAGCCTGGTGCTGCTCATTCCTCAGGAGAAGTGGAGGAGCACTTCTCATGCTCATTCTGCATGAGAAGTGCTGATTGTGACCAGAGTTTGTTCTGGTGATTGAACCCAAGATACACACCGCTGTGCTTTGGGGGTCTCATTGGGTTCTCTTCTCTCACCATAACTTACTTCCAGGGTTTCTAAAATGGACGCTGAAGATGATTCAAGGTAGTCATAAGACTTCTGTCTAGGCAAAGGAGAGAGCTAATAGTGTTGTCATTACATCTGTATTCCAGCAGCCTACTGTGTATGTGGCAGTAAAGCCCTGCGAGAGAAAGTAGGGCAGAACTGGAAGAAGATCTTGGGTGGGTGGCTTGTTGTGCCTGTGTCCTTCTGTGTTGGAGTTGGCTGGGCTGTCACCCAGCCAACGTGTTGGTGTTTCCTCCCATACTCTGCAAGGACTGGTTTGGCCCTTCCACTTCCATAGCCACAAGCAATTCAAAGCATCTGCTGCCCAGGGTCTGGCTTCCTGGATTAACGGAAGCAGTTCTGAAGCCTTTGTAAGGTGTCCAGAAGTATTTATTAATGTTTGATAATGTCCAAGAGCAACTAAAATATAACAGTAAAAAGATACTGCTTAGGATTTTACTGAGTAGGCTTAATCTTGTGAAAACTAGAGCTTGTAAGATACTGTGCAAGTCCACGGGGAAGCTTTTCTCTTCAGGTCCCAGCTGATGGTCACATCTATTCCCATTTACATGTTTATCTTTTAATATGTAGTCTCTTGAAACTTTTCTTGTAGTTTAGTAAATGATTGGTAAGCTTCGTGCAGACCATTTATGAATGTTAAAATCAAAGCCTAGGCTTATTTGTTACAATTCAGTGTTTTTGTCAGAAGCAGTGTGGGAAACAAAAGTAAATGGCCATTCTCTGAAGATGCCTTGAAGTGCCTAAATGTTGAGATAATGGTCTACGTACTCTGACACCAGCTATCTTAAGTATGAGAAATGCTGCTGGATGCTGCTGATGGACCTTGTGGCTCTGTATGTAGGATCTGGTGCACTGTAAAATGATGCAAGTTATGAGCCACCTTGCTGTTTTGGCAGTCCACTGCACTGAGGTTTTGTAGTTTCAGCCTGGTTTGCTGTTGATATGACTAAAACAAAACAAACCCCTGCTTTTGTCAAGTGTCAGATTTCAAACAAAAGAGGGTTTTGCAGTCAGCTGCCAATGGACCATGACAAAAGGAAGGCAAATGACTTTCTGGTTGGTGATGGGAAGCAAACTTTAAAAAATATTTGATTCTTGTATTATACCAACTGGCCTGGGAAGTTTGCTACTTTTTCTAATATTTTCTAATATATTTGTGCTGAGCAGCAGAAAGTAGCTTGCGTTCCTGGTGTCCTGTCCTTGGTGTGGGTTGTTAGTGCTTTCATAGCAAAGAACTCCAGGTGGGATGGTAGGGCTGTGTGCCATAACTCAATGTAAATGGTGAGAGGACTTGTTAAGCATTAGAAATAGGGATGCTTACAATCGATTCTGAAGCACTGCAGTAAATGTGGATGTCTCTCGAGCATGTCCTCAGGCTAAGTAACAGTACAAGGCTGGGAAGGAATGAAGACTTTTGGAGCAGGAGCCCAGTTTGTGTATTCTATGTGAGCCTTTTGTTATGTTGGGATAACAGATAGAACAGACAGTGCTGAATCATGACTAGTATCTCACTGTGTATTATAACAGCACAGCCAAGCTGAGATTGATGTAAAAGTATGTGATGAGAATCCGTCTGAGGTGAGAGGACTTATAGATCACTGACTGCACTGAGAACAGGACTTGACCTCTGATTCGCAAGGTAGGGCACGCTCCCTTGTAGGTGTTTTAATCTGACAGATGCTTGAGGTATATGAAGCCTGTTTTATTTCTTTGTCTTTTTACATAGACTTGAGCGTGCTTGAGCGCACAAGCTCTGATGGCAGCCCTTTGCTTCTGACCCTTATGACCTCAGGAAAGAAAGATGACACTGTGCTTTCCTGTCTTATTTGGGCTCTGGCTTTAGACTTCAAGTGTATGAATAAACTTGTGTGACTTAATGAAGTACGATACATAGTGAAAGTCTCACTGTGTAACTCAAGTCAACAGCAAACAAAGGGAACTGTGCTTCAAGCATTTTACTCTAGTTCCAACTCACGTACTGCATTTTTAGTCTGTCAGTACAGTGTGGCTGGTTAAAGGTAAATGGAGTATTCATTTTATTCTGACCTTAAAAGAACTAATAATGGTACTGGAAATGATCAACATCTGGTTTAATGCTGAAAGCAAGGTTATATAGTTGCACTTTTCATATACTCCTATATTTTTACAAATAGGTTAGCTGCATATATACTACCTGCTCCCACGTATTTAATGTTTAATGCTGTTTGTGTGGTAAATCACAATGGCAAATGGGTTCAGCCTTAGTCTGATGCATCACCAATGTTTGATCTTCTAGAGTTGGGCTCTTGGGATCTAGCTGACATAAAATCTGTGGAACTCCATATGTATTCAGTCTTCCAGGCGAGCCTGTGCTAAACTTTGAGCGGAAAACACTGGAGATTGCCTTCTCTCTTATTTTGTGGAACAGCACCTACATGAGACTAACATTGTCCACACAAAGGACATTGTTCATGCTACCTCTGCAAAGGCTGAAGCAAACATTACTACAATGAAATCCAAAGGTAAATCAGACCACCTGCATTATCAGTTGACTCACCTACATTGTCAGTTGATTGGCACATGAATTTTGGGTGATGGAACAGGAGCGATGCTTGCAAGTGCTTCTACACCAGGTGGAGAACCTGAAAAAATACATGGTAACTAAACTGCTAGACATCAAGCAATCACCCTACTGTAACATGTTGGAAAGGTTAAGGTAATGTCAGCAGGCCACAAGAATTACAGGAGAAAGTGGGATGTGCAGTGGGATAACAGTGTAAAAATACTGGGTGTTTTAGGGTGGGACTTACTGTGAAATCATCATGGCTGGAAGCCCTCTATTGCTTTTTTTATTAACAGGACATTAGAAATACATCCTTAAGAGCAGAAGGCTGAGAAAGTGGTTGGGAGAGATGGTAGTGGTGGGGTATTCCCACCTTGTGGACAGGCCCCAAAGTTTCCATGGGGTGAGATGTAGAGAACTAGAATGCAATCACAGTTGTGACCTAGAGCAGCTAATGGTAGATGAGAAGACTTGTTTTTTGTTTGTGCCAGTTTGACAGATGTTAGCCAGAGATAATAGCTGTACGATAGCTATTGTAACATGATTAGGCTTCAAGTGTGGTTGGAGAGAGCAGACAAATGTTCTTTTTGTAGTTTTGTTTTTAAACTATCAGAAGCAACATGCCTACAATGCATCTTGCAGTGTACAACCTGGATATTTAAAACGACTGTCTTAGGAACCCAGGTAGAACGTTCCTCGCTGCAAGTAGAAGTCTAACACCCCTCTAATGGCTTGGTGGGAAAGCTGAGGAGGTGTTTTGGGAAAAAGATTGGCATGTTAAATAGAAAGCTTGTGCAAACAAGGAGCACAGAAAAGCCTGTAAAATGTGGAAGATCAAATGTAAACAGGAAACAAAAAGGGCAAAACCAGAAAGTAGTTTGCAAAGGGTGCTTGAACTTATGGAACCATAGGTCCTTAAATGTATTGCAGGTGGGAAGTCAGCAAGGGAATTTCCAGGAATGTGCCATGACAGAGGAAGAAGTGGTAGAAGCTTAATGACTTTGCATCTGTCTCTGCTGCTGCAGGGATTGGGTGGATTTCTACCTCCAACATGTTTTCTGCATTGGAGTAGCTCTGGGTACCTGTATAAAAGTAAATATACAGGAAACATCAGGCTGTGTATGCAAGGGAGATATCAGGAAGCTGCCAAGACCATGATATTTATCTGAGAGTCCTGAAAGAACTTGAATATTTGACTGGAAAGTTGCAGGCAGATGTCCAACCTTCTGTTGCAAAGAGTTACTGTGTCAGAGGCCTTAAGGGTCTGTTGGGGTTATTCCTGTTCACGGAAAGGTCTCTGGGAGCTAGAAGTTGTCAGCTATCTTGCTGTGAATAAAAAACAGTGGTAAAGATAATGAACACTGAACATAAAGATAAGTACAGTTTATTTGGGAAGAACCACTGTGGCTTCTGTAAAGAAAATCTTCTGTAAAAAAAAAATCCAGCCTTATCTGCTAGAATGCTAGCAGTGTGTCTCTAGGCACGTGGATAAAGGGGATCTAGTCAATGTAAGAGATGTGTGGGACATTGTCAGAGGCCCAATATTCACCAAACATTAAGGAAATAATATTGCTATAGGATCAGAGGAAAGTTTCTTTAAGTTCTGAAAGCTGCTTAAAGGGTAAAAAGCAAAAGGTAGGGCTTACTAGTCACTTTGCAATAAAGAAGAGTCAGACTTGGGGCCCCAGAAGTAAATACTGGGACAAATGCATTTGGTGTTTTTATTCCTATTCTGGGAGAGGGCATCTCAACAATTTGTTTGTCAATGGTAGTTCAGGTAGTCAGTGCAACACTGTTGGCAAGAAGTGAAAATCTCCCCAAACTGACTGGATGACCAAAGTGGTAGCAGGTGGGCTTCAGTGCACTGGCAGGACAGCACATCTAGGGGGAAAATAGTCTACAGGTGTGTTTATGTGATGCTGAACTTGAAACTGGCACTTCTAAATCTGGAAGGAGACTGGAGAGCCTTTATTGATAGATATCTGAAGTCATAATGTGCAGCAGTGGAAAAAAGCCAAGAGGGTGCTAAGTTTCAAGGGAGGGTATTGAGAGCAAGAGGGTGTCATCTTCTTGTTAGGTAAAACTTTGGCCCACTTGCACAAAAGTTTGCTTTAGTGTTATGGTTCAGACTTCCACTTCAAGAATGAGAGTGGGATTGGAGAAGTTGTAGAAAAGGACCTGTGAAATGATGAAAGGGGATGGAGCAGTTGCCTTCTCGGTAGCCACTGAAAATGCTGGAACACTCCAGTTAGGGAGAACGTATAGAAGAGCGTGAGGCTTATGAAAGCATGAAGGCAGTGGATAAGCTGAATGCAGAGCTACTTTGGTGAATCCCCTGATTCCAGAAGTAGGGAATGCTTGAACATTAGTTTAAAGCAGATGAAGCATACTTATGTACAGTGCATAGTGAGCTTTGGGAACTTGTTACTGCTGGAGGAGCTTCAGGCAGAGAGTGTAGTCACTAAAGGATTACAAACTCAGAGGCATCAGACCTTTATATAGAAAATGAAGAGGTAAAGATGTGCCTTCTAGCATCTCTGTTATAGTGCATGCTGGAGAAGTCTGAGCAGAAAAATCCACTGAGAATAGCCAGGGCTAAACAGCATCAGATTGGCACCATACTGAGCAGGCTAATAGGCTAGGCTGACCTTTGGTCTGACCCAGTGTGATATTTCCTATGCTCCTATCTTGCTGAGCCCCTTTCTCACAGGTAGTGTGTTCCTTTTCTCTGTCTTGTCAAACAACACTTGGAGAATGGTACATTTTTCTTGGCTGATTTGGGCAGGAGCCTGAGAGTTTTGGAGGACAGTTGTGAAAGAGCTGGTATGGAAATATGAGCTGTGAATTTCATTACAACCAGCATCCAAGGATGTTAGAAGTGTGCAGTTACATTCTGACAGGTCAAAGAACCTTGCTTGTTTTCTAAGCAGTTATTTACTAGATTAAGGATTGCTTAACTAGATTTTAGACAAAAGGCATCTTACTGTATGTTCAAGCAGTCAATGGATGAAAAGCTGCTTTTGGAACATACAAGACCCAAAGGACATGAATCCCTGCTGATTTGTGGGGCATGTCTTAATGTTTTGTTTGCCTCCCGTGGCCCTTGCGTGTTTGTGGTCCTTTAACATCTGGTGAGTTAAGTTCAGGATTAGTAAATGCTCCCATGGGCTTCTGAACAGCAAATTCCACTTTCATGTTAAAATACTAGCTGGTTACAAGATAAATGTCTAATTATTGGAGAAGATTCTGCTTTGATTAGCACTGTAGATCTGTGCTGAAGTAATTGGTTTAGATTTCCAACCTGGTCTCATTAATACAGACTACGGTGTGTAACTTAAAGTAAAATCAGTGTGAGAACCCTTTGTATGCTACTTCAGATAGCTGGGGAGGAAAGCTTAGGTCAATGGGAATTCCTTGAATGACACCCAAAGGTTTAGAGTGTCTCTAAGCCCTAATGTTGGGAAAACTTTGTGACCACAGGAAAGTCAGTTAGACTTTTAACACACTATCTCTTGGGCTCTTTGTTAGGGCAGAGAGTTCCTTTCTCTTGCTTCCACCACTCCTCCTTTTACCATGTCTCCTTGGAATGTCATTTTATATGTATATACGATGTCTGTCATGATGTAGTTGATCCTGGGGTGCTCATGTTCCAGTTAACACTTTAAAAAGTAAGGAAGCATGTGGGAGTAGAATTAGGAGTGGGAAGAACTTGGATATTCCAAAAAGTTCTGATTTTTTTCCCCCCTTGCTGTTCAAAGTGATTCATCCAAACCATGTGTTGTGTCCAGTTGTTACTTGGTTTTGCAATAGTTGATTTCCATGGGACTTCTTAAATGCTAATCACCTGAGGGGTTTATCTAGACTCATTCTTTCTTGCTTTTTGGCTGTCTGCCCAGGTCTCAGCTGGTTTAAGGATTTAATGGAGCACAGCTGAGCTGTTAATTGATTGTGATGAGTTTTCTTTGGATGCTGGAGGTGAGCACACCTTTGGGAATAGAAGAGAAATTTCCCCTTTTTTAAAATGCAAAATGGCTAGTTTGAAGACTGTAGTAAGAATGGCCTGAGGGTGGACAGATGAGGCTTAGTTTTGAAACCTGTGTCAACTAGTTGATGGTCTGAGATTGCTTGAAGTGGGGACGTGGTTTTGTGTGCTTTCAGAACTTAAGGGAAACTGTTTCTCATTCAAGAATGGGATTTGCCTTACTGACTTCAGGCATGTACCAGAAAAGCTGTTAAGACCACCAGCAGCACTGGAAGCGAGCAAAAGTTATTCTCCAAGCCACATGGTCCTAAAAGTCTTGGAGGGTTATTAAGATGGATAAACCTGTCAGCAGGTGTCTTTGATCTATTTTTCAGTTCAGATAGAACCTTGCTGCTACAGAGGGAGAGATGCATTAGATTTGTATAGTTGTTGGTTAATTTTTCCCCACGTTAATTACAGGGATGTATAACTGCTTTAAGACGTGCATCTTCACTGGTATCTCCCAACTAGCACCTTCTTCCAAGCTTGGAGTTTAGAAGAAACTGAAATCTTCAAACCAGCAGAGAAGAAGAGACTCGCTACTGTGAGCACCCTAGTGATTCGTAGGAAGCCCCTGACCTAGGGAGGGAGATGAGTTTTGCTGATGTCTGGGAGGTGAGAGGCCTAGGCTGAAAGTCCATTATGTTGCTGCCAGAAGCTGTGGCTTTGCATACCTTTGGTTGTTTGGTGCAGAAAGAATATCTGTGACTTTTTTCCCTTTAGCAGTGTCAGTTCTCAGCCAAGGAAGAAGGGAGAGCTGTTTTTTACTGGCCAGTCAATTAACATTTTTGTGAAATGCACTTTGGGATGCTTCTGTAGCACGAAATAAACTTTCATTCCTTGAGGTTTTTTTCCTTAAAAGAATGTATTTGACAAAACAGACTATAAGCCAGGCACTGCAAAGTTTTTACCTGATCTGGGGGGTTAAAATAACGTGTAACAAGTAGCTCTTCCCATCTTCATGGCTTGTCCAAGTACCATAATTAAGCCAAGGCTTTCAAAACTCAAACTTCACATTCTGACTTTATGGATCTGAAAGGTGGATGGTCTTCAGTGTTTGCAAAAGAGTGAAAAAGCTCAAGTTCTTGGCTGAGAAATAAAACCTGGTAGGGTTGCACTTAATGGCATTCTTTTAAATTTCTCTGTGGATGGGTCAGTGCCTGTGACTGCAAAGCCTGGTGAGAGGAGAAAGTGAGCATGCTTCTGGTAGCATGTATGGTTTGTAAATAAATCCCCAGTCCCCAGAGAAGTGACAGGTGGTGTTACTGACAGCTTTGAGGACCCTCTTGAGGCTTTGCTGATGCCCTTATTGTTAGGTGGTGAGTGTGCTATTTCCTCCTCACAGAAGGGGTAGCTGTGGAGTGCTTAACCACCTGCCTTGATGGATCACTCCCAGATGGCCTTAGAGCATGGCTATGTCCATGCAGCAAATGGACATTGAGTTATGTGCATTGACTGCTCCCATATCGTCTTGCAGCATGCTACACCTTGCACAGATGGCTTCTACTCCCTTGATTTCTGGGAGGTTGCAGATGTGCCAGCAAGTGCTGTAAATGTCAGCAAGTCTGCCGCTCTTCCAAGGGAGCTTCAGGCTTTCTTGAATCAATGTCACCCATAAGCAGCACTTCCCTGAATCCATAGAATACTTCTGTAGAAATCCCAGGATGGGGATGGATTGTTTTAAGTTATGATGAGGGAAGGTGTGTACAGTGTGAGGCAAACCAAGGCTTGTGAAGCTTATTTATTACCATCAGTTTCCTTTTCTTAGGAGTAATAGCCAGAGGGCGGGGAAAGAGGAGAGAGGGGAATAAAGTTTGAATGTGCTGCAGATGCTCGTGGTGGGACAGGAGGTCCTGCACTAAGCATTACAAAGATACAGTTGTGTTCTCTCACTGGGAGGTGACAGAGTAAAGGAGGAGCAACTTGGGCAACAGCATTTCTTCTGTTCAAGAGCATCTGGTAACCTGAGGATGTGAGATCTGCAGCTTCACTGTTTGGTCTAGTATAGTTGATTCATGAGTGAGTTGGCTTTTAAAAACGAACCAAAACCCAAACTGTGGGTTTTGAGTATTTACCTGAGGATGAGATCAGCGAATGTTTGTTTTGCTTAGTCTAGTAGCCAAGGGAATGACCAGGTCTAATAGCTGGAAGCAGCCTGTAGAGATCACATGTGGTTTCTGGGGCTTTCTTCCCCTTAGGCAAGGAAATTGAAGGCTTCTGGAGTACTTATTTTAGTGGCAGTCCAATTAATGCATGTCATTCTGCTGATATGCAGAGGCACAGCCGTGCAGCTGGCCTTGGTGTGGAAAATGCCAAAACCTTGTCCTTTCTTCTGTCACAGACCAATGTGGGTTTTAGATCTCAAGCAGTTTACACCTCAGAATACGGCATAACTCTTCTGACCTTGGAGATCTGAGCGTATGTAGGTGTTCACATAGTCACCTATGGTTTCTGAGTGGCGGGTGCCATGGTATCACCTCTGTGCATATTATCACCAATATAAAGAAAAGATCTTTTATTGGGTGATACTGTGATCAGACTACTATCACTAAAACTCTTGTTCAAAAGGTCATACTCTAAACTTGTTTTCCCATGTGTCATCTTAGCAGATGATTCTCCATGTGCTTGTGGATATGAGAACATATGTTCACTGTTCAGTTTTGCCTTCCTAGTAATGATCAAAGCTTGAGAGTTCAATTATTGCAATTGTTTTAGTTAACACTATGGTGTTTTTGTTGTGTTTTGTAGTTAAAATCTAATTACTCCTTCATGTTAACACAGGTCATAGAGGAAGGTTCTATGGCTGCTCTTTGTCACATAAGCAGTGATTTTTGTGTGGGAGGATCACTACCAGAAGCAACCACTTCTGTTGCTGAGTATTTGGAAAGACAAGCTGTCAGGGAGCCTTGTTCTCCATTCTCGGACTCCTCTCCTGACAGACCGTGGTGGGTGATCATAATGAGAGTATAACCACTGCAGCAGACCCTTTTTCTAAACTTACTAGCTCTTGGACCTGCAGACATAGATATAGAAGATATACAGAGAAAGTTCAGGTGGGAATTGCAAGCAGACAAAACTTTCTGTAGAGTAGCTGCGATGTAAAAGAGCCAAGATAGCAAGATAAAAATCAAAGAAGGAATTTCATGGTGGTAGCGAGTTTGTTGTTTCCATTTGGATGCTGCTAAAGGAGAAAGTCATGGTACAGTTAAACCTGAAAGGGAAAAACAAAAGTCTGTATACTAATGGACAGGAAAGGAGTGAACCTATTGTTCAAAATTCTGCCTGTTCATTCAGCCACCCTTTTCTGGAGTAGTTCAGCTTGGTGGAAAGCAGGTACCCAGGTATTATTCTGTCTAGGCAAGAAATCAGTTCTGAACTCTCAGTTGAGTGATGGAGTGTTTACTACAAGGACCTAACTTGCTGTCTGTTATGAGAAAGTTTTGGAGCAGTTCTCAGTCCTCATTCTGCACCATGTGCATTCACAGTGCAAGAAGAGATGCTGATGTAAAAGAAAGCCAAGCCCAGCCAGAGGAAATGGGGAGATCTGGCCCTGAATGTGAAGTGAAAATATCTAGATGAGTAGAAGAAAACCGAACATCAAATTAGTGGATTATAGCGTGGTTCTGAGTCTGCTGTTAATTTAAGGAAGCAAGACCTAGCTTGGCCACACTCAGAGCAATTTAGTGCTGTGCAGTTCTCCTCCTGTGTCAGCAAAGGAAAATGTTTCCTTAGACACTCCCTGTTCCTCTGCAGATAGGAAGGCTGGGTCTTGTGAGAATTTATTCTAAGTTTATTCTAAGTTTATTCTAAGTTTTGGGAGGTCCAGATTAGCGGAGTTGATACAAATCTTTACAGATTTTGGGGAGCAGTTTCAAGTGTTTTAATTTGTTTGGACTTGGAACACTGGAGGTCCATTTATTTTGAAATAGGAAAGGTTCAAATCTGGATCTGCATGCGCACCTGGCTTTTACCTCTATTTTGAGAGGTCCTTGATATTTACTTGGAGCTTTTGTTGTTATAGATGGAAAACCTCCAGTTCTGTCCTCTTAAGTTTAGAGGTCTTTCAGCTTCGGAAAGGTGAAAAGGATTCCTCTCCAGCAATTTAGTGCAAGTACTGATTGGATATTTGAGAGGTTTGAAAATCTTTATTAATTAGCTGACAGAGAGCTAGACATTAGGGGTTTCATTTCCAGTCATGCTACAAAATAAAAGCTTTCATTTCTTCTGTATTAGCTGAAGCTGGAAATACTCTGCAGTGATAGCAAAAAGCCAGTAGGATATTTCAACTGAGCTAATGTCTGGGGGAGGAAGGGAAGTATCTTCTTTTACTGTCTTAGATACATGTTTGTTTTAAATCTTTTGGCCTCAGCAGAAGGCTGAAAAAGAACAGTGTGTTTCTGTAGTTTCCTAGGACTGTCTAGCCTCGGGGGCAAGAGGTCTCTCTTTAAAAATCATTTCCTGTTCAGTTTATCTCCTAAGGGTTTTGTCCAGTTCCCACTGTAGCCAGTTAAAGTCTTCTGCTGACTTAGTGCAAGTTGATTTGGATCAAAATACACAATTGTAAGTGTGGAAGAATTTAATAGATCTGACTAATTAATGCTTCAAAACAAGGCTGCGTACTCTGATATGGCAAGTAAAATGGCTTTTTCTCTTCCAGCTGCTGTGAACACGAGTAGTAATACTGGCTGTGGAGCTTTAAATGTCACTGATATTAGCTCATCACTAGAAGTAACGGATGATCAGTTTCAATACTTGCATTAGTCCACTGGGAAGTTAAATTGAAAGAACAAACAGGGCATAGAAGGGTGTTAATTGATACCACAGTGCTCTTTTTCTTATAAGCAACTTCACTGCTTTACTCTTTATAGAAATAAAACTTTTATGTTGGTTGAGTGGTCCCACTGTGACATTCCTAGCTCATATGCTAAGCATGTGGGAATCTGGTCAAGCTGAGAATATTTTCACCCTTTAAAAAAATTCTTACTCTAACTTGCACCTGTCCAGTTTTCAGGAGTTTGGTATCTGAAGGGCTTTTGATGAAGCCATAATTATTTTTGTTGTTTTTTTGAGAGCAAGACTCTTCAGAGGAACACTTGCAAATACTACTGTCCAAACAAGAAGCCATTAAAAAGAATTTCCAATTTACTTGAAATTTACTTACCTTCTGTAATTACTACTCAGAATACCTGGCTGTAGGAAGGACGCTGCAGGAGGCACAGTTGTGGTACCACCATGGTAAAGAAATGGAGGCAGCACCAGTCCCAGTTACTCAGCCTGTCTAAACAAGAAACACAATTGTGTGCTGAGATCTTCAGAAAGTGAGGCAGAACATATGGGAATCCATGAAAAAAGGGGAAAGTGCATTAAAGTGATTAGTCTTTAATAACCAACTTCTTCCAACATCTTTGCAAATATCGACTGTGAGTCATTCTGAAGGCTTGTCATTTTTCCTGTGGTTAGAGTTCCCAGACTTTTGTAAGATGTGTCCCATTAGAAGCATGGATCTTCTCCAGCCTCTCTTAGTGATCTAGGCTATTATAAACAAAAGTCAAGAAACCGTAGCTCAGAGCTTTTACAAAATATCTATAAACGTAGCATTGACACAGCCAAGGTGAATGTAAGGGGCAGCATCATGATTCATGCATGGCTCTAACAAAAGTTTACTTATGCTATGATATTTGTAAAAGGTGCACTGTTTGTGCCTTGGTACAGCAAATGCCAAAGACTATAAACAATAGTGCTTTGCCTGGGCTGAGTGTGGAACCAGATGTTTGAATTAACTTGCTCTCAAGCACCCATATTTCATCCTTTTTGTCATTCAGAATGCCAGGTTTCATTATTCCCCGGATTCCACTATTCTTTGGGGGAGCAAGCACAGTAAAACTTAGCATGGTAAAAAAAAAAAACCTTATCAGAAAATAGCATTTTTAATAGAAATTTGGGCTTGGGAGGGAATGTTTTATAATTCCTGCTTGGAAGGTCTCATGTGGTGTTTTTGGGAAGAGGATAGGAACAGAGTTGGCTACGCAGTCTACATCTTGAGACCCAACCAGACAGTAGGAACAATACATCTTCCAGAGCATGCAAGACAAAAGGTGGAGTCGTGTTCCTACTGAAGCCCAGGGGAAATCTCCCACTGACTTCAGAGAGAACAAGAAGCCACCTCAAATCTAGCACGACATCTAGACAACGCATCTGGCCAGATGGCAAGAGAGCTGTGGGAAGGAACTGTGCAGGCTCTGATTGCTTGGAGGATGGTAAGAAAGACTGCCTAAAGCATACAAAACAGCAGAGGAAAAGGAGGAAGGAAGAAGTTATGGATATCTTTAACCTTTGTTTCAGGTCTTCTCTTTTTCTCAGTTTTGTAAGAGTGAGAAGGTGAAGCTGCTCTCCCTCCCTTTTACCTATGAATCTCGTGCTACTTTAGGCACCTAGTACAGAACGTAAACTTCACTGAGTAAAGTTCCCAGCTATAGACACCAAAAATTATTAACAGGGGGAGTGGAGTTGGAGAAATACTGGTATATCCAGAGTCTTGTCACCTTAATAGCACACAACACCACTGCTTTCTTTCCCGTGACATCATAGCCAACGCAGTGGCAATTGATGTTTTTTTCCCATTGAGCCTTCTTGGGCAGCAGGTGTGCAGTTGAAGTGGTGAGTTAAAAGAAAATGCTCTTGACTCAAAGAAAGGCATTCCTGCCCAGTTACTGGAGGGCTCTCCTTGTATGTTACGTGTAGTTGGCAAACCCTAAACAACTTAGCTTCTTGTCCCTGCAGCGTGTTTAATAGAACTTGTGACATGTTGCTCAGAGATCCTTCAACATGCATGTTTGAAAGCTAGTGGTGTTTGGCTTTTTGTATGTTCCTGTTACCGTTATGTTTGGAAGAACTGATCTCAGTGCTTGCCATTGCAGTGATTGTTGTCCTGCATATGGTAGTGGTCAGCTCTGGAGCAGCAAAATCAGTCAGTAGGAGGAATAACAGGGGAAATTCAAGTCCTCATTACATCTGAAGTGTTATAGTTACAGTATTTTGGCCTGGTAAATTGCTTATTTAGGTAGACCCACTTAACTAAGAACTCATACACGTTTCTTGCAGATGAAGGCAGGGAATGTGAGCTGTGATACTTGGTGGTACCTTCCCAACCTAAGTGTGTGATTGAGAGAAAGGAGAGGTAGAAGGCATGTTCAGAAATGCTATGTTTTGGAGTATTTCTCTCCCCCCACAGTTCTTAATGTGATTTGATTCAGTTTTCTGTAATTCTTCTGGCCCGTGTGGAAAGGCATGCCTGAGATAGAGGAGGTGGATTTAGCCAAAGGAGCTCAGAATTGGAAAGAAGACGTGACAATATGCACCCAGAAATTTCTTGGCAAGGTTATTAACTCAACAAAGGCTTGCACTAGGTTTGATATCCAGGATAGAGCTTGTTCCTTTGACTTATTTTTTTTAAATTAGGCCGTGAGCACCTTTGCAGTTTTGTAACCCTCCCAAGGTACCTGTTATGGACAAAATAGAAACCCTTGCAGTTCAGAGATACACTACCATGTTTGCAACACAAGCACAAAAGGCAGCCTTATGTTTAATTATGTTTAAGGCTCTAGATCATGTCTGTGTTCAGGCAGAGGCTGGCTGTAGCCTGTGTGCTGACTTTTCATTCCCTGTGGCATCCTTGTCTGCAGCCCGGTAGCTTGCTGGGGAATGAATCAGTGGGGAGAAGAGCTGTAATTGATTACAGCAGACAACTTTTACCCAGTGCAAGACAGAAGAGCTCCTCTGACTCCTTTGGAGCTATGCTGACTCATAGCAGGAAGAGACCTCCCTCTCTAGTTTCTTCGGACTGTCTCCTGGGCTCACTTGTTTTTCATATAGTGGTGGGTTCTGCTGCATGGACTGCAAGTCGAGAGCTGCTTTCATCTGACATCTCTGCTTTGCACTCCTCCTGGAGGAGGCCACTGGCACAGGCCCCTCTCCTTGAAGAGGTTAAGAAAATGGCTGTATTGGCTTCGTTGCAGGATGGAGCTGGTAGGAAATTGAGTGGTGTGCAGTGCCAAACCCATGATGTGTGTGCTCTTTCCATTGGGAACACTGAGTCATAAAAGGAAATAAAAGCTGTTACATTTCTGCGTGATGAAGAAAACGGGCTCTAGTCTAGCCTCATATGAATTCATACGATTTCTGTCCAGTGAACACTTTCCCTATTATAGGTTATGAAACCTGGCTCCCCTTGGTAGAAATTCAATTTATTTCAGCCAAAAAGAATCGGGCGTCACCTCGGATGGGCCTTCTCCTTCCTCACCCCACAGTCAGGGCCAAATGCTAGTCTTGTGACTTTCTAAATACAACTTGTGCTCCTTATTTGCTGTTATTTTAATTTAGCTGAGAAGAGCTTGGCAACATCTCTGTTTGGCTGTGTTGCCAGCTGGTTGTGTTGTTGGCCAGTTTTCCAAGGTATGTTTGGTAGAAAGTAGAGAAGGAAGTGCTTCTAGTAGCCATGGTTCTCGATTCTAATTCTGGTTTCAGGTGCAGAGCAAGAGTGTAAGATATCACCAGGAGAAGCAGTATCAAATACTTTGAGGCAAGGAGTCTTAGGAGAGCATGTGAGCATTCTCACTTCCTACACCCCAGCATACAGTGCAGTAGGTAAGTGCCAGGTTTTATTGCCTGACCAGTTACAAAGAGGTGGTGATCAGATGCCATTTTCTTCATATGTAGGCAAAGCTTAGGCAAAAAAAAATTTGACTATTGCTGTTATGAACTGGTGCATAGTTGAGTTTGTTGTCCACAGACTGTTATGGTAACTGAGATTTCTGCAGCTGCTTCTTTATGTTGCCTCAGATGTGAATAAATGCATAATGTAAACTGTGACAGAGCTCCAACTGTCTTTGGTAGAAGCAGTGTAAGTGTAAAGGGGAACAGACCATCCAGCAAGAACAAATGGGCGATGTTTTGCTTTGTTAGTGCTCAGATGTAGCTGAAGAAATTGCTGCTGCTCATACATGCTATAACAGTTGGTAATTGTGTGTTTTCTCCTGTGTCTTAGCTGAATCCTGTTATGTTCTGTGCAATCTGGGCACAGTTGCTCAGCTACTGTGGCTTTGCTGGTGAGAGGCTAAGTTCTTGGGGTAGGGTCACTTGGTTGTTCAGAGGCTGAATAACAGGATCTCCAGGGTGAGGCCATTTTGAGGTGGCAATGTGACCGACCTATACAGCAGCCAACTAGCTGGAAAGCTTGGAGCCCAGCTACTGTCGGAAGGTTTCATGTTAAGAAGCAGCCAGCTGCATGACTGAAGATAAGCTCTGGAGCCTGGGTGGGAGTGCTGTGCTCTGGCCACTGGCTCACAGATGGATGTTACCTTTGTGCAGTTGCACTCTGCTTTTATTAGCCAGGTGACGCGGACATCGGGCATGGCAAACTGCTTGCTTCCTTGTCTGAGCGAATCCAAAGGGTTGGTGGCAGTCAGGTGCTTTCTTCTTATTGTGCTGCAGGTTCACATCACCAGTAATGACTGCCTGCGTGCAGTCTGGGTCCAAGCAATTCCAAGCAATTCTTCCAAGTAATGCGATTCTTCCAAACAATGTCTCCTGTGGTGTGTGCTTAGGGGAGCTCTGCTGTTCTGCTCTCCAGGGATGTACGAGCAAGGTTAGACACTTGGTGACAATTGGATTTCTCTCCAATGTCCTGCTGGGCAACTAAATTCCCTTCTAGCTACCTTACATTGTGTTAGTGAAACCTTTTGGTTTTTTTGATTGGACTCATTTTAAATGGTTGTTTTTTTTGTGTGCACTGCGAATGCAGCCTTGCTGTTCAGTTCAGCGTTCTGAATAAAATGCTGAAGCTATCAGTGCATGTGAATTTCTGGAGGCAGGGTGGCTTCCTGCCCACAATGGGAACAGAATTTAGAGCCAGGAACTCTGAGTTAGTCCCTTTCTTGTTAGGGGAGTGCACTGTGGCCTCTGGCATAGCAGTGCTGTTCCCTAACTCTGCTTCTCTGCCAGGCAACTGGAGGTAATTATGGTACCTACCATTTGCAGGAACGTGGAAGATTACTTGAGATGCATGCAGCTTCTTTCAAAATGTAAAACGACACATCTGAGTATTGTTTTGTTATATTTATTGAGTAATTTGGGGTTGTTGGATGAAAGACCTTATATAAATGGTACTTTATTATTATTACTAGAGAGGGACTAGTACAAAAGCAGTTTATCTGGGAATCCATGAAACAAAGGTCTAGAGCATACTGCCAACATCTGCTACCACTTAGAACTTCAACCCACTTACAGTGTGAGCTACTCGAGCTTGGAGATGCACAGCGAGGAGTTGTTTTGCGATTGCTGAGTTGCAGCAGTCCTTTGGTCAGGCGCTTGTATGTTAGATAAATTCTCTATTTCCCTCAGGGCAGGGTGTACTCTGTCCTGGTAGGACCATGACAGGGATCTCGTGATATTTGTATCACAAGTCTGCTGTAAGCATTGCTGTTTCCCTCCTCACAGAGTTGAACAGAAACGTGCGCTGATGTTTTTTGTTTGTGACCTCAAGTGTCCTCCCTAACATGAGCAGGACTGTGCTGTAGAGCCCAGCGCAAAGTTTTCCAAGGCAGGTAATGAAGCTTTCTGTTGGCTTGAAGCCCTAACAGCTTCAAACTGTTGGGTTTCAGCAAGTGGAAAAATCCATTAGTGTGTTGTTTGGCTCTGTGTGCTCCAGCTGCTTGGCGTCTGGAGTGGTGGGAAGGTAAGCAGAAGCTCACCCCTTGGCCTGAAGTGAAACGGTAACCTTGAACTACCCATCTACTGTGAGGTGTCTGCCCAGTGCCTTCTGAAACCTTCTGTCCCTAAAGTTGGTTGCTGATTACTGTGGCAGTCTCTTTGGGCCCATTTCCTAGCAATTTGGTCGATCCTATAATGAGTTCACTGACAGGCTTGCTTGCTTCTAGCTCTTTCTGCAGTGTGGGAGCAGGTAGGGCAAAGGGCTTTATTTTAATGGTGCTATTTCTGTACATATTGTTGGCCAATAAACCGTCACCAGCTTGTTTGTGTGAGCAAAGCTGTTGGTCATGAGGAGCAGACTGTAAATGAGTGGTGGAAAGCTTTTGTATGGTGACTGAACTAAAATAAATATTTTACCCCAGAGAACCATTCAGATTCATCTGCCGTATCTTCCAGCAGCACTTGTAAAGGTATTCTAACTTTTTGTACACATACTTTAACATTTTAAAAATACTTCTGTATTTATACTTTATACAAGGAAACCTTTTCTTTGGGACTTGAAAAAGAGAAGTACTGGTGAGTATTGATTCTTTTCCTATGAGATCTTTCTTCTGGCCTTAGCAGCTCAACTACGCATGGAAGCAGCAAGTGTACCCAAAAATAAAAGCTGTGAATAATCTAAGTACTTGTACTCCTGTTTGTTCTTTCCTGGTCTTATGACATGTATTTCTTGTTGCTCTTTCCACCTGAATACGTGTAGAGGAATGTTTCCTCTAGCAACTGCCACGCATTCCTCTAGCAAATGCCTATGCATACAAGAAAAGATTTGTGGTTGCTCAGCGCACTTGCATCAGTAATGTTTTGGCTAAGCGTAGTGCCAGTCACAGGAGCACCCTGTGCTTGGGTTACATCTGTGATTGCTTCTGTACTTGCTTTGTTAGAATACCAGGAAGGAAGATTAGATTACCTCAATAGTTTGTAGTTAGTTCCATGCTTCAGGAGACATGTACCATTCTCCATTCCTTGACCGGGCTTTTTGGTGGTAAAAGCTGGTCAGCCTCCTTTCACTCTGTACAAGAGAGCCTTGCAGGGGTAAAGAATGGCAGGGATTAGTTCCCAGTTAATCTCATGGTGACAGGAGCTGTAATGTCTGCTGATAAATCTATGGGTTCTGGTTTTGAACGTGACTCTGGCTTCCCACATGTGCTGGATCGTAAGAGTGCATGGCAGGGGAAATATTAATTTAGGCATGGAAGATCAGTCCTTTTGCCAGTGGCTCAGTAGAATGGAACTTAGTATGTGAATTCTTGTTTTTGCAGAAATCTTGCTGCTTTTTAGGGCAGTGGATCCAGATTTCCTTCCAAAGGCAAGTGAGAACATTGCACATAATGACTTGTCTATAGTTGACTTTGAGGACTGACTACATTTCAAATTGCATTAAGTAGTACTTATCACATCATTTCTGATTCTAAACTGCTCGGTTTCAGTGCTTCACAATCTGCCTTACCTAGTTATTGATGTTTAACAGGATAATTTCCTCTATTAATAAGGAACTCATTCTTCACAGTCTTCCTAAAGTTTCCCTTTGGGAGCAATTAAAGCTGACTTCTGATATTTTAACCTTTATACTGCTTTTGATACTTTTCTAACCAAAGTCTTAAGTCTTAGTGCCTAGTGGTTTTGAAACTAAGTCAGAACCTCCCAGACTGAAAAATTGAAACATTTTTTTCTACATATTCTCTTTAAATTTTTAGGGCTTGTTAGTTCCTAAGGCCTATAGCTGCGAAGTTAAATTTTTTCATAATATGATTGCAGGAGAAGGGTCTTGAATAAACGTTAGGTATTGCAAAAGTTGACAGCACTGTGCGGAGTGTTGTTGAATATTCCCTGTACATATTCTAACAGTCACTGATGTTGGGTATTGCTCAGAAGCTGATGAAAATATTGTCATCCTCAAGCTGTACATATGAAAGAAAGTTACACAGGCTGAAGTTCAGGCTGATCAGATGGCCCTGCTGAGAGCTTTCTGGCATTTAAAATCTAGGCTGTATGGGGAACACACTGCATATGCATCCCCTAGTGGGGAAGTGAGATCAAGACATACCATACACCACTGTGCTTGGGAAGGTCATGGTCAATCTTACACTGATGGCATATGATGCTGGGGAGGAATAAATCCTGGTACTGCTGTAACTGTTTGCACTCTGGTTTTGTAATGCCTGAGAACTCTTAAGCACAGCTACTGCTGAATTTATTCCTCGAGACCCTTGAGCAGACCTATATTGGGTATTTTATTTGGAAAGGAGAGAAGGCCTGGTCCTTCTGAATGCTGTGCCTGCTTAGAGCAGGGGCTGAGCGAATTCTTTGTCTTCCTTGCAGTAGTTTCAGGAAACGTCATTTTGTTCCTGGTGGCAGTCCATCAGGGTTGCTTTGAGGAGAAGCTCTGGCTGGCATTCAGCTCAAGCCTCGACATTTGCTCCAGGAGCACTTCTGCCAAATGCTTCGCCACTGTTACTGCTGCTGAGTGCCAACTGTTTGTTCTCTGCAAGGTGGGGAACTGCTGGGGAGTGGATGTGTTTAGTGATTCATAACTCCCACGAACGCATCCCACTAATTCCCAGCCAAAATACTTTCACCCTCACTCACACCAGATACCACCTTTACTCCAAGACCTTTTCCATCAGTCCTGCAGACTGCAGTGTGTAAAGGTGATAAAAGGTATAATGCAGAAAGAGGCTCTGAAAAAACAGATGGTTGACCTGAGGCAAGAAATACCTGTGTGCAGTCAGCAGGCATTCAAGTTACTCTGGTAACTTCTGTTTTCATCTGTTACTGCTGCTAGTTGCTATCACCAACACAGAGGAGATAGCAGAAAAAACAGTTACCCCTTGATTTGGCTCTAGGAATATGTTACAACTTGACAAGAAGCAGGATCAATTTAAGTAGGTGCTCTGGGAAGCTTTCTCAGCTCTCCTAGTTTTCAGTGGGACTGTGCTAATCCTTCATCGGATCTATATTTAATAAAAAGCCAGACATGATATTTCCTTTGGATCTTTACTTTAGCTATGTATAGCAGGGGGTTGTTATATTAGGGCCTATTTTAAGCACCTTAAGACATGTGGTGACACTAAAATGGTTTGACTTTAAGATTCGTATGTGTTGATGCCAAAACAGGACTCAGTCATTCATCTGGACTATTAGACACTAGAAAAATCATACTCAACCAGATTGTACTGCTTGTGCTACTGCTGTGAGTGGTTAAAATCCACGTTTCTCACTGATACCTCCGGTCTGAGGTAAGTGCCTCCTGAGTCTGCACAAAACCAGCCTCCAGAAGTGAGGCTGTATAGCATGCAGTCAGCAAGTCGGTTACATCTGTTTTCCCTGAGGAAGTGAAGGGGATGAAGTGGCTGCTGTATGTACTGCTGAGATTTGAGGCAGCAGGATGAAGATCCAGGGTGGAGGCAGCACATGTGGAAAGCCAAAGCCACAGCCTGGAGGCACCAGGCCTGAAGATCCGACTTTGTAGCTGACCCTTTCTTCTGGGCCTGGATCATGGAGCTGGTTCTTGCCTGAGGGTCCGTGTCAGAACACGGCTCTGGCGTGAACCCTAATCTTCTACAGGATGGAAGCTCAGCCTCAGGAAACAGGGACCATCAGGTCAGATATTTGCTTCTCCCTGTAACTATTTGAGCTCACTGTGCAGAGAAAAGGAAGGCAATGGTGTCTTTACTGGCACAGTGTTTGAAGGACCTGGATGCGAGCACCAGGCAATACTTGAAGCTGTTGTGACCTAATGATATTAGCAGAGCCTGGAAAGGAAGAAATTGTTTTCCTGCTGGTGTGAAGTGGTGGAAAAATGTTGTAGTAACATTAATCATGAAGCTATGGGCCTTGATAGCCACTTCCATCATATAGAGAGATGAGCATTCTTTTCATCAGTTCACAGATGTTTCTCATCTGTGAAATGGGGATGATTTTGCTCGTTAATTTTCCTAGATGTAATGGAAGGATATTTGTCCTGTGCTTTGAATTGATATTTGAATATCTAGTGAAATGGATGGACTTTTAACTGACCAAATCCCATTAGGAATGTTTAGTCCTCAAAGAGATGCCTGGGACTGAATCTGTTAGCTACAATAAGTACTGCTCAAATATGAATTGGGCCATTTCAGCTGGGCTAATGACGTTGAAGGCTGTTGGGAGTGATGGGAGCTGGCTCATGCTTTGAGGGGGCAATGCCAGGCAGGAGTTGGTCACTGAGTGACTGATACTGCTGCATCCGCCCTGCTCCCCTCCCTCAGGCTAAAGCTTTCCATGGAAACTTTAGCTATGCTGGCTCTGGCTGGGGTTCTGGGCTATTTATGGAAAACTTAAACATCCTTGTACTTCTGCTCACTTTCAGGTCTTCAATAAAGCACAGCAACGAGCCAAGTCCTGTCAACTTAATCTGGTTAATGTGGCCTTCCAAAAAGTGATGGATAAAAAGTTGGCCTCAGCCCCCAAGTTGGTGATAGTTATTTTCTTTATGGTCATGCCTAGCAGTCTCCAGGGTGTTCAGGTTACAAAAAAGGGGTGACTCAGCTATATCAGCACTTGAACTGCTTTACAATGTTGTCTGTCTCTCAACCATGTGAAGAGCTTGAGCAAACTAGGAATGGAGCTAATGCATGTGGTTAGCTGAGCTGAATCTTAGCCATGGCGAGAGATGGCCTCTTCTCCTTTACTTAATGATGAACCATTGACAAGCTTGGCTGGTGCTAAAATTTAGCAACCTTTGTTTTAGAAATTCAGAATTAAACGACAGTCTCAAGATGTTTGTTTTGTTTGGGACTGAGAGAGAACTTCAGCATGTTCTGACTTTTTCTTGTCCATGAAGTAATATTTTATTTTACAGCTTTGTTCAGCATTAGTTGGAGTCAGGGCTCAAGAATCTGCCCAAGTTCACGCTGTATCTGTGGCAGAGCTAGAAATAAGCCCTGTGTCTGCAGAGACGTGGCCTTCGTGACAGGCAGTTCTTGAGGTGTTTTGTCCCCTCCTGCTGTGTGAAAAGGAGGCTGGACTGGAGCGCCTGCCTTGACGGAGTTTTTCCTTTTGCAAGGAATAAAGGAAGATTCACTCCTTCCAGTGGGAATGAGAATTGCCTCTGTGCTAAAGTCCATGTATTGCAAGAGATGAAGCTGAACACTATGTACAGATCAGAAATGTAACTTTGCCTGAGAATTAAAGATGCAGGAAGAACTGAGTCATGGCCTTGGCAATGGCCTGGAACATACAGCAAGTATTTATGTTGGGTGTGGGATGTGATGCTGCTGCTCACTACCATTGCAGTAAAAGCTTTAAGTCTATCTAGTGATGATTGCTGGAGACTTCCTGGGAGCAGGGAGCTCAAGAAGGCTGTTGGGGAATGCTCTGGGATTTCTCTAAACCAAATCAGCTTACTAAGCCATTGTCTTAAATCTCTAAACCTGCTCTGCTCCCCAAGTTGAACTCACCCCATTGCTCTCAGGCTAAGTCATGCAGTTTAGGCACTTGGATTAGAAAGCAGGAGGCACACTTTGTTTTTTTTTTTTTCTGGGAGATGGAGGTACAAACATCTAGTACAAACAGTTTTTTCCCTTTACTGTCTGGGTGGGGAAGAATTTTTTAATAGGAATGAAAAAACGAGGTGTAATTCTTTTTCCATGTGGAATCTGAGGGGGTAGAAATCACACCTCCAATAAAAAGAGAAAAGTGTGTTTTTGGATCTGTTGAGGACATGAAAATTTTCTTGTTTCAATTCAGCTTCAACAGCTGAGCTTGGAAAAAAAATCTGTAGAAGAAAGAAACATTGTTTTAAATAAAGCCACTTTAGGTTCTTAACTTGGAACTTTTCCCTTGAAAAAAGTTAAAATGAAACATCTTGAGAAATTTGAAACTTAAAGCTCATCTGGAATAACCCTTTCCTGTGAATATGTTCACGAGGTCTGTTTGCTTCCCTGCTTTGGTGAAATATTCCTAAACTAATCCTTCAAAAAGTCTCTTCCCTACACTCAAACCAAATGTTATTCAAAGAATGTTTCAATGAAGGGAGAAGATATGTCAAGGTGTATTTGTATTATGGAGCACCTATGGTTTGAATCAGCTGAGTGACACTATACTTGAGACTGGAGAGACCAGCATGCTGAAGACTGAGTGCTTTGTTTTTTTCCCTACTTTCCTAATTTCTGTCTACAAACATAACAAATTGTTGCCATGCTTTGAATGCTATTGGGAATCAGAACTTGATCGCACTTTCCTATCACTTGCCTTCAGGTACCCAAGTTACTTCAGACCAGTGTGGGGAGAGATTGCTGGCTGGGACAACTCAGAGCACCTAGAGTAAGCTTCTGTTGTGCCTTGCCCTCGGAGCAGTCTTTCTCTGTTAAATAATTGGAGAGAGATTCTGTCTGGCTGCATTTGATCCCCTAGAACAGCACGATGTGATAATCTCCATATGAAATCCCGGCTTGCTGAAATGATGAAAACATCCCTGTTGACACCCTGGATTTTACCTGCAGACCTACAGTGACCGAACATGACATTTCTTTTCAATCCAGTTCTTCTGGGGGCTCAGTTTCTTGAAAGCAAAGCCCCAAGACAGATGTCTGGCACTGTGCCTCCTAGGTAATGTAATGGACTGTGATTCTTAAAGGCTGCTACACACAGGGAAGAACTTGATCTGGTACAACAGGTCAGCCATGTACAGTTATGGTTAACTTACGTACTCTGCTATTTGGTCGAGACGCATCCCTCTTGGTTTTGCTTGCCAGCAGTCTTCAGCTGACATCATGGTCATACAAAGGCAACACCAAGCAGGAGCTATATTAATCAGTTTATTTTTTCCTCTCATCTTCCAGTTTTGCCATCTTCTGTTCCTCTATACCTGTTGTTTTATATGGAACACTTTGAATAGAAACATTCTGAGTTTGTTTTTATCTGCTGTTAGCTGCAGGCAGTGTAATACTAAGCATGCAGAGAGCGGGACTGAAAGCTGGTGCTGGGGATGCCAGGACTATGATTCTGTAAGTTTTAACCAACCAGACTGCCATCATCTGTGTAACTTTCTCCCAGGTCACCATTGCTCAAGAGGTAGAAGCAGGATCCAGTGTGAAACTTCTCATGCTACAAGGCCTGCGTGGTCACACAGTGACTAAACCTTCCTGATGAGTTAACTCCACTGATGTGGAAAGGCTTACGTGTGTCCCAGCTGCTGGAGAGAGAGCAGTGGCTCCACGCAGCCAGGAAGAGCCATGCTTGGTGTTCTGTAGCTCCCCTGGGAGCTGGTGACACTGCTGTCCGGGTGCCAGTGGTGGGATATAGATGAGGGCTCTGCAGATTACTGCTTGGGCACAGCTAGATTAAAGCACCAACTTGCAAAGGCTGTGTGAACTCAACTAATCAGGCTCAAAAATGGCAAAGCAAAATTAATGTGAGCCAATAATAGGAGAAAGCAGGTATTTTCTGTTTGAGAATATAAGAATGGCTCTGCTAGATCAGATTATAGGTTTGCCTGGCTTGGTGTCTCATTCCTCACGTGGTGCAGGGTTAGAGGTCTGGTGAGAGCATAAGAATAGAGCACATACATAGGAATACATCATCCAGATACCCTCCAGGCCTCCAGCAGCTGTGACTGGGAGGCTTCCTGAGCCAGAAATGGTTTCTTTGTTTATTAATTCTCATTGTTATTTCTGAAAACACATATCTTCTCTAGCACAGGGAATTGCAGGAAGTCCTGCTGCTTCTACCTGCTTCCACAGCCCAGTGTAGCTGGCCTTCCTGGGTGCAACGTGACCTCCTGGATGCAGGTCAGCTCGGTCCAGCTGCTCTTCCTCCCCGTGGGGCTGCGGTTTGCCTGGCTTGGAGGACAGCCTCTGCTCACAGAGTGAGCAGGACGTGCTCGGCTGCCTTTGGCTTCTGACTGTGGTGCCAGTGCGGGTCTGAAGGGTGGTTATGGGGAAGGAAGAGGGCAGCACTCTCAGCTCTTAAACTGGTAAGGGAGGAAACCCAGGCTGTGGTTTCTGTTGAAAATAGTGCTTTCTGCAGAGGCAGACTTGGCTCTTAAGTGAAAAAATTCAGTTTAGTGCTGCCACAAGCAACTGTGCATGTGCTGTCTCCTCACGACATTACCTTGGATGCCCCAGTTTCCATGTCCATCAGCTGGAATGGGACCAGTCTTCTGCTGTCACTGATTTCCATCGCTTTTACATGTACTTTACAGTTCAAACCAAATCTGATTTGCATTAGGCATCACAGACTAATGAAGTTGAGCACATGCAGGGATAATGCCAAGCAATAACCCTTGCCATATCCAAGGACTGCACTAGAAGTCACTCTTGTTCTGTACTGAGGCTGTTCTGGTAGCTGACAGTGAGTAAAGAAATATGTCACCACTGAAGATGCCACAAAACTTCTTTGTATGATGATGGAGACATTCCTTGTCTGGTTTCCTTGTGAATCACAGGGAGAGTGAAAATTTACTTGCCAGGCCTCCTACTCAAATGTTTCCTGAGAATATTAGTTCTATGGTCCTGATGCTTTTCTCCAGAAGTCTCCTAGGCAGCCAAGCCAAGACAGCAGAAGGGACTTCAGGAGCTGGTCCAAGGTCCTACAGCCTCCAACCTTCTTTTTGCATTATGAAGTTTCCATTGTGACTTTGCAAGACCAGAGTCCAAACACGAAACTGACTAGTGCAGAAGGTGCAATGCACTTGTTTCAGTGCACTGCAGTGGTGTCAGGGGGATTCAGGTAAAAGCCACACTCTTCCTCTTTCTATAAAGCGTGATGTATTGCAAAGAGCTTCAGGTACAAGTCCCAGAAACAGTGTCTAGTTCTTTTCCGGTGTAATCACTGGGAAATCTACTCTAATTACTCTGTTTATCTGCCTCTAAAATACTGTAGTATATACCTCCTGGGATGAATTCATAGTATCAGTATTTAGTATTCTTGGATGGAGGAGGGGATGAAAATGCAAACCTGAATAGGTGGAAGGGTGTTAGGGTCAGAGTCTGAATCAGTACTCAAGGGTGACGTACATTTTCTAGGGTGGTCCTAAGAAGATTAAGGTAAGTACTTTGCAAAATGAGTGGCTTAATCTCGTTTCATTTTTTTCCCTGGTGTCTTGATATGCCATGCTAGTAGGAATGCTCCAAGATTTTGATGCCCTCCTTTCCTTCTGGCGCACTGAACGAAATGCTAGAGCCTTAACCACAAGCCTTGCTTTAATTATGTCTGTTTCGAAGAGCAGACATACACACATGCTGTAAAGAATTATGGACTGTCCCTGCCAAGGATGCCATAAAATGACTGAGTGAAAAGGAACTTTTACAAACAATTAAAACTCATTACTGGGGGGAGGGTGTTGTTTAATGAAAGGCCTGCGAACAAAATACACTGTCTCTGTCGTCCCCAACCACCACTGTTAAGGTGGTGTTTTTTTTTTTTGAGCTCCTCATTTCTTTTTAGTAGACTTCATGGGAAGATAAATACCCTGCACTTCCTCCGAAGAAAGTGCCTAAAGAAGCAGTCAGCGTCAGATGGGGCAGTTGTTTGGGACCTGCAGGTTTCGCAATAGTTCCTGTCATGTCTGTCTGTCCACCCTTGCTGTTTTGCACAGATGTAGTGACCTTCAGTCTGCTCTAATGAGCACCAGGGCTGATGAGGTGTGGAGTGGGAATTCAGGAGTGGGGGAATGAAAAAAGATAACATATTTGGTTTGGGCTAGCTAGGAAACATGTTGATAGAGCTGGAAAATATGACTTGGCACTGAGGGTTTTGTTTAGTGACTAGAGGTGAGTAGCTGAGAAAAGGGAACTGGTTTGTCTTCCTGGCTTTTGGATTGTGTAGTCAGGTTTTTTTTGCTACCTTTGTTTGCTGTGCTGGCTATTAAGGCTTTGCAGAGCACTGAGCTGACACCGTGAGAGCAGCAGCTCTTTGCTGTGTTTTGCTGCTGGGAGGTCACTGCTCCCTGGCAGAGCAGCACTGCTGTGTCCTTCCCCGGCAGCTCCTTAACCAAAGCAATTGCTATTTCTTAGTGAGTGCAGGTTGGTGACACCTGGTCTGTGTGCCCAAGAGTTCTTCATATCCCAGGCTGGATGTAGGTTTAGGTTCCCTAAACAATCATTTAGGTTTCCTAAATGATGGTTTTATTCTCTTTTGCTGGCATTCCTTATCTTCTTAGTTTGATTGCTCTCTAAGCCAGAACCTGGTTCTCAAGGGAAATAAGATCAGTGGTTAAAGAGGCCTGTCCTCCCAGCTCTTTCCATGGCAAAGATGGCACAAAAGAGTGCCTGTTCCTCAACGTCTCTTTAATCACTGATCTTTCCCTAAACCCTTAAAGCAAGCAAGTGGCAATGTGAAGAAGAAAACCCACGTCTCTTGAAGGTCTGTCTGTATTCCTGCTTGCCCATAGCTCATGGTCTGAGCTACAAGGTCGCCCTAGACCCCTTGTCCCTGTTGCAGTATTGAGTTCCTTCTGTCTATCACTTGTTTTGAAATCAAGCAGGGCTGGTGGGCCAAGCCCAAAGCCTCTTTTTGCATGCAATGGCATACACTGGTGTTGTGGAAAAGGATAGGTCTTGCCATGCAATCCTAACTGTGCATGAGGTGATTCTCTCCCCCATGCTGGTGTGCCATAGGCAGGACAAGAGAAGCCCAGCTCTGAGCTGGAGGCTGGCTGGGAGTTTCCAGGGCAAACTGGAGTGGTTTGGCGGATGCCTGGGGGCTGGAAGAGGTACCCAAAGGAGGAAGGTTGATCAAGAGAAGAGGGAGGGCAAGGCCAAACAAAGGACCTGGGATGGAGGAGGCAGCATGTGCAGCATCAGTGCTGGTCTGATGCTGGTCACGAGCTCAAACAGCTGGTAGAAAATGGATGATGCAGGAGCAGCATCACTGGGGTTGGAAGCAGTCAAAGGCTTGGCTTCTTCCACAGCAAATGTTTCCGGGAATCGCAGTGGGGAAAAAAAAAGCTCAGCTGGAGCAGGAGTGTGCAGCTGGGAGCTTAGAGACCCTGCCAGTTTCTCCCTCCTTGCTGTCAGTGCAAAGAAAAGCAAGAGAATGCATTTAAAGGGGTTTCACATGATGCAATTACATCTTCCCTGAGTTTTGGGAGGCAGATGCCTTGCTGATATGTCTTGCTTGCATCCTACGCAGATTGCCCCTAGGGCCGTATCCTGGTTGCTCTGTCTACGCAATCCAGCCATGGTTTTCTCCAGATGAAAACCTCTGCTCTAGAGAAACCAAGGACCTAAGCTGCTGCTCTGATGAATGAAACAGTGATACTGGACTGCTTAGGTAGAAACCTTAGGTGGGAATAATGGGAAATTCCCCTAAATGAGGAGGAAAATGGGAATACATTGGATTCACTATCTGCTAGTGCTCACTGCTCCTTTCTTGCTGTCTGCATAGCCTGGTAGTGCCCGCACTACCTAGTGTAATACGTAGTACTTTTAGTACTTCTCAGCACGTATGTGCTGTGTCACTGAAGCTGTGCATCTCCTACAAATGCCTGGAAAACCCCTGTACTGCGTGTCGCTGAGCTGGCATTCACAGGAGCCGTGTGTTCACCAGCAAGTGCCTTGCAGTATTTAGACTGCAAGCTTAGGTGGCTGAACACAAACGGAGATCAGGTCCCTCTGTTCAGGAGCTGTCTCACTTCAGAAGCATGAGCAGATAGCAATATTTTCCATGTTGTACAGTTAGAGCTCTTGCATCTGGTGTGGCATGTGTCTAGCAAGGCTGCTGTTAGGCAAGGGAGCTTGTGCTCAAAGATCTGGATGCAGCTGCCTGCAGCAGAAAAGGCCCCAAACCCCACAGCCTCTGTCCCTTGTTGGACCCAATAAGGCAACCCCAGAAGTTGGGGTTGTCTCGCCCAGTGTTTGAACGCCCTCCAGTGAAAAGAGGATCTCAAGGGAGGTGTCAGAGCAGCAGTAGCTAAGTGCCTTTACCTGCTAGGGCTTCTGACTGGTGCCAGGAGCTGGGGGCAGGTGTCTGTCTGTCACAGTGGAAGATGTGGGCAGAGAGGTCTGTGAGTAACTAACTCATCATTTGGGAATGTTTTCCTGCTTGCTTATTCTTGAGATGACTCTGGCTTAACTAAAGGGGTTGCTGCCTTCTGTACTGAGCAGGAGGGGAGGATCGTAGGCACAGCCTGCATCCTCTGGATGATGAGAAGGAGCAATCCTCCAACAGCTGGCTTTCACCCCTTCTTAATAGTGTAAGATTATCAGGGCAGCTGTGCTTTAGGCCTTCCAATTTCAACCCATCCCACATTTATTTTGAAAACGTTCCTGTGTTGAATGCTTGTGGTCCTGTTTGTAAAACTGTGTTTTCTGAGATTCTTGCTTTTAATAGTCCTGTGCACTTTCCTTCCCTTGGGGCTTGATGCTCTCCAGTTTTGCTTCTGGGTTTGCATTCACTTTCTCCCCTTCTTTCTACATACCCTCCTTGGCACCCTTACACTTGCTTGAATCTCTCCTAGCTGTTTGTGTGGCTGATGGCTGAGCAGCATGTGTTTTCAAGTGACCTTGACAGTCAGGAGAGCTGGGTATCTGCAGCAGGGTGATTTAGGCTCCTTGTCATTACACTATTCAGTGCTCCGTAGCAAGCTGGACCAGAAAGCAAGCCTTCGTTAAAGGCTGTAGAGAAAACGCTTCACTTTAATACTTCCCCCCCCCCACCCCCCGAAGTTCAGCCTTTCCACTCTGTTCCAATCTGTGTCCTCAGTGTCAGTGGGTGCATTGCAATGAGTCTCAAACAGATCTTGGTTAATGCACAGGAGGTCTGCAGGATCCCCTTACACCTCCATCTGGTTCTGCCTCCTTGGGTAATGCTTTTGTGGGTGAGGCAGATGGATGGACTTATCTGTGTAAGGATGGCAGAAGGGAAGCATAGTAGGAAATAAATGCATCATTAAAGACAATGATAAACATATCCACAGGGATCCACAACTTCATATTGTAGTTGTATCTGTAAAGAGGGGGGAAAAATACCAGTGGGGAATGCATGGGGTATTTTTTTCCACAGCTATGGTTCTTTAAGAACTATTGTTTGAAAATGTTTTTGTTTTGATTTGTTAAATATAAACGATTTTTTTTAATTGCATCTAATTGGTTGCCCAGTTACTTTTGGGAAAAGTCTTACTCTGAAAAATATCTATTTTGGTCAGAATAAACATTTTCCACTGGAGTAAATACAGTTAGATGTGGAATGTTTTGACCCATTGTAGTCTCACTCCTGACTTCATGTAGTAATTAGTCTGGAAGTATAAGCTTCTCTAATGGTTCAGACTATTAGAAACATCTGCTTTCCCATGTATCATGAAACACTGCAGCATTTGAAAATGGAGAACATGCATCATGCTCGTCTTAGCCGCCATAAAACGTCGGCTCCACAATTTAAGTTGAGGGATTTTAATTATGGTGCGGATATCTTATTCAGCCCAATGCAATGCACTTTTGGTTGTGCTGCGGGGATCCCTTTTCCTTGGCTGGACTGGGGCCAGCTGCCCATATCTGGAGTTTGTGGCCAAACATCAGATGCATCTGAATAAGCAGAATAATCATTAGCAGACTAAACACATTTCAAATTTGTTTAAAATGTTGACCAGGTTTAATGACTGGGAAATCTCTTCTGTGACATTAAGCTGCCAATGCCAGTCTTTCTTGTGGCTAGGTCTAAAAGCTCCAAGTCCCCTGAACTGTACTGAAATCTTCCTTTGACTGCAGTAACTGCTGGCTGAGGGCCAGTCCGTCATATGCCTGAGCATCTACAAGCATTAATAGTTACGTCTTCACAGTGGCCCCTGGAAAGCAAAAGGTTATAACCATTATCCTCCTCTTTCCGATGGGAAAGCTGGATTGTGAACAGACAATCCTGGTCTGTTTAGCTTGGGATGACCTGGGGGAAGCTGGTGGCAGAGCCAGCTAAAAGCAGAGATTAGGCATTAGTTGAGTTCACTATACAACCCCTGTTTCTTTAGCAAAACTGGTTGGTGATTGCTGGTGGCCAATGAGAAAGGGAACCAGAAGTGCTTCAGATCTCAGCTCTGCTGGAAGGGAACAAACAGAGCCCATGTATGTGGGTAACTTGTATCCCTTCCTATTAGTGCACCAGGTAGGTTATACCTACTAATAACCAGTTTCATGGTCATGATTTTTAAGGCTTTTATCTGTTTTGGTTCTTAGTCCTGATCTTACCCCAACATCACACTCTGCTTCTTCTTGATTCCTTTGCATTTGTATTCAATTTTCCAAATCACGAAGGTGGGAGTATCAACACTTACACTGATTTGGAGATGGAGCAGTGAGAGCTGAGATGAACAGCACATATGCTACATCCATCTAGAGGCTGATATGACCGTGTCTCACACTGGTATGTCTACACCATAGGCAGCAAGGGTGGCCAGCCCTTGTAGGGTCTCATGTGAATGCTCCCATAGCAAGAGGATAGCAGTGCTGCTTTAGATCCTGGCCCAGGTGTGCCACTTGGCTAAAGCTCTGCTCGAGGTACAGAACAGGGGTACAGGAGTGCAGCCCTCCTGCCTACATATCTGCTCCTTTGCTAATTTGACTGTTTTCTCTCAGGCTGCGGTTTTGGAAGAGTTTATAATGCATCTGTGGTCCATAAAGATTCTCTGGCTCCCTGTTTCTCTGGAGCTAAGGATGTTATTAAATATAGCCTCCCACCAAATTCCAGTGACTAATCGCACACAGGCCTTAGTCACAAACCAGCCGTAACTCGGCCTCTGTGAGTAATGCTGCAGGCAGAGCTAACACACTTCTTCCCTGGCCTTTCACAGGCAATGGGAATGCTGAATAAGAGCAGAGCAAATACCAAGGATGGTTCTTCAGCCAAAAAAAAAAGGTGCCTGCAGTCACTAGGTGTTGTCCAGTGTTAACGCTGAGCTTTCACATGGCCATAGCTGAAGCATGGTGAAGATACTGAGCACAGGTCCTGTCAAGTCCAGGAGCAAAGCTGCTTTTCCATGGGCAGTCAGGTGGTTGGTGGGGCAAGAGCAGAAGTTTCCACCATGAAACCGTCCTTTGAGTTTAACAAGACATTTAAGCACATACCTCCTGGCAGAGGTGAGGCCTTGGGCTCAGGGATGCTGCTTATATTTAAGGTTAAGCATAAGTTTGAGCATCCTGATGAAGCAGTGCTTTGGATGAGAGTTAAAGGATGAATACCTGAGCAAGCTCTTTCCTACCCAGAGATACAATTTTTGTCTTAGGCTTAAGTTCCTTACAGTTGATCCTTGCCTTCCTCTTCTAAAATCATTTATCTTGAATAGCAATGTAGCTGGGCATTTCAACCTTATAACAACCATTTCATGTTATTCTTATGAAGTCATGAAAGCATCTGGATGCAGTATGAAAACCCTCAACCAAAAACTTTGTCCCTTTCTAATAATCACAGGGATTACTCCACTGAACTATGTGTTTATTGGATTTTGATGGAAGACCAGCTAAGAATCAAACTGATATGGTTGAATTCAAGTGTTAAGACTAAATAAATCACTTCAGAGATGGTCAACTGTGAATGTTAACCATGTGCTGTTCTTGATACCTAGTTAGTACTTTAACAATTCATTCACAACAATCATGCATGTCAAACAAATTAGCTAGAGAGCAATCTGTAAGGTGGGAATAGGCTGTATTTTAATTTTGGATTCAAAACAGCATTGTTGACGTGCTCTTTTCCTTAAGTATCAGGGAGTAAAGAAGCAGTAAATTGTGTGTATAACCCTGCATTTGTGACACATCACTCATACTTAACTTCATCAGCATCAGTCCCTTAGTCACCAAGTAGAGGTATGTTTGCAAAATATGTAAAGTTTTTGTTTCTGTTAATTTTTTTCCAGAGTTCTTAAAAATTTAAGTGCTCCCAAGTACCCTTGACTTCTTAATGCCCTCCTTTATCTTATTTTAGTCTTCAACTTCAGAAGAATTGCAGTCTGTTTTTTTCTTAAAAAAAAAAAAAAAGAAAAGCATCTTCTGCTCTTACAGACACCAGAATCTTTGGAGGGACACTGAATAGCACGTTTGTCCTGACTCATTTGCCACTAATTTTCCAGTGCTTTACATCACTTCTAAATAGGAAACTCAACTAATGGTAACAAAACCTGAGGCACCACCTATTATGTATTGTTGCAGGATGGAGAGCTTTACCCTGGTTTTATTGCTGGGTATCTCTATTGCTGCTAAACCTGCAGTTTACGGAATAATGCAAGATGTCATGTACAGATAACACGCCCTTGTTATCATTTATCTTTTCAGTCTTCTATAAATTTTTCAATATTTTTGTGTTCTTAATGTCTGATATGTGGTAATGCTGTTACTGGCAGGTGTGTTGATACCTGCTCTGATGAGAATAGCTGGAGTAGCTCAGTCTGAGGGTCCATCTTGCCCAGCATCACGTCTCCAGCAGCAGCCATGCGTGGGTGCTGTAAGGCAGAGCTCAGCATTGCTGTATGTGATGTTTTCCCCTTATATTCACCTGGCATTCAACAACTTTCAGTATGATTTCTATCACTGATAATTGCGCTTTCTGTGTTGCATTTGTAGGAGAGCACTGTTTTAAGAGAAGCTGTCCATGAAGAAAAAGTAGCATTGTTGGCTGTTTATCTCCACGTACTTTCATACATGCTGCTTCACCACTGTGTCCCTGCCTTAGAAGTTTCCTAAGGTATCACAGATATCCCTAGGAGAGTTTATGAGCTGAGCAGAAAAAGTTGATTAAGTTTCTGATTATAGTGTAACTTAATTCTGCTTTTTCACGTAGCAAGGTCACAGCTGTTTAGTCCATGATGGGAATTACCCCTCTATATTTCCAAGGAAGTCCTTGAAGTGAACTACTTAAAATGATGCAGTGTAAAAAGAATGCGATAGCTATAACATTTATTTCTTCCTGTTTCCAAGGCCAAAAGAAGCTGGAAAAGAGGGAATGCAAACAAACATTGGAGTGTGACCCTGGTTGGATAGTGACTTTGTTCTTTATGTTGGGAAGCTCTCTGCTATCAGCCTGCTTCAGGATGGCTGGCAAAACATCTCATGTTCCCTGTACATACAAGCCCTTCACTGTATTGAGCATGGTGAGTGAGATCCTCAGTGAGCAGTAGAAAGATAAACAGCAATGAAATGGCGTCAGTTTGTGCCAACTCATCTTTGCATCTACATTTAGGCCACGTTTTCTGTGTTACCCAAGTAGCTCACAGCTTTGGAGCGTTTCTGTTTCTTGCACACCAGATGAACTCTGCTGTAACTGTCTTCTGTTATGCTCTGCAGGGACAAGAGATCTTCAAAGAGGAGAAATACATCCTTTACTATGAGATAGGAAGCAACCTGGGATGTCTTCCAAGGATCCGTGCCTGAAACTGAAGCCAGCTGATGACTGGAGGAGAGTTCCTAGTCTCTTGAAATTCCCCTTCAAACCCCACCCCTCGGCTTGGGGGGTTGCTGGACTGTAACAGGTAATGGGGACCAGAGCAAAGAGCCTTCTGGAAACTGCTGTGGGATAATGGCTTGTGTCTGAGCTGAAAACAGGTCAGGGACTGGTGGATCAGCATCCAGCAGCAGCCATGTGGATGGCCTGGAGGAAGCAGCTGAAAGCAAACATTGTTTACTGTACTGTTTTCAAGGATTGGCTAGGTTCCCTCCTTATCTGTGATTTATGTATCTCTTGAATAGGCTGCTCATCTGTCTGCATGAGGGGACTCACTGCCTTGGGATTAAAGCTGGGAAGTGCTTTTGGAAAAACAGAAGATGTGCTGGATGAGAATAGTGTCTCTGGCCTGGCAGGTTCACACAGTTTTTTTTTCCATTAAGAGGAAAATTGATTATATTATTTGGAGAGAGGTATTCCTTTGAGGGGGAGATCATAATTTACTTACAAAACATGCACGCAATGTCCTGTTGCTATGATCTCAAGAGAAACAAACAAGTTTCCTATTCAGTGAGCAGTGCCCCAAAAGCTCTGTCTTCCTTCTTATGCCGGCATGCATCCCACTTGAGGCTTTCTCCTTTCCTTAGGTACCCAAAAGACAAGTTGCCTTGCCTTTATCTAGCTCTCTGATTATCTGTGGATCTCAGAATCAGATGTTACCACTTTCCAGAGCAATTGTGCATTTATAATATGTTAGGTTGAAGACAGCCCTGGAGTAAAGCATTTGCGCTGACCTTCCTGTTACTTTTGACTCTTTGGACTATGAATAGATCTTTTCACCAGCTGGTAGGTTCTTCACCCCTTGTGGACTTCAGAATAATATCAAAAGGCAGTCAAGGTAGAGGATAATCGGATTAAAAATAGGTTTTGGTGAGATAATGTGATGGTGCCCTGTGGCCTTAGTCTCTGAGTTTATAACTGAAGGACATGCAGTGCCTAGTGTCAAGGTTGTAGTGAGAAGTAGCTAAATGTGGAGGACAAGAAGAAGGTAGCACTAAACTGCAAGAGACACTGTGCTATAGCAGGGTGGGATAATCTGGCCCACATGGGACCACATGTGCTACCCCCACTGTATCAGAGCACCATTATTACACGAATAGTGGTCAATGAAATAACTGCATGAGCTGGACCATGCTCATTCATCTCAGCTCTCTTCTGAGCGCTGATAATGGTGAGAAATTCTGGGCCGACCACACCTCCCCGGGGATTTCTCGGCTGCTTGTGTAATCCCTGATTTGCTGGACCGGATGATCTCCACCAGTGTGGGGCCTCCCCTTCCAAGGGTAGCTGCTGTTTGCTCTAGGATTTCCCAGCATGTTCAGGCAGCAGTGAGTCTGTTGCTTTCCTGGAAGGCTCAGACCTCTTGTGGATGCATGAAGTGGTTGAGTGGCACACCAGCAGCCCTCTGAGAGAGCTGTATTTCACTGTCAATAGTCATTGCACAGGTCTGTCGGATGCTTCCTGAAATTTGGCTAATGGAGAAGATCTTAAATGCCTTCTGGACTCAGTCTCTGGGCAGGATGGAAGCACAAATCCAAATATACTCAGTGGGATTTAAAGAGATATAGGTTACCACTAATTTATATCTTGTGGTGTAACCTGGCCCTGCCTGAGCTTCAATAGGAAAAATTTTGCTTTGCAATCCGAGTTATATTCATATCTATTTCTGTCAAACCAAGTGGGAAAACCCTTGGGTCCAACTCAACGGGTTGAGAGAGAAATGACTCAGTCACCAAGCTTGGAGTCCCAGATGAGTCTGTTGCCTTGCCCCACTGAATGCGGTATTTGACAAAAAGATTGATTTGTGCTGACTTACTGGGAATTTTTGTTCCATGTTGCAAAATCATGTCTTGATGGCTTCTGTTCTTCACTGTGCCCTGTCCTATGAGCTAGACCTTCAGTGCTCTCAAAGCATGATGAGGAATGGACGGTTTCTAACCTGGTTATGTGGCCTCTGTCTCTTCATCACCAGGTTTCATGGGATATCTTTGCAAGCATCTTGTCTCTTGTGTATAACCCACAATGAAGGGGTCAAGACTTTTATAAATCCTTAGCAGCTGTGATATGTAAGATGTTTTTTTCAAAAGCACTTACCCTATGATGAACACCACTTCTCCTGAAATCAGTGGTGAATTATCTTGATTTCTGTGGGTTAGGGTTAGAGAAACAATAGGATTTTCATAAAATCCCACAGGTTCAGCCACGATTTCAGCATTTACCATCCTGAATTCTCTTTAAAGACAAAGAAAATCTCAAGAGACCTTAAATGAACCATTTCCTCCATTCATTTCAGCCCACAACATGGGAGGAGAGTGCACTCATGAACTTGCTTTAATATTCAGCCTAAGATTATCATGTAAAAGAGAGAACCTGAACAAAAGTTGATGAACTTCCAGATATGTGAACATGTCATCTTAAGTTAAATGAAACTTATCCATGAAGTATCGGGGCTTCTTGTGACTAGTCTCTACCCTAAATTAGTGATAGTGACATTAGTCTTAAGGGAAACAGATTTCTGCTAAAAATTATCACCAGTAACAATCCTAACCCCCAAATCCATGTTATTAGGCTACACAGTTAAAAACCTCACTAAAATGAAGTGGCTAGGTTATATTTCTTATGTGTTTTATTATTCATGATTTTTTATTTCTCTCTCATCGGGAGATCAGGGTTTTCAAGTTGTGTGTGTGTTCTGTATATGACAGTATATGAGACTCACTCTCATATTCCCTGAATGGACAGATAATTGGCTTGGGGAATGACAGCCACTGGGTATGATGCTATCTCACCTCCTTTGCTGCTTGCTAGCCCAGAGGACCATTAGGTACATTTGACTGGGCTCAGCTCTTGGAGAAAGACAATTTCCATTTCACTGCTCCTGGGGCCTGACCCTTGAATCCCAACTGGAAAGTGTTTGTCCCTCAAAAAGAAATATTATAGCTTTTTCCTGCAGCTGATTAAAACAGTTCAGTGTCCTCAACATCACCTGTCTTGGCAAAACACTGCAGCTTGATTGAAGCCTCCACTGAAGCCAGCTTTTAAGCTCTCCATCTCCTGGAAGTACCACTGTAAGGACTGCAGCTGTCAGAGCAGGCAGAATAGAGCTGCAGCTCCATGTCTGTGCGTAGCATGTTTTCCTAGCTCTGTACGTCTGTGTGGTAAAAAGTGATGTTTAACATCTATGGGAAATACTAAGGATTTCTTTGTCATCTGCTTTGGAGCCTCCTTCAGCTGCAACTGAGGAGACAGGAAGAATTTGGCTGCTGTTCTCTGCTCCTGCACCACCCAGCCCATACTGACAGCTACAGCAACTCAGTGACTACTGTATTTTTCGTGGCCCTTCTGGCAGGAAGAGATGAGAGGGAATGCAGCTACTTCAATACCCCCTTGTTCCAGGCATGTCTGTCTTTCCCCAACAGCCCCCTTGGTGGTGCATAGCTGTTGCAGAAGCTGGCTTCGTATGAAAGAGGGAAAGTAAAACCTATTTATAGACAGCCGGAGCGGCACATTATTCAAGGGTAAGCTGTTGACTCATGCCCATCTGATATCATTTAATGGATTAGATATTGCCAGTGAACAAAAATAAATGGTCTTTCTCCCTTCTGGTCGATAGAATTAACTTTTCTTAAGCTGGTATTTGCTTGTCTAGCACAGCATGAGCTCTCAAGGATTCTGCTATAGGTGTATGCATTGTTGGGAAGGTGCTAATCTGAGTTTCCTTGGGATTATGATGATGTAAACAGAAAAACGAGTTCAGCAAAACTAGTGGAGAGCCTTCGACTTTGTTGCTTACCTTCAGTCTCTTTTAAAAGGACATGCAGAATTCTGGGGGAACGAGACAGAAAGGCAGCCCTGTTAACACCAAGGATTCCTCCTCTTCTATGGTAGAGTCTTAGAAAGGTCCTTCTCTCCTCCTCATCCCAGCCTGTCTCGGGAGGGTTCTGTTAAATAGAAATTACATTCTGTTTCCTGTCTGTCTTGAGCCATTTGCTCTTGGTGTCAATTTTCAAGCCCTGAATCACTGTTTGGGGATGCAGGCTGGAAAGCTGATGGGAACTGATTGCCTATCAGCAGCTGAGATGCAATTCTTGGCTTCGCTGGTCTTGGGAATCACACAGTGCAGACCGGGACAGCATCATGCACGTAGTGTAAGAGACCAAGCACTCCTCATGGGATGAGTGCATAAAATCATAAAGCAAACACTGATTGCAAACTTTGGGACATGAGAGAGGTGGGGGAGGGGGGGGGGACACCAACTCATAATTCTTTGTCTTGCTGCTCAGGGGCAGGGAAAAAAAAACTAAAAGAATTAATGTAGTTCCTTTTCTTTTTTTAGGTCACAGTTGAAATTAACCATGAGGTATTTAACACTGAAGTGGACAGAGCAAGTACTTGAAAACTGTTGGACTGAATGTCTCTTCCCAAAGAGAAACACGCACGACTTGCTTGGTGTAAGGTCACGCTCATCACCAAGGTCCTTGGTTCCTTCATACAGCTGGGATGATGAAACCAAGGCCAAGGCTGTAGGCATCCCACTGCGATGTAACAGAGGGGAGATACCACGGGCAGGTGGGGAAAACTGGCTTTGGAACAGGCCTCCCATACAAACCTTACACTGCTGCTGCTCTGGGACAGGTTGGCTCTGTGAAACCAGACCAGCAGACGGATGAGAGACTGAAATTTGGGACTGTTTTTATCCCAAATGAGGACAGGAGCAGAGAGAATGGAACTCAGAGCTAACGTCCTAGCTGATGCTAAACCTTCATGGGGTCTGGAAAACCTTTAGTATTCTGCTCTGTCCCATTAGATGGGAAGTGCAAAATTTAGTCTTCTGCTCTCCAGGTTAGCGCTGCATATGCTGGGCTGTGCTCCTATTTAACGAGAAAACTTAGCCTGAATCTGAGGAAGAAAAAAAATCTTCCCTGAGATAAACTTCTTCATAATAAAAATGTATTTCTTTTCCTGACAAAACAAAATTTTTTCATGGGGTGAAAACTCCATCCAAAAACACACAGTAAGAAAGCACATCACAAGAATACAGGCAAAGTAGTCATCAACAATTAGAATAGTCACTTGGAGAGGGGCCTGAAATAGCTAAATAAATAAAGCTGCTGTATTTGTGATATGTTGATTAATGATGTGGTAATAGCTGAGACACGTCTGTAATAACTAATTGGCTTTAAAAAACCTAAGCAGAGCCAGGATCCTCTTTGGGCTGAAGGGGCATTTGCAGTTTGCCAGCAAGGCAAACATTGGGATCATACCCAACAGATCTGGGAAATCACAGCAAAGCCCAGAAAGCACATGCCTAATCCTACCCTTCCTCCAAAAAAAAATTGATATATATATAGATAAAATGGAGCAGAAAGAATGTTGGTGCCATTGGAGAAAGGGTGAAAGACTGAGGTGTCCAAGTCAGGCAGGAGGCCCGTGTCAGAGCCAGGAGCTGAAATCACCTCTCCTGAGGATGGTCTTTAATATCACTGCCAAGAGTGATATTAACCAAGAGCTGACCTCCCTGTGGCTCCTGTCGTGTCAGATCTCTGTGCTCTGTGGGCCCTGCCATTTGCATCCAGCTTCTTTGGTTTATCATTTTTGCTCATCTGCCTTCGGTCTGCTTTCTGAGTGGGTAAGCATCACCAGGGAAAAGGTTTGAGGATGGATTAGCATGAAAAAAACTGAGGTTCTTTTCAACCCAAACTCCTGCAAAAGTTTAATGCTGTGGTGGAGGAGAGTTAGGTTGTGCAGAGTGGTTCAGAAGATGGGGAGGAAGAGAGCAGGAATTAACCCTGGGGCATGCAGTGGGCAGATTCCCCAATACAGAACAGCCTTTGGGGACTGCCAGGATCACAGGATCTGCTCTTTACAGCCTGGAAGAAGCAGAAGAAAGCTCAGCCATGACAGCAGGCAGGAGGGATGGAGTTAACTGGTGGCAGAACTTCACCTCTTTGCTCTTCTGCTCTTTTTAGGAAAACCTCGTCTTGGAGAAAGGAGCTGGCTTTACAGAGGCAGGTGGCCCTAGGAATTCAGGGGGCTGCTGGAAGCTGGCAGAGGTTGCTCCACGGAGAAGAGGAGATGTAGGGGGTGAGTGAACAGGCTGAGCCACTGCGTTTGGTTATATTTGGTGGTGGTGAGGAGCATGTCAGCAACAGGTGCTTCACACGTGCTGGGTGGCAGGGATCATGCTGGAATTAGCTGTCTTTGTGCCAGCTCAGATGTACTTAATGGGAGGGGTGGGCTCTGGCCCCGACAGCAAAGCAGGTGTAGGTCTGCACCCTGATATTTTGGTAACAGACCCCATTCAAATGGTGACTGGTGGAAATAGGAGAAGCAGTGTGAGAAAGTCTAACTTAAAAGGGGACATTATTAGAGGAGCTGGTTCCATCCTCCCAACGCCAAGACATTCACCTTGCAGACAGGTGCCTTAGACGTGTTTTGTCCCAAGAAACGTGGTAAGGAAGGAACAACTTCTGTGAGCAGAGACCTCTTCCCTTAGAAACAGCCTGTTTCACAGGGAATGGCAAAGCCATTTGAACAGTGCTGCTCCACCAACTCCAGTCATAGGAGGCTTTTCAGCAGCTAGTGGGGATGCAGTCCCTGACTAGTTGCATTTGCCCAATCCCTGACCTTTTAGGTCGGTGGGAAGAGTCCCAGGCAGTCAGCAGGCTTGAGAAAGAGCCCCAAATGACAGAGGAAATCAGACTTTGGGATCTTTGAGCTGTTATTGCTGCTTGACTCATGGCTGTGGGTATTTTTGTGTGTGTGCAGCTGTTGGGAGAACTGGGGGTGGCTACTGGGAGATGATTAAATGCATGTGACATCCCTGAGGTGAAAGAGCTCTGTGGTGAGGCCGTAGAATGTTACAACAACCCTAAGAACCAGTAAGTCTGGCAGGCATTACTATCTGTCAGGACTGTACCCTGGGGAGCAGATATTGGCTCTGCTGTGAGATTTCTTGGGCTGTTTGCGCAAAGATAGCACCCACCACTCCCAGTCTTACATGAACAAGGCCAAAGAGATGCTCTGTTGCCCCCATGGAACCTACTGCTTAGAAAAGAAATGAGAAGGAGAGCTGAAGGGGTTGTTTAAAGCTTGAAATCCTAAAAGAAACAGGGATTGCTCAAATGTGGGTGCTAAAAGCCAGGCTCTTCTAGCCACCTTTAGGTGCCTTCTTAAATGGGTCTCTCCCCACTAAAGACAGGGGAGAGCTCATCTGCTCTAGCAGCCTGCGCTAAGGATCATACCAGCCTTGTTGGCCTGGTCCTTTATCAGTTGTACAGAGGATGGGAGGTTAAGTGCCTCTCTTGAGGGTTCAACCACCATGGGGTATCTGTCTTTATTTATTGGTGCCAAGGGCATAAGGACAGGTCTAAAAGCCAAATTGCGGAAGTCCTGGGCTTGAGACCCAGTGGGAATGCTGAAACCTCAAACCTTCTTAGTAGAAAATATCTAAGAAACCACAGGGTCTTTTTTTTTTAATTGCCTCCTGAGCTCCAGAATTAAAGAATGGAGAGTGCAGGCTCAGAGATCTGTTGGTCTGTAAAGCTTCTGGCTGTTGTAGGAACTCCTGCTTTCAGGTGTGTGCTGTCAGGCAGCAGCTAAGTGAGATGCATAGCTGGGCTGCTTGCAGCTGCTGGCTCCCCTCTATTCCCAGCTCTGCTTCTAAGAATGGTCGGAGTCAGGGCAACAACCAAAGTGCCAGGGAAAACTTTCAGTGGAGAGATGGCTGTAGTCCTCTATCTGCAAAGCTGAAAATGGAGACAGACCAAAAAAAAGTCTGAAAGCCCACAATGGTAATAATAATCCCCAATTCCCTCACAGTCAGTCTCATCTCACCCCACCCTTTATTTTCTTCTCCAGCCGGAAAACATTCCCCCAGCACCGCTGGCACCCTTACCAGGACAGATCTGGTGCTGGGGGTCAGGCGGAGAGATAGTGAGAAGGACTGGGTTTCGTACAGGACAGTGAGTCCAAATCATTGCCGTGCCAGAGATTTTTTCTATGTGACATTAAGCCTGCCTTTTAAACCCTTTTCTGTCTCAATCCTACAGTTAAATGGGAGAGTTCTTTACCCTTTAGCTGTTTGGATTTTAAGCTCTTGAGACAGTTTTTTTTTTTTATTTCTTAGGCCTGCATACATCACCTAGCCTGCCTGACCCTGGCTGTGACTGCTCCTGTGACAGCCCTTTTAATAAAGGAACAAGCACAACAGAATCAGCCAGTTCTCCCCCCTCACATTTCCTATCAGAGCAATTGCACCAGGGTCAAGGAGGCAGGATTTGACTCTAACCTGTCCCTGCTGTCAGGTGTGAAAGCACAGCACGTGTTGCACCAGGCAGCCCTGTACTTCACAAGTACATCTGAACAGCATTGCTGCACAGCACGATTTAGCCAGGCAAATTTACAAAGAAAAAAAAAACACCACGGGGCGGTCTCTGTTCAGAGAGGGAGGTCCCTGAAGGCTGAATATCAGCCCACAGCATGCCTTGGGACGTGCTGTACGTATGCTGAGCAGCTGGGTCCCTCTGGACCGCTGGGCTCTCACTAGCAGAGCTGGCCATAGGACTCAGAACAGGTGTTATGAATTTTGGGGCTTTGTTTTTTTATAAAGCGGTGCAAGAGCATCTGGTCTGTCATGTTCTGAGGTCATTTAATGATTTCCAGGACTGCCAGGAAATAGAAAATTCTTTTGCAGTGTAGAATGCGTAGAGCAAACAAATACATATACATATGCAAGAAAACAGAGTAGGGTGTAGTATTTTATGAAATATTACAGTGAAGTGGCTTCCAGTGATTTTGCCTTAGGAAGCTGCGCAGCTGTTTCAAGCTGTCAGGCACTCAGGGAGATGATCTGTATTTGCATGACAAAGGCAAAAAAACAACATAGCATCTGCATTACTTCTTTCTTTGTGTGCCATGCTGGAGTGCCTTCCAGCTCCTCTCTCAGATAGGGGATAGGACTGTCTCTGCCTGCAGCCAAGGATCACAGAGGTGTTACCTTGTCGCCAAAACCCACCTCTTATCTGGAGAACGTGATGTTTTGGGCTGCAGCCCAACAACCCAAATGGAAGTTTAATGAAGCCAGTGGGAATCTTTCCATTAAGTGCTCAAGGGTTTGCCTTGGATTTTGTTTGCTCTCTGTAGATCTGACCCAAGGCCAGTGGAATGACTCTTGTTTTGGGATATGCACACTGTCCCTTTGAGGAATGTTTCAGAGGTTAGGAAGAGCTCACCTCCAGATGAGTACCAGGGTCCTGCTTCCTCGTGGAGCACGTGGGGTCCCACGGACCTCATCATCCCTGATACCTTAACGAGGTGCTTATAAGGACATTCAGTGTTGCTGCCAGGGGCTCCTAGTACAAATCACCCACCGCCTGCAAGGCAGCTGTGCATGATCATGCTGTCTTCCAACTGGCTGTCAACATCTGCTTTGTCAATGTATCGATATTTTTCTTAGACAATTCACTGATGAATTTCCACATATGATTTTTATTTAATTTGCCTTGTTCTATCTAGGAACAAGCAAGTATGTTATAGCTTTCCAGAGAACAGAAACTGCGCTTGCCAACCCACCTGTGTTTTGCTCTTTTTGCAGAGATAAGGATGTATTCATTTCACTAGTGTGGGAGTACCTTTATAAAACTCTCCAGATTCATGTAATCTGGCGATTAAGAACCTACAGTAATTTAGCATTACCGCCTCTGTAGCAGTTATTAAATGTACCTGGATTACAACAGCATCCAGGGGCTTTAACTGACCCTGAGGCTGGACACTATACAGATAGAGCTGAAAAGAGCCCTTGCCTAGTATAATTGCATAAAATAGCAAAACAAGTTACTATTAATCCTCCTGTTTTACATCTCAGGGATTGAGGAATGGAGGGAGGAATTATTTTCCAAAGTTTGTGCGGAGACGAAGCTGTGAGTGCTGCTCCCTGGACTCCCACACCATAGCACCAGGACCCCCAGCAGGTGCCACTTGTTTCCCATTTGGTCTTGTTGATGCTTTCTCTAGATCCCAACCTGTTGTAGTGGGAAGCTCTATAAAGCTCTTTTAGGAGCAAGCGCTCTCTCATGTTGTTTAAAGCTTGGCTTTCTCCTTGAGGAAACAGGAGTTTTCCTTTCACTCTTGAAACTTGTGGTGTCTTCAGCTGTTGCATTACAGGAGATCAATCAATATGATCCTGCATGAAATTTTCTCAACAGCTCCATCCCATCCAGGATTTGTATTTTCTGAAAGCTGTCCCAAGAGCGATGATGAATACGTACATCACTTTGGATTCGCTCAGAGTGAGCGGCATGCCAGAACTATTCCAGACAAGTCAAACGTGGGAGTAATAAAATGCTTAAACAGATTATTGTGGTTTGATGGTCCTGCTCAGGTAGAGGAGTGCATCTTTGCACCTCTTTTGCATGCATGACCTCTATTGCCATTAATCCAAAGGATGGCCAGACTTCACTGCCAGCAAACTTTTTTTTTCTCCATCTGGATGGAACTGGGTGAAACAGCAAGGACTGGACAGTCTGATTGCAACACATGGGTAGGGGTTGCAATTCGTGTTATGCTGGAGCCGAGATCTGGTGCAGTGGAGTCTGGCTTGAGGCAGAGACTGTAGATGCACAACTCTGCTAATACTTTGAGACAGATTTATACATATGGTGATTGGAGACAAACTGCCCTGCAGCATGATTTGTTTGGGTTTGCAGATTTCGAAGTGCTCTAATTGCCTTTTAAACAGCTATTCCTTTATTTCAGGAAATCTGCCTCAGGCTTTCCCAGTTTAAATTCCAGATTTCCATGGAAATCCAGGAGTCTGGGAACATTGCAGGCTGATGTTTATGCTTTGTGGTGTGTTGGCTTTTTCTGTCAATGTTAGATGTTACATGTAAAGCAAATACTACAGAAAATACCAAAGTAAAGATCTTAGGGAAGGGTTCACCTTTAATCTTGTTTGCAAGATGGGAAACATAGTTTAAAACCCAAGCCTTTCATCATGTTGCAGTTACCCAGGCTTAGAATAAACAGTCTGAAGACAGCAGGGTAGCATGCAGCTTGCCAGTGGTTTGCTTCATTCAAGTTTCACCTACCAAATGTTAGGGCTAGGCCAGCTCCATTCTTTATGTATTTTGTAGCATTCTGTGAGCTTTCTAGGAAAAAAAAAGTTTCCCATTACAAGTTCCTGCAACCAAATATAGTTCTAACTCCTACACTAAGAGCACTTTTGATGTGCTGTTCAAAGCAAATCCATTGAAGCAGGATCCTGTTAATAAAACTCGGGAGACGCGAGAGGTCAAGTGACACGAGTAAATAGAGCTTTCTGTCTGCTTGGAGCTCCTATTCAAAGCCAAGAGGAATTTGTCCTGATGAAAAAGCTAGTTTTAAATATGGAGGTTGCTCTTTGAACCGGAAAGAACTACTTCATGCTTTTGGATTGCATAAAGACACGCATCCATGTTTTTCCAGTACTCCCAAATCTATCCAGGGAAAACTCCTATTTGTTATTTACTTTCCATCAAAAGAAACTCCAAACCAGCATACTTAAACCTTTGGTGTTCTTTAGATTTGTAATGGCATTTTAGCAAGTCAGTAACAGAATCATTTGTAATGCGAGATGAGTTGTCACTGTTTACATTTATCACCTAATGAGAACTTATGGAATCATAGGATATCCTGAGTTGGAAGGGATCCATAAGGATCATCGAGTCCAACTCCTGGCACCGACTTAAATTAGTGTCAGACAAGGCATCAGTAATACATACTCCCTCGTTTAGGCAGCAGGAAAACTCAGTGAATTTAAAAGAACCCAAGCTGGCAAAAACTTGCTTCTTCCTCAAGTCTGTCCATTTTCGCCTGATGGGGAGTACGTAGGTATCTCATGCAGCACCTGTGGATTCATAGCAGAGGTGAATATATCAGTCAATACATAAGTCCTAGCCTTTTTTTGTTGTTTCTGAGGTTCATGCATCACTTCTGAATGGAGTCCAAGGTATTTGATCTTCTCTGTAGGCTCATGATGAAGCCATATTTCCCTATAGATATGTGCAAGCTCAGCTTAATGAGTCTCACAGCTCTGTTATAGCTTCTGAACGGTTGTCTGCAATCATGTCGTCAACTTAAGCTACATCAAGCTTTTGTCAGGCAATTCTTGCAGTAGTAGAACAATGCTAAATTGACCTCATTTACTGCCCTTAAAACAATTTCCACATAACTGAAATGCCCGAACAATTAGTGTTCAATGCGTCATATGCCTTTGGCTTGAACTCAGCCAGACTACAATGCTAATGGCTTTCATATGGCTTTATTTCCCCCCACCCTGGAAAGGAGAAAGGATAGCTTTGCATTTACATGCTAGGAAGATTAACACTGATTAGATTTTGAGGGCAAAACTTCCCCCAGAATGAGGTGTGATGCCAGGGCTAGCTGTTAATACAATCCAAGAATATCTGATGCTGTGCCCTTGGTCCAGGGGTGGGAAGATTCAGGTTTGCTCAGCCTGTTGGACGTCTTCAAGCTGCTTTTGCAGAAGGACAGCGCTGCTTTCAGGGGCGAGGGCCAGCCAATGGGCACGTAACCTGGGGAGAGGGTCAAGTGGATAAAGATTTCCCTGAGTATATGCTGATTTTAGGATAACGTGTGCACAGGTGGAGGAGATCCAAGTTCTGGCTTGAACTGCATCAATAAACAATTTGGCATTTAATTGGTCAAAGAGAAACTTTGGAGGAAAAAGTTCTTGATTAAAAAGTGCTTGAAATCTTGTCCGTTGATCTTTCAAAAAAAAAAAAGGACCAAAGTGTTCTGGATTTAATTAGATATTTAGTTTGCGAGGGGATTTTTCTATACTGTTGAAAGCTAGTTCCCTTGTTTAACATTAGGAGTGATTTGTTTTCAACAAGAATCGTTTCACTACTAAACGTTAAACTCTTCATTGTAAAATGACCAAAGTAAAACATTTTGGCTTTATTGACATTTCTAGTGTTTTCCCAAGCAAAATAAATTTGATGAATTCTGCACAAATTCATTAATGACTTTGTTTGGCCCCCATGTACAGTGTTGATGAGGAGCATGGGAATGAGATTGTGAGCCAACACACTCTTTTGTTCAAAGCTTTTATTTTCAATATTTCAGTTAGGTCCCCAGAGACATTCTGTGCCTGAACTTCTGAATTTTAGACTTCACATCTTCAATACACGCTTACTGTATCTCAGGAGAGAGATAACTTACATTGAGAGACAGAGGGCAGGGCGGTACTAGTCACTGCTGGCCCTGAAATGAATTCAGTGGGCAGGAGCCATTCCAGGGACAGAGACTAAGACCCAGCTGGACGTGTCCTTGGAGAAACATTTCTTCCCTACTCCCTACATGCTAACTGGCATAGAAAAGCTTCTGTGAGCGTTCTCCAAGCTCTGAAGACCCAGTGTTCCCGAAAATGAAGTCACTTGAGTCTGCCTGGAACGCACTGAATGTCTTCCTAGCTCAGTGTACATTTGTTTTCCACGTTCTTTGTGGAGTCGGGGTTGGGTTTGTCTTGCTTAGCCATAGGCATCTAGAAATGTGTTACTTTGCCTGAGCTTGTACATGCTGATAGAGCCATAGGAGGAGATGGTGCCTTCAGGAGGTGCATCCTGCTTGGCAGCCGTCTCCATCCACAGAGGTCAGATGTGCACTTTCTGATAGACGCCAGACTTGTAGACGTCTGGTTGTGTGACGATGAGGTCCATGCATCTTTCTCTGCAAGATATAGTGGAAACCCTCCCGTGCGTCTTTAGACCCGGTACTTTTCCACCTCCCTTTTTTATCAAATGATTAATAGTAATAAAATGTGGATATTTATCATTGAATTTCTGGTGTACAACTGAGATTCCAGTCCTTGTATTCCTCCAGCCAGAATCATTTTTAAAGAAAGCGCGGGCGGATGCTGCAGACTCACACACACCTAGCTGCAGAGGAGGTTCTGGTGATTTGCAGAGGATTGCCCTGGACAGCAGCTGGCCAGGGCTATCTTTAGCTAAGGAACCTCTGTTTTTGAAATGTGCTGGATTTTTTTTGTTGTTGTTCTTTTTCCCGGAAAGACGTTCATGGTATCACTTTCATTTGCACATGGCCTGGTGCTTTCAGCTGACTTTCCACCCTCCCTTTTGCTTAACTGGGATAACTCCAGCAGGCAAAATACTTTGTCTGACAGAATGCTTATGCCCCAGATGTTTTATATGGGAGTCCTGTATGTGAGGTTCTCATCTGAAGGAGCTGTTGCCTGCCTTTTGGGAAGTCTGCCCTGTATACTGGGTAGCAGGCAGCCCACTGGGCTGGGTTCCCTGCTTCTGCCAGGTTTTCACCAGTTGTGTCTGTTCTAGTTTCAGATTGGTGCCAGCAATATTCACATCTCCCGTAGCTGATAAGGACAGCTGCATGCAGGGGAAGCCATCTGTACCCAACAGCAATGACCTGTCCCATTTCCCTGTAATACACCACGTTGGGGGACTCGTTTGCTGCTGCTGTTACAGAGGTAAGAAAGCTAATTGCAGCTGAAAATTTCATTTCTGGTGGCACACCCAGCTCCATGGTTTGTTTATCCACCTCTTGTCGTTCGATAGCCCTGAGCTTCTTGTCAGAGTGAGGGCTGCCAGCAGCAATGGAGAGATGTGCTCATCTCTTTGCACAGATGCCTTCTCTGGCCACAAACCCAGAGGGCTCCTACAGCGCTTGCTGCTCCCTCTTGCTCCTGCCCATTCCTAACATCCAGAAGTGACCCTGCAGAAGCCACTTTCTGGTTTTTCAGTCCTCCAGCAAGGTTATCAAAACAAGACAGCTTTATCAAGAAAAAGCATGCATCACCAAATAAAAGCTGGAAGATTTGGCTTTGTTCGAAGGCCTTGGATCTCACTCAAATACCTCAGCATGGGCACAGGCGCTGTGTCAATCGTGTGGGCCATCAGCCTCGTAAAATGCGTATTGTGTGCGAGCTTTTGTGTGCCCTGAAACCTCAAACCCACTATTTCAGCGTAACCTGAACTTGTAATTTCTGGCTAGGGAGTCTGAATTAAGAGAAGCCTGTGGTATTCTTCAGGGATGGAAGGGGAGCATTTTGGAAAACCTGAACTGGCCACAGCCTGCTGAAAATCCAGGGAATAGCTGCTGACAGGAAGATAGCACATGATGTGCGCTCTGTGGGGACTCGCTCCCTTCTTTCCTCTCCTTTGGCTCCGTGCTTTATGCTAGCAATTTCCATGGCTATCCTCCTGATGACGTTCCTGTCTCATTCCTCCCTCAGCTGTTGGACGTGGTCATCAGACTCACAGAGCAAAAATCCTGACCTGGTTTGGCTCAGGACCTAACTGGTCACTGTTCCCAACCCTCCCCACGAGCCCCTACACGGATTTCTGTGGCTGTGGACGCCTACAGCTCTTTGAGTCTCACAAGCAGCACTGAGAACCAGCTCCATCCACAGCTTCAAGGGGGCCTCCCTTTCCTCCAAGTGACTCACAGTCGACATCCACAGAGGCCCTTTCTTCCAGAAGGCACCCAAAGACACTGGACATGTTGCAAAAAAAGGCAAAAGTCATTTGGAAATTGCTGTAACATTGGGCTGAAATGTAAAAAATTGCAAAGTGGGGTTTGCCTCCCCAGGGAAGAGGCTGGCTCAAATACATGTTCCTCCCACCTACCTTCAGACAGACTGAGTCATGCTGTGCAGCTGCTTCTCTCCCTCTGTTGGCTGCAGGGTCCTGCTTACCTAGCTCAGCGGGCATTTTAACTTCTAGAATCCTTGCAGGGTTCTTTATTATCATAATTTCTCTCTTCAGTGGAGTTTGGTGCAGTTGCTTAGCAAGTCAGTTGATGGTATTTCTGGATGCTCATGCGACACGTTGAACCATAGCCTCAGCTCAGCCTAACACAATGCACAGAGAGATAAAGAACATTGGGAGCTTGCTCCTTTTAGGCTCCTGATTTTAATAGTTAAGGATTGAAAGGAAATTGCCACTGCTGGGGTGGATGCACAGGGAATGAGCAACTACTGGTGGGCAGTGGGCACCCCTAGTGCTGCTCTGATGGAAGCACAGGGAGAAGCTCCACAGGTCTGTGAAACTCCAGGCTTTGAAGTTTTCAGGTAATCTGCAAAAGCTCTCAATTATATCTGTGAGAAGTCCCAAAAGTGCAAATATTTTTATTTCTTGTGGGCCTCCTTACAATTGAGACAGGCTGAAGTGCCCCTGGTCCCTCTGTGTGGAGGTAGGAGCTTGCCCAGCCACCGAGCAGCTGGTTTGTGTTTTAATGTAACACAAGAATAGACTAAAGAGTGTAAAACTTATGGTTTTAAGGCAGGCAAAAATTGTCTGGGCATATGAGAAGGATGCTTGCAAATTTTGGTTAACGTTGTGTGTGTCTGAAGGCAGAGTTTGGATTTAAAGATCAGTTCTCTACAGTGCTGAGTGAGAGGAGGCTAATTTTAACAAAGCTATTTTTCCCATAGCATTTCATATTTCTGTGACTGCACATCCCTCTGTAGTCAAAGTACAGCCCTCACCGCAGTTATTACATCATGAACTTAATATCTCTCCCTGGGAAGCGAAACACTTTTTAGGAAAAAAAAATAAAAAGGGGGGAGAAAAAGAAGGAAGTGTTCGAAGAAGTCCAGAAAGCCTCCGATTCCTCTAGGGTCCCCAGCTGTGCTGTGTTGTCCCAGCTGAGCTCCAGATATTTCCGCTCTGCACGTTAATGCATTCAAGGAGAAATCAAAGTGGCTGTCTTGAGCATGCTCTGGGCCTGGGGTGTATGTCCTACCTCGGAACAGCCCCGATCCCTGAGGTTGCAGTCCTTTAATCTTTCCTCCTTATGGGACTGGGACTGAGCACAAGCTTTCCAGAGCTCATTAGGGCTTTCTGCCTGTCAGTGTGTGAACCCATAGACAAATCTTCAGATGTTTCATGTTCCCTGTGGTCTGGAAGCCACATCCCCTGCCAGATCACTTTGGGTGATGCAGCGATTTTTTCCTTCCGTGGTAAGGGGAGGAAAAGCAGCGCTTCTCTTGTCACCATTGCGTGTCTTGTCACTGCTGCTCTCCAAAGGGATGCCTCCTTTGGAGGCCAGCACTGGTGGGTGGCCAAGCACCGATGGCCTCGAGGCAGCCCTGGGTGGCAATCGATGCAGCACACCAAGAAGGGACTGCCGGATGCTTTGCCTCGTGATGTTGGTTCAGTCTAACGCCAGCTGAACCCAGCCCTGAGCACGAAGCCAGGGTTTGGTGAGTCATAAATGGAAACTCTTGCCACGGTCCCCTCATCCTCGTGTCCTTAAGGAATCTCTGCATGGGGTTGTCACCACGAGGCAAAGCAGAGCCTTGTGCCACAGCACCGCTGCTCTTGGGGCTGGCTCTGCAAGGTGGGAGCCTCCTCTCCAGCCTGGTGCCTGCATCCCTGCAGAAGCATTTCAAGGCAAAGCAGGAGAGTGATGAACTGAATGCCTGGCAAAAATAATCTGGCTGCATCCTTGATAAAGATGCAAGGAGCTGGACTGGCCTTTACTGGTGGATTCATGCATGTGGTTTTCCTGGTTCATAAATCTCCGATTTCTGAGCTGCTGTGGCTGTCATGCAGACATCCCCCAGCCCTTGTGCCCTGTGCTGTCCCTCAGGCTTCAGCAGGATGGGGTTCATGTCCTTGCCAAAAGGTCCCTTCCCTCCAGGTTCCCTGTTCCCTCTGATTGCTTGCTTAGATGGTAAGTTTGGTAGCTGAGAAAAAAGCCATGTCACTTACCAGCTAATAAAGGGAAAACTGGAATGGCAGGCAAAAGCCATCACATGGAGTTATTTTTTTGGAAGCCTACCTACATTTGTGTGTATTCTACGTTTCTATGAATGCTCAGATATAGGATGTCCTCACGTGGATTTTCCTCCAGCAACTTTAAAACATTCTTTCCATTGACTTCAGTGGCAAGAGCTCAATTGGAGGCAAAGAAACAAAGCAGTTTGGGGAAAAAAATGAAGCGAAAAGTGATAAAATGTAGTATTACTTGTGTAGGATTGCATTTCTTGGAATCTGAGTGATTTTTATCGTCAGCTACAAGACTGCCAGCATTTAGGCTATTGCTTCATGATTCTGCTTTGAAAATACTTTAATTCAGTGGAAATAGCTGAAAGCCAACAACTGCAGAAGCATTAACACTAAGAGCAGCTGACAACAAGGGAAGAAAAACTGCTTGAGAAGGGCAATAGTCATGTTGTTGGGGGTTCAAGAAATACAGGCTTTATCCCTGGTTTTGCCAGGGACTTTCTGAATGATTTTTGGTGTAAGTTGATTGACCTCAAGGGTTAAGATGGGCTGTGACATGACCTGAACCACAGCAGGGGTTCATTTCTCTGGAACAGCCCTGAAACTAGTTCAGGTTCCTCATCCAAAGTGAAGCCTTTCCCCAAAGGATTTGTGTTTCCTTCCAGGCTTGCGTCTACTTACAGGCAATAGGAAGAGAAAGGTGGTTTTGAGAGCACATGGATTTGGGAATAGAAAATTATGGTGGTGTTTTGATGAGCTTCTTGTGCTCTGCTGAGCTCCAAACTCACAGTAGAGGTAGGGCTAAGGACTGAGTGAGAAGAGCCAGATTTGTACCTGCTAGCTCAAGTGCTGGATTTAGGCATGAGATGGACGGCAACTACAGGGTAATGCTGTTAGGTGTCATTATAAGGTGAATGCTGAGGATCTGTGTGGCCCTGCTTTTTTCTTCTCCTTCCCGTGCCTAATTCCCGTATTCCAGATGGGGAGAAACATACCTTGCTAATTTCTTTTCTTTATTTAGGCCAATGGAAAGGGCAAAGGTAATATAATGGGTCTTAGCCTTAATACCCTTCTAACCCTGGTTCCAAGGCTACAGGACGCAATTGCGTAGCTGGAGAAGGAGGTCCTGGAGCTTTGCCCCAGCATACTCTGTTCAGTAAGCCCCATCAAACGTCCAGTAGCTTTTAGGCTATTTCAACAAGCTGTCCTCCAAGCAGCCACCACCAAGTGTGAAGGAGTTGGGGAGAGTTGCTGATAATTCGACGTACTGCGAGGAGTAGAATGTGTCATGAAAGTGCTCCAAAAAAAAAAAGTGAAATAACGGCTCATTTCCTAAAATGGAAATATCCCAGTATGTTTTTCCTGGCAGAGGACTGCTGTCGGGGGCAAGATCAGCAAGCAGTGCCCCTCACCACCACTGGCCTGTGTGGTGCTCAGGGGAAGGAGGAAAGCACTTCTTGTCATACATCTGACACATAGCAGGGGACTTTGCACCTTATAAAATTCCCTTAATTTAGCTGTAACTTGCAATAAACAAACTTCAGCCTACATAGTGTATCTGTCCTGTAAAGAAGCTACTGTTTTCTGGCATGCAACCTCAGGCCATTAGTCTCACTGCTCACGTTCCTCCAATCCTCCCTGGGGCTTAACAAATGCTTCGGGCACGTTGTTAGCACAACAAATTAAAGTGGGAACTTGGGAACTGCAATACTGAGAGTTTATTTGCACAGTTTAGCAGCATAGACTCTTCTTCAACCATGGAGCACAGGCATGGGTCCCTCCCTGCAATGTAGGGAAGATGGTGGCAGTAGAGGAAAACCAAATACAGCATGGGATGGCCCAACATGGCCAGAGCAGCAGCTCAGAGCTGCTTCCATAGTAGCTGACCTCTCTCTCTCCGTGAGATCCCAAGATCTCAGGTATTTTTGGTTTTATTTTTAACCACTCTCACCATTTTTAGCCCTGCCCTGAGGCTTTGGGCAACCTGACCCACGCAAAGCCTGGCAGGCTGTCTTGCCCACAGCTGTCTCAGTCTTGCCAGAGCCTGTGGACAGCATTTATCCCGGTGTTACTTCCACTGTATCCGAGCATTTTTATCCATTTAAGGACTAAGGGCTTGAATTGCATGTCCTTATGAAATTCCCCATAATTTAGCCCCTTGACCTATGCAAGCTTTTATTTTATAGTTCTTTTCTCTGAATTCATTCCACCATTTAGGCTTTGCCCAGACCTTCATTTCTCCAGAAGTTTCTTTCTCCCAAAAGTTCCTTGACAGTGCCTGACCACCCGATGTCTCAGCTTGCTTGAGGAGTTGGACAAAGCTCATCTCTTTTAGGACATATCAGGTGAAGTTCCAGTGGCTGCTTGTGCTGTCTACCTAAGCATGGCTTTTCATATTTATTTGTCACCCCAGCTCTCAGCCCAGCCCTGGCTTGCTTTGTGCTACCCAGTGCTTACGTTCCTTGGAGTCTTTTCAAATAAGGTCTTGTGTCTTCGCAAAACCAACCAGTTCATGGCATGGCTTATTGGGAAATATAAATTCAGAGGTGGCAATCGTGGCTTATTGGGAAGCACGAATTCCTGTTGCATCTTAGAGGTGGCAGTCATCTTGCTGAAGGTCTCAGCTGAGTCCTCACCCTCATCCTGCTGATTTCAGAATGAAATCTAGCACCAGCACAACCAAAACTATATAACCTACAATCAGTAGGAAGCACGTGGCCACTTTGACATCGTAGTTCCATATATTTTAAGATCACGGATCACGAACAGGGAAATTTGTTACAAAAAAATAAAATCACTGGAGCCATTCATTCACATCCGACCCTGGTTACTGAGGTTAGTCTGTGGATTAACACGTGCGTGCATCGCTAGGTGTAGGCACGCACACACACATCACCTCAAGCCAGGGTGGTTCTCCTGCAGAAAAAAAGGGGTGAAGTCTAAAACTGCTGTATTGGACTTCCGGAGGGCTGACTTTGAGCTGCTCAGGACGCTGGCTGGCCGAGTCCCTTGGGAGGCGGTTCTGAAGGGCAGAGGAGTCCAGGAAGGCTGGGCGCTCCTCAAGAAGGAAATCTTAACGGCACAGGAGCGGTCCGTCCCCATGTGCCCAAAGACGAGCCGGCGTGGAAGAAGACCGGCCTGGCTCAACAGAGAGTTGCGGCTTGTGCTTAGCAGAAGAAAGAGGGTTTATAATCTTTGGAAAAAAGGGTGGGCCACTGAGGAGGACTACAAGGATGTAGCGAGGCTGTGCAGGGAGAAAATTAGAAAGGCCAAAGCTCATCTGGAGCTCAACCTGGCTACTGCCGTTAAAGACAACAAAAAATCCTTTTACAAATATATCAACGCGAAACGGAGGACTAAGGAGAATCTCCATCCTTTACTGGATGCGAGGGGAAACCTAGTTACTAAGGATGAGGAAAAGGCTGAGGTGCTTAATGCCGCCTTTGCCTCAGTCTTTAGCGGCAATACCGGTTGTTCTCTGGATACCCAGTGCCCTGAGCTGGTGGAAGGGGATGGGGAGCAGGTTGTGGCCTTCGCTATTCATGAGGAAATGGTTGGCGACCTGCTACGGAGCTTGGATGTGCGCAAGTCGATGGGGCCGGATGGGATGCACCCGAGGGTACTGAAAGAAATGGCGGAGGAGCTGGCCGAGCCGCTTTCCATCATTTATCGGCAGTGCTGGCTATCGGGGGAGGTCCCAGTTGACTGGCGGCTAGCCAATGTGACGCCCATCTATAAGAAGGGCCGGAGGGCAGACCCGGGGAACTATAGGCCTGTCAGTTTGACCTCAGTGCCAGGGAAGCTCATGGAGCAGATTATCTTGAGGGTCATCACGCGGCACTTGCAGGGCAAGCAGGCAATCAGGCCCAGTCAGCATGGGTTTATGAAAGGCAGGTCCTGCTTGACGAACCTGATCTCCTTCTATGACAAAGTGACGCGCTTGGTGGATGAGGGAAAGGCTGTGGATGTGGTTTACCTTGACCTCAGTAAAGCTTTTGACACCGTTCCCCACAACATTCTCCTCAAGAAACTGGCTGCTCGGGGCTTGGACTGGCGTACGCTTCGCTGGGTTAGAAACTGGCTGGAAAGCCGGGCCCAGAGAGTCGTGGTGAATGGAGTCAAATCTGGTTGGAGGCTGGTCACTAGTGGTGTCCCCCAGGGCTCGGTACTGGGGCCGGTCCTCTTTAATATCTTTATCGATGATCTGGATGAGGGCGTCCAGTGCACCCTCAGTAAGTTTGCAGATGACACCAAGCTAAGTGCGTGTGTCGATCTGCTCGAGGGCAGGAAGGCTCTGCAGGAGGATCTAGATAGGCTGGACCGATGGGCTGAGGTCAACTGTATGAAGTTCAACAAGGCCAAGTGCCGGGTCCTGCACCTGGGGCGCAACAACCCCGAGCAGAGCTACAGGCTGGGAGATGAGTGGCTGGAAAGCTGCCTGGCCGAGAAGGACCTGGGAGTATTGGTTGATAGTCGGCTGAATATGAGCCAGCAGTGTGCTCAGGTGGCCAAGAAGGCCAACAGCATCCTGGCCTGTATAAGAAGCAGTGTGGCAGGTCTAGGGAAGTGATTGTCCCCCTGTACTCGGCTCTGGTGAGGCCGCACCTCGAGTACTGTGTTCAGTTTTGGGCCCCTCGCTACAGGAAGGACATGGAGGTGCTCGAGCGAGTCCAGAGAAGGGCAACGAAGCTGGTGAGGGGTCTGGAGAACAAGTCTTACGAGGAGCGGCTGAGGGAGCTGGGCTTGTTCAGCCTGGAGAAGAGGAGGCTCAGAGGCGACCTTATCGCTCTCTACAGTTACCTTAAAGGAGGCTGTAGAGAGCTGGGGGTTGGTCTGTTCTCCCACGTGCCTGGTGACAGGACGAGGGGGAATGGGCGAAAGTTGCGACAGGGGAGTTTTAGGTTGGATGTTAGGAAGTACTTCTTTACTGAAAGGGTTATTAAGCATTGGAACGGGCTGCCCAGGGAGGTGGTGGAGTCACCATCCCTGGAGGTCTTTAAAAGACGTTTAGATGTAGAGCTTAGCGATATGGTTTAGTGGAGTACTTAGTGTTAGGTCGGAGGTTGGACTCGATGATCTTGAGGTCTCTTCCAACCTAGAAATCTGTGTGTCTGTGTCTGTCTGTGTCTTGTCCTGATTCATGCAATGGGCATTTGCAGACGTGTCTCCCAGCACAGTGTCCTGGCCAAGCTGGGCACGGAGCCGGAGGGCGGAGGAGCGAGGCTTAGTGCTGGGAGGCAGAATTTCGGCTGTCTGTGCTCCATGGCAGACCTGGCTCAAAAAATCTCAGCAGCTAAACTGCAATTTCTGCCTTAAAAGCCAGGGAAGCATCTGATGGGGTTTGCTTTTGCTTTGCTTTCTTCCTCTTTTCTTTCAGGAGTAGGAAAAGTGAGAGTGAAGCCAGAGCAGTCACTGGGGTTATGGAGCTGCCTGGTTTTACTAAAGTCACAGGTTCCGCCCCAAAATCCCAGCTCGCTGGGGCTCGGGGAGTCTCCAGTCCTCTGTGGGAAGGATCCATGGGAAAGCTCCAGCAGGCACCCCCTAAAAACCCACTGGAATAAGTGACGGTGGCTGTGAGGAAAGACAATTATGGTATTTTCTTAAGAAACCCTAACTTTTAAGGTAACAGCAAGACTTTCCCGAGTTTTGACTCATCTTTTTTGGACGGGCTGCGGCCAGAGGTGGAAGTTTGGCTTCCCATGGGGTGGCTACGAGGTCCCTGGCGGAGGCTACTGCAGCAGGGAGAGCACGGCTCCCACGTGCTTGGGAAATCCTTGATAGCACAAACTTCTTCAAAGTCCTTGGGCTCACCTTGCGGGTTTTTGGCTTTTTTTTTCCCTTATTTGCTTGTTGGCCTGAAAGCTTATTTTTTTTGGAACTGGATGTTCCCTTACAGAGACGACATCCGCGTGGCTAATTCCCACTCGTTGGACACCTTTCCTGGGGCAAATTCCCCCCTTTTTCTGTGCCTCTCCAGCTCATTAGCTCCGGGCTGGGATTTAGGCCATCGGCTAGCTTTGAATTTGGTTGTTTTCTTTTTTGTCCTCCTTGGCACAGGAGGGACACAGGCCATGACTAAACTTTTCTGGTTCTGGTGCCAGCACAATCATGTGAGAGGTTCAGAGGCTGAAGAAAATGCTTCGGAATCGCATCTGAAAAAGGAGATTTTGCAGCTTTTTGTACATCGGGCTGCAGATGAAGAGGAGGCAGAAGTCAGACAACGGCGATTCCTCCTCAGCAAGGCACAAACAACATCAAGCATTTTCCAGCCTGGTGCATCTCTGGTAGCAGCCAGAAGTAGGTACCCTATGGCAGAGGAATGGCAGGGTGAGGAAGGAGCTGACAAAACCCAAATAAACCTGGGACCTGCTCTCGGGAGCTCCTGGGTTAGGGTTTTCTGGGACATTTATGGGAAATGGGTCCCTGCTTGCAGAGATCAGTATCATCTTGCCCTTGTTGCTCACAAGCCCTGAGCACATGCAGGAGGAGGCAGCCAGCACCCACCGCTGCTTCCCTCATCCTGCTTCCCCTAACAAGGCTGTTTGTGGCCTTGGGCATCGTTTCACCCACATTAATTGTTTCCCTTCTCCATGCCAGGACGGGAACAGGGGCACAAGGGATGTGTGGTGCATGTGGGCAGCCCTGGGCTCTGGCCCAGTGCCCATGTCAGTGCTCTCTGCCTCCCCTTCATGTTTTCCTACAAACCGATGTGAGGCTTGTAAAACTGCCGTCCCTTCCATGTTAACCCAGCTCACACCTCTGCTTCTTCCAGGGGCTTGGCTCCAGTGGAGCTCAGAGCTGCAGGAAGCTCCCCAGCTTTGAGGAAAAAAAAAAAAGAAAAAAGGGCAAATGGGGCTGGTCCTCTGGCCTTGCAACGGGCAGGATGTTCCTGTGCATGGGTCCGTGATGGCAGCCCCCACCTCACCTGTCCCAGGCTTGTGAGACTGGAAGTATTTGGCCAAAATGTAAGTATGTAAATGGAAGAAAAAATTATCTTTTTGTTCTTTTTGTTTGTTTGTTTCCCTCCCCTCAGGTCTAAGCGGAGGTGCAGAGCCACGTGGAGGGTGGGTAATTGGGGTTTTGGACACGAAGCATCACGGGTGGTGTCCTGGCCAGCCATGTGCTTAGATCAGCCTGGACTTGGAAATGTTCCTGCTCCTTGCTGGCTCCTTTTGTCCCCCTCTGCCCCCCTCCACCACCTGCACAAGCCGGGTTTGGGGACCCTGGAGCCGGCAGGAAAGGGAAGCAAACCCAAAAAACACATGAGCACCTTTGTTATCATCCTCACCTGATGAAACAAACTGTTAAAAGCCCCAAATGAAAGACATCTCCGGGGGGGGGAGGCTTGCAGCCAACTCATAAATCAAAAGTGCACCTAACTTTTTCCCTCCTGGCTGTGCCAGCTCTGTTTGGCTTGGCAGCCTGTCCTCATTTTCAGGGCATTAAGGAACCGAATTAAATAATTGAGAACCTTTTCCTTTGCTAGTGTTGTCCTTTGGCCTGCCACCAGGCTCGTTGAGGATGGACTGCTGGGCTTTGCCTGCTTTTTATCCGCATCCACACTGGGGAAGAGCTCAGGATGGTCGCTGCCACCCATCTCAGCAGCCCCTCTCCTCTGCCCGTGGTCAGGCTGCACTTTCTGGTTTCCACTTTGAGCACTGATTTGCAAGGCTGAGCACGGCAAGTTGTTGCCATAAATCAGCCTGCCTGGGCTGTAGGGAAAATTCACCTCCATATCACTTCTGTTCTGTTCTAATTTGTCGTTCTCCTGCCCCTGTGATAAGCAGTGGATGCAGGCTTTTATTCTTCTTCTTTTTTTTTTTAATTATTTTTTTTTCATAGAAAATTTGGTGTTCATCCCAAGGGGTCAGGGAGGGACAATTCCCCTTTTCAGCCCCAAATTGGTTGCACTGATCCAGAAGCAGGACAGGGAGGATTTTTCCAGAGCATCTCAGCGGCGCAACCGCCAGGAACATTGGGCTCTCGCTCCTGGCTTTTGTTTGCTTCAAAATATCGCTCGGATGTTTCTGCTGAAAAACCAGGGGGAAATGGGCCAAACAACGAAGGTTTTGGGGACGCGTTTTCAACCCAGCACTCAGCCCTGCACTGCTGGGAGGTGGAGGGCAGGGGGAGAGCAGGTTGGAGGGAGGCAGAAAGGCAGAGATGAGGAGTTTGATGAGAGGGTTTGGAGGCTGCGAGGGCCAGGCTGGGTATTTTGGGGCTGCTCTCTAGCAAATCTTTAGTGGCAGTGACTATTTTAACATTCTGTAACATAAAAAACTGTCAGTGCTGCTTTCCAGCTCAATGTCCCACTCTCCACGCTGCTGCACCAAAGCAAGCAGGACCCTGGGAGGGGGCTGAAGCATGCTGTGCTGAGCAGGTACAAAAATTGCTATTAAATGACTTTAATTCCCCTTAAATAACTTTATATTTCACCCCACATGGCCTCGGCAATGATGAAGGTCTGAGCTGACAGCGGTGGGTTTCTCCAAGCCCAGCTTGCAAGGAGCCGTGGCGATGCTTTCTGAGAAACCGGTGTAAATGAAGGGAGGGAAAAAAATAATAATTGAGGAAATTACTCGAAATTCTGCCTGGGATCGCCTGGTAGCTATCCTCCAGCCTCTGGAAAACGTCGCTGCGTGGCTGCAGTGGGCTCGGCGGCTGGGCTGCTGCGGGCGGGTGAAGGCAGGAAGAAAAATGACCCCGTGTCGCTCTTACAAACAGCTTCCCGAAAGCAGCCTGCGGCCAGGAATGCTGCTGGATGCAATCCCTTGGAGGGGGAGAAAGTCCAGGGTAACGTATTTTTGTCTTTCTGAAGGATAAATCATCCGAGCCTGAGGCTGCCCTGGAAAAGGTGCAGCTCGGGGGCATTGCTGGGGTGCCAGACAGGGAGGATGTCACACCCCGTGATTTACGGTGGGGCTGAACCCCCCTGGGGCTGCGAGGAGGTTTCCTGACATTTGCAGACCCAAAAAAGGTCCCCCAGGATGCTGGCCTCAGAAGAAGGGGTCATAAAATATTTTCTGTTTCAAGCAGATCTCCTCCTCCTCTTCCCTCCCCAGCCACAATGGTGCTTGGCTCTGCTCCTCACCATCCCGTGCCCAAAACCAGCCTCCTGCAGCCGAAACCTGGTTGGCATCGGTGGGCTTTAACTGTTGCCTCGTGCCCTCTGAGCCCAGGTGAGTGGCTGTGGCGTGGGTCAACCCTGCTCAACCACTGCTAAAATAGCAAATATATATAAATATAACTGCTAATATAGCAGCAACCTGTGGCACTCCTATAGGGCTGCACGGGAGTCAGGGAGCTGAATCCCGGGGGTCCTGGCCCCCAGGGCAGTCCAGGTGTTTGGGGATGGGGAGATCTCAGTGCCTTAAGATGCTGCGCTGGAAATTAGTGCTGAATTCTCTTCTGATCCCTAGCAAAGTTGCTAAAACGGGACCAAAAAAGCCATAATCCATCCTGGCTCCGGGACAGGGGCAGTACGGGTGGGATGGGTTTTGTTCCCAGTCCCCACCGTGCCCACACCGGTTCCCGGTCCTGAATAGCACCACGATAATTTCTCGAGGTTCTCCCAACCCCGGGGACATCCGAGCTCAAAAATAAACCCGCAGCAGAGGCGGGGGAGCAGGGAAAGGGCAGCCGACCCCTCTGGCAAAGCTTTGAGGTCACCAGCTGAGGGTGCCTCCAAAAAGGATGCCAAGGGAGGAAGGAAGGGCTAATTACTGCTAATTGCATTGCACTGCGGCTCGTCTGTCGAGGAAGGGCCCTTCCCCAGGGAAAAGGGGGCTCCCTGTCCTCAGCAGCCCCAGGGGCTATGCGGGATGGGGCTCTCCTCCTCCTACCCCACAGAGTAAGCTCACAGGTGGGCTTTGTCCTGGTGGACCCCAAAGCTGGTGCTATTTGCACGGTTTGTCAGGTCTGACCAAATTCCCCTTCGTTTCCACCAAATCTTAGAGCAAGAAAATAATCAGGGGGAGCACCAGACAGACCCCAAAAGCACCTTCCCAGGAGCTAGAAACGCCCCTGCATGGTGCAGGGTTTGCCCAGCTCAGTGACCTCCCCACCTATCCCCTCCATAAGACTCTGTAGAGCCATCCAGGGTTGTCCTCAAGCATCTTTTTTTTTTTTTCCCCTTTTTCAGCCCTCCTTTTCCCCCTCTTTCCCTCCTCCGCCAGGCTGGCGGCGCCCCAGCCATGAGCTCACGCCGCTCGCCGCTGGATCCCGGATCTGCGTGGGAGGCAGCAGGACAGCAAAAAAAATGAGTGCAGAAAAAATATGAAATAAATGAAGCTCTGTGCAGCTCCCGTAGGGTTTTTTCTTAGGGGGGCAATAACCACAATAATGGGGGGGGGAGCTGGGTCCCGTTTTGGGAGGACCACCGAGGTCCGAGCCATGGCGCGGGTCCAGGGGTCTGCAGGAGGTGCAGAGCATCTTGCAGGAGCAGGTCTGTGGGAGGGACAGGTGGTACATTTTAATCATAATTTTTTTTTTTTCTCCCCTTTTACAGCTCCCCAGGTATGGCAACTTGGTGTTATTCCTGCAGGGGATGCGATCAAAGATAAATTTGGTGTCACGGTGTCTCCCTTGGCATAACCACCTGAAGGCACGTGCAAGTGGAAAGAAGTGCCGGGGGGGGGGGGGCTCTGATTTTCACCTCTCCCTCCTACAGCCTCCCAGCACCAGGCACTGCACCTTTTCCTGCTTGCTGCTGTTTTAAAAGTGACCCCTTCATTTTTCTAGCATCCTTTTTTTTTTTTTTTTTTCAGGAAAAACCGTGCAAAGAGACATCAGGACCTTTGAGACAAAATGGAAATGTGCCGCTTGTTTTTGGAGCAGAGGCCGAACACAAGGGACATCCCAATGCAAAAGGGTGCAAAATACTCCAGGAAAAGCCCCCCCCGTGTCATCCCAAGGTGCTGGGGGTGCATTGGTGCAAATATAATGACTGATGGAGCGTTATTTGTGCTCCGTGCTCTCCGGAGCCTCCCCTTGGCACTCAACAGGAGCTGCTGCAGAATGCAGCTCGGGCACCGTGGCCTCGATTCCCCAGCTCCTCCAAGCCCACCGAGGGCTGCTGTCGGCATTCCCAGGGCTTCCCAGCTGGGAAATAGCAGCCATCTCCGCGGAGAGCCTGATGTCACAAGATTTTTCAGCCTGATTTCCAGAGCAGCGGTCTGGATGCACTTCAAACCTCTGACTGCTTTTTCCAACCAGCGTTGTTGCTTGGGATTTTTGGGGGATTTTTTTTTTTTTTTTCCGGGCTCTCCCTTCTCCAGGTCTCAGCCTGTGAGCGTAGCTGCTGATTGAGCAATCGGCGTCTGTTCCTTAGACACGTCGCCATGGAAATTCCTGAGATTGCTGGTGGGGACCGACACAAAATTAGCCTGGGCTGGGGAGGAGGAAGAGGAGGAGGAGGTTGAGGAGGAGTAGGAGGCAGCCGCTTGGGAGATGGGTTTGCTGCAGGAGCAAGTCCTTTCTGCTCGTCCTCTCCAGGAGCAGCCACTTCCAGGGGCTGGCTGTCAAGAAGATTTGCAAGGGGCTGTTCTTCTCCCCTCTCCTTTTTACGTGACCACCGGCACCAGCCGGCCCCGCAGAGGAACACAGCTTGCGCGGGGCTGACCAGGACACAGCGCGCTCTTTTGCAATCAGCTTGGCTCTGAATTGCAAGCAAAAATGCCTTTTTTTTTTTTTTTTCCCCAAAAAAAAAATTAAAAAAGGAGCTGTTCCAGTGGCTGCCTGTCACAATGGGAAGAGGGGTGGGAATGAGGTGCCATTCTCAGTGTGCTTCTTCCTAACCCAATGATGCTGAAATTCTTCCCTCCCGCTTTCAGGATGAAGCCATGCCAGGCACTCGGGGGCTCATTTCGCTCTCCCCAGCAGCAGATGCTTTCGTGCTTGGCAGCTGAACCCAAAAATCCACCTTGGCCTGCTGGGAAGTGGGAAGAAAGAGGCTGTTTGGTGAGGACGCCCTGACTTGTCCTGCTTCAGGGAGCATCCTCCCTTGGGAAATGCTCGCTGGGAGAATTAGCACGGGTTTCATTTTTTTCCTCTACCATGAGTTGCACTTCGTCAATGTTACACCACTGCGGAGCGAGATGTAGCTCCTCTATGGTCCACTGAAGGGTTTTTTTGAGTTAACACCTGCATTTTTCGGTTCCCCTTTGGGCTATATGCTGCTTTTAGGCCCATATGGATGCCTACAACCTGCTCTGCATCTGGGTTTTCAGGTGGAAAGAAGGGGTGCTCGTAAGGGAGCACCCTCACGGCCACAAAAAAAACACAGAAAGCAATAAAAGCATATGGGGAGCTGGGTGTGCACATCCTCAGGGGCTTTTCCAAGCTCGTTTTTCACTTCCAGCAGTTTTGGAAGTAAGAAAATAAGGCAGCGAGCATGGCACCGCCATGGGTTAGTGGGGAACATCAGGCTCACTGCAGTGAACCTGATCAGTTCTCCCTGTCTGCAGAATTAATCACTGCTGGAAAGCTGGACAAATATTTTCAAAATAACAAAAAGCTGCCTTCCTGCCTAACAACCTTTTTCAGGCCTTTCAGATTTCTACATCCACTTCAGTTCATTGACCATGCTCAAAATCTTCAGGTTCTGTACATCGGCTATGTAATATACATTAATTACATACAAATTAAATGATTCCTGCCTTGTTTTCAAGCGTGATAACGCCTTTGGCCTTTGCCTTTCTACAGTGGAGCCCTTCACATCTTGGACAAGGACCCCAGCAGCACACTGGGGTGGTTTCACCTCATAACCCTTTGGGATAGAAAGGGGATTTTGGGGTTTTCCTGCATTTTTCCCTGCTGGAGAAGGGAGTTGCAGCTCACCCAAGGGTGCGGGTGGCCTCTGGGAGCCAGGCGTGAGCTCCGGCATCTTGCACCTGCTGAAGCAGGTTTGGAGGTTGTTTTTTTGGGCAGGTTTGAGAGCTGGGTGCTATTCCCAGGTACTTCCCTGACCAAGAACTGAGCTAGGAGGGTGCACGCCTCTGGCACAGACCACTTGAGTTGGTGTGGTCCCCCTTTGGCTCACCCATCCCAAAAGCTTTTCAGCACGGGTGTCCCAAAATCTCCCCTTCCCTGGGATGGTGAAACACCCAAGCCTTGTTTAAAAACATAGGTGGCATCCCCAAAGCTTCAGTCCCTCCATCTGCCCTTCCAGCCCCTCTTTCCAGGAGGCCAAAAGGGTGACCATGTGTGAGGCTTCAGACCCAAATCCTCAGGGTTACATCTCTGTGACAGCGGGATTTTGCAGAGCAAGGCGGTGAGGTCACGGCAGCCGGCCGTGCTTTTATTTCAGCGGGGTCTCTATAGCAGCCAGCGACAAAACAAAACATATATTCCTCCAAAGCAGAGTTTCCTGGCTGGTGGCGCTCATTTTTCTTTATGAGCTGACTTTGGAAGAGAGCGGAGTGGCAGCTCATGGAAACTGGGATGTCTTTCTCTCCCCTGTCTGCTCCTCCGTCCCGGCAGATAAAGGTTAGACATCTGTTTCGGATCTGCTTTAACCGAAGGACAGACCCGCTCCTGCCATCCCATAAATCATCCAGAGTGCAGGCCTTGCTAATTGCTGGGGCTCTTTGTCCCAAGATGTCCAGCGTAGCCGTGGGCAGGCAGGCAGTGCCCAGCCTGCTGCCTCCTGCCTTTCCCTAGCAGTCCCTGAATGCTCTGAAGCCGGACATCACCCACACGGGTGAGGGACCGGGGACTCCCACGTGCCCAAATCTCACTTGGGTACAGCTCCAATTTTCAGGAGCACCCTGGGTGAAAAGACACACCTTTCCCTAAAACCTTGACCTCAGAATTATGCTTACAGCATAAGGCATTGCTTCAAGCGTGGCATTCCTGGAAAACCCAAGGAGATATGTATCTGTACATTTAGGTTATTTTAGATTGGCTTCTTGTACCGATGCAATAAACTTAATACCGGCTAATAAAACATTTCAGAGCCACTTTGCCTCCCCTTGTAAAGGTTTCCCAAGATGGAGATAATTAAATGCAAAACTACGGCATTAAGAAAACCCAACCAAGCACTTGAAAGCTGGTGCTTTCCCACATTTAAGGGTCTGGCTGCTAAGCTTAACTCTGCTCCATATCCTCCTCTCCATTTTTACGGTACCGCCAGCACCATAAAGGATTATGTCTCGGCCCTGGTGTTGAATCCTGTGGTTTTCACCAGCAGACTCATAGCTCGCTCGCATCCAAGGGCAGCATGGGGATCCATTTTGGGGGAATTATTTAGACAAAGCTCTGCAGGGCTGACATGTGCCATGTTGACCCTGTGTTGGAGACCCGCACCAAATCTCAGTGAGGTTAAGACCGAGCAGGTTGGAGCAGGACAGGGATGCCAAGTCACCTCTCCACTGACAGTGAGCGTTTTTACGAGATGTCCTGGCAATTAGTGGAAGAAGCGATGCAGCTGTTGATGCAATGAAAGACAGTTTATAGGGAGTGATAATACCTTTTATTAGGCTCCAGGAAGCAGGATTTTTGGCACACAAGTCCTGTTCTGAGCCGCAGCTGAGGGTGTGAGAGCATCAGCCCCGCCACGGGGCACGTCCTCCAGGGGCTCACCGGGGCTCTGCGCCCCCTGGGACGGACCTGAGCTTCCCAAGGTGCAGAGGCTTCGCTTCCAGTGGGGCTTTTATTTCAGCTTATGGTGAAATGCTGGCTTTGAGACCAGCTTTTAGTTTTTTGCTGTCTCATTATAAAGCAGGTGTTGAAGATTGATGCTGTACCTCTTAAAACAAAGGCGTAGGCATCATCAGATGATGCACGAGACCTCTGATATTAAGGGTAGAAGCCTGTCCTTTGACCCTAGTAAGCAAAAAACTGGGAAATAAATGGCTTCTCAGGCTTTTAATTTTGATGCAGATTTAGATGAGGTGTCCTGCTTAAAGGATGGTGTCCCTGGACTGCAGCATCCTTTGCCTCACACATCCATCCCTTGAGTTCCTCAACATGGTGTATACTGTGTTTCCTGTAGGATGCTGCAAAGCAATGGTTTCACCTAGGGCAGCTTGTACAAGAACACCTTAATTAGGATTGAGCTTGTAAGGAAGAGAAAACAGCAAGCGCAGAGTTTAGAGAAGCATTTGGTGGTTTTCATGCTTTTTTTTTTTTTTTTTTTTTTTTCCGTGGCAACAAACCCGAAGGGGAGTAGCGCATCGCTTCGTCGGGGCGGCGCTGAGCGGGACGCCTGCCCCGAGCTATTTTTACTCCTGGTCATGTCCCACAGCCACGCTGGCAGATGCTCTCTGAGCTGTAGATGACTTCCATGTGTAACCCTGTGTGGCTGCTGGCCGGGGGCCCGAGGCGTAGCGTGCTGCCTTGCAGGGCTCCAGAGAGCAGGGCCATGCCCAACGGCCCGGTGGCGGGCGGTGATGGGGGCCCCTTCCCAGCCGGTGCCTTCCTGAAGCCTTCCCTGGATCATCCAGGTTGGGAAGAGGGTAGGGTGGGAAGGACGAATCACTGGTCATTTTAACCTGGGTGCTCCCAAATTAAAAGGAGAGGCTGTGGAGGAGGCTGGAGCGTGGGATGTGTCTGCTCTGCAGGCAAGCAATGCTGAAAGTCTGTCAGGGAAAAAGGGGGGGTCTCCAGCGTGCCCTTGCAGCATGGTGAAAGGCAGGGCAGGCTGCTCTGCCCTTCAAAGCAGCTATGGGGAAACGATTGTAATAAAACTTTTAAAAGAAACAGTAAAAAATCAGTTTGCCTTTTTAATGAAGCCCTTACAATGTGCTTGGTGCTGAGCAGAGCACAGCTGCCAGGGCTCGGCTCGTGCAGGAACCCCAGCCATGCACAAGTGGCTTGGTACTGATGCCAAATAAAAATGGCACCTAAAAATGTGAATCCTCACAGGGACAAAGCCTGGAACAGCCCCCGGCCCTCTTAGCATCCCTTGCCGGGATGCATCTGCAGCCCCTCGCAGACCTCTTTAATTCTGCTGCTCCCAGGTTTTGCAGGATATTGTCTGGATTTGCCTCAAACAACCCAGGGGGCTTTGGAGGAGTCCCTTTTTGGGGAATCCCTCTTTGGAGAAGCGCCTTTTTGGAGGAGGCCCTTTCCCAACAGTGACAGGCACCCCAGTGGTTGGTTGCTCCCAGGTGTTCATCTGCTTTGTACTTTTTGGGCAGATTTTGCCATTTTTTTCTGATCAATTTTAGCTTCCTTGAGTGAGCCCAGATTAAGTACTGGAATACCCTGTGGTTGCTATGGCCATGGACAGCAAAGCAGCCCCCAGAGATGCCCACAGGCCGTTGAGTTGTGTAGGTTGGAAGGGATCTCTGGATGTTCCAACACCCTGCTCAAAGCAGGGCCAGCTGAGGCTGGGTTGCTCAGAGCAATGTCCTGCCTTGTGTAAACCCCTCCAGGATGGAGATTTCATGGCCATCTCCTGGGACATTCCATTTTCCAACTTTCCCAAGCTGGAAACCCCCGGGTTACCAGCAGCATCTCAGAGATCCCCCCGAATGTCCACGCTACAACCATCCTCCCTTTAAGGGCCATTGGGATTTCACACCAAATAAATTGTTTCCAGACTGAAAAAAAAAAAAAAAAAAAAAAAAAAAAAAAAAAAATCACTCCACTGATGCCAGCCACAGCTTTGCAAAGAATGGGACAAAAGCATGAGTTTCTCAAAACCTCCATTAGACTTTATTTAAAAGTTCTTTGTATAGACTTCCTGACACAGAGTCCACAATAAAAATAAAATCCCCACTCCAGCCCGCCCACCTCCCCCCAGATTGCTTTGCTTTGTATTTTATAAAACATATAACATTAGAAGAATGCCAGAGACATTCTACACCACAATTTAAAAATTCGTTAACTGAGGCCTTGGTCCCAACAGTGCATTTGCATTCAGAAACCTTTTTTTCGTTTTCCTCACTAGTTTGGTTGGCCACATACGTTACAAATGCATAGGAGAGATCTAGTTTGTAATCTAATCCAGCAAAAGGAGAAAAAAAAAAAAAAAAAAAAAGGAAGAATGAAAAATTGAACCACTTGTTTATCAGCATTAGCTACTCTCTTACTCAAAGGCTTTCCATGTAAAGTTATGCTCAGTTATGAAAATGATAAAAGCAAGCATGTAACAGTTGCAGTGAAATTATTATGATTTCTTTTTTTTTTTTCTTTTTTTCTTTTTTTTTAATTTGCTGATTTTTGCATTGCCTTAGATAGGCAGACTGCCGGAATTGGAAAGAAAGGGTAATTTGGAAACGTGTTCAGACACAGTAACAATCTGCAATCAGGTAAATACTTCGCAATGTTGAAGCTATACAATATAACCCGGGCACGTGTAGCACTCAGTCCACAAACAGTTTAGCACCATATTGATAGGTCATGTAGCAAAACACTTTCTTCAAGGTTTGCTTCGGAAGTTAAAAGCATGAAATAGTACAGTGCAAGGTAGTCTATACCCTTAGCTTCTATGGGGATAAGGTGGCGACGGCTGATGCTCCTGGCTGTCCCAGAGGTATGTGTTGGCAGGTCGCTGGCTCTATGTTCCTATCGTCGTCACCACGCCAGGGTTAATGTTGCCTGAGAAGGTTTGGTGGAGAAAGAAAATAGATAAGGTTGGGATGCTGGGGAAGGACCAGGGTGGCTGCCAGGACTTGCTGCAACCACTCGGGACTACCTGAGGCCTCGAGGACATCCGTGGGTGCTTACCAGGGACGCAAACTTTTTCACATTCTTTCTGCGTGTTAAATCGGTTCTCATTGCCCCCGCAGCCGCCGTACCAGAACCTGGCGCAGCTCTTGGTCTTGGGGTCGTAGTACCACTTCAGCACGAAGTCCCTGCAGGTCCCCTCTTCCTTCTGCAGCCGGCAGATATCCGTGGCTGCAGAGAAAAGCAGGAGCACCAACGGTCAGCAAGAGGTCTGGGGTCCTGGGCTAAGCACGGTGTTTGCGAAATGCCTGAGAGCAGGGCTGGCATGCAAGGTCAGAAAGGGCAACCACAGCCTAGGCTTTGCCTGGTCTCCTGAGACTAAACCCAGTCTTGAAGTTTGCAAAGAGAAGGGTTTTGGGTGTCCATGCCCAGTGCTGAGCCCCAGGGGATGCATGCATCCACGCTGGGATGGAGCAAAGGCAGCGAGAAGGACGTGTGCTGCAAATCCCCTGGATTTGCAGGAAATGAGTTGGTGGGCGTCAACTGGTTTGCAAGGGAAAAAGTATTTTCACCACCACTTTCCAATTAAAAATAGTGGCTTTCCCTGAAAAGAAGAATCTTGTGTGTGAAGATGCTCCTGGACCTACCGCGTGCTGCCCCGCGGCATCCCAGTACTCTAACTGGAAAAGTGGTGGACAAAATAACAAAGCACCTGGATGTGTTAAATTAAATTGACAACTTAAAAAAAAAAAGTTTATAAACAAGGCTGCACAAGGAGATGGAAAAGCACTTTGTGATATCTGCCCTCAGCACAGCCCACATCACCCATCACATTTCTTCCTGGAAAAAAACTTGTTACCATAGACCTGAGCCAAGCAGGGCCCCGAAATTTCTGATACCACGCTTATTGCTTCCATTTGTCAGAGGCTCTGCTTCAAGCTGCTGGGGTCCAGCAGCCTTTTACCTTTTTTTCTTTTTTTCTTTTTTTTTTTTTTTTTTTTTCCCAAAAGGAAAGATATGCAGAGTACACCAGCAATGAGTGGTCAGGAAATCCATGTCTTGAAATTGCCTTGTGATAGCCTCGTCTTAGGACTCTGCCCTTTGTAACGTGCTACAGGCCACGTTTCAGAAATCAAGGTACTCTGTCCTACCAGAAACAGGGTCCCAAATATCCACGAGAGGACATATGGAAGAGTATAGGGATATAGGGCGAATATACCAAAGGGTGCATTTGCAAGCAAGTTTCTTTGGGGGGGGGGGTCTGATGAGAGGAAAGGCTTGCTAAACCGTTCTAAAGTATTCACAGGAAGAAGCGCACAGAAGATTATCCCCAAAATCCCAACTAGAAAGTAGGTCTGGCAGCAAATCCTAGGAAATAAGAAAACGCTGGTGGCAGGTTTGCTTTGGAGGAAATTGCGGACGGTGCTGGCGGCTGCCCAGCGCCCAGGAATGCTGTAGCCAGCAGGACAGGGGAAGGCAGAAGTTGGTGTCATGGACCCTACACTGACCAGACTCCAGGGACAGACAGGCCCTGCCTAAAACCTCCCTGCTCGTTCTGATTGCATTTTCCCTTTTTTTTGCATGCTGTGAGTGTGGGGCCAAGCAGGTCAAACCCAAGCGGTGGCAGAGGTTTGAGGTAGGGGCTGGGAACGTGCCCTTCTGGGAGAGAAGTGTTGGAAGGGACCCCCCCCCTTGCCTGCTGATGGTTTTGTTTGTTCTGCTCTAAAAGCAGCTTGTTGAAGTCTTTTTTTTTTTTTTTTTTTTTTTAATTTCTGCTTTTCCTAGGAATTTGAAATCAATATTGACCTTCCGATTCAAGCTCTCCTATCAGGATCCTGCAGCCAAAAGCTTCCCCATCCCTTTGGCAGGCTCTTTGCCTTTGGGGTTCAATTTTTTTAAAAATCCTCCTCTCTTCTTTCCTGTCATTCCGGAATACCAAAAGCCAGCAGATGCAAACACAAGGACTATTGCTCCAAACCCTGTGCACCCTCTCATGAAGCCAACCATCCAGAAAACATACAGCTTCTGGAGCGATAAGGCATTTTCTATCTGCAGCACAGGATCTGGGCAGCCCAGCATTTAGACCCTGCTGCCCCCTTTGTTAGTTGCAGTGGCTCTCAGGATCAGCCAAGGCACTGGGAAATTCAACAAATACTTCGGAGGCAGATCTGATTTGCTGGCTTCAGGAAAGATGCTGCGCTATGGTAGCTGAAAAAAAAAATCCCTTGAATCATAACCTTCAGTTTGCCTGTCCTAATATTCACACCGTGCGGGGTGGTGCCACACGAGTGGGGTTTTTAATTCATCCTGCAGAGAAAATGTGTCTGGGCTCCTCAGCTGCACTTACATTTAATTTTGTCATGGTAAAAAAAATATAAAAATCTATAAATCGCAGTAATTAAAGGTTATCAGAGCATTTAAAAGGGTTCCAAGGGGGAGATGGGTCTGGAGCACACCCAAAGAGCCCTGAGGTTTGGGAGGCCAAGGCATTTCTCAGCACTGCACCTGGCTCCGGTCTTTGTAATGGGCTGAACCGAGAGCCCAGCCCAACACCCAGCATTTTAAAAGCTGAGCTGCAAGCTCCTGTGTCTCCTTTTCCACAGTGGATTCAAGCTCTGGTTTAGCAGAAACCAAAAAGAGAAGAAGGAGAAAGCGGTGAATGGAGCGGGGGGACCCTGGCGGGGTGGGCAGAGACACAAGGATCCCTCCAGGGCCCCTCAGTTGCTTTTCTTGACTCTCTGCCCAGGGCAGAATGGCGCCAAGTTCGTGAAATATCAATTTAGCCTGAACAACAGTTGCTGGAAACATCATCAAGGCATGTGATGATGATCAGAAGGGGCTGGACGAGGGGCCGGGGCTAGCAGAAAGGCGTGCCCTCTGGAGAAAAGCACATCAGCGAGGCTTCCCCGCTCTGTCAGGGTGAAACCCCGGTCCAGATTGATGCCCCAGGTTTCTGCACAAGTCTGATTCCTCTTCCTTCCAAAAAGCCCCTGGACTGCAGCCAAATTTGTCCACGATGCCTGTCTGTAGCACTGTGCAATCTCCTTTTGGAGCAGCTGCTGCCCCACCTTCCTGGGGGTAGAAAAGCTGGACCGAGGCTGCACCATGGCCAGGGGCAAGAATCACAGAATCACAGAATCATCTAATGCCCAAGTCTGATTTAAGGAGCCTAAAATCCACACAATAAATGGGTGGGAGGGGGCTTTTTCTAACAGGATTAAAGCCCTGCCCTCAGTACCAGAGCTTGCTTTGCTCCTGGGTTCCCCCCATTTCTTTGCAAAATGCCCTGAAATACCAAGAGAAGAAAGCTTCTATGATAGCAGGGCTTTGCTGCGGTCAGGTTCCCATCCCATTCCTGCTCAGCCAACACAGGCGATTGCAAGTCCCTGCTTTCTTCCCAGCTCCCGAAACCCAGGAGGTTAGAAACGCCTCCAGAAGAGGAGTTCATTGCCATTTTCCCGTGGGCTCCTTCCTCAGCTTCATTTTTTTATCTTTTGCTGCGAAAGGAAAACATCTGCACGCAAGACCCATGCCACGTGGAGTCATTTTCCCCGTGAAGTGTTTTGTATGCAGGCAGTGAAGCATTTGTAGCTTGCACCGTGGCAAGGGCGCAGTGCTGAGTGGTGGCATCGGTCATGCAGCGACAACACGAACTGCTTTGGGACCTGCAGGTCAGTGACCGCACTCTTCTCCCGAAATCCTGCACGTGATTTTGCTGCTAGCTGTGGTTTGCACTCGGATCGTGCAAATATGACAGCCCCTGGGGTGAGACAAGGCATGCAGGCAACTTGCTCATGCAAAGCAGGTGGTGGGGCATGGTCAGGTCAAGGAGCAGATGAAAACCAAGTCTGTGCTGCTGGTGATCTTGTGCTGGACAAGCTCAGATGCGTGCTATGAAATGATGAAGGTGAAGTAATGGATTTGCTTTGTTTTATGGTTATTTTGTGTACGTGTTACCTGATGATAATCTTTTCTCAAGGGGTGGCTGCTTGGCTTTCTCAGCTGCTGCTGGAGGAAAAAGTGTGTGGGTTTGGTTTTTAAATGATGTTTTCTCTCTGATGCGAAGATTATTTGAAAACACGATACAATGCAAAAGGATTAACCCCCACGTGGTACTTACATGGTTTCAAGCATTTGCTAATGCACTCAGCTTCGGTCTCAAATCTATTGGCATTACCAGCGCAGCCACCATACCAACCCTGGCTGCAGATCTTGTGTTTGTAGTCAAAGAACCACACAACCTGATAGTCCTTGCACTGCATGCCCATGTCAAAGTCCAGCAAGCAAGGGTCTGCCAAATCTGCATGTCAAAAGGTGCAAAGGTTAAATGATCCCGAAAGGGTTAAAAGCTGAAAAAGGAAAGAGATCCAGGAAAGGGAAAAAAATAATAATAATAAAAGAAATGAAGCATTTAAAAATGCCAGAAGCCAAGGGGGCTAGATCAGCCCATGCGGGTGGCATCTGATGCTCCGCCCCAATGTGGGCCTCGCAGAATTTTGTCGACCCACGATTTCTGCCCACCCCCCCTTGCTAAGCACCAACCCAGCGTGTCCCCAAGCCCCTGCACCGGGGTGGTGCAGGCAGGATTGGGCCTTCACACAACTCCCCCCTGTCTGCTTCCAAAGCTCTTTGCTTGGCTCTAACTTTAGTTCTTAAGTGTGCTTACTTTATCTTTAAAGGCAAGCCACACCTGGTAGACTTTAGGGCTTGATGAGGATTTAAACACGTGTTCCTTTCCTGCCCAGAAATGATAACTTGAGGCCCAAATCCCACAGTTTTTATTAGCAAAGGCCATCCCTGCGAGCAGCTGCTTTGCCTATATAAGGATGCCAGAATCCGGGGCTTCCTTCGAGGTCTGTTAGATTTATGCACAGGTTTCTCCTGTTGCACAGAGAACTAGAGAAGACTCAGTTAAGCGGCCTGTCCCCAGTGCCCTGCTCTGTTTAATATCCTCAGCCTGCTGAAAAACAGCAGATTAACAGCACCATCCTTGGAGGCCTTCCTGAAATGTTTTCCCCCTACTGCCAGGTGCCATAAATCCTTGGGCAGAGGCATTTGCTGCAAACAGGTCACGAAAGGAGCCGAGATGGAGAGGTTTTGCGTTGACAGACCCACACAGAGCTACACCTTTTCTCCACAGGGCAGGCAGATAAGAGGTTAAGCAAAGCCATGGAGGGGTGAGAGTCGCTTTGAGGGGACAAGCCAGGGGACAGTGCCACCACGCATGGGTGGCACCTTGCACCAGGGGCCACTTGGAGCATCATAGCAGTGGTGGAACAAGTGCCAGGATGCAGATGAGATGAAATGAAATAAGATGTTCCCTGCTCCACCAGTAATTTGAGACCCATCCCAGACCTCCACCCGCTGCTCAGCGCATTTCATGCCCAGCTTCCCAAGCTCCTCATGAAGAAAATCAGCCACAGTACAAGCAAAAAAAAAAAAAGGTGAATATATGGGGTTGAGGGATGAGTCTTAGATGCCAGATCCACATCCAGATTGGTGACAGTGATGGCTTTATGGAGGCTACAGACCTTTCCAGATCTGTGGCGGAAGGGCATGTAAGAGTATGACTGTGCATTACAGGGCAGATGTAAGGAGCCTGGTGTCAACAAATGCCATGAGACAATGCTTTAACAGTTACAGTGATTATGGGTTACTAACGAGGGTTAATGTGATTATCAGCAGAGAAGGACCTGACTGCTTGCTCATTAGTGGTTTACTGTGATGAGCCACTGATGGCAGGGAGTAACCTGGTGGGACGCTGTCAGCAGGCCAAATCCAAGGATTGGACACTGGCTGTCGGTGAAGGCCTTGTGTGTTGAATGAGGGAGCCAAGACCTATTCTTTGTGGTAAATCAGGAGAGATGGGGCAAGCAGGAGCATGTTTCATGTCTACAGCTACGTCTCTGTGCACTGGGTGGGCCATGGGGCACAGCGTGTCCCTGGGGAGAGGCCAGCACCTGGGCCCTGTCCCATCTCCTGATGACGGGACCTGGTCTGAGTCCTCCATGAAGCTCTTAGGGCCTTCTGCAGGCTCTGGAACCTGCGTGGGGCTGAGGCCTCAGACAGGGAGCCAAGGCTGTCATCCAGATTCCTTGGTCCTAGCGGGGCTACACTTGCTCTGCGAAGGTCCGGGTTTGGGATCCGGCAAGGGGAAGACCAGTGCCAACAGCCAGGATCTCCATGGGGTTCCCACCAGAGCCCCCCAGCCTCACTACTCACCGCTCTCAGGCCCTTCCAGCGGCTCAGCGTTCATCATCATGTTGGCCAGGGACACCTTGGGCTGCGCTGGGGTCTCTGGGGAGGGCAGAAGGAGCTGTCAGCCAAGTGCAACCAGATCCTGCAACAACACCCTCGGGGAGCCCCACCACGGGCAGGAGCGGGGCCGGCCCCACCGGCAAGCCAAGGCACAGCCGTAAACAACCCCCCTGGCCCCAGCTCCAGCACCGGGAGCGGGGGACACACAAGCTGCAGGAGTCAGGCCTGGATCTGTTTACCCCAGCACATACATTTTTCAGAAATGTTTATTGGATGCAGCTGACAGGATGAGTAATCCACCGCCGCCTGGCCGCGCCGGGATGGTTCGTGTTGCTCGCCCCAGCCGGCAGCAGCGCTTGGTCAGGCTCTTAGTGGCTACGGAGGGAACCCACCAGGCTCTGCTTTTGGTGGCCACGGCTCTCCCCACAGCATGGGCCTGCACAGGGGCTCTGGAGAAGCAGCCATGGCCTTACTGTAGCCAGATTAGCTTTGCTCCTCCACTCTTAGAGAAGGCAGAAAACCACAGCATGCTCCAGGGGAACAGAGAGGCCATGATGGATCTTCTCCTGCTGTCCTGCAGCCTTCAAGGATTTGTGCATTGCATAAAGGCTTTTAGAGAAGCTGTGACACACTCCTGCCATCACAGCCTCACAGCCCTCTGGGAACTGTAGTTGAGGATTGTCACTGAGGGGGATAAAATCCCTTGGGGTGGAAAGCAGATCATGGTTCATATCGCAGCACGCCCCGCCTGATTGCACCATACCCTTTGCATGGGGCTGGGCACCACTGCCTGCCCAATCTGTTTCCATTTGAGATGTACGCTATAGGAAATGCAGCTTCACTGGGCACCGAGGGCTCTAAGTCAGCACATGCAAATGTTCCTTCTACAAACTGTTGTATTTTCACAACATTTTTGTGGGCACATTTATTGCTTGCGAAGGTAAGAACCTTCAGACCTGATCCAAACGTGCTGAAGCCATTGGAAAGGCTCCCCACGGGCACTGGAGGAGGCTCCGAAGTGCCAGAATGAGCCAGATGCACCACTGGCAGCACCAGCACAAACTTTACCACACCAGCCGGCCAAGGCACCTCTACGCCAAGCTATTAAAAAAAAATAAAATAAAAAAATTTTTGGCTTTGTCTTATATAGCAAGTTTTGGCCATGCCAAAGGGTTTGGTGAGTTTCACATGTGATCTCTGCACATGGAGCTTGGATTCCCAAAAGACTAAGCCCACCATTTAATCCCTTCTCTATGCCTTTTTTGGATAGTGTAGTATGCAAAGCAGATAGGTGGCTATGGAAATAGCTGTCGGAGAAACAGCTTTTCTTGCTTATTTTGTAATCATGCTGGACTGAATTTACTCTGTTTTAACCCAGTTTGACTCCTATTATTAATTACTGCAACGCTGTCTGGACCCCACCAAGACCCATTGTGCAAAGCCTTCTGCACGCACAATGAGACAAACACCCCTCTGGGACTGGCTTTAATTTTCCCACAATCTGGGTCAATTTTACACCACCAAAGTGTCAACTTGCATTTGCCAAAGAAACACATCCATGGCGTTTCACAGCCAGGTCCTGCCGCTGGGACAGAGGATACCAGACATGCAGTGACACAACTGAGCACTGCCAGGGCTGGGATCACTGGTACTGAATGGTTCCCCATCCCTTACACATTTTTTCCATTTATTTTTTTTGTGTCCAGTATCTTAATGTGAAAAAAATAAATGTTTGTTTTCACCAAGAGGTACTTACTTGTGCTGAATGTGCCTGTGTAGGTTACTTTGGGTTGGGATTTCAGGTAGCCAGTGATGACTACAAGGTATTTCTGTCCACCTCGGAGGCCTCCAATGACACGCTCAGTGCCGGTAAGGTTTTGTTTCAGCACAAGAGAATGGTCGTGAGCCAAGGTGATGGAGAGATCAAATACGTAGGCGTTGTGTGGCTCGGGGCTGGCCCAGCGCAGCCTGGCGCTGTTCTCGGTGACATCCGTGATCTGGATGTCGCTCGTCTTTGCTGCAATTCAGAATAAGAAGCAGCACTGAGCAAGGACGTGAAGAGGAAAGGTCTCAAGGAAAGGTGTCTCAGTGCTGCAGGAACTGCTTTTCAGTCCACAGCAAATAAATCTGTAGTGGTCGAATCCCCCTAGTGCACTGCAGGGAGGCTTTTTTTCATGGCCTAGATAAAGATCCGAAAGCAAAGCCTGCCTAAGATCCAACATAACCTTACATGGGTCAAAGAAGCTGTTAGGGAAAGGTTTTTCTGCTATGGAGGAGCATTGGATGAGGCCTTTAGAAACACTACTTGGAAGCAACAATGGAATAAGAAATACCCAGAAACTCCTGTTCCCCTCAAGCTGATGAAAGCATTGACCTTGTGAAAGCTGTTTTCACATGGATGTTTAACATTGCTGGTTAAGCATCCCCCTGCTTTAACAGATGTTCTCTGTTACTTTGTCTCGCGCACAGCTGCCTGCATCCCCTCGCAGAAGAACATGGGAAGGCTCCTTTACGTGAGATGCACTCTCATGAAAGAGCTTCACCATTCCCCAAAAGGTCCCCACACTGGTTCAGTGATGAATGAACTGCAGCTATTTATATTAGCTGACAGAGAATTCAAACAACCCCATCGTGTGAACCACCATAAATAGCAAAACTTAGCCAGGGGAATGAAAACACTGAAAGCAAATGGGACACACTAGAAAGAGAAGCGCTCTGTCACTGTATTGCTGAGCTAGCCAGCAGACGATGGATTGTCCCGTTCTTAGACATGCTTGTGTTTTGCCTTGAGGCATCCAGCCCCTGACCTGGTCTTTGGGCAAACTTTGCAACACAGATGTTGACAAAGCCTCAACAACCCCACCCCAGCTCAGATTTCCAGTTCTGCCCCTAAAAATTTCTTTCTGCAAGCACAATACTTGTCCTCCCGGTGATGATTTCCCATCAGGATCATCCTCCCGGGGAGGAAGAAAAGATACAACTCACTACGGCACAGAGAAGCTCAGACAAAGGAGAGGCACGGCTCGCATGGGGACAGCCTTTCACGTACCGCCTTGTCTTCTCCTGCCGCTTGCTGCTGCAGCCGTGGTGCTCGCCGTGGTGCGGCTGGTGGCTTTGGTGTTGGCCGCCGTGCTTGCTGCGCTCTGCGTGGTGGTGTTCATCTGCACCGTGGTGCTTGTGGCAGTCCGGGCTGTGGCTCTGGTCTGGGCAGTGGTGCTGGCAGTGGTGGTCCTGGCACGGGCGTTGGTGCTGGCAGCAGGCTTGGTGCTGGTACTTAGCGTGGTGCTGGTGCTTACAGTTTGGCTTATGGTCACGTTGGGTGCCGCATACCTATCGGAGCAAAAGCAGCTGATATGTCTGAAGTGCTATATAAGCAGAATTTTGGAAGTCTGGGGGAGCTAACATAGAAACCAGTGGTAATATCCCCCGTGAGGTCAATAGTCTGTCAGCTTTGGGTAAGCTCACAGCCAAGCAATGAAAACACTGCAGGAAAACACAGGAGAGCGCTGCCTGTCACTAGGGGCACAGATCTGCCTGCACAGCACCCATTGGAGTGAATTCAGCAGATAGACACTTCTGCAGCTTGCCTCATTCCAAGGGACTGGACCTTCAAAGCTAGGACACGTGCCAGCAATGAGTGGGGCTTGGTGACATAAGCTTTCACTTATGTTTATAAAGTACAAGGGTATATTCTATGGTAGATCCTGAATATCAGAGAGTCCATGGCAGACCAACCTCTGGAAACAGTTCTTTGAGTTGAAAAGCCCAATTTAATAATTATTTCTGGAAATCCTGACCTGCTTGATGACAATAGCATATGGCTCCTTCATATCCTTCATACGTAAATAAACATGAAGTTTAATATAAATTTAAAATATGTGTGCACTTTTCTGCTTTTCCTAGTAGATAAATCTCTTGCTCTTTTGATACAGGCTGTTAGCACAGCTCATCCTCTTGCAGACAAACCACTACTTACACTGCTTTATGTCCAGCATGTCCAGGGCTCTTGGCTAGCTGATTGTTCTGGAGCCACTCACACTGCTTCCTTATTTCTGGAGACAGGTAGAAAGCAAAGTCGCCTAAGGGAGAGAGGCTGGCATTAAACACTGGTGTTGAGGACAGTGGTCACCTACCAACAGTGCTCTACGTATATTTCTTTCTGAATAAAAAAAACTCTTCTCTCTTTGCTTGCTCCTGTTAAAAGCTATGGATTATCTCTTGATGTTTGGTGTGGTCCGTGCAGCATCCTGGGCAGGGGGATTTGTTATTCCAACACACAAACATGAGAGCAGTAACTACAAGATACTAGAGGGCTTTATGTCTTAGCCTGTTGCATGTAAACAGCATTCTCATAGCAAAGCACTTCCAACCACACAGCATTTTTCTGAGAGTTGGAAGTTTCCAAGACCTCTGTAAGCAGTACTGGAAAAATCTGGAAAAAAATGGAAAAATCAAAACGAGCAAACCTAAATATTTATCTGCAGGGAAAGATGTGCATACATTGGTTTCTTATTCTACTGCAAGACAAGCTGAGATTCAGATTTTCAAGGTAGTCTGCATATCCCAAACATGCTGATGTTGTTTATCCCTGAGCAAAGAATCCTGCTTGTCTGGTCCCTAAATCTGCATAGAGCAACTCCAGATCTCTGCCTGAGATAGCCAAATGCCTGCTGGACATGGCATTTAAGCTGAAACTGGGAAGAAGGATTTGTTGGGTACTCAGGGAGCTCAGGGGAGGAGTGCTAGCAGGCTGATGGTCTGCAGAGGACCAAGAGCCCCAGCAGAACCAGACCCTATTTACAGACTCTGATGGATCAACAGACTAAAAGGGTGCATGGGATGGGATGGGGAGGCCAAAGAGACCCCCAAAAATAGACAGATTCAACTAGAGGGACCTATGAGCAGCAACAAAATAGACCAAACAGTACAGAACATATGAAAGGAGACTATCACTTCAATGGGACCCACTGCCCAAAGAGGTGGTCATGCCAGAGCCCACCCAACATACAGGCAGGTGGGCCCAGCCTGGCACACCGAGGTCATACGTTGCTCCTTCTGCAATATTTTGGCTGCAGGATGTTTTACTTACTTCTGATAAAAGATGGCAGCAGTCTCCCAAAGCGGAGTAAGGTCTCTTCATGAAGCTCTCCTGGTTTGTCAACCAATTTGAAGAACACATCATGTGGCTCACTAGCTAGGCTGTAGATATTCTTGACATCCACCTTCCTGCCAATGCCCAAGACAACGAAGAAGTACCCTTTGCATTTTGCAGAAATTACAGCCTTCTGCAAGTAGTCAAGTTCTGCTTTTTTCATTTTTCCAGTTATCATCAGAACTATGACTTTTAGATCCCGAGGGTTTGGTGCACTTTCAAAAATATGAGCCATCGTGTGTTCAATTGCATTTCCCATAGCCATTGTGCCGTAGAGCTGGGTCATTTGATTGTTTAAGTAATTAATAATCTTCTCTTTGGATCCATAATCAGTTAGTGAAAACTCTGTTTTCACTGGTGGGAAGCTTGAGTTGGTTTCGTGTTCATAAGGAGCTTGCTGGAGAACTGCCACTCTTGCGTGGTGATGAGATATTTTTGGCTCAGAGCTGATTTCCATGTTACTTATGAGGTGGGAAACGTACTTCCTCATCTCATTGAACTGCAGAGGTGTGGTGGACTCCGAGCTATCGATGATGAAGGCCACGTCAATGTCTACATCTGTCGGGGCTGCCCGTCTATCTCTGAACACAGGCCTCTGACTACCATAACCACAGATGGGATCAGGTTCACACACATCTAGGGAAGAAATACAGCAGGTTTCACTTGGAGGAACCAAAGATAACCCTCCCTTGTCACTATTAAAATCTGTTGTTTCATATGAAACACTATCAAGCCATGTACATTCACCACTCCATTACGTGATAACAAATCATTTCATCCCAAAATACATTTAGTTGTGCACGTAGTATTTTTTCATGTGCTCTTTTGTCCAAAGACATCCCAGAAGCTCTCCGTCATAAATGGCAGAAGGCCATATTTTAGAACTATTAGTATTTGGGCTGTCAGAATGGTAACAGGCCAAAAACAGAGCTTCTCTTCACAATGTGGAGAACACCCATACTGAACAGTGAGCCTCATTCACAACGCCAATGTTTTCTGCTCAACCCAAGAGTACAAATCCCTTGTCTTCAGCAACAAAAGGCCTGAATTCCCACTGGGCTTCCCTTCTGCACCACTGACAACCAACTGCTGCGCAACCAGAAGGATCTGGCACGGTCTAGAGGGGAAATTGGATGCTTTACCCAGACAAACGTGACAAGTCAAGAGCCTCCGGATAGTTTCATTCAGCTGGCTGCCACTGGCTGGAAGAACAATTGCATGTCCAACTGCTGTGTTGTTGATCTGGTTAGATGCAAACAAAAAAACATGGTGTTAGTAATGCTGCCTTGGGTTATTTTCAGCTCAAAGTAGGGGAGGGCAATCTTGTGGACAACTCTAAGGGATTTTCTCTACCCAGCATGCTGTTTTTTGGAGGAGCCTAATACACTTGATGTCAGTTAATGGGACTAGTTTAGACCTAAAAAGTCCCACCAAAAGGTTCAAACACTTGAACCAGTGCTTGATATGCTGGGTATTTTTGGTGCTTTAAGTCTCTGTACCTCAGCTCTCCCTCTACTAAAGATGCTACCACACTTCTAACTTCCCACACTTTGCCTTTCTGCATCGGTCAGATCTTTCTCACAGTGGGGACCATCTTTTCTTCTATTTCATACATTGGCACACTGGAGCCATGGTCTGGGAACCAACTGGCTCGTTGGAACATCACTAGTGCTTTGCACCAGGCATTTTGGATTTCTCTGCTAATAGACATGCTGGATGCGTTTGCACAGCAGTGCTTTCTCAGCACTAAACAGGCCTGTAGAAGCCAACCAGCATCCAACAGATAAAAGCCATTGACCTCCCAGGGAACCGGGCTGGGGTCATAAGCAGAAAAGGAAAGAAAAGGTGAACGGCTCTAACCTCCAGAGCTCTCTCGAGAGCCGCGTCCTGCCTGCTGGTGAGGAACACGGGAATGACCCCAGCGTCATAGAGCTTCAGCACGGCGTCGTTGAGCTGTGGGGAGGCTCTCGTCTCCCCGTTGCTGAAAAAGACTGCCACCTTCCTCATTAGGAACCCACTTCGGGCACGCTTGAAGGTATTCCTGGCCACAAAAGACATGGCTGTCTCGAGGCTGCGTGGCTTTGTGGTGAGGGTTGCCTGGAAGTTTTGGATCTGCTGGAGAAGGGTTGATTTCTTCCTGGCATCAGCAAAGCGGATCTCTGTGGTGACCTCGTTGTTGTAGGTGACCAGGGCCACCCGTGCACCCCGGGGGCAGTTGCTTTCAGCAATGGTTAAGTTGTTGACCACCCTGAGCACGGTTTGCTTCATCTTGTTGAAAACATCCCTCCCAACACCTGAGGAGGTGTCGATAGCGAAGGCCAGCTCAGTTGGGAAGACAGGGCACTCCTTGGGACCTGCCAGAAACATGTGTTGGGAACAGAACGTGCCCCAGACAATTGTCAGGGTCCAAACATCCTCAGTGGAAGTCAATCATTCATACCACATATGTGGGCAGAACAATTCTGGCATACAATCACATCAGGGTTTAATGTACTGAAGGTGACTTACCATAGCAGCAAGCTGTGGAAAAGAAAGGGGTGGGGGGGAATAAAAAATCAGTTCAGTCAGTGCCATTTATGTAACATGACTGTCAGACAAGGGTAGCAATGGGGTATTAGCAAGGCAGTGATGTACTCACGGCATTTGTCTTTGATGTTCTGCACAAGATCACATTGCTTTAGAAAATACAATGAAAAGATTGTTAGAAAGGGAAAAAAATAAACAACAAAATAATATTTCAAACTAAGACAGAAACAATGCTACACTTACACTTAAGGTTCGTCCTTTGTCACCTTTAAGTCCCTGTTAAAAACAAAAAATAATAATTGTGCAACGTGTATTTTCAGGGTGTCCCATGAACCCAGTTGGAATGACTGTTTAACAACGGATCATGAAGAAGTTAAGGGAAAACCTGCCTGTTTTCAGTTTGGTTTCTTGGAACAGGGAGAACTATTTTCTTCCTTCCTTATTAATTGTGCTAGATTGCAAGTCAGATCCTTCATGCCAGAAACGTCACTCTCCTCACATTGGCTGTAGAGTGAGATGCATACCTCCTTGAAGGGTCAATGCCTCTGAAGTTCCCAGTTACCCAGGGGATTTCACACCCACCTTATGATGGCTATGGGCACAGGGACAGCTTTGAAAAATTAAGCCCAGACAAGGGCCGCAGACTGGGGTGAGACAACCAAGGTTTCTCTCCTTGCCTCCCTCCATCCTGACAGCACTGAAGGATGTGACACAAGGTCAGGAGGTGACACAAAGAAGGAGCGTTATCTCTGCAGGATGCCACCTACAGTGGGGATAAATCACTTCTGGCCCTTGGTCAAGAGGCCCATTTGATGAACACCCTGATAAGACACCTCCAACAGCAGGAGGGTGAGGAATAAACCTAGCTGAGGCCAAAGCCAAAAGGGGCATTCAAGATGCTGTAAGTTCATGAGCAAGGCAAGCCAAGTAATCTTGGCCTCTAGGGTGCTAGGGAAACAGATTTCTTCCATGAAGAAGTACTTACTGCTTTTCTTAGAAAATTAAGATCTGACATCTTCCTAGGAGGAAGTTCTAAGTGGATCATAAAGTAAAAAGGATTTTAGCCAAGGTGCAGTTAGCAGGAGATAGAAGTGGGCATGATTTTCAACTCCTGGCACCCACGGGGACCACTGTGTTTCTCAGAGAGGCAGCCAGGAGGCTCTCCGGGGGAAAAGCCAGAGGCTTCCCCCGCAATAAAATAAGCACTTACAGATGGTCCAGGGTATCCAATCTCTCCTTTCTGGCCAGGTGTCCCAGGATCTCCAGCATTTCCCTAGAAAGAGAACAGAGAAGTCCTCTCCATGAGTGTCTGCAGGAGGACTTGCAGGAGCTGGGGGAGAAGTACAAATCTTTCAGGCCATTCATGTACAGGGGAAAAAATGTGCCACAAACTTACTCTGCGGCCTCTGTTTCCTTTAGGGCCAGGGCCTCCAGCACCACCTCGGTCACCAGGTCCACCCTGGGTGGGGAAAAACAGAAAAGGTAGCTCTAAATCTGTACAAGTCCTTAGGTCACGGAGACATTGTTTGGAAAATGAGCACTTAGTTCATGGGCTGCACCGTACCTTGGGGCCTGGGTAGCCTATGAAGCCACGTTCTCCCTGAAAGAAACATAAGTGTTTATTTGAATACAGGGTTTTGGAAAATTAACCTGATAATGCAGACAGATTAACCTCCTCCTTGGAGATGATATACAGAGGCATAACCAGGACAAAGGCAGAGGGGATGGATTTGAAGAGTCTTGCCTGATTTTCTCACCAGGCTACACTCAGGGATAATTTTTGTCCCTGAATAGAGCCTCTCTGAGTTCACCTAGGCTCTGCCCTTGTCCATGTGCATAAAACTAGTTCCTTGCCCATGACAACTCATGTCGGTAGATGGCCGTGCTGAGCAGATACATACCTTTCTGCCCTGGGGACCCGGGCCACCAATTCCATCTCGGCCATCATCACCCTAAAATGGGAAAGCAAATGGCATTAGTATGCAGTCATATGTGACTGGCTTAAAGTGACATCAAGAGGAAGAATTCATTGATGCCGCAGGCCCTTGAAAAGCCCTTCTAAAGATAAAATTATTTTTATTATATTTATTAAAAATACAAAAATGTGGTGCTAAAACTACAAATATGAATTGAAGCCTACTTAGCATACATGTGCAAAGTGTAAAACCATGTGGAAGTCAGCAATAGGGAGCAGGCTGGGACCTTCAGCCTTGAAGGTGTGAGTGCATGACCACGCTTACCATCTCTCCTCGTGGGCCCTGTTGTCCATTTGGCCCTTTGGGTCCAGGGTTTCCAGGCTCGCCCTGAAAAAAAGGCATCTGTTCAAGCATGTGCTGAAACTTTAGGCAAATCTAAGCCTTCCCCACCCCATCAGCACCAGTTTCTTTGCACAGACCTCTCTGTTCAGTGAAACAGGAGCCTAAAGGAGCAGCCAGAGCATACACCTTGCTCTAGTTCACACCATGCAAGCCAATGGAGATGAATTAAATTTGCCCCAAGATGTTCATCTCCAGTATTATTTAAAGCCCATTCCTATCCAGAATAGGATACTTCTCATTGCTGTTTTAGTTGCTGATGTCCACAGCTCATGGAGACATACCTTTCGTCCCAGGGGACCAATCCTGCCCCGCTCTCCTGGGGTTCCTGGTGGCCCACCACCAGCCTGGAACAGAAAGAGGGGGAGGCACATTAGCAACATGTCCATAAAACCGTGTGCCTGAAACTACTGAATTGAGTCACTGTATAAATTGTGTATTGACTACTAGGGCTGGTGCCTCTCAAAGCACTGTAGGAAATTCAGAAGTCTAATTCACGGTTAGGAAATGCTGAAGGACCTAGTCAACTCACTGCAAATAGCAGCAGCAACCTGTATCAGGATTTCAGGATATGGAAATGCAAGACATCTGGTTTTATGGCCATGAGCCTTGCTGGGGCATATGGCCAGAGGGAGAAATGAATGGTTGGGGCCCTCATAGCTATACTCTGGCCTCAAAGGCAGGCGGGTGTCACGGAGGATGCCCTGCCAGTTCCAGTATGTTCATCATCCTGAAACATCACAAACCATAATGGGCCATACCCCGAAGTCCTGACCCCTTTATGGTTGCTTTAACTGCCTTTTCTGTAACTCCCAATCTAGAAATCTTTAGCATAAGTAGAGAGGGAATCGTACTGGAAGGGTGTGCTACATGAGAGTGAAACTGAGCTGGAGCCCTAGGGGGTAAATTGGGAAGATAAATAGGCTGTGTCTTATCATTCTCAGCAAGATTTTCTTGCTGAGCACCATTGGGTCCGTGTCTGGGAATGAGCAGAAGGATTTACCCTGGGCCCAGGAACGCCTTGCTCTCCTCTTATGCCTGGTGTGCCGAGCTGGCCAGGGGGACCCTGTGCAGGAGGAAAGAGACAGTGTCAAAGCACATGGGCAGAGACACACCAGCAATGCAAGAGACCGCAAGGGAAAATAAACATTACAGCACCCGAGAGATGGTTTCCAAAGACGTCACACTTTGGGTGTTGTGAGTGCAGTGTTGCCCACCCATTCCCAGCAGTTCACACTGCCGAGACCCTTTGAGGACGCAGACATGACGAGGTAACACAAAGTGTCACCACACAAGATGTAAATTTTGCCTTCCTAGGCCTGTCCGCTCACTGACCTGTGGCCCTCTCATGCCTTGTTCTCCAGCCGGCCCGTCCTGACCAAGCGAGCCCTTGGTACCCTTAAAGCGCAAAACAGGACAAAGCGAGTTAGCAAGGGGGGACGTGGCAAGGGGCAAGGGATGTCGGGGCACGGGAAACTGCTCTATGCCACACAAAGGGCAGAGAAGAACAGTTTTTATTTATTTATTTTGTAGAATGAAGTTTACAGCAAAGAACAAACACAGAAATGGAGGGGAATCCACCTCCTGCAATCAATGGGCATAAATCCACAGATTCCCTTTATGCTTTGGCCCCGTCAGCTGCCCTGCTGGCATTGCAGTCCCTGGCCAGGGAAGCATCCATCCCAATTCTACTGCAGCGGGAGGGAGGACAAACACTCACCTTAACTCCTATCGGTCCCCTGCGTCCTGCCATGCCCTGCGAGCACAGAAATGATGGGATGTGTTAGGCAAGGACGCAAGCTTTCCCCTTCCTCATATTCTCCTGGTCCCATAGACAGGCAGGAGTGTGTGTTGTGCCACTGCTGAGGGACTGGTGGCAGCAAGGAACACATCCCCAGGCTTGGGTTTTGCTCCAGTTTGGTTCTTGCCTTTTAAAAATTAGTAGCTAAATGTGGGTGTGTCCACCAGAGCAAATCAGATGTAGCCCCACTGGTCTCAGCAGAGTTACTCCGGTGGGAATAAAATCAGAATTTGACCTTAAAAGTCTATAAAAGCCAGCTAACCACCAGGCATTTTCCTTTTGAGTGTGACTTTTTTTTTCCCTTTTTTGTTTGTACTCCTAAAATTGCAGAACAAAACGCATGGGAAGGCAGGAGGGAAGAAGTTACTGCCCAACAAATCTCAGCTCACCTTCCTCCCGACTCCGCCGTCTTGGCCACTCAGCCCCACAGGTCCAGGCTCTCCCTAGCGGAAAAGCAAAATGGGTGAGAGCCCTGAGATGAGCAGGCTCACATCTCAAAAGCTAAGTCCTTTCACACCTGCACAGAAAGTACTCGATATTCTGGTAAGGATGGAAATCTTTCTAACAGCAGAGGCTCTCCATCAAGATGCTGAGCTAGCTCAAGCTGACATTTCCCTTCTTTAGGAAATTCCTTCTGACATTTTAGGATGTATTTTAATTCTGGACTGACCCAAAAACAAGTCAGTTTTGAAATTTTCCCAGGTAAGTGTGTTCGTTTTTTTTCCCCACAGGTTTCAGGTGAATCAGGAAGCCCAGGTTTGATAATATCCAACTGTTTTTCAGTACTGATACATAACAGCATATGAAGTTAATTTCCAAGTACAAACTTGTTCTCAGGGACAAAGAGGCTTTGGAAAAAAAAAAAAAAAAAAAACTTTTTACACAAAACATCATCTAAACTGATATCTTCCCAGAGGAAGTTTTGATTGTAAACCAACAATATTTTCCAACAAAATATTCCTTTTGAACAGGCATGATGAATGTAAGAATCTTGCACCTTTTGGGCAGCATCCTTTTCTCTTACTTTCTCTGTTTCATCCCATTGTAAAAAAATTAAAAAAAAATAATAATAATTAAAAAAAGACAGCAAAGAAACTTTACCATTAGTCCAATTTCACCCTTTTGGCCTCTGATTCCCCGTTGAGTATTATCAGCTCCTGAATCTCCCTGAAAGCAAGAGAGTGATGAGAAACAGCTGTGTGAGTGGGACAAGAAAGTCAGACATCGTAAACTGCTGTTGTAGCTCAGAAACAACATTTCTTTTCTTTTTTTCATTTCTTTTGACAGAGCTAGGTGAAATCTGTAATTCTGGTGGGTTTAGACAGATGCAGCTTTTCAGCTGAGAACTAACAATATCGAAAAAAGAAGCAGAAGAGGGTTTTTAATATATTGAACCCGTGATTGGCAGCTTGGTGTCAAGAGGCACGTGTTACCCCTATGCTATCTGTATCAGTGCCAACACATTTTGGTGCCACCTTGCCATAAAACTCTTGCACCAACAGAAGATTTTGAGTTTGCAGATCCATGAATTGCATCCCAGTCTGCCAGTTTGCCTCTGGGCACCGCTTGTAGAAACCCCCCCAGTTCCAGGGACTATGGGGCAGGAAGTCTTCGTGTGCCCTCAGCTGCTTGCAGGGGATCCCCAGGGCTGGCAGCAAGTGGGGAAAATGAAGAAAATGCCTCAGCAATAGTTACCGGGTCTCCACGGAGCCCACGGTCTCCCCGTTCTCCTCGTTCGCCTTTGGCCCCCTTGTCACCCTGTGGGAAAGGAGGAAGGGTTAGCGAGCGGCCCCTGATGCCACATCCCCCCAGCCCCCAGGGGCTTTCCACCCTCCCTTTAGTCCATTATAAGCGTAAATATGATGGAAACCTACCCTCCTGCCAGAGAATCCCTTCTCTCCAGAGGAGCCGGGCAAGCCTTTGTCTCCCTGCAAAATAAAAAATGATTTAGAAGAGTGTTTGCCACTTCCAGGGCCCTGCCAGCAGAACACCTCTCTATAAAGAAAAATGCAATTAAAATGACTGACCTCTTCTCCGTCAATGCCATCCAGACCTATTTCTCCCAGCTCACCCTGCAGAAGAGAGGCAAGGGGCAAAGGTTCACCAAGGGAAAGGGGAGCCGGGGTGGGGGGACGGATGCTGATGCACCCAGACCCTCGTGCTCACTGCTGTGGCATGGGGAAATAGCTCCGTACCTTCTCTCCTGGGAATCCCCGAGAGCCCTAAAGAGATTAAAAAAAAAAAAAGGGAATTAGGGCATTGCTGCCTTCTGTGGGTGGTGGTGGGGAAGGGCGCAGAGCCAGGGGTGGCTGCACGGGGTTTTCCCGTCCTGCTTTTCTCCTGCACGAGCCTTCTTCTTCAGCTGCCTCCCAGCCACTTGTGCCAAGGTAAAATATATGCATCCTGGCTTTTAGCCAGCTGATCCAACAAAAGAGTCTGTTCCTTAGCCATAACTCTTTCTCCACAAATAAATTACTTAGATTACCGCTGACTTTTCTCTCTCCCTACGCCCCTTCTTAAATGAATCCAGACCTCAGGGGCAGGACAGAGCCTCAGCTTAGTCCAAGGCTGGACAGCTTTTTAAAGACTCAGTAGCTCAGCTGCAACTGATGGGCTCGGCCCATGCACTCCCCTGCTCCCTGCCAGAGGATCCTGCTGTCGGAGCAAACGGTAGGAAATATCACCTTAACATTGCTGAATGCTACCCATAAATATTACGTGTTTCACCACCTTTCATAGCTTGTGGTGCAGCTGCTGCCTGAAGCTTTGCCCGAGGATCCCCTTTAAAGCAGCAGCCCTGGATCACGCAGGCTCCTTCCAAACCTACCTTGGTTCCTCTGTGCCCGGGGCATCCCTGGAAGCCCTGTGTCCCGTTCATTCCTGGAGGTCCACGCTCACCCTGTGGCACGGAGGGGAAAATGCAATGGTCAGGGCTCCCCTGCTGCACGGGGTTCTTCTGCTACATGCATGTTTTGGCAAGCGTGCAAAGTGGTTTGTCCCAACCCATGCATGTGGAAGCACTGCATGACAATAACAGGAGCCAAAAGAGCATCAGGTTTTGGGGGGTCAGCACCCGGCCACCGCTGCAGGACTGTCCCCACCACCTCCTGCCCACAGCCTTCATCGTGCAGAGGCCAGCTGTAAGGCTTCACTGCGGAGAGAGACACATCCTTGCCAAGCTCTCAGCTACGAAAGAGCTTCGTGAAATTTCTCCTTCCCAAAAATGGCCATGAGAACCCCTCAGAGCTCAGCAGAGGTGTCTAACCCAGCCCTGACCTTACTCTGACGGCAGCACTTGGCCCCTGCTTGTGATGCTGGAAAAGACGAGCGAACCATCGGCCCCTTGGCCTCGGCCTCACCCTCTGGGCGTGATGTGTGCGGGGTTGTTTATCCCAGGGGTGACGTGGGGCTCATGAAGTAAGAGTTTGGATGAAACAGTGCTAGTAAGAAATCATGGGACTTGTGTTATCTGTTGCTGTTGTGGGCAGAAACAGGGAGCTCTTCCCTTCGGCTCTCCAGGAGTTCCTCGCTGACCTCCTCCCAGGAGCAGCTGGGGACTGGGCCAACAATTCAGCCACTAGCTGGGGAGGGTACATCCTCCCTCCATATCCCCAGTGGAAAATATCTGGTGAAAAAAGCTCTGAATGCTTTGCTACGGTGAGGTCCCTAGTTTGGGCAGCACAAGCAGAGCAGGGCAATCACTTACCGGCCCTCCTTCATCACCAGGATAGCCTCTGTAGCCAATGTCACCTGTAGCACCCTAGAAGAAAACAGAGCATTTTTCACTTCTTTCATAGGCCAAAAATGGGGAGGAAGAGGAGCACGAGCTCCATGCCAGCATCACCCATTGCAACCTGTGTCACCCACCCATCAGGACCGCAGTGGACACTGGCACACAGGGACCCTCAGCAGGGGTGCCACCCCCCCAGATGAAGTGACCCACCTTTTGTCCTATAGGGCCAGGCAGCCCTCTGTCCCCTTCCTGCCCTGAGCACTTGCAATGGACTCCACAGCACGTCCTTTCTGCAATGTTGTCCTGCAGGGAAACACAAACAGCACAACAGAAGGTGTTAGAAACCTGGCTGTTGTGGTTTAGCCCGGCTGGCAGCCAAACACCACACAGCCGTTCGCTCACCCTCCCCCCTCCCTCTCTGGGATGGGGGAGAGAAACGGGAAAGTGAAGTCTGTGAGTTGAGATAAAGACAGTTTATTAAGACAGGGAAAAGAATAACAACAACAATAATAATAATAATAATAATAGTATTAATAGTAATAATGTGTACGAAATAAGTGATGCACAATGCAATTGCTCACCACCCGTTGACCGATGCCCAGCCTATCCCCGGCTAGCCACCCCTATATATTGTTCAGCATGACGTCAGATGGTATGGAATACCCCTTTGGCCAGTTTGGGTCAGCTGTCCTGGGTCTGTCCCCTCCCAGCTCCTGCTGCACCCCTAGCCTGCTCGCTAGCAGGACAGAGAGAGGCTGAAAAGTCCTTGGCTTGGTGTAAGCACTGCTCTACAACAATTAAAACATCAGCATGTTATCAGCGCTCTTCTCGTCCTAATCCAAAACATAGCACCCTGCCAGCTACTAGGAGGAAAATTAACTCTGTCCTAACTGAAACCAGGACACTGGCAGAGCCCCAGCACCATAAATCCTGCATGGCTTCACATCCATGCAATCACCCCTGTGCCAAGCATAACGTTGGTCCAGCAGCATTTTGGGGTCTCTCCACCTGGAAACAGCCACGGCAGCATGAGAAAGAGATGTGTGTTTGTGGACAGATTAGGTTGTATGGTTAGGAAAATCAAATCAACATTATCTTTTCTTAATGGATGTCAGAGGAAAGGGTTTAAATGGGAACCAACTAGAGCAGAAAGTCACAGAGGGCATTTAGTAGGAGGTCAGTCCCCAAAACTGTGCCTGTCACTGAAGAGAGCAATCCCATCTCAGAAGAAACAGATCCAGGCTGTGGAATAGGGCAAGAGAAAGTTGTGGCAGTGAGTAGCTGCAACCAGCAACCCACAGGCTGAGAACAATTGGAAAGTACACAGCAAAAGGAAAAAAAAAAAAAAAAAAGGATACAGTTTCAGAGAAATCACAGCTTGGTTTTGCATCATCCGCTAGAAAGAAAAAATCCTTTTCTTTGCCAAGTACATTGCTGGCTACAAACGCTTCCTGCCAGCTTTGCACATTCACATTTTGAAAGGATTTTCCTAAGTCAACTGAATTACGTGGGGATGGGCTGAAAACTAGTTCTTGTCCCAAAAAACAAGGTTCACTCCCCAAAGTGTCTGCACTTTGCTTTGCACAGAAGGGCCCAGCAAGGGGTTACCATAGCATACTTGGGGGCTAAACCTAATTTTATTAAACCTGCTGGAAAAGGAGGTTACTGGTGCTGATAACAGACGTGAGGTTGAGAGAAACTGGACTTAAAAGGGATGACAACAATTAATTCAATAAACTCAGGTGGGACTACGTACATGGGAGGGAAGTAAATCTCTGAGTTTTTGCCTGGAAGAAAACAAAACTCCTTCATCTGTCAAAACCATATCTAACACACAGGCACTGTATCAGCTCGGGGAATGAAACCTAGAAAGTGGTGCTTCTTTAGCCCTGACAAGGCAGGATGGTGTTTCCCACACGCTTGTAGTAAGGTTAAGAAAACAACAGTATAAATATAGATGGAGGGTGAGCTTTTTGGCACAGCACTTGTAGAGGGCTTCTTAACCTCTTCCATTCAACCTAGTCCCATTGGGCTGAATTCTCTGCAGCCTCAGCAGGAGCAGGGCTCCTCCGGGACAGGCACCAGACGGGGCAGTGCCACGATCTGCTATTAACTCTATTTGCTATGACATCTGTAAAAAGCAGAAATGAGGTAGGGAGAGATGATGGCTGGAGCCAAGAGGGTGTCACTCGGCAATGGTCCAGATCCAGCCTTTTTGGGTTTTCTCCAGCACAACCAGGCAGCGCTGCCTGTGCCAAGTCACTTACAAGCTGCTCCGCCAACTCGAATTCCAGGTCCAGGAGATTGGCTCTCAGCGGCCTGTTGTAGGTGAAACCCCGCCCAAACTCCAGCTGCATCACGTCCTCGAGATTCTTCACTTGCTCCAGCCCAACGAAGATGAGAGCATTGACACCTGAAAGGGGGTGAAGCAGAAGGAGCTGTGATGGGACATGGCATTCTGCAGAGCCTGCGCACCCTTGCCTGTGAAGCTGGGCTGTTCCCTGCCTCTTCAGCTGCAAACGGAGGTTGTTCAATCAAGAACAAGCTCATTTGGTGCAAATTGCCTGCCTGCTTAGGTGCTTAGGTGCAAAATATCACAGGAAGGTGATGAAGAACAGTAAATGCATGTAGAAATCACTGCTAATTTACTGAAATCCTTGCTATCCAATCCTATTCATTGCTATCAAAATGTGGCTGATGCACGAGAAATAGTGGTAAAATATGTGACACATTAACAGTGGCTATAATTAATTCCTTAAAGAGTAAAAACCTACCTTGTTTATGCAAATCAACTGAAGCAGCACTCAGCTGATCCATCGAGTCATCTGCACCGTCAGTAAAATGAATTACGACCTGGGGGAGAAACAAATTTATGCTAGGACCCTGAGCTTTTGGGGCGTGCAGGACAATTGTGAGCAACCTGACGGGTATCCTTCCCAGGGGGCTTTATCCAAGAGGAGATGGGGAAATTGCTATACCCTTCCCACCTTTGTGGGCCACCAAGTTTTGCATTTCTATGCCAGATTTCTGTACGTCATATCATCCAGATGTGAACAGCGTGCAGCCATGTGGTGCCTGTGGGCCCTGGCTCAGCAATGGTCAAGGCAAGACCTTGACAATGTGCTGGGAGTGAGCAGGTGACCAAAACTCAGGGCTTTGTTTATAAATATGCGGTTACTTTATCAACCAAAATTATCAAAGAGCAGCTCTCCTTGTCAAACAGAGCCTATCAGAAGTCAGCTTTCCTGTCCAACACCCTCCCACGGGCCTGTGCTTTGACTTACTTTGGTGCTGCCGGAGGGCGCTGACCTGAACTTGCTCTGGTAGGATTTCAGCGTATCAGCCGTGAGGAAATAGGGCCCGCGGGTACTCATGGCTTGAAACCTCTTGAAGAGCTCAGGCTGGTACTCAGAGAAGTCCAGCCCCTCCACAGGCCCACCCTGGGCCTGGGCCATGATGGCCACTCTGACGTTAGGTCCCTGGCTGCCAGTGCAGCTGATCTTCTGCATGCGCGTTATTCTGTTCAGCACAGACTCGACGGTGAGCTCCAGCCTCCTCTGGGAGTTGAAGATGTTCTGGCCGTCCCTGACGTCTGTCACATCAAAGCCAAGTATCACGTCTAGGTCGCACTCTGAAAGGGAAATGCGGAAGGAGAAGAGAGGAGGTCATCCCAGCCCCGCTCCAGCAGGGACAGCCCAAGCAAGGTGCCCAGCCCCACGTCCTGGCGCCTCCATGAAGCTCTCCAAGGAGGAGATCCCACAGGCTCTGGGAAGCCTGTGCCAGCGTTCAGATTTTCCTAATTATTCTGTTAGACATTAGAGCAGATGCTTTCTGGCTAGAGAAATGCCACCGCTTGTTACACAAGTGTTTTGGACTTCCTTCCATCCCAGCAATGATAACCTGGCGAAAAATGCATTTCTTTTTCCCATGCAGCTGTTGTTTAGCATTGGGATAAGCTGATTAAACCAAGCCTAACAGAAACATCACTGTATTTTCATTAGGCAGCCAAGACTGCTGTCCCCAACAGCTGTACTCAACACAGGGGGGGTCACCCCACCAGCAAAACACAGGGCAGCCCAGGATATGGGGGGGATCCCTGGCACCTGGAAGGATCAGGCATGGGACACGCTCCTTGCCCTGCAGCAACTGGAGTGACTTTCAGTCAGATCTTTCTAGTGTGGGATGTTGATCTGGGTCAGAAAAATGGTAATTTGTACACTGCTGTTTCAATGAGAGAAGAGGAGGTACTTGCTGACACCCCTCACCTGTTCATCTTCACTAGCGCCTCAGTTCTACATAACATCTCCCACATGTCCCAGTGACCCAGAAAGGAAGGCAGCCAAATCATGAGATTGCTTTTCAGGGCACTTTCATCTTAATTTATAACCACTTTTTTTTTGTAACCACAATTTTACAACCACTAGTGCCCTGGCTTTATCTCATATACCTGTCACAAGGTCAAGTGGGCACCCTGAATAATCCAGCAAGAGAAATTCTACTTCCAGCAGATCATGCATGTCAGGGACTGAATGGCCGAGGGGTTCAGCTGGCCTGTGAAAAATACCGTGGGCAAAACAAGGACCATTGCTTTTCATTTTGGCAGTGAACAAGTTGCCCTGCCAATATGACGAAGTGTCTGGCATCACGTGCCTACCTCGTCAAGGCAGAAATATGGGCTGGACGAGTCCATCAAAATGTGCTGGATCCTAAAAGCCACTGGGAGCAACCTGAGCATGTTATGAAAGGATCATGCATACCTCTCGTAACATCCGTCGTTCCTGGGCACAACTTCTCCTCCATAGCGGCTGCCAGCGTAACCAAGACCTGCTCGTTCAGTTCAGACAGCTCCTGAGCTGTTGACACTCTGAAACTTGTGGCACTCTCGCTGGCCAGCTTGCTGACTTCCTCCAGGTCGATGTTTCGTACGCCGACTGCAAATACCTTGACGCCTTTCTGTGCAATTGCCAAGGAGGCACTCTGCCCATCGTCTGAGGATTTCCCCCCCGTGACGATGAAGGCAATTTGAGGCACCCTCTGGTCAATTCGGCTGCCAGCCTCCTTCACAAAGTGTTTTGCCTGGAGATGCTTGATGGCTGCACCGGTGTTGGCCACGCGGCCACCTTTGTAGATCACTTTGTTGATGGCGTCTAAAATCTGAGGTTTACTAGAGTAATCCTTGAGGAAGAACTCATCGGTGACATCTGAGTTGTACTGCGCCAGTCCTACCTGGATAGAGTCACCATCCTCATAGATGGCATCCACTACGGAGTACACAAACTGGAGAACTTCTTGGAAGTTATCTCTCCCCAGATTGATGGAGCCATCCAGCAAAAACACAATGTCAGCTTGCTTTTTTCCTCCTGAAAAAAAAAATATATAAAGAAAATACAGTTATTAAACATTGTGACTTTTATAATATTTAAGATGCTTAGTGCTTTGTGAAATAGCTTTGTTTTTCTCTCTCCTTTCAACCTTTCATTGGTCTTTGGCATGATCTTACATCCGTACAAGAAGAAAGGTTTATGCAACACATTGATTATGCATCATGTAACATTACTTGTTTTTGTGATATTCTCATCTCTTTTCAAATTTAATTCAATGCTTTCTTTTTTCTTTTTATGCCCAAGACCACCTTCTTCAAAATGGTCTTTAAAGCAATATGACTAAACTGTTGGGAATCAAAAGGAGTTATTATGGAGACATTTACACATTGTACAAATTCTACCTATGCTCAATCCAAAAAAGTCTACAGGATGAATAATAGCAGTCTTACCAGGTTCTAGAGGGCCAGGGGTTTCTGTTGTAGGTATTGGAAGCTCTTCAAGAATATTCTGCACTTTCTTTTCTAAAGTTGGCAGTCCCGTGAAGTCCTGTACTACAAGCACACGGTCAGGATCATTGGTAATGACCTGCAGCTGGTTCCTGTCTACATTCCTGGCTCCTACACCCAGAGGTTTAATAATCGTTGAGGCGATCACGTTAGCAGGCCTGTTGACATCATCCTGGGACCGATCTCCGAGGATGACGACAAGATGCTGTGGCACTCCATCTTCTATCCTGCTCCCTGCAGACTTGATGAAGTAGTTCTTCACCACATAGTCTAGGGCTTTGCCAGCATTCACAGGGGAACCCCCTCGAAGCCTCAAGCGGCGGATGGCTTGCAACACAGCATTTTTGGATTTGTGGGTTTTCAGGTAGAACTCAGGGAAGACGTTATTGCTGAACTGCACCACGCCAATTCGCACTTTGTTTGGCCCAACTTCGAGCTGCTGAACAATTCTGCTGATGAAATCCCGAATGTGAGCGAGTCCATCAGACCTAACACTGTCAGAGCTGTCGATAAGGAAGACTATGTCCTTTTCTTCACCAGAAACTTCTACAGGGAAGAAAGAAGAGAAAGAATTATTTGTGTGCCAAGCCTTTGCTTAAGCTTTGCAGTAGGAGTTCTGTGCTATCTGTTCTCAAGTGATGTAAAACTGCACAACATATTTTAGCCAACTTTAGGCATGGTGCTTTGTGGAGCTTCTCCAGAAGGGCTTGTGTGTGAGTGCATGCACGTGTTAACAGTCTGCCTAATAAATCTAAGCATGCACTACTCAGAGCCTTATCTGCTTTATTCTTGGACACTCTTCTCTGGATTTGTCAATGTTTCCATCTTTGTTTTGCCCCAGATTTATGTCTGATTTTCCTAGAGAGCTGCTAACTATGCAATTGTAACACATTGCAGTCTTTGACTTTAAAATCGAATTAAATAATGTATTTAGGTACTAAGGCTGAATGTCCACATATCTAAAAGTGGTCTCCTAAAATAGTATGTGTGCTGCCTTTGCTTTTAACTAAGGAAAACCTTAGCTTAGAGGGGAGGGATTGAAAGTTTTTTACCTAGTTGGGCAATATTTACTTGAACAGCAGCACAGAGGCAGCTGGTAGTGACAGGGCCTTACCTACAGTTGTGGTCACATCTCCCAAGAGCTGTCTGATTTGGTCCACAGTCAGGGTCTCAATAGGAGCCAACAGCTTCTGTTCAAGGCTGGGCAGCTCCTGGAAGCTGGAGACTTGGTACACGTAGTCAGGGCTAAGGGAAATCTGTACCATCTCCTCAGGATCCATGTTCTTTGCTACAACCAGAGGTGCCACCCCTACTTGTTTGACTTGCAGCGACGGGAACTCTAAGTCATCATCTGACTTGCGGGAGGAGAGGATGACCAAAAACTGAGGGACACCCTCTTCTATGCGGCTCCCAGAGGGCCGGGTGAAGATGGTCTTTGCCACAAATTCAAGGGCCTCCCCAACGTTCACCTGCTGGCCTCCCTGTGGCCGCAGCCGCCTCACAGCACTTTGCACCTCGTCCTTGGTGGAGTGGGCATTGAGCAGGAACTCCACGTGGGGGTGCTCACTGAACTGGACCACCGAAATCCGGGTGGTGTCGAAGCCCACGTCCAGGTTGGTCACTATCCTCTCGATGAGGTCGCGGACGAGGTAGAACTCCTGGGCGGCATAGCGGGAGCCGTCGACCATGAACACAACGTCCCTCTTCACACCCGCTGCGGAAAAAAAGGCAGCAGTCAGAGGATACACCGGGCATTGCCTACAGGGGGCAGCTAAGCTCATCGTCTACATCACTGGCCACGGGGAGGATGCTCGTTGTTTCTTTCCCCGTGATTTCTCCTTTGAGGCCCTGCAGGCAGCTCTGGGTTCAACCCAGAGACTGGACCAATCTGATAGGTGCATTCCCAGGCAGTGCAAGAATGCAGAACAGCGATTTCCAGGGAAAAAGAAGCAAGAGGGAGCGGGGGAAACGTGGAACAATAATTCCTTGTGGGATCTCCACACAAGGAAATGTAGCTTGATGATGCTCCTTACTCAGGGCAGGCTGCCAGACAGCCTGGGGCTGCTTTACACTTGGTACCACCCCTCTTTCCTTGGCTTTCTCCTCTAGGACAGCTTCTATCCCATTATTCTCTTAGCTTCTGCTATTTCCAAGAAAACATTTTCTGCAGTGATAATTCAGGTCAAAGCCTGAATTATCACTGAGTATCACACTGACAAATGGGGCTGGGGGAAAGCAGTCTGACTCTGAAGGGAAGGAACAGATAGAGTAGGATGGTGGACTTCAAAGGGACTGGTCTGGGTTGGGTACCCTTCATCCCTTCAGGACAGGTGTACACTGGCTGGATTTCATTCAAAGCAACACCAGAAATGGATGATCTGATCCTTTTCCACTTTCCCTTCCCCCTGTGAATGAGCATAGCAAATGTTAGACACATCAGAAGAAGGTCTCACATTTAGCAGAAAGGTGACCTGGATTTGCAGTAGTGTGAAGGTTTCCCTGTAGCATCTAAATGTCGCAATTTCCACTCCGGGAGGAATAGTATGGACTGAAATAACAGCCCATTGACTTTAAATAAGATTAAAGTCCTGGAATTCACTTTGTGTACCTTCCATGTGGATACAACATGGACCACTTTGTAGGACCGCGATTAAACGTGGCTCAGCTAAATAACACAGCTCCTACTAACCCTAAGTACACCAAAAAAAACACATTGACAACAAGATCAAGATGGGTGTGTAACCATGACCATCTTTGCTTTTCTGTTTGTGTTGCAACCATGATGTTACTAAACATCATATTTTGCCGCTGGCTCTCGGTGCAGACACAAACATCTTCTCACCTGGGCTGGGTGATGTAAAAACCAGATCAGGGGCAAGTGACTCTATTTCTTTCTTGGTCAGCCGGATGACTCTGTTGGAGACGACCTGCTGCACTGAATCCAGCTGGCTGAAGTCAGGCACAGAGATAGCAAAATCTGGGAGGAATGAAATCGTCTGCAGCTCCGTGAGGTCAGCATTTCCAATCCCAATGCCGAAGGGCACAGTGCCACTCGTCTTGAGGACCACCGAGGGCCTCCTCACATCATCCTGGGACCGGTCAGCAGTGAGAAGAATCAGGAACTGCGGGACACCCTCAGCTATCCTGCTGCCGCTCGACACCGTGAACACGTTCCTGATGAGATAGTCGAGGGCTGCTCCGGTGTTCAGACGAGATCCTCCCATAACTGTCAACCCCTGGATGGCACTGACTATATCTGCTTTGTCTTCATAGGCATCGAGTAAGAACTCGGGTTGTACAGCATTGCTGTACTGCACGATGGCAACACGGACCTTGTCACGGCCAATATCCAGGCTTTCAACAACTCTTTGGACAAAGGTCTTCAGCAGAGGGAAACCTCTTCTGACACCATCCGAGCCGTCGATTAGAAACACCACATCCTTCTTCTCACCTCTCTCAACTACTGTTTGAGACAAGTAAGGGAAGAGGGGAATAAGTGAGATTCTCTTTGGAAGTGATTATCATTACCTGAACATGCTGAACCGAAGGAGTGCAAGAGTCTGGGGAGGGGAAGGCGAGGTGTCAGAACAGGCAGTTCAGTTCCTTTGCAATCAGATGCAGTCCCTGGTGAAGAGGCAGATGGGTGGAAGTTGGTGGAAACCACAGTGCAACGTGTGCTGTGCCTTACCCACCAAGTCATAGAATCATAGACCTATAGGAAATAGGGTGCCAAGGGCCTCTGGGTGCCATCCGCTACCTGAGGCCAGGAGAGTCTGGGATATCAGGGACTTTTGCTCCCAGAGAAGCCTGAGTTTCAGAAGAAAATGTCTTCAGAGGTTTACTGTCGTGCTGGTGCTCGAAGAGCACCAAAGCACAAAGAGTAGTAATTGTGAGCAAACATTCGTTTGTTGTTTTTTTTTTAAAACCTTTTTTTTTAAAATCTCAGAGATCTGAAAACAGTTGATAAGTGCTGCTGTTGACTAACAGAACTGCAAAACTTTGGCTCAGCAAAGCAGAAAATGTCACAGAGTCACAAATGCTGAACAGGACAATGTCATCCCCCAAAGTGTCATTGTCTTGTTTGTAGCAAGGTCAGCGGGACAATGGGAGCACCATCCATTCCTCTGAAGAAAATATTAAATGCCTGTTTATGAATGCTAGAAGTATAAAGAGTTATCAAGCACAGCTGAAGTCATAATACAGACTTCAGGCCAAATTAATTACTTAGGAGGAATGTCAGAAACTTGGTAGGTTAACATATAGGACTGGAATATTCATATAGTTTGTTGAACAGAGGAAGGAAGATGGAGCAGATACTGCCTGGTGTATCCAAGTTCCATACCCTTCCTCTGAAGTTCAGGAGCAGAGAAAAAGTGTCCTAACATAAGACTCTAGGTAGAAGATAAAAGAGAAATATTATGCATACTCTTGTGAGGTGGTTCTCTTTTATCCAACAATATTAGGAAAATTAAGTGGATTCAGCTACTGGTGAGCTGTTAGTGGAATCTGTTATAGTACCTGGTTGTCAAAGGGATTTTAAGCCCCTCTTCTGGGAAAGGGTTGCAAAAGAATACAAGCTTCTTAATAGCATTTAAGGAAACCTAGCTACCCCTCTGAAAAGTGAAGTAAATCAGGAGCTCTTCACTGACATGAAGCATGAGAGGATTCACATAGAAGTGCAAATGGGATCGGATTGCTAAGGAGTAGTATTCCAAGCCAGCACCGGCAAAATCAGAAAAGCCACAGGCACAAAATGAGATCCAGCAAGAAGCATCCACAGTAGCAAGAGTTTGTTTTGTAAATACCTTACAATAAAAGGAAGATCAAAAATAGAGTTGGCCTTCTACGCAGTGAAAGGTCTTGATAGATGATGTCAACGTGGGCAAAATGTTTAATGCCTTTGACATCCACCTCCCATAAAAAGTACAGCCTGCAGCTGGCTGACACAATTCCTTCCAGCAACAAAGGGATATGGTTTCTGTCTCACTTAAGAAAAGATCAGGCTAAGAATACTCAGATATACCTAAGTATAAGCTATTTTTGAAACAAATTGAGCCTGATGAACTTCTGACTGTGGCACCAAAAGAGTAGTAGCACTCCCCTAACCTTTGGTAATTCCCTCTGAGATCTTGTGGACTGGATGAGGAGCAAGAAGACTGGTAAAAAGCAAACGCAGTGCCTATCTTCAAAAATACAGGAAAGTAGATGGAGTACAGATGAATCAGATAAAGTTCAGTTGCCTCCAAAAAAAGCAACCACATGGCCCAAAATTATTAAACAGTTTGTAGGCACCTAAAGACAACATGGTGTGTAGCAATCAAGACTGAATGGTCAAGAAATCATCATCTCAAGCCATTCTGAATTTCTTTAGGATGTCACAAGCAGCTTTTTAACAGAGAGGATGTAGACATCAAATTTATTTACTTAACAAGGTTTTGATATCATCTTCCCCAGCAATCTCATATAGATTCAAAAAGACATTGACAAGACAGAAATAGTTTGAAAGGGGAGGACACAGTTCAAGAGCACCAGTTGCCTTAGTCTGCATTGAGGCAGAAGCAATCTGCACAAATATGGGAAGAGCAACAACTCCACTTGGAAAGGATGAGGTAAGATAAGACCAGGTCATTTGGTGCAGGTTGACATCAGAGAAACAAGGGTGAAAAGCTAGAAAGCCTACAAAACCTACAAGGAACAAATGAGTGAGATAGGTATGCAGCTAGAGACATGAGGACTGAGAAAAGACATGGCAAATTTGAGGTGAATGAAAGACTGTCAAACATAACACAGGAATGAGCTGACACCTGTGTCTCTGCTGAGCTTAAAGAGATGTAAAAGGCTTAAACTGTGACTAGGAAGGCAGAGGTTAAGGGAAACCATCTACTGACAAGGATATTAAAGCAATTGCACAGGTTGATTAGGGATGTCAGGGAAATCTCCTCCACTGGAAGATTTTCAGAACAGATTAGAAAAATGACAGACAGTCCTGGACGAGCAGATCTTGTTGGGGACAAGGGGATGTAGCAGATGGCACCCTGAGATCACTTTCAGCCCTATTTCTTTTTTATGTTTCTATGATTCTAAGTCCATCTGCCCAGAACTTTTACGGAGAGGTGATGCAGAAGTCATTACACTTTTCCTTGTCTCCTCCTGCTGTTGGGAGACAGGTCAATTCTCAAATTAGGGCTGCCTTTGGGAAATCACACCGATGGACACGGATAATTTCCAGTATTGCAGTGTCAATTTCTGTTTGTGGCCATGTGATTCTTTTCTATGTTCTTTAATGAATCCATATTCATTTACTGAGCTTGTAAAGGTAACTGAGTCAAGACCATCTAATTTATTGGTGCTTGTAGAAAACGTAGAAACTGCCATCACATCCCTTAAGAAGTAACAGAACAATAAACAGCTCCTCCAGAAAAGGGAGAATGGAAAGAGGAACTGAAACAAGCCTTATTTTTTTCCTTCTAGCCCTTGCCCAGCATAACATGTCAATTTATTTAGCTGGGGCAATGACTCTCTGCTACTTCACGTTTGTACCATGTTTTGCACACCAGTAACAGCATCTACTGCAGCTCTTGCAGCTGACCAAAAGGCTTTTTCCTTTGATCACTTATCTGTAAAACTGAGTTTGGACTTCAATGCTTTGCTGGATCAGACCAGAGGAAAATCCAAGTAAAATAGCAATTTCTACGTAATCATTTTTAAACATCACCAGGCCAAATTGCCCCAGTTACCAAAGAGAAGGGGGCATGTAAATGGTGTTTCTCAGCCTCCTGGAAACCACAGAAACCCTGGGTCCCTGTACCTGTTGGCTGAAGCTGGGTAGTTTTCAACAGGTTCACTATATTTGGCTGAAGCTCTGAAATCCGAGAGAGGGAATCAGCATTCAGAATGAATTGTGGGGAATAAACTATCCTTTCCAGCTCTACAGGGTCAGCATTTTTGGCTTTGATGGCAAAGGTCACAACTCCCGCTTGCTTCAGAGCATCTGATGGTTGCTCCACATCGTCAGATGATCTCCCAGCGGCGAGGAGGACCAAGAACTGGGGAACTCCTTCTTCAATCCTGCTTCCAGCTTCCTTGACAAACAGCCTCCTTATGGCTTCCTCTAGCGCAACTCCAATGTTCAGTTGCTTCCCAGTTTTTAACCTCATCCTTTTCACTTTCAGAAGCATGTCTTGCTTAGACGGAAGTTCAGAGAAGTCAAATTCAACTTGGATGTTGTCACTGAATTGAGCTACAGCTACTCGTGTGGCATCGGAACCCACGTTCAGGTCAGAAATGACTTTGTGTACAAAGTCCCGGACGGCAGGAAAGCTACCCAAGAGGTTGGCTGAACCATCAATCAGGAATAAAATATCTTTCTTGCTTTCTAGAATAAATTCACAAATGAAAAGAGGGGAAAAAAAGATATGAAGGCATTTTTCTTCTTAAATGTCATCCTAGAAACTTCTCTATTACCTGGATTTCAATATGCAAAGCAAGTGATTATAATTTCCCAAAGTATTCAAAGGCTACAAGATTAAACAGTACCTTTGCCGTATTTATCTGAAGGGGAAAGGAAAACAAGGACACCTCTTCTAAGACTCAGTAAATTCAGGCACCAGAATCTCATATCATATACTGTATCATATCATATCATTTCAGTCATATTGTATAATGGGCAATATTGATAATCGTATCAGAATAGGCCAGTGACATCTCTGTTCTAGCAACCTGCCGACAATACAGGCATGAAGTACAACAGCAGTGGAGCATTTTTTTCTATTTAAAGGTTCATTAAACAATACGTAGACATTAATTAATTTATACATACATATATACATAGAATATTTTCTGTATTCTCTTAAAGTACTTCTCTCACTTGCATTACGAGGCAGTCAAATCCAGAGGTGAGTTATGACTTTGGGAGGAGAAAATTCCTTTTACCTGTTTCCATTTGATGCCTTTTTAATTTCATTGAATGTCCAAGGCACAACCAAGCACCTCATATTTTTGTACCTTAATATCTTTCGTGTTAATCATCTCCTTTCCACACTAAACAATCCTGGATGTTTTTGTCTTCATATGCACATAGCCAGAATAAGAGAATTAGTGAGCAAACACCTGTTTAAAAAGGGTTAAACTTGATAACAGTTTTTGAGCTTAAGGTTAGAGGCTAACTTTGAATTCAAATTCAGCCTCTGTGACAGCCTGATAATATCACTTCTTCAGAGAGGCTCAGGGAAGTGATTTATCTACCTGTACACAGCTAGATCTTTGCTCCTCTATGCTTGTTATCACTACTTTTACCTTTCCACACCACACCTTGTGGCCAAAAGGACATGCTCCCCTTGCCTGAGCTAGTACAGGCAGTGCACTTGCAGGTTGTGATGTTATTATGGCGATAGAAAGGGAACACCTGGACAAGTGACTAGTGGGCAGAGACTCACTCTGGTTGTCCTTCAGTCCTGACCTGCCTAAAATTGTGCTGTCTTTAGAGCGTGCTAACAATGACTTCAACAAAATGAAGAGCTGACTGTCTCAGGCCACATATTTAAGGTTAAGCACAGTCCTAAATGCTTTGATGACTTGGGCAAGCGTGAAGGTGTACACTGGGAACAAACAGTCAAGAGAAACATAGTTAACTCAATGCAGTCAACATGAAGGAAGGTATATATTACCTGTTGGGGCGAGTGGAACCTCCTCCACACCTCCACTAACATATGTTGTTATAGGCTTATTTAACTCCTGGGGTAAAGCTGTCAGATCACTGAAATCATCCATAAAATATACCATTCTTGGATTAAATGCAATCTGTTCAAGCTCTGCCTTATCCGCATTCCTAACTCCAACAGCAAAAGTCAGCACTCCGGCCCGAGCTAATTCATTGGAAACTTGCAAGAAGGGATCGGCAGACTTCCCTGCCGTCACCAGGACTAGGACCTGCGGCACTTGTTCATTTATTCTGCTCCCACCAGCTTCAGTGAAGTGATTCGAAAGCACAAAGTTCAGTGCAGAGCCAGTGTTCAGCACTGACCCCCCCTTGGGCCTCAGCTGCCCCATGCGTTGAATTATGTCTGATTTGGTTTGGTATGAGTATAGAGAGAACTCGGTTTTAGGAGTGTCACTAAATTGTACTAAGCCAACTCGGATTTTGTCGCTTCCGACATCAAGGTAGTTAACTAGGGTCACAACAAAGTCACGCACAAAGGGGAAGTTGGCATTTCCGACGTTGAGTGATCCATCCAAAAGAAAGATGATATCCCTTTTGGTTACTTGAACTGCAGTAGAGCACAGAAAACAACATGAGACATCATAGAAAACAAAATAGATTTTTTTCATGTGTGCATACAGCATGCGCCGTACACACATGTAAATCTTGTTAGGAGGAAGGGGGAAGTGGGGAACAGAAAGAGAAGAGAAAGACTGTGATTAGCAAACAACAAATAACGAGGACCTTGCTGGACAACACTCAGTTTGGCAGAGAAGGTTTCTGACTCGAGTTGAAAAGTCTTTAAGCATCAGGTTTATCAACAGGGCTCAGTCTCTGTTATGGCAGATGATTTTGAAGGCTGCTAGTGCCAGAGTTGCATGTTCTGGGCCATATCTTTAGCTGGCAGAAGCTTCCTTGATTTTGGTGGAGCAACACTGAATTATACCTGTAGACACCCTGCTGATCATCATGGGTTTGCTCGGGGCTTTCCACTGCAACTTTAGCTAATGTTTCTGCTTTTTGGCGTGTAAAGTATTGCTTGACACCCAACAGTACCACCCCCTTGCTAGGGCTTCCCCCAGACATCCCTGGACACAAAGGACCATGTCCTGTCCCTGAGCAGTGACTGCTGCAGCCATGCTACCCTCGTGCTGTGCAGCCAGCAGCAGCTGGCCCGCGGCGCCAAGCAAGGCTCTGCTTCCATGGGAAAAATCTTCTGCCAAGTAACCAATTTGGCTGGTATTTTGAGTGGCTATTAAAAATAGCTTTTACTATTGGCTTTGAGAAGTTGGTCTGGATGAGGCTGCAATGGCTGCCGGAGACACCTGCCTTTCCGATGACAGCATTTGGTGCAGAAAACTGCATTTTGATCTCTGCAGTTACAGACATGCATGTATCAAGCTGTAGGAAGGGGAAAACTCTCCACTTTTGCCAGTAACTGGCCAGTTCTCAGCTCCTTCTTTAAGGCTAAACTCATCCTAGACTGTCTCCCAGCATTTGAGACCTGAGACATAGATATGCAATACCACCCCAAAGACATTTCAAGTTCTCCCTTATGCTTTTTTTCTCTTAATACATCATGGCCAGATGACAGACCAAAATGCTGAAACTTTAAGGTCTCAGAGAAAGACAAGCTGGCTCTTCCAGTGTACCTGTGGATGCCTTTCTTCAAATAAGTTATCTGAGAACATACTTATGCCCATTGCTAATGGTGTTCAATATCTTTCTGTTTTATCCCAATTACTTATGGATATATGGCTACATTCATCCATCTCTCTGGCTGGACTTGTCACTGTAAGCTTGCTGTCCTAGTACTGAGATATTAAAAACAGAAGTGAGAAGAGGGCTCTTTGGATTATAGGCATTGCTCTCAGATTCACAGATTGTCTTGGCTTTTTGCATTTTTAATTGTTCCCAGAACAGTTTCATTCAAGTTCCAGGGTGAGAGAATATCTTTAGATAATCTAGTCAAAATGTAACAGACAGCCCAGTGTCATAATTAGTTTAGTTACTAATAATAGTCTGTTTACAGAGTGGGATGTGTTTACTTGCTTATTGCAAATGTGTGTAGCTGTGAGTACAGTCAAGCAAAAGGAGTAGAAAAAACATAAGCTGCATGAATAAGCTTTAAAGAACAAGGAAGTTTACGAACACTTTTAATTTGCATTGAAAAATAAAAATGTTGGGTTTGGTATATAGCCATGCAAAACTGTATTAGCAGGAAACACATTCTGAAAAAAGCTTATTAAATAAGTCTCATGATATTCATCTTAATTAAGGACAAGTATCAGCTAACTAATTTTAAAATGTCTGCTCTTTGTGTAGATCAGTCATCGGCTTTAAATTTTTTAAGGACCTTTTCAAAAATCCATTTTATTTTGCCCTGTGGTTTATAATTTTAAATTACTTGGGGAAACTAGAAAAAAGAATATGGACATAGTTTGACACCCACTTAAGCCAATGGGAATCTCACTCTTGACCTTACTGGGAGCTGGAAGAAGTCCTATTTTACTAACATTCATATGCCATGGGACAGAATTTCAAGGTTCAAATATGATCTTTCACGACAAGAATTCAACCTCGAGCATCTCTACTGGGGACAAATCCTGAGAAATTTGGTATAAAATCTCTATGCAGATAAAACACCTTCTGAAATACCAGGAAACTTCCTTAGAAGACATGACTTTAGCTACTGGATTGCTTCCAAGTCCACTGATGTCAATGGAAAGAGCACGTAAAAAGAATCCACTGGCTTCACAGCGCTTTGAATCATCTTCTAAACAGATTAAATTAAAGTCAACACTACACTAGTCTCATACGCCTCTTATGGCATGAGCTGAATAAATGTTGATAAGAAATTATGTTTCTGAAGTGGGCATTTCAGTCCAACAGTGTCAGCATAGCTTTCTCTGAACATCTCCATGAAAAAACTTTCTTATTTTCTTTACACTCAGAACAATTTTTTTAGCTTTCTTGAGTAAATATCCACTATGGATGATTTTCAAAATGGGAAAGAGATTATGATATTCAGTGTGTTCTGTTCATAGGTTACACAAATCTTAAGTGAGAGAAAAAAACCTCCACTGCACAATCTGAGCACCTAACTAGCAAGGCTCGTCTTTCACATCTCTGCTTTAAATGTTGGTGACAAACGTCGAATGGGATAAAATCTCCAGAAAGTGTTGACAAAGGTATAATAACAGGCATGCTACCAAATTTACCAATCTGTTCATGCACGTTCTGCAAACCAAAGAGGCAACGTGTAACTATGTTGAAACACGTACTTCATGCTTTTTCTTGTTATCTCTACATGTAAAAAAATAAGAGTTGGCAAAATCATAAACCATATCTCCTTTACTAGAACAATGTAATTGATTACCTGATGGAGGTTCTTGGACAATCATTCCTCCAGAGAGTGTCCGGATGGGCGACAGCACTTCAGGAAGAATGGCTTGCATGAATTGAAGGCGGAAGTCATTTGGCTGGAACACGAAATCCCTCTCATGGGCAATTTCTTGGAGTTCTGCTGGGTCGGCATTTCTCGACCCAATGGCAAGGGTCACTATCCGGTTCCTTTTCATCTCTGCCACAGGTTGGTCAATGGCATCCCTGGACTTACCACCTGTGATGAGCACTAGCATGGGGAGCACCCCTTCCTCCATCCTGCACCCGGCAGCACTGGTGAAGAAGTTGTTCCTCACAAAGTCCAGTGCTGAGCCGGTGTTGAGTGCCGTGCCGCCCATGAGCTTCATTTTCCTCACGTTAGCCATCACATCCTTTCTGTTCTGGTGGGTGTTAAAATAGAACTCTGGCTTCACAGTGTCTGCGTACTGCGCCACTGCAACTTGGATCAGGTCGGGTCCAACCTCCAGCCTTTGGACGATTTTGGCAACGAAATCACGAATTACATTAAAGGAGCCAGTCCCCAAAGCTGTTGAGCCATCTATCAGGAAGACTATATCCTTCTTGTTCACTTCAATAACTGCAAGTAATGATAGACACACATGAACATAATGTCAGCGAAGGCTTCCATCACCCCCTTCACATCAATTCAATGTCAACAGCCCAGCAACATTTAGGACTTCTTGTTTGTTTGAGGTATAGTTACTTTCAACATGTTTATAAGGATCTTGATTTCAAAACAGAATTGTTTTTTAGGTTCTAGTGGAGGGCTAGTAAGAAATCTGATTAAATGCTTCCTTTTTCAAAAACACAGATGAGTTGAAGAGTTGCGAGAATTGCATTGCTTGCAAAACTTAATATTAAAATGCTTAAGCAAGCCAAAACAAAAAAGAAGGGCAAAAATTCAGGAGAAATCCTGCCACTCAGCTGTGACATGAGACAAAATAATCAGGTGGTGCTCCATGGTCTGCAGTGGAGCCATCTGAATAATGCTAGAGAGTTGTTTGGTCTCAGAAGGACTCATTTTCACAAGAGCAATGACACAAGTAAAGAACAGTCTCCCCTTACTGAACATACCTGGACTGTGGGTCTTCGCATCCTACATCTTATTTCTTATCTAACAAAAGCAAGTTATGATTTTTCTTGGCACAGCCAGCCCAGTCATGGAAGAGCTGAATTCTATTCTGGTTGCCATGTCTTTAGCAAAATAGGTCGCCTAGGCAGTAATCTCTGAAACTCTATATTGACGATGGCATAGGACGCAGAAAGAGCACAATTAGCTTTCCAGTTCCCTGGCTAAGTTTGAAGGAAGATAGTTAGGGGGAAAAAAAAACTGTTGTGCAGCGTTGAAACCAAAACACCATCATATTTAACACAGCAGATGTATATAATGCAACAGTAAATATTAACAAGACCAATGCTCATTATGACAAAAGCATTATACATGATCACGATGGGAGGTAACCTCAACACCGTCTTTCAGCCGACCCCCATTTATTCTTCGAAGCAGCAAGCCATGGCTAGTATTGTGAAGAACCCCACTCACAACATCATCCACCCAGGTTGTGTCCTTAAATCGCCTGCCCATCTACGAGCTCCTAAGGTGGAGTCAATACTCAAGGGGGCAAGTCCATTGCCCCCCAGGCTCAATGCACAGCCCCAGGGAAGCTGAGACCAAGCATCACCAGGACCTCACACCACTCAGGGCAAGTAGTAGTAGCAAACACTCTCTGTCATGCCCAGATGGGAAAGGGCAGCCCCTCATCCCATCAGGGCTCCTCTGCATGGAGGCTATTTACTTTGGATTTGAAGAAAGAACAAAGCTTTGGCTGCAGTCCTCCTTGGCCCGACACCAGCTGGCCACAGAAAGCAGTGCTGTTCTCCATCAGGTTTCTCATGACAGGCAAGTGCTCTAAGATTGGGCTGCCCCGAGGAGTGATTTAGAGCTGGAGACAACTTCTGCAATTCAGCTGCCCCGGTACTGCTGAGAGACCCACCTTTGCTGGTGAGCCTTGCAATTGCCCCTCACCTGCTGGTGGCTTGGACCAACAGCGCGTTGACCACCCAGGCTGTCCAAACAGAGCTACCCACACACCTACGAGGATTTATTTAAGCTCTCCCCTTCCCAGAGCCAGGAGACATACAGTGTTCTTCCCCCCCGGTCAGGTTTTTTTTCCTCATCAATTACTGTGAGGAGGAGAGGGCTGAATACAGGAAACTTTCCAAATGGAGAGCAACGCCTGAAATCCCTGCGTTGTATCATCTAGAAAAGATGTCTGAAGTGCTTTCTTTGCTTGTCAGCAGCTAGATACCCAAAAATGGAGACCCTGGGGACTTTTGACTTTATATAGAAGTTTGTGGAAAACATCAAAGGGGCTTTGCAAAGACGAGGGAGGCCACGAAGCAATAGCTCCCTCCTCTACTAATTCCTCTTGCTTCTCTTGAATGCTGCAGTACATTTCCTTAGAGAAGAAGAATGCAAGAACTGAAACCAAAACCCACAGGAAGAAGGACCCCATGGTGCTATTTTCAATGGACAAAAAGCAAAAATATTTTGGGAAGGCTGTACACATCTCGTAGGGTCTGATCCAGAGCCCAGTGAAGCTGATGGCAAGTCTCCCAGGAATTTCAAAGGGTTTGGGATCAAAGCATTATCTTTGACTGTCAAGGTCGTTGCACTCCCCTAGGAATGTCAGAGGGTGTCTCCCTCAAACCTGTCCCTGCACAGTTCCCCTCTCATTGCCATCTCAGCTATCTCTGGTGAAACACCACAACTGATTTAATCACCTAGGCTTCCCCAGTCGCTAAAGGAGAGGGGAGAGAGGCAGAAAGGCACTATGAGAGCCCCTTTCATCCCTAGCGTACAGCCCAAGAGCTCAAGTGAAGCAAGATGACTTCTGTATTGGACAGGAATGCTTGGCATCTCCAAGGGGCTTTGCGTCCCATTCCAGCTGCTCTGTGTGTCCCAAACCGCTGCTTTATGCCCCAGACTTCCAAGGCACTGCTGTGAATCAAGCAGCCCCATCCAAATGAATTTCCAAGGACACTAGGTAAAGGAAATTCCCTAAAGCTCCTTTGCAAACACCACCTTCTCTATTTAGCAGGTCCAACTATAAGTGATTGCACGGGCTGATGCTACTGTAGTACCTTCTACAAACAAGCTGAGTGAAAAACAATCAAAGTGCAGATGAAGCCAAATGTACCAACATTTTTAATCTGGCCATTATCTGACTAAAACATTGAAAAGGAATACACTCTGATTTTAAAAGCTCAGAGCACTGGACATACTTCTGAACTAATGATCCCTGTCCTTCTAGCCCCCTGGAAATGCCCCAGCTGCTGGGTTTAAAATTTGTGGGGCAGAAGAGGGGTTTTCCATAGACTTGCTTGGGTCCTGGCATGCATGTTTTTAGCTAGACATGCATACTTCAGCTTATTTAGCTAAATATGGTTCTTGTGGGGTGCTGTAAGGAAAAGTTCTTTGTGTTTCTTCCTGCAATAATCAAGGCAAGGTCATAAAATGATCTTTTAGGCAAATTCTTCCCTTTGATTTGAGCCATGGGACAGCAAACATGTTTAGACACAGATTAATGAAGACATCTGGGATGCAGTTTTATAAGTCAATATACATCACGAGTTGAACAGCATGTACAGAACTCCAGACTGGCACTCAGATCCCCAAAGCCTTGTTTGCATTACACGTTCTGGTGATTATCTGCAGGAACTCCAGCCTGGCCCTTCCCAGGGGCCTCCAAAATGCAACGTGTTGGTTCTTTCGTAAAGCTCGCTATCAGTACATTTAACTCAGTCATAAAATCACAGGGTGAGAAACTCTTAATCATCTACATGCTCCATAAAACCAGCACACAGCACTGTGTGTTCATTATTCTACTGCACCCAAGCTAATGCTAGACCAGAAATAATGGCAATAAGGACTTAAGGTGATAAAGTGACCTCAGCAGAATATGGACACACAAATTTTTTATTCTCTTTTTTTTTTTTTTTTTTTTTCCCATGGCCTCATGGAAAGCTGCAAACTTACTTAGATTAGAGGTTGAAGGGAAACATAAGTTTGCAAGGTAGCGATTTTGCTTCAGAAGAACTAAGGGCTGTTTTGCTTCTAAGTTCAACAACACAAAAGCCTCCAAAGAAGCTTCAGGGTGGATTTTTACCCTTTTCCCAGTTATGGTGCACAGTTCCAATGAGGTAGGTCATTTTACTCTTTTAGTAAGCTGGCAATTTCAACCGTTTGAAACAGGGATCCATTTTACATCCCTATTGGCTTCCCCAGTCAAATTTCATTCTGATGCCACTTTCAACTGACATACAACATAAGCTTACATGACATACATGTTTTCAGAGCCAAACATGCTGAATTGTTTACCTCCAGGGGTGCTTAGATACCATAGTAAGGATTATATGGGCCTTTTTATACTCCTAGATACCACAATAAGAATTATATGAGCATTTTTATACTCTGCTTGTGTTCTTTAAAACCCCATGTCATGCAAGTTATAGACACAAAACCTTATGGTTTTCAAAAGAGAACCCACTGGGTAAATGAGTTTCTGCACATCAGTTGCACATTTTCTCCAAAATCATACCAGAGAGATGCATTGCAAAAAAAAAAAAAAAAAAAAAAAACACTAAAAAATAAAAAATAAAATTTGTTTTTAAAGCGTGCAAAATTAATCAAAATGCAACAGTCTAGAAAGGCATACATACCTTCAGTCACAATGGTTGGGGCCTCTAACAAAATGAGTCTTTGGGCCACTCCAACAATGTTGGGCAGTAATAATTCTTGAAGAGCATCAAGGTTATGGATATCCAGGGCAGTAAATGCGAAGCTTCCATCAGTAGCAATCTGCTGCAGCTCTGCACTGTCAGCATTCTGGACCCCAATGCTAAACGAAAATATACTAGCTTGCTTCACCGCTAACAAGCCCTCTCGGATATCATCACTAGACTCTCCACCACTTATCAGCACTAAAATCTGAGGCACTGCTTCCTCTATCCTGCTGCCTCCCACCTGGGTGAAGAGGTTCTCCACCACAAACTCCAGTGCTGCACCAGTGTTAGCTTCCTCGCCACCGCGGAAACTAAGTGCCTTCACGGCATCCAGAACATCTGCTTTTGTGGAGTAGCTGTTCAAAGCGAACTCGGTTCTGGGTTCATCACTATACTGCACCACCCCAATGTGTATTTGCTGAGCTCCAACTCTGAGGCTTTCAATCAAATTTACAAGGAAATCACGTATGGCTGGAAAATTGACACTTCCGATGTTGTTTGATCCGTCAATAAGGAAAATAAGGTCAGCAGACTCTTGAGCTTTAAAAAAAGAAATGCAAAAGGTGAAAGCATTAAAATGGGTGATTACATGCAGTTGTACAGTGTTCTGACATGTTTCTTGGAAAACCAGTAAGAAACACGAAAATGAGAAAACGAAACACATGTTCACTGAGGAAGTGACGTTTTTGCCTCTTAGTTCTGCATTCTGATTGAATACGAGTTTCCAGCCCCGGCATCTGCTCCCCAGGGCTGGGCACAACCTGAGCTCGTGGCTACTGTCACATGGGAGTCATCATTTCTGAGGAGAAAACTCTGCAAAACTTAATTTTTAGAAATCTAGATCCACCCCATCACTTCCCAGTCGTCTAAATATTTAGATGGACAGAGCCAAAAGAAAAGGATGGATTTTGGTGGCAATTCACCCTGAAGATGCTAGGTGACAACACAGTAATATTAAAAAGAGTTTTTCCTCCTTGAATTGCAGTCTCTCTCTCTCTCTCTCTTTTTTTTTTTTTTTTTTTTTTTTTGAGAAAAACCACTATTTACATGGAAAATTTCAGCCTCTCTTCTACAATTCTGTTCTTTTGCTGTTTAAAAACAGAGGCTGAATATATTGGCTTCTTCCAGCAAAAGTAAATATTATTTGAAATGCATTTGTTAGAAACAACTGAAAAGGTTTTGATTACAGTTTTTTCTCTGTAACTCTTTTACCAGCTGTCCAGCATATACACGATGATATTTGTCCAGCAAGCTGACCCACACAATTGTCAACCCACGCCATGCAAGGCGGTCTTTTGTTAATTGTTTTGCACAGATGCATTGATTATCAATAGATGAGTCTGTATTTTTCTAGATATTTTCTGGACTCTCAATATTCAATCAAGGAATGCAGAATCAGGTTAAAACAGGGTGATGACATCAGTCATGACACAATTATCCAACTCTATTTGTTGTGACTATACCCAGATGATCGCAAGCATCTGCTGAGAATATACACACACCAAAAAAACTTTAATATGGCATTAGAGTGGTTGTTGAGGTGGAAGCATTTTTTTTCTGTGAGACTTACCGGAGCAGACCCAAAATGGCCTGGTGCCTGCTCTTCCTCCTTTAGCTCAAGTAATTTTACCATCAAGATCACCAAGAGCTTTACGCATTCAACAGGCAGGGGAAGAAGACCCCAAAGCACACTCAAATGGTTCAAGCTACTATTTCTCCAGTCTCGTCAACAAATCAAACTTCAGACTGTTTGCAAATGACTGAAAAGTTGGGAAATCTGGAAATCTGGCTCTCAGCTTTTTGAAAGCTGAAGGTGAACCCAGTAGCAGAACTGGCATGGAGTTTAGCAAAGCCAGGAGTAAACCTGGTGTCTTCACGATTAGCATCGTCAATAATTTTTTGGCCCCTGCAGAAGTTTTCTGGTAAATGTTTCATACACCACAATGCCGCCAAGAGACATATGCAATTCCAGCGACAAAGGGTCACCAGCTCCCTGGGCCAATTTTTGATGGCCAACCTCAGCTTGGAGAACATCGATGTGATTCAGAATTGCCAAGGGCTCGGGGGCTCTTTTTCAACACCAAGTCGAAAGCTGTGAAAGTGCTTAGGGTTGGCTTTGCTGTGCCATTTGTGGTTGGGATGTATACGTTCTACTTCATAACGTAATGGGAAAAGAAATCTCAAGGTGGTTGTACGCAGCACTGTTTCAGATACCCTGGCTGTCCTTTTGAGAAATGAGATTTCAGACACCGATGGGCGTCATCGCGGGTCACTCCCACAGAAGAGAAAACAGATACGAAATGGATGTGTTGGATAATTTGTCATCACTGTAAAAACCTTTGTACTTCAGTGCACATTTATGGAACAAGCTGGTGCTGGAGGACAAATAAAAGCATGCTTGTTACACAACTAAGCAAGGAGGGTCAGATGAGACAGACAGATAAGATTTAACGAATATATCAGGGCAAACTCGTGGCTGACTTCCATACTTACGCTAGTCAGCTCTGGGGACTGCCACAGACCAACAACTTTGGTACTCTATACTGGAAATACTACATGACTGTATTATTTTTTTTCATTTCTGCTTCACATTCAGGTTCATTTCTAGTGAAACATCCATGACGTTTTTACATATGTTAATGCTACATGGAGTTATCAGCTGAATAAATGACTTCCTAAACTCTTAATCAAACTTATTTGCACTATGCTTTGCACACCACATATTTTCATGCAAGGTTTAGGATCTGTAACATCTTTTCTCCATTTTTAATGGTACTCCACAGATTGCCCGTGCAAAGTGCACAGAGACAAAACTGCGATAGAAGGATTAGCTTAAATTTTGTGTTACAGCAGGGGAAGGAAACACTTGCAAATGCTACCTCTGAGAAGAAATGAACTCAGAAACGCTCCCTGATGTACATGAGGTAGAAATTTGCCTTTAAAGCTTTTGAAGGAAAGTCTGAGACTTGGGCCTTTTGTAGTCTAAAGGGCTACCAAAGACAAATTCCCCCACTGGTTTCAACATTGTGGCCCTTCATGCTGGAGATGCTCAACAACCTCTGCAGGGCTGTCAGCGTGTCATATATGAGCATTCATATATATGTCATATATAGCATTCATTTTACACATGAATCAACATGTTTTTTCTTAGAAATGGCAAATTTTATCTCTTCCTTCTGCGGCAGCTGATTTCCTTCCCTGTGGCTTTCATGTGACTTGGATATTTGCCCTGTCAAGCACTTTGCACAAAAAAACACGTGTGAGCACAGCCTGTTGGTGATGCTCGGTGTCATGCAGTGATGGAGAGCACCCAGTGGGGCTGACGTGAGGGTTAATCAGACAAGACAACACAGGGGATTAATGTTACACCTCATTACACTGCCATTGCCTTACGTTACCCCACAAGCTATTGACTTTCAGATGGAGTCTCAGGAATAAAAAGAAAGGTTTGATCTCTCAGACTTCTGTTTTGAAACACGACAAAGCTGCTCAGAAGGCCCTTTCCACATTGTAATTTCATAAACAGAGGAGGGACAGAGGAAGGCTCTCATTTTTTCCAGGCAAATTCGGACCCCAGCTTGCAGCCAGTGCAGATCCATTGAAGCCGACGCATTTTGCGGAGATGTTTCGGTTACGAGAAGGGCCCAGAGCCCCATCAGGTGGAAGTCATCAGCTTGTAGAGAAGGCATCTGAGTAGCATCTCAAAAGGGATTGCCAAACCACACGCCTTCTCCAAGCAGATGAGGAGCGAGGTCTGCGGGCCGGCTCGGAAATGGGGTTTTGGGGGAGCAGTTCTCTAATCAGGTGCTACTTTTTCTGTCTTCAGCAGAGAACAGGAAAAATAGTGAGGCTTTCCAGAGTCACCGTGCACTGGAATACGGACTCCCAGGACCCTTCTGGAACTGCAGGGCTTCGTGGGAGCTACGTTCCCAAAACCTGAAGGGGCTGCGAGGTTCTGGGGAGAGGGACAGATCCCCTGGCAGGGCAGCACAGCGCTGCTCCTGGCCATGGCGACATCCCAAAGCCGCACTCAGCTGGGACGTTCTCATCCCACCGTGCCCTCAGGGTCCCTTGCACAGACCACGTTTCCCACTGCCCCCACCAGGACGTCCCCCCTGGTGTCCCTGCAGCCAGCAGAGACCTGTGCGGTCTCCAGAGGGTTTAGGGTCAGGACCAACGTGGCTGACGTGGTTATCTCCTATTTCCCTACCTTGGGAGTGGATAGGATGGGGCAATTTAATACATCTCCCATAAGAGCTCCCTGTGCTTGCCTTTCCATGCCATGGGTGCAGAAGGATGTCCCCAGGGGGCTGCTGCTCCTGCCAGGGTCCTGGAGCACTACCTCCTGCAACACGTAGCATGGGGGCTCAATTTTCAAACCACGGCATACCCAATAGGCACAAGCACGGGGCTGTATGCTTCAAACCTTTGTTTTTAAACCTCTGAACGTCCATCTCAGTCTGCCCCTACAAAGGCTTCAAAGAGTGCAGCACCAGCAGTCACCATGCTGATGGGAGCTATCAGCATGTCCAGGACAGAGCGCAGCAGTTGGCCATTACCTGTGATGTCTTTAACCAGTCCTTTGGCCCCAGCCTTTTCTGGAGTCATGGATGTACGGACACTTGCCACTAAGTCTCCAACTATGCCATGGAGAGCGGTAAAATTCTCTAGGTTGAAAAGGTGTGTATCGAAGGGCTCACTCGCTATTTCCTTTAACTCCCCTTCCACCGCATCCTGCACGCCGACCGCAAACATGTTTACATGGGCCGATTTAAGGACAGATGATGGCAGAGCCACATCATCCTGGGATCGTCCGTCCGTTAACACTATAATAACCTGGGGAACGCCTTCACTTGCTCTGCTTCCAGCAGCTTTAGTGAGATGGTTCTCGATTAGGTACTCTAATCCTTTTCCAGTCTTGGTGCCTCCCCCCATGTAAGGCATATTCGCAATATGGGACAGCACGTCTTGGTTAGAGGGGTACGTGTTTAACTGGAACTCTGTGTGGGGGTTTCCGCTGAACTGGACCAGTGCAAAACGAAAATCATTTCCTCCCACATCTAAAGCCTTTACAACATCATACAGAAACTCTCGAACAAGTTGGAAATGCTCCTTCCCAATGCTCCAAGAGGAATCCACTAGAAATATTATATCAGCCACAGCAACGGTTCTGACAGCTTTAAAAAAACAGATGGGGTTTAGGGTTTTCTACTGGTCAGCGCAAGCATTCCTCCTCGCACAAACGACCGACGGCCTCTTTTGCACGGGGGCACCGAAGCCTCGCTTCCCCTCGTTGCCCCGAGCAAAACGAGAAGCATTGGGGACTCCAGGCAGAGATAGGAGGGGACAGCATGCGACCTACCCTTCCCAGGGAGGGAGGCAAGAAGATTCTCCCCTCCTGGGCCCTGCCTGCACGTGAATTTGGATGCCAGTCCCGGGCCAAAGCACGAGGTGCAAATTTGAGCTTGCTCAAACGTAGCCTTCGCGCGTTTGCTGGCTGCCTGGTGGTACGAAGAAGCAAGGACTGCTCGTGGAAGCAGCCTGGGTGCTGGCCTTGGGTTTTCCATGTTTTTTTCCTTCCTCTAACCCCCTGGTGACACCAGCTCTGCTCCAAAAGATGCCAGCGCCATAAAAACCCAACAGCCTCCCTGTGGGTTGGTGGCAGCGCTCTTCTCGCTTCTCCCCTTTGCTCGTACACATGCAAGGAAATCAAAACAGCTCTGCCCAAGAGGAAACCCAGTCAGGGCCTCCCCAGGAGCCAAAAACTCCACATCCAGCACCCCAGCCACGCAGAGCATCCTCCAACGCCGGCCACAGGCTAGCGACATGCTTGGGAGGGCCTAGGCCTGGGTCGGCCCAGCGGGGGCGGAGGAGCAGGAGGCGAACCACAATGTACCATGGACATGCACATTAAAAACCAAAGGGTGGGAACATCTTGGTGTGAGCGAGCAGCGTGTTGGTAGAGGGGTTCTGTTGGGGTTGGTGTTCCTGTCTTACCTGCTTGCTGCTGGGCGCCAACCGAGCAAAGGCCCGAGAGCAGGAGGCCAAGTATTGCCGCGAAGGGCAAATGTCGGTGTTTCCTCATTTTGGTCTATTGTTTCCCGTTTTCCGTTTATTCTCTTTGTTTCAAAGCACCCGATGTGAGACCTAAAGGAGAGAGAGGGAGAGGTAGGTTAATGGCCCGGTTGCTATTAAATGCCTAATTGTTAAGGGCAACTGGCTACTATCACACCTCCTACAAGAAGAGGTCAACGCGAAGTTGTACGACTGTCATCATATCCGTTCCTGTGCTTAAACTGATGAAACACAAGACAGAAAAGCCCAGCCATGTAGTTTTTTTTGACACTTTCATGTTGCATTGGTGGGGAGAAATTATTTTAGTGCTGGTCAGGTCCCGCTTTGTAGAGGAGCCATCGTTCCCATCACGATGGCATTTAATCACTACAGTAGGCTTAGACGGCTTTCTTCTTGCCTATTCTGCCGCAGGCAATACTGAATATAAAGCCTAGGTTTCTACCATCAATAAACAACCCTCAAACCCCCAAAATGCCTGACTGCCCTCTGCTCTGTCCTCCTTGCCCACAGGGGACCAGCCAAAACATCCAGGCAAAGCATTCTCTCTTGCTGCTGCCGTTCCTTATTCGAGTTTTGCAGAAGCCAGAATGATAATCCTGCTACACTTCCCCCTTTGCCTCAGCTCACCTTTTCAGCTGTCCCAAGGATACAAATGGAAATTTAATTATTCCAGGCCCAAGCGATCTGCGTGTTCTGGCTATGTGGCAGAAAGCCCTTGGACTCCCTCAAGCTCGCATCCCTGGTGGTGGAATAGCCTGCGCCAGCTTATCGCGTTTTGGAAAGACACCAAGGATAATATGTTATATGTCATAGCCAAAATAGAATTTATGAAAGTTTGTTATCTATGATCTACCTGGCAAACCTTCTGAAACCATGTCTCCTTCAGGAAAGCTGTGTATGTGTTGTCATGGAGATGGCCAATTTATTATTTAATCCTCATTTCCAAGCCTGCAGCACAGAAACCAGCAATCCTTGCTTCACTGAGAAAATATCCTCCCAAAAGGGAATGCAGTATTTAATGCTTCTCGTTCACTAAATGGAGCTCAATTACTCAGACGGGCCAAAAGTGATTCAAATACATCAAGCTGTTAACCGGGTCATCGTTTAAAAGAAAAAAAAATCAGTTTTCTCATTGTTGCCATCTCCATCGGTCTACAGAATCCTAAGAGGGTTAAGTGGGAAGAACAATTCATCCTTTCCTCCGAACCTTGCAAGTTGCAGAGATGGCAATATCTGGCATAGCCAGGGGGAGAAAAGGATGCCTTGACTTGGAGAAAGTTCAACATCTAAGTGGTCGATCCTTGTTCCACCAAAGAGACATTTCGCAGGGCTATCAGAGTGGGATTCAATGGAAAGGAAGGGATGATATACACGGCCTTTCCCAAAACCTGGTGCAACCTTGACCCTTCCACTTGTTCCCTGCACATCAAAGCCCCGTGGCTCCCTCTCCTCCAACATTTGCACTTCCAGGTGCCCCACGTGGCTGCGGGGCTTTGCCTTTTCTCGTAGCTTTTATGAAAACCATGTAGTGCCAATCAGGCCCTGCTTTTCCACCCATTTTTTTCTGTATAATAATAATAGTGATGGACAGAGAGGCACCAAGAGCCAACAGCTAGCATGCAGGATGGAATGGGAATGGGAACGCAGGATGGATGGGGTGGGAATGTCTGCAGAGAATGCCTAAACAGAGCCCACTGTGAAAGTGCTAATATTTCTTTCCCAAAAGGCAGAAAGTTATGTTGTTGTCCCCAATATTGGCTGCTGGCACTCAATTCCTCCAGCAGACCTTGCAGCTGGGAGAGAGCAGTCAAGATAAATGGGTGAAAATTCATGTCCTGCCAGCTGCAAAACGACAGGGCTGACGCAAACATTTGGGGGGATTTTGGCTTATGACATCAAGCAGCTGTGGAGAGTCTTCTGGGGCCCTTTATGGGCCAGGAAGGCAGCAGAAGGGGAAAGCCAACCTGCCAAAATGGGGCAGCTTCTCCTCCCACCAGCGCAATGGGACAACATCCAGCCTTGGGTTTCTTTCATTTGCCCCAGCCAGCTTAGAAATACGATGTTTTTGTTTTTTGTTTTTTATCATTTTATTTATTTATTTATTTATTTATTCAAGCAATAATAAGCTGGCTGCTCTTTTTAATCGCCTTATATCCCATTTTAGCCTTTAGGAGGCTCCAGATCTATTTCCAGCTTCCCCTGGGACTGTATTTTTGGTTACTTGTAAGTGGAGAGCTCTGCTGATTAACGGAGCTCCCAGGGGAGGCGTTTTAGCTTCGAACTTTCCCAAATCCCCCCTAAAATCATACTGGCTGTGAACATACCAGGCTGGTTATTAGGAGAGAGAGGCAGAGAAGTGGCTGGGAGGAGGTAACAAATGTCTCCTGGGGACTGGATGATAAAACAGGGAGGAAAAAGAGCCTTTAAGCACAGATGCTCCCTATCAGGGTTCCTCACTTATCCCCCTATATAGAAGAGGTGCTGGGTGAGGAGATGATCCTCTCATAGGTGGTGGAAGAGAAGCAGAGATAATGTATTTTTTCTGGCCACAGAAGCTGGAGGGCAAAAAGGAGGGATGTGAATTTATGGTAATTCACCTTCAATTTGTGGCCACTGTCAGGTGTTTGTTCTGCAAGCTTATTCTTCTGCTCTATTGTCTGAGTAGATTATTTTCATCCTGAATTTATCATTATTATTTCTAAAGGAGAGTTTCTTACAGTCCTGGGGGAGGAATCTCTGGTAGAGCTTTCGGTATAACCACTGTAAACTTGGCAAAAAGGCTGAAAAAGCTAACTACAGAGTGCTTTTAGCAAAGCAGTTTTCCCTGCTTGTTAAGAATTAGCACTGAAATCTGGAGAAACAAGTCTGTTAATGATCCATGTGTGAAAGGACGTTGTGTAGTATTCAGTAATCTGAAGTTTTTATGTCTGTCTTGAGTTTATATAGTGTGTGGTGACCTCTTAATATAACAGTATGTCCTCCATTTCATCCAGAGCTATACATCTGTTATTAATAATGCCTTCAAAAAGCAATCATTTCTACTACTAACGCCATGAAGTGATTTCCTTAGATATTTTCCCCAGCAGCTATTTTCTGCTTCATGCATAAAGAAGTATGCAACAAGTCTGACATTTTACATAATCATATATTTGACTGGGTGTTTCAAATTTACTTTCTAAAAATCGCTCATGTGTGATTTCTTTTTTTTCACTAGAGCGTAATTAAAATCTGAAAAAAGTCCAAAGCAGATGAGAAGGCTTAAAAAAAGCAAAACATAAAAGGCAGGGGGAAAAAAACTTTGCTCCAGCTGTTGCGTATTGTTTTGATTCATTACATATGCCTCTCAGCTGGGCTGGCTGGCTTTGGGTGGGAGGCAGCTATGCCTTCAGTTTATATAGAAGTGTGATGTATGTCATATGTAGGCAGATAGGAATGGGTGCAGGCACGGCTCTGGGGATGCCTCACTGCCCCAGACTGAGGTGTGTGTGGTCCTGTTTGCCTGTCCAGCCCCATGGTGTTCCCCCAGAATACCTTAAATAAAAGCCTGCAAAGCAGTTGTGGTCCTAAATCCCCACTTTGTGCCTGTGGGGTGGGTTGCTTTGTGCTGGCGGTAGGGAAAAAGGGATGTGGACTCGCAGATGGGTCCCAGCAGCTTTTCCATGAGGGATCAGGCAGGATGAAAGGGATGCCCTCATCATCCCATGGACAGGGCGGATGGGATGCTGCAAACATCATCCGCCCCCCCCCCCCTAAAAATTTGCTCTGTGGGGATGTCCAGAAGGCAGTGGTGGAGTCACAAGGCTGCAGCAAGCTTTCCTTGAGTGAGGGTACTATCCAACCAAAAAAGCCACTTGTGGCCACAGCACTGGGGAGAGGTGGCCCCATAATCCCAGCACAGAGCCATCGCAGCTCAGGTTGCCCTCTGGAGGTGGCCGCCTGCTCCTCTCCCGGTTGGACGTGCTCCCCTTGGATCTCTGTGCCCTGACAGAGCTCTGAGCTGGGGAGGACATCATCACAGGCTGCTCCCAGCAGTGGTATGGGTACGGCAGAGGCTAGATGCTGTGGCTTTTCCCTGTGAAATGGCTTGGTCACCCCCAAAACGTGCCCTGAGCCCAGGTGGCACCCGGGCATCTCTTCACCATCCAGCACCAGCCCTAAACCAGGATGTTTCTACAGGCTCAGGATGAGCTCTGTGTGACGGATCCCAAATTTATTTCCCTCAGCTCAGCAGAGCTGTTCCTATTTGCAACAGCCGTTTTGGAAGGGTTTCCCTCCATGCTGCTGGCATTGGCGGCATGGGGAATGTGAGCACTGTTTCTGGGAATATTTCCTCCTATAAACACAGACCTAAGCATTACAAGCTGCCCAGCCCAAAAGGGTGGAAAATCCTCCTGATGTGCAAGCCACTTTAATTTGAAAAACAGCATTCAGCACAGCTACAAGGATGCACTGCCTTTATCCCAACCAGCGGGTCCCCTGCATACTAGCATCTAGTATAAATCACATTCATTTCTGTTCTTATAAGCAAGCTGTTGGCTTAAAATCTGCTTGTTTTCCCTCTTCTGACTGAGACTTAAATAGAGTAGTTAATAAGAGGAAAGGGAGTATTTGCTGGGGGGGGGGGGGGGGGGGGGGGGAAAGGAACTCCCTCAAAGATCAATGACTCTTTATGCACAGTACCCTAAGCCTCACGGCACCTCTCCACCCAAAAAAATCCCCTCCTTAATGTGACACACAGGTCGCTTAAAAAGGTGGAAAAAGTGATGGGCATGTGGAGCTGTGGTAGTACGTTATGCCAGCCTGAGCCCAGCCCTGTGCAGGTTCAGGTTCATCCCTGTAACGTGAGGCTGGGAGAAAGCAACCCCAGGCTGACAGAGCTCGCAGTGATGCAAGGAATAAGATGTTCCCTCCCGCTCCCAGACAGGCACGTCTCAGAAATCACAGCAGTAACAGTGGTTTTCCTCTGCAAATGCGTTTCGAAACCCAAAAAGGGTTTGCCAAAAAGTGGAAGAGCACTGAATGAATGAATGACCAACGCAGGGCGTGCTGCCCCCCACTCCGGAAATGGCATCCCACCCCTGGCTGCAGTTAATTTCTCTGCAAAGAGGGAATATCTGCTTGAATCTGTGCACGATGGGGAACAGAAAGCCCCAGGCTCTGGGTCTGGTCCCCGTGGGTCGAGGGGTGGTGCAGAGCCACATCCCTGCCCCACCACCACATCCTCAGGGAGCCCCCCGATTGCCTCTGGCTCAAGCCCAGGGATGCTCTGACCTCCACAAAATTCCCAAACCAGGCACTTCTACCCTAAGAAGCAGTTATTTAAGCACCCAACCCTCAATACCGAAGTATAACTTTTTTTTCGTAAACCAGTCAGTAATAGGGTAAAGCCAGAAGTTTGAAAAAAGCAGCGTTCCTCCCCCCCGAGAGCTCACATGAATCATCGCAGCCACCAGGAAGGAGCCAAGAGGTCCCTGCTGCGCCCTCTGGAAGGAAAATGGCTTTGGCCACCTCCTCTCCAGCTGATTTTGTCTCCTGTGCCCACTCAGGAAACCGATTTGGCCACAGTCACTCTCACCTCAGGCTCCATTTGGGAAGGGAAGGCTCTGCCGAGGAGGGATGTGGTGGGGTGTCCCCACCATCGGTCACAGCCACCCCCTTGGAGGGGCTCACCCACCTCCCTGTGCCCAAGCAGCCCCAGAGACCAAGCATCCCAGAACCAGGTTCCCCAGCAAATCCCTTTCTTTTTTTTGGGGGGGTGCTCTGGCTCCATGGGGCACCCCTCCTGGGAGATATGCTTCCATCCCATGGCGGGGATTTCAAGGCATGGAAGGCAAGCACCGTCCTGTGGACGTGGAATAAAACCCTGCTGGGTTCTTTACAATGAATTTAATTCAATTCCTTGTGGCCAGGAGCATCCCCGTGCACCTGCGGTGCCTCGGCTCGGGGAGGAGGCTTTTGGGGTGCCCCGATGTGAGCAAACCCGCTGCAGCGCTCCACTTATCCACACCCGCTGAAAAGCCAAAGGGTGGCTTCCGTCTAGGGACATTGCTCTGGGTTTTGCCTAAAACACCTTAAAACCCCCCAAAATCGACAGCTCGGTGATGAGGGGAACCACGAAAAGAAGCGAGCACAGGCAAAGAGCTCCCACGCGGACAGCGCCACTTACCCCTGAGCGAACCCCCGGAAAATAAAGAGAAGTCGCTTATTCCGGGATTTTTGGTTTTTGTTGTTTGGTTGGTTGTTTTTTTTTTCCTCTCCGAAGCGTTGCTCAGCCCCGCTGCATGGCGTGCCGCACGGCTCTGCCCAGCCTGCCTGCCTCCTCGTCACCGTCACCTTCCTCGGAGGGACGAGGACGCCGCGGGCGCGCTGGTCCCCGGCGGGTGGCTGCCACGGGTCTGAGCGGGGCTGGGAGAGGCGGCTGGCGCGGGACGGCCGGGGGCCGGGCGCTGCAAATGGGATCCAGATGCTTCGTGCTGGCGGCGGGGCTGAGGTCAGAGCTGCTCATCACACGCGGTCCTTCCCCCCCACACACACACACTGCCCTCCCCTCCCCAGAGCTCCCCTGGGGACGCCTCCGCGCTCGGCGGCTTCCCCTTCCCAAATGTTTTTCCCTGTTATCTGTCTACGGAGGAGAAAAAAAAAAAAAAAAAAAGAAAAAAGAAGGAAAAAAAAAGGAAAGGAAAAAAAGAGAGAGAGAGAGAGAGAGAAATAAGAGAAAGAAAAAAAGAGAGAGAGAGAAAAATAAAAAAAAAAAAGAGAGAGAGAAAAAAAAAGAGAGAAAAAAATCCGGGTGGCGGGAGGTTATTCCAATAGCACGCCTTTCGCTCAGGAGGTAAGGGCTGGGCTTGGATGCTTGCAGCATCCAGGATGTGCCAAGGACCATAGCAAGCTACGCATGGCTCCCTCGAAGCCCTTCAGGATGCTCGAGGCTGCAAAAAGCCCAGCCAAGCCCTCCCTGCAGCTACGAGAGGGTCTGTTAACTCAGTTTCCTATCAGATGCAACGGGAGAAGCGGTGGTGGGTTATGTCCTCCACTCCCCGTGCCCCTCAGGGAATTAAAGTCAGACCCTTAACATAAACACTTTAAAACACACAGAGCCTAGAGAAAAATTCCTAGTGAAAGCCTGAAAGGTGCTGGAGCAAGTCAGGCGCTGACAATGAGCGAGTGCCCAATCAGTGATTCATTTTTCACCTTCATCCAGTGCAAAAATACCTTGCACCCTTCCTTTAGCAGAGCAAACCAGGCAGGTCTGGGGTTTATTTTTTTAGCCCTCTGCTTCTGCAGTGACAGAAGGGCACTGGCCAAAATTAAACACTTCAGTCTGGACTGGGTTGCTTTTTGCAAGAATTTATGGTAAGGAAACCAGTTCTTTTCTCTTGCCCTTGCTTGGGTCCATATAAGGCTGGAGCTGCGGTTGTGTCCTGGGCATCAAACAGTCAAGTTCCCTTCAGTTGCTCCAAATGGGGATTTATGATGTTTGCTCTAGATTTTGTGCAGTTTGAAAGGCTCGCCGCATTAAAATAAAATAGCTGGAATGCTTTGGGAAGGCGCTGAACTCTCCAGCTGATGCAATAGCTCGCGTTAGAAATGGTGCAAGGACCGGAGGAACCTTGCGGGGGGCCAAGGCAAACACCCCTGGCCGTGTGCCCTAAAGGAAGAGGGTCCCCCCCCAAATTTTGAACAGTAGTTCTTGGTTGTTCCCTGGGGGAAAAGAGAGGCAGTGCCCCAATAAATGTGCCTGGAAAAAAGGGAGCCATGGGGAAGGCAGTGATGGACAAGTGGCACTGGGCATGGTGGGTGGAGGACCAAGGGCATCCAATGGAGGGGCAATTTGTCCAAACCAAAGCATTTTCTTCAAAAATTTGGTTGCCTCTTGCAATGGCAGAGAGGGATCTGGGGAGCCGGCTGAAGGGATGATGCTGGTGCAAAACAACAAAATAAAATTCAGAGGGGATTTAATACATTTAAAATTTGAGGTTTGAAATTGCAAACCCCAAACCCTTGCTCCTAGCTCACCCACACATCTCGGCCTCACTCCACTTGTGCAATGCAGCCAGAGAAAATTGCATCCAGTGGCTCCAGCTTGCTGCCACCAGTGGAAACCAGTACTGCACAGCGACACAAGGATCTGGGGTTTGTATTGCCACTGCTTCAGCTGTGCCTTCAGAAAGCAGAATTTTCTTCCTGGTGATCAGGGGAGGCAGGAAAATGTTTTAAACTTTTATTTTTAAGAATAAAAGTACAAAACACAGAAAAGCTCCAGCTACCCCAGAACAGTAGTGAAAAACAGCCAAGATACAGGACTGTAGATAAATAATGTGAAAATATTGGTAAAACACATACGGATCCCATTATGAGCCTATCATGGCTCTATTGAGAACATATTTAACTTGTTAGTGTTTATTCCCTTCGTGATGCAGAATTTGTCTTAATATGGTTCTAATACTGCAGCAGCTTTTACCAAGTACCCCAATAATTAAATGAGACTGGGAGAGGCCTTAAATTCCCACATGATTGCCTTTATGACCCTAATAACCAGGCTAAAAGCTTTTCCTTCCCCAAAAGAGGCTTCGTAGCTGGGGATCGCAACCAGCTGGGATGCAGTGGGCATTTTGGGGTAGGGGAATTCAATTTTTTCACCCTTTTCCCAGTGGTCCCAACCATGGTCACTGCAGCATCCTGGGAGGGGGATGTCCCCAGGGACAGGCTTCTTTCCGTCCCCGGATGGTGACCCCCTCTGGAAACCGGTAAAAGGCTGAATCACAGCGCCGTGGTAATTTCTAGAGGGCTGTGACTAAGTTTAGCAAGATTTCCTCCCCGGTATATTAATAACTGGACATGATGAATGTGATGAGTCAAGAGGGTTTTGAGGAATTCTCTTTCCATCCACAATAATAAAATAAAAGCCCTGCGTGCTCCTTCCTCACCCTAATTAAAAGGCGACCACAGTGTCTTCCCTGCAATGAGGGTCTCAGATTGGGGCCCTTAAAAAATTCAGCGGAAGGGCAAAATTTTGCAGTTCTTTTCTGGATGAGCATGAGCTTCTGCTGAGCCTTCTCTATGTGCCATTTAAGAAATGTGCTGTGGATTTCCACGGTGGGCAGTGTTTTCTAGATCCCCTGCAACCGGGAGGGTCTGTGCCATCACCTGCCACAGCACCAGCCCCATAGCAAGCATCCCTCTTCACGTCAGGCAGGGATCGGGGTGATCCCAAATTTACCAGGACACAGTGGGTGCTCTGGTGGTTGCAGCATCTCAGCTTGGCCCCATCCTTGAGCACCATCTGCTGGCTTCTCCTCCAGGGACTCTTTGGGCATCCTCCAGACCCGTGGCCACCTTCATCCCCTCAAATCAAACCTGTCCCTGTGAGGCAGGGCTGCTGCATGCTGGGAAATTCAGGGGTACCCCCAAAACTCTTTCCCCATCACCAACCCGAGCACGATTTCAAAGAGCAAGCTCTTTTTTCTTGCCCTGCTAAAACCGCGCACTGGCATCCCGGCTGCAGCTTGCATTTTAATTTTGCTCGCAATAGATGGTTTTAATTAGCTCCAAGGCATTTGTCATTGCTTTCTTCCAAATAGTCCCCAACCACCAGCCCAGTTAGAAAATGGCCCGGGAAATGTTTTCTGAGGCTTTGCTTTTCTCTGCACTTTCCGTCTGTCTGTCTCCCAAGGCATTCATACCACTTTTGATACCACCCTTGGCTGGAACAAGAGTGGCAGGATCATCCCTAGAGCAGGCAGAGAGGGTGGGAGAAAGCAAGCAGGGTTATTTGGAGTGGGAATTAAAACACAAGATAGGACACCCAGCTCTGTCATTCCCAACCAGCATCCAGGTGCAAATGGGCCTTGATTGCAATCAGGGGCACACCTCCTAATTGGCACCAGGGCTGTGGGGGTATATTAGTGCATCCCCAGGGCTGCTTTGGGTGGTGCTGGGGGAGTTGCTGTCTTTTGGAGGAGCTTTGGGTGGTTCTGGTGTGTGATGTTGGGTAATGTATCTGTTTTGTCTCAGCTCCTTTATCTATAAGGCAGTGGGATTTGCATCCCAAGCTTACGTGGAGGGTAAAGAGTGATGGTGGGCATGCCTGCTGAAGAGCTGCCTTGTGGGGGCTGGAGTGTCTGGGGATTGACTCCTGTAGTTAGGAGAAGCCTTAAGGGTGAAAGCAAAAATTTCAGATTCTTTCATATGACTAGAGGGGAAAGTCCTCCTGGAAGGAAAAATAGCGTAGGGCTGTTTGAAAAGTGATTTAGTGGCTTCTTCTTAACCATTTTCTTATATAGTTCAAAGCCAAAGATGAAATAAAAGTTTCACCTGGCAGGAACACATGGGAGTTACTGAAATGCACTGTTTCTTTCTTTCTCTTTCTTCCCTTTTTTTTTTTTCCTCCTTCCAAACCAGATCTCCTTAAAGCTTTTGGGTATGCTGGAAAATGTTTTGCCTCTGATAAGCCAGGCATTTTTAAAAGGGTGCCTGTCTTGTTGCAATGCCTCCAGCTGAGGCCAATACTGCTAACTAAGCATAGAGATGGGATAAGCCCTGAAGAAGCAATAAAAGCAAGCCCATGGCAGGGCTGTGCGTGCTGTATGAATGTATACATCCTTAATCCATGTTTGCATGGACACAGGAGAGGTCGTAACTCAAGTGAAGAAACCTGGAGACTGACAAGCTGCAGCCTGCACAGAGCCCTGCTGCTGGAAGGGCTGTGCAGTGTCTGCAATGGGAAGGAACAAACTGCTATGAAATATGTAAAAAACAGGAATAATTTCCCCTCTAACAAAATGTGCAGCTTGTAGGTCAGTAAAATATAATGTGAACCACAGTCCTTGGCTTCTAGGAAAGAAACTAGGTGAGATATTTCTCCAAATAGGAGATGTTAGGCTGGAAATGGGTTTGTGATATATCTTGGCCAAAGCAGACCTTGCCAGCCATTGCGATGGCTGCTCCTGTTTTCTTACATAGATGCTTCCAGGCAGTGCCTCTTGAGATGTAAAGAGGGAGAGGAGATCACTGAAAATGTAGGGCTTTGTGTAGATACACCCATCCTGGGGGAGTTCTTGTTGAGGTTCCCTATTGCAGGAATAACGTCTGATGAGGCATGACTTGAGAGATGCTGAGTTTTTCCCCTGCAGATGGCTGAAGCTCCCTTGAAAGCTAAAAAAGCCAACATTTTTTGCCTAAATACACCTCAAATTCTCACTTTTCTTTGACCAGATGCCAGTTCCCCAGCACCACCAGCTCACCTGCACAGGACCAAGTGCAAACCAGTAAGTGGGACTGGCTGCCATACCAGATAAAATCTCACATGGGGGGAGAAAACAGGACTCTGATAAAAAAGAAAAAATGCACAAATAACCTAGATATAAGGTCCCACTTACAATCTGGATACAGTGGGGGGTGGAAAGTGAGGGGAAGCATTTGGAAACCATTTATCTGGGGAAAAGATTGTTTTGCTGAGGTCTGGCAAGTAACATTTTTGCTGAGGAAGCCAGGCTGGTTTTGCAGTGTCTTGTCATCTTGTAGCTTGGTTTTGGGGAGCAAAAGCTGGCCACAAAAGTTTGGGAGGTCAGTAAGATCCTTGCTGAATCTGGAAACGTCTCCTGGATGCTCACAATATCTGCAGTGATGCAGGGGTCCCCATCTCCAAACATGGGACTCTCTTTGGGTGCCCCCAAAGGACAGGGGCTGGGGACATCCCTGGGTGTGAGCTCAACCTGTCCCCACGCAGGAAGAGGTGGGGACAGCTTTGCATGGTTACTGTTGCTGTTTACCACCCTCCCTAGCCTCTCATGGAAAAAAAAAAAAATTGGAAAAAATTCCACATAAAACGTGGAGCCAGCAGCCCTGCCAGCCTGACTAATGCAACCTCTCTCAAATGTTTCATTCATTCATCCCACAGCCGGATGGGGGGAAATGGCACCGCTCACCCCTGGCAGAACAACGCCAGGTTTGTCCCCAAAAACACCCAGCAGCCGGTCACCTGCAAGCTGGGATGGGTCTGGTCTCTCTGGGACCTATATGGAAGAGGCAGGGGGTGCCAGAGCAGCCTGGAGGAGTTACGTGGCTCTTAAATGACTTGGCCAGGCACCCTGTCCCCTTGCCTTGGGGACAGCGTGTTCCCTGCTCGCCACTCCTAGGGAGGAGGCATGTGGAGAGAGTGAGTGTGCCGCGGGTGATGCTCGGTGGCTCCCAAAAAAGCTGCCATCAAGCACGTTGTTGGCACCCCCCCTCCACCCCTTCTGGAAAATGCTGGATGGGCAGAGGCTTGCTGGGCACAAAGACATGAATTCAGAGCGTTTCTGGGGGTGTGAAGGTGCAAAAAATGGATTTGAAAAGACTCCCTACCTCTCTGGGGCTGCTGCTTTTCTGGTCAGCCATAAACAAGAGGTTTCCCTGCTGTATGGCAGCCTCTTGCTGGGGGGCTGAGAAGTGACTGCTGGTCCCCCAGAGCCCCTTGGAGGCTCAAAGAAAACCTCCCCCAGCCCAGAAAACCCCTCCAGGTCTGGCACATGGGAACAAAACCCCTGCTCCAAGCTGGGGTAATGGCAGATGCAACTCCACAGCTTGAGTATGCAGGTATTAAAAACCTGGAAAGGGCAAGTTTTTGCCCAAAGCAGCCCTGGAAAAAGGGCAGGGTTTCTGAACCCCCTCGAGGAGCTGCCCTGCTGTGGGGTGGGAGGATGCTGTCCCCTCCCCTGGCCTGAAATGTGGTGTTAGTGGGGTGAGAAAGCTGGAGATGAGCAGGCAGCACAGGAGCAGGTGGGGTGCAGACATAGTTCCTAAAGTCTTTGGGATGGATCCTGAAGCTAGGATCTCTTTGCTTTACCCTGGGTGTCTTTTCCTGCCTTATCTAATGCTCAGGGATCCAGTGGCTGGAGAAGAGATGGATGCCGAGAGGACAACGTGCTCCATCCACCAACACCAGCAACTGTGGGTTCTTGGCTGACGTTATGGTGAGCTTTAATTTGTTTCCTCTCCTAAATCACAGTTTGGGGGTCTCTTAGTGGCTAAAATTTTTTGGTGTAAAAAAAATTTTTTTGGTGTAAAAATACCAGCCGGACCCTCTAGCTGATGAAACCAGACACCTGAAGGATGAATGAAAAATATGTTGTAAGTGAAATAATGCCCTGCCGAGGCTCGTGGCCATGGGCAGCGAGCGAGGATGCCTGCAGCGTGCAGGAGATGCTCTCCTATGGTGTGATCCCAGCATCAGCAGTGTATTTAGCTTAAGTAGTCCTTCTGTGTGTCCAAACGCTTTTAAAGGGTGATGATGTTGGTTTTGTGTGTGTTGTGGGGTCCTTTTTCCCCCCACACCTAGCCTGGGGCATCACAACCAGGTCCGAGCTAGGCACACGTGGACGTGGTGCTTAGGGATGATTTGGTGGTGAACTTGGTGGCATCATGTGAGCACGGAGTTGAGGGTCCTAAGGGTCTTTCCCAACCGAAGTGATCCTGCGATAAGGGTCGGGGGAGGTGTTATTTAAAGGAGGAGGATGCTGCAGGGGGTGTAGGTGTGCAGGGAACAACAGCCAGATCCTCTTTGCTGTCTAACGGCAGGAGATATTTTTACATTATATGACCTAAAATGCTTCACAGAAATGCCAGTTTGGCCTGCGTTCAGCTAGGATGAACACCAAAAAAAGAGAGAAGGAGACCTGATTTTTTTTTTTCCCCCCTAAGAGGCCAGCCCTGGCCAGGCTTCACTGCAGTCATGGGACAGCTGCTGGGATTTTCCTTCTCCACCAAGAGAAGGAACAGGGAGGAGGAAAGGAAATGGTAAGCACTCCCCGGGGGCTGGGAGAGCTTTCCAAAGGCAACAGGACAAACAAACGGGGATTCTTAGCGATGGGGCTGGCTTCTATCCACATGGTTTGGGCTTTTGCAGGGTGGGAAGGGCACCTCTCTGTCGGCGGTACCTGGCGAGAGAGCTGAGAAAAACTTGTTTACGAGAGGGAAATATGGTGTGTCTTCAGCTAAAATTCCTCCTGGGTGCTGAGACGATGCGGAGACGGCTTACAGGTACAGGTCCTGGTAGGTCTGGTGGCATCCCACCCCATCCCATCCTTAACCCTACACCAGGATCGCATCCTGGGGAGACCCCAGCTTTTGCAAAGCAGCAGCCCTTTTTTAATTTAAAAAAAAAAAAAAAAAAAAAAAACTCATCATGTGCTCGCTGCCTGCATTTTCTGCTGGGCTCCGCACGGTGGCACAAGGAAACCTCTCTCCGGAGGAACATCCCCGAGCTCTTTCTCTTTCCTCCAGCGATATTTTGGCCAGGAGAGGAGCAGCACAAGGCTTCTGTAGGTGCTGGATGCTTGCAAGCCAGGCGGGGATGGGGGGACACCCCACAGCCTCTCGGGGGCTTTTAGGATGCTGGGCGCCTCTGCTGGGCATTTTGCAGCTCCCTTTGGAGAGCCCCAGGCTGTAACTTGGAGGCGTGCTGCTGGCACCGTTCCCTTGCCAGCCTGCTCTCCTCCTCGCTGTTATTCCCGTGGTGAAGAGGGGCTGGCTGCTCGGATGGGGGGGGGGGGGAAATCATCATCTGACTGGCCCCAAACCACACAAACACAGCAGCCCTGTGGTTCTGCCTTCCCCTTCGGCTTGCCTCGACGGCTGGAGGAGGAGAAAAGCAGCTGATGCTGCTTCAGTGCTGGAGCCAGCCGGCTGTGTAACCAGAAGCTGCTGATAAGCAGGTGACTTATCAGCCCATCTCCACTTGCAGCATCCTGCCGGGGTGTCACAGGGAGATTTTGCTTCAAAACCCAGCCCAGGGAGAGGCTGATTTTGTGCAGGGCGCCTCCATCACCTTCTGCACCATCTGCGTTAGGGTCAGCACTGCCTGCCCCTCCTGTGCCCAGGCTGACGCCTGCCAGCAGGGCACGGGGAGCCAGCAGCACGTGGAAAAGAGGGCAGAGAGGGCCAAATGGAAACTCATTAGGGAGTGGATCGACCGGCAGCCCTCCCTCGGCAGGGCTGGCGAGGCTCCCGTTGTGTGTCCTTGCTGCGAGCGCTTGTGCAGCGGTGAGCTTTGCGGCTCCATCCCGTCCTTCTCCTCCTCTCTACCCCTGGGATCACGTCCAACAGGGACAGCAGCAGCCTGAGGGCTGGGAGCCAGCACCAGATGATGCCACCCAGCTCGGGAGCAGGTTTGTAATGGATGGAGATGGAGCTGCGGGCATGGGAGCTCCGCTTGTCCCCAGCCCAGCTCCGGGGCTCTGCGTCTTCATTTCCACACCAACCTCTGCCCCATCGTACGCCTGCCCAAACTGTCTCCTGCCAGCCCAAAATCTGGCCAAAATCTTTGTGCCCTTGCTTGGGGTTAATGGCAGAGAACAGGACGCACCTCGGCAGGTCTGGGAGTGCCATGGCACTGTCCCATATTGGAGCGGGTCACAGGAAGGGAACAAAAAAAAAAAAGAAAAGTATTTATTTTCAGCCAGTGTTCAAATAGATTGAGCAACACTCTGAGAACACCCCGTGGTACGAGCACATACCTGCGGTTGGCAGAGCTGGGCTTGGCCAGCACAAGGCACCCCGTGAAGCCTTTGGGGTCCCTGAGGAACCCAAAAACCCTCATAGGAGAGGATTAGGGGAGCGCATCATCTCAGAAATCTTAGTGAAGAGAGGGTTATTCCAGCACAGCCGAGCTGCCCTGCTTCTTCGCAGGTTTTGCCACCTGCATTTGGCTTGCTGGGTAGGTCAGCACTGCATTTATCAGCACCGGGATGTGGCCGAAGGGCCGCACAAAACCTTATCTCATCCCCTATTTCCGTGTGAGCAGGGCGGGTGCCAGGCTGTCCCTCTGGAACAACGAGGGCTTGTTTTTCCCCAGGGGAAAAAGCTGTGATAGGCCACGCCGGGGCCCCGAGGTGCTTTCACTTCTCCTGCTTGCTCCTTCTGAGCCGTCCTGCAGGTAGAGATCCCGAGGCCGGGTTATAAACCCCGCTGTGGAAATGTTCCCAGCACTGCTACGACCCTATTAAATGCTCTGGCAGCCAAGCGCACTTGTTTGTGGGAATTTCCTGGGTATTTTGCCAGCTTATGGGATAAAAGTTGGGGTGACCTCCCAAAGGGTGCCCTCTCCAGGATCCTACATGCTGAATTTGGCAGCAGTGTTTTGTTTTTGGTGACCAGCCCCGTCGCCTCGCTCCCGGTAAGTGTAATCTTATTTTTCGTGGTTATTCCCCAAGGTTTGAGTGTAAAGCTGTGTTATTGCCCAGCATTACATTAAAATCCATCACAGCCCAGAGAATGGCACGCAAAGGCCTGAGGAAGTGGGGTATCATCCCCTCCATCTCTGTTTCAGTGGCACGATCAGATGCCAGACACCAAGTTATCTCTGCCCCGCCGTTATGCGCCACAGCTATCCTCAGCCTGCCTGAGATGTGTCGTGTCTGGGGTTTCAGCTCAGAGAATCTGGGCAAGATCTGATCTCGGCGTTAGATAGCTCTTTCCATGGACTTGCATCTGCGCAGTGGTGGTTTCTGATGCGTAAATAGTGAAAGCAAAATATCGGGGTTTCTGTTTGTAGTTCGGTGCCTAGAAAGCAGGGTCCAAGTGAGCTCCAGGCCAACAGCTTTTGTGCATCCGAAATCCCGTATTCGAGGTAAGGTTTCTGGCTATAAACACATTGAATTCGGCGTGGGGATGTCACTTTTTTTTTTTTCGTGGATCTCAGTCAACCTCCGGGGACTTGCCTCTGGTTTTCTTCAGAAAAAACGAGTCCTCTGCTATCAGCCCTTCCCTTATGTCGTCTCCCCAGCAGCATCTCTCAGTGGGCTGACGGCGGCAGAGGAGACGTGGGGTCTGCTCCTCTGCCTTTTAACGGGGTAAGGAGACCCTTCTGGACTGCAGCAGAGCAGGAACAAGCTCAGTGACGGCAGCCTGTGTCTTCAGACAGCCCGAAGCAAGCTCTCCAGACATGCCCAAACTCCTGCATTACAAACTGCTGCGTTTCCCAGGCTGCTAGCTCTGCAGAGCCCTTTGCCTGAGCGCAGTTCGTTTGCGCCCCTGCTAATTGTCGGAACAGGAACATCCAGTTAGCGTCCCCACCTGGTAAATGGGATCTTCTTTGCATCTCTGTAGGTGCTCAGGGCCCCAGCTGTTCCCAAAGCAACTGGCAAAGCCTGTGGCCACCTCTGAAGCGTTGGGGAGCAAGCAGGCTCCTCCACCCTAAATTTTGTGACCCATTCAAGTTCCTGTGGCCCATTCCCCAAGTATTTCACACCTAAGGTGTGTGATCAGCATTAAAATTGTCGATGAACTCCCCCAGAGCCAGGTTCTGACACCTCGTCACCCAGACGAGAGCAGGATTTGTGCACGCCTGGTGCAGCCTGCTGAGCACAAAACTTGGTTTTCTCCTGCTGTAACAGCACATAAGCCATTAAAATGCCCGTGTCTGAAGTGGCCTTGAGCTCACGTTGATTTGAAAGGGGTTAGGACTGGGTGCAGGACTGGCAGGGGAACATGGGCAACGCAGTGAACTTGGATCATGTTTTGGGGCTTAGACCTCTCTGCAGGCAACGCAGCACTTCTCAGGTCAGGTAGACAACAGGCTTGTAGCATAATTCATCAAAAATCTGGTTAGATCCATATTGGAAAAATCTGGTTAGATAAGAGAAGGGAGAGGTCATGCATCCTACTGCTCCATCACCCAGCTTTGTAATGCTCACATGATTAGGGAAAAACACTCAAAATCCAAATTCCACCCTGTAAATGACACTCCATGAACATCTTTTTCTGATCCTGTGACTGTTGTTTTCTAATTGATAATTAATGTTGAAAGGCCACTTTCTTTAAGCGAGGCTGTTGGGGTCGTCCTGGCAGCATCCAAACAAGCTGTGGTCATGCAGTAAAGTAATTAAACGGTTGTATTAATAGGAAAAAAAAAAATCACTTGTGGGCCACATACAGAAATAGCAGAGGCATATTACACCCCTTCCCTGTCCTTCTTGTTTTGCTCTGGCGTGCTGGGGTTGGAAGATAAGAGGTCTTTGTAGAAGAGCTTGTGCAAATTCCCTCTGCAGCACTTGGGGCAGAAATTTGGAAAATCAAACTTTATTATTCTTTTAAAAATAACCTGTTCTGTCCCTTGGTTTGGCCAGGAAGTGCCCAGAATTACCAGGTGAAAAACAAGGATCAGGAGTGAGAGCATTGGTAGGCTCACTGGGGTGGGATTCACGGTCTGTGGAGATAAGCGAGCGGTATCTCATCCAGTGAGCTTGTCAAAATCTGCTCACGGAGGATGGGTTTGCTTCCAGTTACCAGAAAATACACCGGAGAAGGCCCAGGCCACTTGTGCTCTATTATCAGTTTACAGCTGATTTTATAAATGACGGCCAAGAAATGCAAAGATAACAGCTCACATTAATACCGTGCTTAAAAGAGCAGCCCTGAAGGAATGCTTCTCTTAGAGAACCTACCCCCAAAATGCCATCCCTTTATTATCTGACAAGGTCAAAAATAACAAACTGAGCCCAAACTTTACCCATAGCTTAATTATTAGGAGGGGCTTAGCTCGTAACACTTCCCTCTCCATTTTGCCACCGTGGTCCCCAACATGACCAAACCCAAGGGCTTGAACACATAAAAAAAACAACCTCCTCCTGCCTCGCATTCCCACTCCTAACTCCCACCCCGTGCATGCATGGTTGTCGCAAGCACTGGTGAACTTCATGTCATGCTGTCTGGCCCCATGACACGTGATAGCATCTCTCTGTGTGGTTCCGTTGTTTGGATAGATTTATTTTTTGTACATCAGTTCACAAGATTCAGGAGCCCACGTGAATAATTGTTGGAGGAAGCGATGACAGGGGAACCAGCTGTGGTCAGGCAGATTTAATTTTCTTTCCCATGCAGAAGCTGTGATCGCCGAAAGCCTGCATCTGAACCTCTACAAAACTCAGCAAACTGCCTTGAAAGAGGTAAAAAAAAAAATCCTCCTTTTTTGGCTGGTACGTTGAGTTGGGGTGGGGGAGAGTCTCCCTAAAATAATGTGGTTCCCAAGATTTATGCCAATCTATGGACCTGCCTCCAAGAAGCTGCCCATGTGATGTTTTTCTGGCTAAAACAGCACTTTTCGGGGGTGTGGGCACTTAGGTGTGCTTGTATTTTTGTTTTGTTTTGTTTTATTTTTACATTTTCATTGTGTAGCAGGCCACATGTCAGTGCATCCTTGTCCTTGCATCCCAACGGGTGCAAACCCAAATCTGAGATCCCGTCTGTGCTTGCACTGAAAGGCCTTGGAACAGGGTCTCGTTGTGATGATAATTGGTGTCTATTGACCCACTTTGCTGTTCGGATTCAGTGGGGCTTTCAAATAAGCTTACGTAAGGGCAGCTCGGCTCGCCTCTGCCCCTGCCAAAAAACTAATTGCTTTTGTGGGACCGCGTCTGCGCTGGACATCAGTGCATGGCCTCCAGCGAGGCTCCTGTGGTCCTCCTCTGCAGCTCAGCGTCTCTAACAACTGCTTTTTCTGCACCAAATTCCTCCAGGTAGGGACTCAAAAATCCTCTTCTGGCTCTGTTCATAGAGTTTAGCCTAATCTTTGTTTCAGGAGAGTTGGTGGGGTAGAAAACTCCCTTCAAAAATCCTTCCCTGCTCCCACCCAGCTGAATGTTTCTCCCCTTTGCTCCTGCTGGCTTGCTTTTTGACAAGATACCTGTCAAGGGAAACGAAGTGTGCCTAGCATTGCTCCGATGGAGATAAAGAAAGGGTTTCTTTTAATGTACATGATCGTTGTGCTAAAACACAATGTTTTACCCAGAGAGGGAACAGCAAGTATGATAACAAGACCAGCTTTGCTAATTGGATTATTGCAATTTAAATACATTCCTTCATGTATATGAAGTACTTTGTTTTTCTTTTAATCCTGTCAAACCATCCTTTCTTGATAACTGTAAATGAGGGGAGCACCATGTCCTAATTAAGCTGTTTTTTACAAGTGAAGCTCAGCTTCTCCTGGTCACTGGGAGAGCAGCTGATGAATACAGGAGGCCTGTTTCTGGCATGGTCATGCTGGTGACAGCACCCCAAGGTGCTTTTTGTTCCCCACACAAGGCTGTAGGTGCAGGATGATGGGTTTAAGGGTCGAAATACAGCAAGGAGCAGAGGCTCGGGAATGCAGAGGCGGTGCTGGGGCAGGCTGGCGGGACCTGGTGTGCTGGAGCCGGTTGCTCTGGGTGAGCTGGCACACCAGGGGATGCTCAGCCCCGTGCCAAGCCCCGCAGCTTTCCTGCCTTTTTTTCCCCTGGGGAGGCGTTTAAAGCTCTGTGACGTGGCTGCTTTTGTCACTCAGACTCGCCAGCGTGAGATGGGGAGGAAGCTGGATCTCTCCAAGCTGACCGATGAGGAGGCCAGGCACGTCTGGGAGGTGGTTCGGAGGGACTTCGACCTGCGGAAGAAAGAGGAGGAACGGCTGGAGTGAGTACCCACACCGTGGGGTCTGGCAAATGTCACAGTATTTACTGTGGGAGATTGGCAGTCAGCAATTTAGTGGGTCCTGGGAGCCCATGGGGTCCTATAGAATCTCTGAGAAATAACTGAACCTGTTGTCAGTAGGCTTAAATATGTTGTGTGTGCCACTGTGGGAAAGTTTTAGGGAACCATAGGTTGGAAAAAGAATCGAAAGTCACCAGAACAGCAAATGGATGTATGTTCATACCCTTACAAACAGGGTGTTTGATAGAGATGATTCCTCCACTGGATCACAAGGGAAGGGCGAGGGGCTGAGAGTCATCCTTTGCTAGGGATTTCCCCTAGGATGCTCGCTCTGGAAGAAATCAGCATCGATTTCAGCGGCAGAAGAAGCAAGTAGGTTTGAAAAATCCCCTTTTCATGAGATGCAGGAGCGCCTGGGAGCCTCGCTGGCTTGCTGGTGCAATTAACTGGGAGATTTGATGACAGCTGGTGGGAAAACTGGTTTGCCTGCCGGGGGGGATTGCAGAACACAGCATGGCAGTGGGTGTCCTCGGCTCCTGCAGCTCTGCCCCTCCACAGAGGTGGACAAGGAAGGGAGCATGCCTGTATAAAACAAAATACAGGGAAAAAGGGTTAAAAGTGTCTGTTTCCTTGAGCTGTGTGTCTAGAAGCTGGTTTGTAGGGCTGGCACAGTCTGCAGCATCGTGGGTTTTCTGTTTGGGGCTTTGTTTTTGGTATCCCCATAGAAATTTACTGCTTAACATTAGCACCGTGTTGCTAGCAACGCTGCTAGGACGGTGAGCATCTGAATATCAAAAAGTAGATGCCCAATTGGGTCTTTATACCGATTTTACATGTTCCAGAGTCTTGGTTAATGTAAGCTGGAGCTGCCCCAGCATAACAGTGAATGGTGTGCTGGCAGCAAGCTGGTTTTAAAAATCTCCATGGGGAAAAAGAAAAAGAAATAGAGCTGATCCCTAATCCCGGTGCAAGGATCTGGATGGCAGGAGGGGCACGAGTGGCACCTGGCAATGACTTGGCAGAGCTTTTGTCTTATGTTTTGCCTTCGTTTCTCCATGGCAGAGCCCTGGAGGAAAATTTAGTGATGGTGGAGCCAGCCAGGTACAGCAGAAACCCCATGAAGCCTGCTGCTTGCTCGAGGTGTGTGGCCCAGGCTGATTTCTGCTCTGGAAAAGGCAGCTTCCAACCCTGCCTAGGTGGAAAACAAGCCTTGTAGGACCTTCCCTACAAGTCAAACAGCGTCTCGCAACCATAGCCCCAAAGGCAAACATATTTGGGCTGGTGCAGAGAACAAACAGAGAGCTTTCAGGCAGAGCCTTCGGCCCCTGCTCTGAGCAGGGGGGTGGAAATGTGTGTTTTGGCTGGCCCTGGCTATTGCTGAGGGTCCTTCCTGCATGGGGACCAGCCCTGATAGCCAGCTCTGGTGGCAGAGAGGACATGCTCCCCAAATTGTTCACATTAGCTGGGCTTTCACGGGAGCATCACGAGCATCTCCACCAGCTGCGGCCAGAACCTCACTGCACAGGCATCCTGTCTGATATAAATCTGTGCTGAATTTAGCACCGAGGGACTGGATCAACACCTCTCTTAATTCTCCTTAATCTAAGATTGTAACCTGCTCTGAATCCAGAGCCTGCCGCTTTGCTCGACTCAGCTTATTTAATCCCTGATTTGTCATTAATTAGATTTGCCCTGCAGCTGTTTTCCACAAGCTGTGGGGCTCAGGGTGCTCCCTGGAAAATCATTTCCTGAAATTATCGAGGGTTATGGAGTTTGCCACGTGAGAGGTGGCAGAGCTCTGTGAGATTACATTATATTACTGCCCACCACCTAATGCTTGTCCCTCTGCTTTGGGGCCTTTCTGCAGGGAGCTGAAGTGCAAGATCGACCAGGAAAGCAGCAAGAGGGCGTTCCTGACAAATCAGTCCCACCTCAACGAAACCCACTGCGTCCACTGCCTGCAGCCCTTCAAATTCCTGCTGAACAGCAAGAGGCAGTGCCTGGACTGCCACTTCTACACCTGCAAGAGCTGCAGCCGTTACAACAAGAAGGAGCAGGGCTGGGTCTGCGACCCCTGCCGCCTCTCCAGGTACGGGGAAAAAATCTGTCTGGGGTCACTTGGGTGACGAGGGAATTGGGGTGCTGCAGTTCTCCCAGCCCCGTGGCGATGGGAGGCTGGCTCATCACCCTCTCTCCCCTCTTGGAGCAGGATTGTGAAGATCGGGTCCCTGGAGTGGTACTACGAGCACGTGCGATCCCGATTCAAGAGGTTTGGAAGCGCCAAGGTGCTGCAGTCCCTCTATGGCAGGCTGCAGCCAGGGCAGCGGGACAACTCGGCATTTCTAGGTAAGGGCGAGCGCTGGGGTGATACCACTGAAACCTACGGGTAGGAAGCCTGAGCTCTGTCTCCAGCAAAGATTAATTCTCTCACCTTGCCTTGCATTCCTTGGGCAAGGAATTTGCTTATCAGATGTGCTGGCTGCCCGCAAACAGCCCCCGGGCTTGCTCCGTGGGAGATGTGATAGGTTTTTAGCTCTATGTCGGCGGCGAGGTGAAGCCATGTCTGTCTGGCGTGCACGGCCAGCAGGCACAGAACCCGCCACGGCCACACCAGGCCCTCGGGATTTTTAGGCAAAACGCCTTCCTGCTGGGAGTCTGCTGAGGGCGAGGAGTAAAATGTGTCCTCGCAGGAGACGGGAAGTGACGGCTGTGGGTATACAGCAGTGTGTGTGTCAGCAGGTGGCAGTGATTTTCAGGCTTTTAACCTGTCTCCGGCATCCTCTGCTCTGGCTGTGACTTCTGCCTGCCTGGCAAAAGCAGCCACAGCAACCTCCAGGTCTGAAAAGCAGAGGGTGGATAGAGCCAGCACTCATTTTTCCCAGTGATCTAACGATTTTTACAGGCAGTCTGATGGAGCTCTGGCACAGACAAAGCTGTATCAAAATTAGCGAACTGCCTGTCACAATTTCTGTGCTCTTCTGAGCTCCATGGACCTTCAGGATTTCTGAGACTGGTCTGACAGCGTATAAACACGTGGTGAAAGCTGCTGTTAATGTGCTGTTATTTACTGGATAGCTGCTAGCTGCCATACAAACAGCTGCTGCACTGCTTTGTCCATTTCCTTGAAAAGCTAATGTGGATTTTATTCCCACCATGAGAAGCACCGGAAAAGTCTGCACAAATACCATCAATATGAGCTGATTCAGGCAGTCCAATCGTTTTTCTGTCCAGACCATTCGTGGCAGAGATATCACGAAGAGCATGGAGGATAGAGGCAGCAAACACGAAATTAAAGGGCTGAGAAAAAATTTACACAGTGTGAGAATTCATCAGACCACAAAGCAAGGACAATCCTAGGGAAAACCAACCCTGGTTTGAGGATAACAATGCTTTAGACTTCTTTAAATTGAGAATCTGCCTTCTTTTTCACAAATACGGGTGATTTTTTTTGTCTTTGCTTCGTTAACAAGGCTTGACCCTTGAGGAAGCAAGAACATCCTCGCAGGATGTTGCTTGCAGAAGTATAGCACGGTGCAAGGAGGATGAATTGTTTGCTGTGGCTTCCCCTCCTGCTGCATTCCCAGCCTATGATGTGTTTCATTAGGACTGGGGAAGTGGTGGCAACGAGCTTTTTGATTTTTTTTTTACAAGTTCTGTCTCCGAGTACGTGTTTTGTTCCTTCTAAAGTCTTTTCATGACTGTGCCTTGTGATGGTTAAGGCTGAGAACTCTGGTGAACTGCAGCTCTGAGTCTTGTTCTGTGCAAATGACCTGGAGAAAATGTATTTATTTTTCCCCAATTTTTCTTCTCATTTAGGTCTTCACGACAGAGTTTACAGCCTGCCAGACATAAACAGTAAGTTGAAAAGAGAATTGCAGCATGCAGCTTGCAGTTCAGGAGAGGTTGCTGCTGTCTCCTCCTTTTCCCAGCCTCTGGCTGTGCGCTGCAGAGCTGCTGGGAGTGCCTGGGACAAGGAGGACGTCTCCCCACTGCTCGGCTCCTGCCCTGCAGTGCACCTGGGGCTCCCAAGGGTGGGTTCTGACACAACAGAGATTTTCGGTTACAGCCAGACTTGAAGCTTGCCAGCACTCATCACGATCTCAGTGCGTCTACGTTGTATGCTTAAAGCTGGCTGTATTTGTGGCGAACGCACTGAATTTGTGGGTTTAGGTTGTGTTCATTAGGAGGAAAGGGTTGGTCAACTTTGCCTTTTGATAGGATGAGAGAAATTCCAGTCCCTTCCCATCCTGTGTCCTCTCCCCTTTCACTTGTGCAATGTCTGTGCTCTGGCATAGTGTGCCAAAACCAAATTAACTGAGAGAGGTGTTTCTGGCGTGGACTTCTTCATCCCAGAGAAGCAAGGTATGATGTGGTAGGGACTCTCCTGCCCCAGGTGTAGGGTGCTGAGCTGCCCCTGCACAGCGTGCCACTCTTCTCCCTCCAGGTGAATGCCAGCTCCGTGCCAGCAGCATTGGGGATGACAGCAATGATGAAGACGATGCCCTTCGTGGGGCCGAAGCAGAGTGTTACGGCAGGGTAAGCCTTTCCTTCTGCCACTCCTTCTGCCTCGCTCTGTGCCCTTGACTGCTGCTGACCTGCCGGGGGTGGTGGTGGCTTTCTGTTCCTGCTAGAAAGTGTATCTGTCCTTGCAGTACGCATGAAATCTTTCTTTGAAATGCTGTTAATGTTACATACCTCCTGTTACACACACACTGTTCCAGCCTATGGTTATGTGCTGCACTTCACACCCTCAGTACTTCACTTTTCATCTACCCTTCTGAAGTCTTAGGGGCTTGTCCAAGCCACTCCTGCCCCAAGGCACCCAAAGACCTCGCAGACATGGGGAGATCTCACCCACAGCATCCCTGGCTGAAGGCAGGGAGGTGCTGCAGGACCCGAGAGCAGCTCCTGGACTTCTTTGAGGGGTCAAATTGTTCAGCTTGCCCACTGAGGATTTATAAACTGGGAGAGAGTCTCTCTCTGCCTGTTGATGGCCACAGTCCTGATCCAGAGCTGTGGAAATCAGGAGCCTGCTTTTCCTTGACTCCAGTATAAGCACGTGCTGTCCTGTACACCCGGCTCCTTGCAAACAGCACAATCCCGAGACCCAAATGTTCTCCAGAAAAAGCATGAGCCTCACCTTGGCCTGTGCACAGATTCAGGCAGACTGAGGAGACCAGGATCATTTTCTTCAGGACCAGCTGTGGTTCATGCTGAGTTCTCCTTTCTCACACTTTCCATGTTAAGATGCGCAAGACAAAGCGCCTGCTGTCTGTCCATCCCTTTGATTTCGAACTGGACTCGGAGTACTCTTCCCAGTCTCGCCGCCAGTCTGCGCAGCTTTCTCCAGCACCAATCAGCCCTGATGGCTTCCAGGTACTGGGGGGGTGGTGGGGTTGCTCTTCTGCCTCTCCTCCTCCTCACCACCTCTGCCACCTCCTCGGCCAGCTTTGCAGCTGCTTGGTGGTTCTGAGAGGCAGCGGTGCCGATTCTCCCTAGAGCCTTGCTGTATCCTCTCCCATCCCAAGTCCTTTGCCAAGTTAGGACGGCTGAGTGGAGTGGGATGGTCAGTCAGATGGGATACCAAGAGACTTTCTGCATCTCTCCCTTCAGATCCCTTGGCTGATCTCTGCAGGCAGCTGTTTCCTTGTGTTGTTCTAGGGCTATGGGACACTAATTTCCAGCTAGCTTTTGGAAACAGAACATTCACTAGTCAAGGGACAGAAGAAAAAAAAAAAAAAAAAAAACGAAAAAAAAAAAACAGCCTGCTCTCCCATCATACCTTCTAGTCTGGGGCGGTTTTTCCCACATGGTGGCACTGGGGATGTAGCGTTTGAGTGTCAGCCGCACAAGAAGGGCATAGAAAGGAGCCCGGTGCACCCTGGAGGCAGCCGTGTTATCAGGGCCCCACGCCTGCTGTGCTAGCTCCCGGGCGCCTGACCCCGGGCTGTAATAAATTAAACTCTGCTCCTAGCTAGAACTAAGATGTTCTGAGACACATAACAAAGGCTTTAAAACAGACAAACAAAAAGGCAATCCACACAATTCCACATAAATTGATACGAGTTTGGGGAAAGGAAGTAGATTCATTCTTTCATTATCTAAACCTGCCCTTGTGCTGCAGGATTTAACATCTAGGGAGGGCTGACCTCTGCCAAGATGATCTGAATTCAATTTATCATTTGCAGACTATTTGTGGAGCAGAAGCTCGTTATTATTTTAGTAAGCAAAAGGGCACAGTGTTTTAAAAAAGTGGATCTTGGGGACCAAGGTTTTTCCTGCCTAGCTTCAGGGACTCTATACCTATTTCTCATAAAAATTAACAGTGCCCCCTGGCAGTGATCCTAAGTATTGCTCAGTGTTGAGCAGCAAGGTTAAGAGGCCTTTAAGCTGGATTGTTAAAAACTGGCATTATAAAAGATTAGCCCATGCATGTATTGGAGGACAAAGCCAGGAATTGCTAGGAAAGGGAGAGGAGCCCCCACTAGCAGCAGCCCAACAGCAATCCTTGCCTCTCAGTCCTTCCCAGGTTTCCCCAGCTCGGCTGAAGATGCCCCCCAAGAGCACAGGATGGAGGAAGCAGGTCTGGCAGCGGTCTTCCACCACATCTTGCAAGAACAGGAACAGCACCCAAGCCCTCCAGAGCAGCTCTTCAGCACAGAGGTTCATCTCACCATCAATTCACGGAGAAGGAGCCTGGAAAGAAATACAAAACCTGGTAGGTGTGTGGGGCTGGACTCCTCCTCTCTCCTTCTGGGGAAAGGTGGCTGCAAGAGCAGTTGGACCAAAATGCAAACGGCTTTTTGAACAACGTCAAAGTGACTAAAAGGCTTGAGTGTCAAGACAAAATGTCCATCTGCAAAACTGATTTTTTTTTTTTTTTATTCACTAAAGAATCAGCTGAAGTTATTTGGCTGTAATGGGCTGGTCTTGTTCCCAACAAAATCCTGGTCACTGGCTGCATGGGCAGGCTGTGGGGTCTGTGGTTTATAAATACCCTAGCAAATGAGGGCACAGAATTTGCTTTTTATTACCACTGTCTCCTGCTGTGACAGCAGAGTCAGGAGGACTGAACGCCATCATTTGCATAGGCAGCTGTGGAACATATCATTCTGGGTCTCAAACTGCCTGGCTATATTTTCCAGTGTTTGACTTCCAGAGCACTGGGAAACACTGGATAAACCTTAATCTGTACCATTTAAATCCCCACTCTGAGCCCCTCTGGGCTGTTAAATCAGCAGGGCCCTCAGGCTTGTTAATTCCCTTTTCTGCAATTGTTCTTGTCTCATTTGAAATCCTCCTTTAAAAGGTGTTGGGTCTGCTCTTTTAAATGCTTCCTCCTAGGCTGGTACCCCTGAGATAAATAACTTACCAGCACTTGAATGAAGGAAAGGCTGTGTCCAAACCTGGACTGCCACAAAATCGAAAAGGTACTGTCAGTTTTTGGTTTAGGGCACAGCTGTTTGGGGCATGAGCGGGCAGGGATGATGCTCCTTGTTCGCAGCTCCATCTCAGCAGCTCTACTTGCAACACCAACAAAGGACAGAAAAAGTAACCTGGAGAAGGGACTGGTTATTTGTTTGTCTTAGAGATGGGACTGATGTCCAGGAGTTCGTATAAATCTCTGGGATCTTTGTACTGAAGCCTTCTCTCTCCAAAAGGCAGCCCCTGGGGCGAGCAGCCCCGGTCCCCGTACTCTGCAGACATGGACACCTCTGATGAGGATGTGAATGGAGCCCAGAAGGTCCCTGCCTACCTGCCCCACCACATGAAACGCCGGAGCAGAGCCTCTTCCCAGGAGAACATCAGCCACTCAGGAAACCAGGTATTGAGCAGGCTGCAGAGCCCCTTGTGAGACCACGGCTGTGGCCAAGCCTCTGTTGCCACAAACCACGCTTGTTATCTGCCAGGTGTGGCTCAGAGGCGAAGCAGACCCACAAATAACCACAAAACACACAATAAATTTGCACAAAACCATTGCCCCCTTCTGCAGAGGTGCAGTTTGGCACCGACGCCTGCCAGGTGCGGGCCCAAAAGGGATTGTAGCTCCCTGCATGCTCCGGATCCTTCTCTCTTCAGGATCCAGGGGAGCAAGGAGTGTGGCCATTACACTTTGCCAAGCAGGGTGGTGGGATGGGGGATGACCTAGGAGCTGGCTTGTCCTCTTATCACAGCCAGGTGGCACCAGCGAGATGAAGGCCCAGGGCCCTGCTCTGCCCCCTGTGCTGTGGGGACCTGCGAAGTTGTCCATGACACGCAGAGCACGCCTGGGGCCTGGAGCTGCATTTAGGGCTCGTCCTTCCCTCATGGCGAGGGAGAAGAGTGGTTTCTCTGCCCTGTTAGGTTTACACAGGAGCACTCTGGACCTTTCCCAAGGCCTCCTTCCAGCCTTTCCTCTTCTGCAGCCATGGCTGGGAGAAAGCCAAGTGCTGGCGTTTCCCTTTGTACATGCTATTGTTGCAGTAACAAGCTTGCCTTCAGTGCTGTCAATTCTCCAGTCTGTCCCCGTTAAACTGTGACCTACCTATAGTTTTGCATGTCCCCTTTCTTCAATTAAATGTGCCGGGGCTTTATGATCAGGCCGAGGCTTGGAGATGTAATCAGCCTTGAGATCCTTTTCTTTCACGGTGTGGAGTGTTCCAGCCCTGGCAGGACTGGGTCAGGCCGACCTGCCACGTCTCTCCCCTGAATGAGAATAGGAGAACAGTCTAGAGAAGGGTGTCGAAAGGGCTGTGAGCTTGTGTTTTAATTGTAAATAAGGACCTGCAGTCCTTGACGCCACCTTTGAGAAAGGTCGGTGGTGAGAATGGTAAAGCCTCCCTCAGCCCTCTTCAGCAGCAAAATGCACGTTGGTGCTTGACTACACAGATATACGGGGAAGAAATTTGCTTGTTTCTGCTTACAGGAGTGATTCTGCCATCCTGGACTCTGCTTTTGGCAATGGGTAGGGGGTCTGTAACTGCAGCCATCCTTTATCACCATGCTTCGTGTACCTAAGCAGGGAGAAACCTTTCCTTTCCTTTTCTTTCTCTCAGCATATGTTCAAATTAGTGAATGTGCTCCGTTTTTCAGTCCCCAGTAAATGGAAAAACCTTGGACTGGGTGTCCTTAATGAGACCACGGTACGTTAGGCATGAAATGTGCACAGTGCTTTGCAGTGGGGAAATGGGGCCAAATTCCTACCAGTGCTTCAGATGACTTCCTTCATCGCCTCTGCAAGCCCTTGCTTAAGCGCGGTCCAGTGTGCTCTGTGTTTTGCTCCATCACACCAGTATGAAGGCTGCTGTGGCACCTCGTCACCCTAATGGTTATGAGACATCTTCTAATTCCCAATTCAGCCCCATTTGTTCTTATGCCAACACCGTTCATTAGCTTAAATAGCTCTTCATCCTTCCTGCCCTTTATGCTGCTGATGCGTTTACAGCTAGCAACCGCGTCCCGCAGAGCCTTCCCCTGTCCCAGCAGGAAGAAACCAGGCTCCATGCTGGCCCATTAACTTCGGAACAACACACGTGTTGCTGTCACCGTTGGCCCAGGAGAGGCCAGGTACAAGCCCAAAGAAGAGAGAACATCTTTCAAAACTCGGAGCTAGTTTGCAATGCCACAGCAGGCAGGGAGGAAAATGCAGGTTTCAGTGCTAGATGGCTCCCAACTGGTGGTTCAAGACTGTGCCCTGTAGGGTCCAGAAGCATCTTTATGAACACGAGTTAATCCTGTATCGCATCCCATAGCCTGTTGCTTCAAAGGCAATGTTTTCCTGACAGACACCTTGTTGTCTTTTGAAGGCTTCGAGAGATGGAGAGCACATCTCTTTGTCCTGTGTCACTTCCACCCCACAGATGAAAACCCTCTTTGCTACAACTGCTTTGGGTGCAAGTTCATCAAAATGCATTTGATCTGAAGGTCTCTTTTGCTTTAACTCTGGCGGGAGCATGCTTTTCAGTCCCTAACAGAAGAAACTTAAATTTTCTGGTAACAAAACCAGAGACTGCTCACTAGCCCTACAACTCCAGGAGCTGCAGGTGTTGAAATAAAATCCAAAACAAAAAACAACTCTTAAATCTGATGAGACTTGAAAAGAAGCCCTGAGCTGGGAAAAACTCATTCACACACAAAAACATTCGGTTTCAGCAGAGGCCCAGGTCTTGGTCCTGAACAGGACCAAACCACAAGGAAAAACAACTTTTTTACTGTTTGGGTCTCTCCCCAAAAGCCATTCTGGTGCATTTAAAGGGATCTTAACTCTGGATTTCCAAAGCTCTGATGTCAGTCTTAGGCTCCTTTTCCTCTGATTCCTACAATCTGACTCCTTCATCTTTACCTAAAGCTTCTTTTAGGTGTCTTGGGTCTCTCCCAGATGTCTCCTGGTTAGCTGAGAGGCTGGAGGCAACACTTCTGCTAAAATAACCTGTCTTCACTCTCTGGAAAAAATGCCATTTGCCCTAGCTGATGTCTTGCTTATGGGCTGTGATTTATTTTGGTTTGTTCATTTAAGCTTTTTAACAGAGACCGGTGTTCGGCAGCCTTTGTCATGCAGGGTGGGGGTGCACCTTGTGTTGCACAGTGAGCACCAGGCATAGGAACCAGCCTGGCTTGTGAGGAAGTGTGAAAAAAAGCTCTTCAGCTCCTGTTCTTGTCAACAGCAAGCCCTGCATTATGCTCTGACCTCCCCGAACTGCCGCGGTATGGATAGCGCAGGTAGCACTAGGTGCTCAGTTCACGTTGGTCTCCTCTTCTGAGCTTTATGGTCCATCGCAGACCTCTCATTGTCACCGGAGTGGCACAAGAGTCAGGCCCAACAGTACCAAGAAACCACTTACAGCTGGACTGGATTGCTTCCTGCCTGGAGGCTTAATGCTGCTTGAGGATGCATTCAATCCAGGATGGTAATTACCGTGCTCTGCTCTCCCCAGTGTCAGGTTTTTATATTCATCTTCACTTAAGCAGATGCAATCTCTCCAAGCTGTTGTGAGGATCTAATTAATCAAACACCAGCAAGCACAAAAACTCAGTGACAGGATGGAAATGTTATAAAAACAAAGCAAAGCCCTCGCATCCCTTTGTTGCTGCATTTACTCATTGCATTTACTGCTCGCTCCCTTTTGAATGGGAGGCAGCCACTCAGAGCACGAGTAATGTGGAAGGTGGTGTTTTATCTATGTAAAACGGGCAATATTTTTCATCATTTGTATTTTATTTGTTTTGATCAAAGGAGGAAGACTTGTTTTGGAAGAAAGCAAAACTTCTATTTCTAAAGGAGGAAGAAAAAAAAAGTTTCCTTTTATGTTTGCAGTGATTTAACCACAAAAATTTGTCATGGCTCTTGAGCATAGAAAGCAATTTCTCTTTGATTTCCAGAATTTTGTCTGTCTGACTCCTCTCCTGGTCACTTTTTCATCTGGAAGAGGAAGGAAGGGAGAAAAGAGGGGCAAGAATCTTGATAAATCAAAGCATTGAGAAGTGAGAAAATTTCAAAGCATTTTGGGGAAAACTTTCAGTTTTGCATTTTCTATCTGGAATTTTTTCATGGGAAATTCCTTCTTCCCTTCCTCTTCCTCTCCCAGTGCTGTATTCAGCAGGGGATGGTGGGGTAGTAGCTGCATGAAAAATGTCATAGCAGGGAGTGAAAACTGATGTTGAGTTGAATTTGGGACAGTACAAAAATGATGGGAAGAGAGTTGGCTGTGTCACATCCTGATGCCTCTGGACATCAAGGGACACTCTGGGGTCGGTGGTGAGCATTTATTATAGTTTATTATATTTATTTTAGTGGCTTATGGGGTAAACCCTTCTGCAACCCTCCTTTCCTGCTGTGATTTCTTTGGGGAGCCCGTGGTGGTGGTGCCTTGCTCTTTTTGTTCTGCTGGTTGCATGTGCCTTGGGCTGTGTTCACACCGTCCTAGCAGTGGTGGCGGCTCTGTCCTCTACTCCTTTTCTCTCTTCTTTCCTCTAGATTCATGAGCTCAACAAACGCATGTCTGCAATTGAACGCATGCTGAACCGCTTGGAGGAAAAAATCCTGGTGCACTCTGCCAAGGTAACAGGGCAGAGCTGGGGAGAAAATGTGGATGGTGCCTGTCCCTTCCCCTCCTATCAGCTGGTCCCCATGCAAGCTCCTGCCTTCCCTACCCTTTCTGCACAAGGAAAACAACTGGGTTTTGCTTTGGTTCTCTATTAAATGCTAATTTCAAGAATATTTAGAGTAAGAGAGCAGAGGCAAGAAGGATTTCTGTATCTCCTCTGTGCTGCCCTTGTCGTACTATGCCATCAGTCTCAGAAGAAAGCAGCTAAATTAAGTTAAAGTTGGGCAGCAATGTAGAATCTGTGACAACATAGGCCACTTCACATTGATTTGGGGTTTCTAACTTTAGACTGTGTGCTTCTTCATGTGAACCCATTAGGATGAGGTGCTCTGGCCACGAATGGCTCAGTAGTGATAATTACAGAGAAGTCCCCCAGGCATCTAAAAAACAATACAATTTCTTATTCTCTCTCAAATTCTTAACAGGGACAGACAGACAGTGTTTCTGTCGGTAAATCCGACCAGCAGAGTAGGAGGTGTGCATGTTTGCAGGTGTCACCAGGCTGGCAGAGCTGCAGCCATCAGCAAAACCTCCAAAGCATGGGTTTGATCGCCTAACCAGAACACCTAGAATGGTCTGAGGTCTAGAAAAAATTATATATGGGATTCTTTAAATGCCAAGTGGTTTAACCCCAGGAAAGAAAAGATAGGGGTGAGGGGAACAAAAGTATCCAAGCAGGTAGAAAGGTGCTTCAGGGAGAAGTAAAGCTTTGTTTCCATGTCTGTGGCAGATCAGGGTAGAGGTAATGGGTGTAAGCTGCCGCAGGACAGCTTCGAGTTAACTATTAAGGGAAGCTTTCTAGCAGAAAGGATAGCAGGGCCCTGGAATAGGTTGCCTGGGAGAAAGGTTGCCTGCTGCAGATGCCATTATTCGAGGCTGTTAAGAACAGCTTAGACAAAAGCCATCAGGTATGATGCAAGTAATTGTATTCCCGTCTTCACTCGAGGGACAGTGAGTTCAGTAACTTCCAGAGATCCCTTCTAACTGCTGCGAGTTTAATGGGTTTCTTCTTCGGGTAAAATGAATCGTGTGTAATAACAGGGCTGCGTGGAAATACGCCCTCTACCCTATGGGAAAACGTGCTGCCTGTTTTCTCATTGCAAACCTGAGCACCTAGGGGCTCTGATGCAGTACAGCCAGGCTCCCTAGGGGGATGGTGGTTCGCACGGCTGCTTCTCTTAACCTGGTGGATCTTTGGGTTGTTGTGAAATGCTCCCCATGGGCCCCATATGGTATTTATTCTGAGGAGGACAGCCTAAACTTGCTGTTCTGCTCCCCACCGCCTGTGCCCTGTGAAGGAGGTGGTGGGCAGGCCTGGGGGATGTAGACACAGGGCGCTCCTGATCCGCTTTGGTGCTGGATGCCCGGCTGGTCTTGGTGAGAGTGTCTGGAGCCAGACGCACACCCTTGTCCCCACGGTAGACCCGTGCACTTACACAGGTCCCTTCTGTCCCTTCGCTGCTGTCCTTTCAGTCTCCAGCCCCAGAGCCCCAGCTCGATCCCAACACTGAGGAGCAGGAGCTCAAGAGGAAGCTGCAGGAGCTAGCCAGCAACATCAGTGACAAAGAAGTTTCCTCGGAAGAAGAGGAGCGTGAAGAGAAGACAGGAGTGAAGAAACCAGAGACGAGTTCCTCCAGCGATGACATGGCCAGTGAGGCTCAAAAGGTGATCTGTGCCCTCCTACCTGTGCTGTTCTGGGCTCCACATTTGGTTCCTTCCTCCCTTGCACCATTACAAGGTGCCTCTTGTTTCATCCCACACCTCCCAAATCAAAATTTTGGGTCCCAGTTCCACTCTACTGGGTCAGTGTCATCTGCACTTAGAGCACTGTGCTGCCCCCCATCGCCTCCTGCTGCCAGCAACAGGAGGAGAGACCATTTGGTGCCTCTTAAATTGAAGCCCAGATTCTCTGGATCTGCCCTAAATTCTGCTACTTTTTGCCGGAAAGGCAGCCCTGAAGCAGGGAGGATACCGGCACACTCATCTCAGTGGGCTCAGGTGGGCAACACAGAAGTCACCCAGCTCAGCTCTGAAGCAGAGACCCAGCTGAGTTACAACAGCCAAGTAAAAGCAAACCTGCCAAGGGAAACAAAAATTCAGCTTTTTTGCATCACGGTAACACTTAGAGCAAAAAACATGAAATACCTTTGTGGGACATTGGGTTCGAAATGACTGCAGTGACGTGTAGATGGAGCAGTTTGGGTTAGAGGCTGTGGCAGCATAGATTTTTTTTTTTTAACAGCAACCTTCCTTACACTTTCCTTTTGTTTGTTAGAGGTATTTATGAGGGTGTCTCTTGTTAGAAAACAAAGTGATGATGTGAAAGAAACGTGATCTGCAGTTATCAGACCAGAACTCAGAGTACATTTATCAGTGGTGGGCACGAGTCTTAATTAGCATCAGCACCCTCTGAGTTGAGAGCCAGGTTTAGATTTTGCTTAATTCTGAGTTTTTTTTGTGCAAGTCTCCTGTGTAGTTGGGAAGAAGTATTCTAATGGGGGAAGGCTGCGGTAAAAGCAGGCATTCCTAGGGGAAAACATGAAGCTCGGTGCCGCACAGTGAAGGCACCGTAAAATGATAAAAGTGCCAGCAGGACGGAGCGGGCTGGTTCTCCACAGAGCGGCTTGCCTGGAAATACATGCGGCTGTAAACAAAACTGTTTGTCTTTGTCTCCAGCGCACACATCACCCCAATCTCCTTGGTTTCTAGGGAATTATCAGCCGAGAGAGAGATGATGAGTTTCTTCGGTCTATTTTTACACGTGCTTTCTGACTGATCAAGCGACGGGGCTAATGCAGGCAGCGCTTACAAGCGTTACCGCTGTCAGCGCTCCTTGGGGTGGGAAGAGAGGACACGAGCCCCAAGTTCTGGCCGTGTGGCCATGCAATACTTTTCTTTTTTTGTTATTGACATCCATGCTCAGGCCTGTAAAGCCATGTTAGATCTCACACTTTTCCAGTGCAGCATCAGAACCAGCCATCCTGGGAGGAAAAAGGGTAAGAGAATGTCATGGGTTTTCCCGGAGGAGTAAAGCTGTAAGTCAGAGCTGTTGTCCTCCCCTCCTGTAACACCTTCAGGTGGCCAGATGCTTTGGCAGTCCGACAGCTCCATGGCACTGCTTCCAGGCAAGGAAAGGTCCCTTAGGAACCTTTCTGAAGCCTTCCTACGCCGTGGGGAGCCGGCCCGGCAGCAGCTCTGTGCTAATGGCAGCTCCCCACCCGTGTTTCGAGGTGATTCCCTTTGTCACGCTATCCCCAAAGAAGCATGAGCTGAGATCAAAGCTCTGTTTTAGCCACGCTTCCATCTCTGCTGGAGAGCCCTTCAGGAACAATGCAAGCCCTTTAATTATCTCATCTCCATCTTTCTCCAGCTCCTGAAGGCCTGATACCCCTTTTACCCCCTCTCGCGCTGTTTCGCACACCGTCAGCACACGTTAAAATAATGATAACTTTTTTTTTTTTTCACCCCTTTCTTCTTCCTCCTCCTCTCCCTCCGCTTTGGCTGTGCTGGGCATTCGCAGAGGTCGTCGGCTCAGGCTTTGAGCGAAATCACGGCCGAAGTCCTGAGAGCCATAAACACCACGGAGAAAGCAGTCTGTGAGTCGGTGCATGGAGAGAGCCAGTGCAATGGGCCCTGTGCCCCCCTCGGAGGGCAGCGTCCCAGCCTGGAAGATGGGAAAGAGGTGGCCGAAGCGTACCGTGAGTTGGAAGAAAATGTAAGGTTCCCGAGAGTTTTCTGGGAGCAGGGTGGGAATGCAGAGAACCTCCCAGATTTCTTGTTTAGCCGGCACACTAAGGGATCGGAGAGGTTGCCTTTGTGTTCCCCATATGTGTATGAAGATCCCGTGATCCTCCCATGAAAAATGGGGAGGAGCTGCCAAGGAGAAAGGTGGAAGCAGCGTGAGGGACCCGTGCTCTCGGCCCGTGAGAAAAATGGAGAAAAAAATAGAACTGGAGGAGCTGGATGTGCATTAGCAGTATCAAAGTTTGGGGATTGTTCAGCAAAATGGTGGCCAAAACCCACTTGGTCATCTTATCTCAATGCGTGTGGACAAATTAATGTCTCCTAAATTGCGTTGCTTGGACTCGCATCCTTGCAGTAGCCAAGGAGGAGGTAAGTGGCAGTAAAAGCCATGGTTTTATTAGGGGAGATAGTTGTGCTCCTCTCACCCTCTTATCTAAACAGCAAAGTCAACACGTTGCTTCCCGTAGCGGCCGCGCATCCCTGTTCCACACCCCGTAGCTCACCTTGGTGCCGTGCTGTGCTCCACATGCGTGTGTTTCCCTGCCTGGGCCTGGCATCATTTCTGCATACCTGGAGCAGTTCCTGTGCAAAGCTGCTCAAAACCAAACCCCCAAATCCTGACCTTGCTCCCAAGCAACCCAGCCACACAAACACCCTTAAAAAAGAAGGACCAGATTTGGAGAATCAATTTATCTCCTTCCCAGCTTGCTCCCGTGGGAGGTGGCAGGCCACGCCTGGTCGCAGGTGCCTGCCTCCCCTCTGGGCGCATGGCATGAGGATGCTGATGCTACTCGAGGGGGTCACGGAGTTTTGCTCCTTCTTGTATCCACCTCAAGCCTTTTGCTGCATCACCCGGTTGGTAATTGCTCTCAAAAAGCCTCGGGAAGGGAGGAAATGAGATGAAAAGCCCTGCCGGAACTGAGTGGTGCTGTCAGTGCTGCAAGGCAGGAAGGCAGTTATAAAACAGCGGCAGGAGCTGTTGTGTCTGGGGCTCAAGAGGAGGAAGGTTAAGTTGCAACGTTGTGGATTGTTTTTTTCTTGTGTTTCAGATGTACCTGACTGCTGGGAAGACGTACCAGCTTGAGACGACCCTCGTGGAGCTTGAGGAAGGGGCTCAGCACAGCGGCACGACCGACTCAGAGCTGTCAGAGCTGGAGGACAAAGTGGCCTCGGCAGCCGCTCGGGTGCAGCAGGCAGAGAGCGAGGTGAGGGCAGCCCCAAGAGCTGGTGGCAGCAAATGGAGCTGGCTGGGAGTCTTCCAGGCCCTGCCCGTGGGGGTTTTGTTTATTTTTTTTTCTCTCTTTAAAGATATCGGACATCGAGTCTCGAATTGCGGCTCTGTCTGCGGCAGGGCTGACCGTGAAGTCAGTGGAAAAGGCAAGGAAGAAGAGCGGGCAGGTGAGTGCTGGGAAGGATCGTCCCAGTCCTGAGGGGTCTGTGCTCGCTCCTTCATTGCCACCTTCCCTAGGCACATATTCCTTACACACATATGAAGGGAGGATGGTGTATTTCGGGACTCCTCTGCGCTCCCTCATGCCCTTCCCAGGGGTGGGAAGGGGGAAAGCTCCACGGGATCACTGTGTCACTGCTGAAACACTCGCTCTCTTTCCTCTGAGTCTGTGCACAGTGTGGGACTCCACTCCTGCATTTCCATACTGATTTTTATAATCGTGGGTCATCAGGGTTCCTGACGTGGCACCGTGCTGCCTTTTTTGCTCACCTTAGATCAGTTTAGGCTAAACAGAAGAAGTGAACACGCAGACAAGGCAGGGTGAGGCTGTCCAAAGAGCCAGGCACATGCTGTACTCCATCTCCCACGTCTGCCCAGCCCCTCGGTGCAGATTTTCTCTCTGTGCCAAGCCTAGAGCTTTCAATATATGGGCAGAAAGCGGTGCCATGGCTGCAGCCCATCGCTCTGACAGCTCTCCCTCCTCTGGGCACCCCAAGAGCCCTGTGCTGCTTCTCTGTGCTCAGGCATTCACCTCCCCTCTCGAGGGGGCTTACTTTAAAGTAGTGGAAAGGCAGCCTCTGGGGTACCTCGGTCCCCCCATCCCCTTCCCCACCACTGACATCTCCCCCTCTCTTGCAGGAGATGTCTGGACCACAGTTCCTCAGGAGGAAATTCAACAGCCCCCTCGAAATTAGCGGTAAGAGCGGTGGCCTCAGGGGTGCTCGGACACCCATCCACCAAATTGCTCCATTTGTGGCACCCCGGTGGCCGTGCCACCAAAGTTCTCCAGTGACCTGGAACCTGTCCCAGCAGCTGGGGTGGCAGGGGACAGTTTCATCCTGACTGCTATCAGCAAGGGCTGCTAGGAAATGACTTTTCTGTTTCTCTCTTACCTCGCCTCATGAGCTCACAGGCAGAAAGAATGGTTCTTCTTCCAGATAATGCCAAATAGAAGATGAATGGAGGAAAAAGGGGAAAAGATCATTTAATGCAGAGAAGGAATCTCACTTGCCCACAAGTGCAGGCAATTTAAAGTTCGGTTCCGCAGGCTGAGGCTGGGAGGCGGCGAGGTCCCCTCTGCCCGTGCTGAGGAACAGCCAGCTGCCCTCCTGGTGGAGAAGGGCAGGCAGATAAGGGCAGCGCAGGGGACACATCAGCCCCACGAGGAGATAGAGGGATGCTCGACCAGGCTGGACATCACCAGGCGAGCATAATCCCCTCTGCCTGGGCTGGGCGATGGGACGGCTCTATCTCCCAGCAGGTCAAAGACTCGTAAAGGAGACCCACAAAGGCAGAAACTGGTGGCAGAGGAAGGCAGATGATGACCAGATGCCCTTCCTGGTGTCCCAAATGATTACAAAGCCCTACTCCCAGCCTCACCTCTTCTTTTATCACAGATCCTGACGACTCCTTCGACCGCAACTCCACGTACCGCGGCTCGCTGACGCAGAGGAACCCCAACGGGAAGAGCAGGAGAGCGGAGCGGCTCTTTGCGGTACGTCGTCGGCCACACAGCCCCCCTCAAACCCGCAGGGAGGGACGGGGAGCACACTGGCCTCAGCCCTTGGGGCAGGGGACGAGCTGAGGCTGTGCTGTCATTGCCTTGCAGAAGCCCGTGATGACCCACCTGCCCTGAGGAGAGGGGCACCGTCCTGCCAACAGTACGAGACCTCAGCGCAGAGCCTCGCCGCCTTCCCTCAGCGCTTGCCCTTCCTTCTCCCACTGCCATCTGCCCCTGGAAGCCCAGCCGGGGGGAAGCCAGGACCCCAGCGAGGACCCCAAAAGAAGCAAGGTGTCGGGGTGCAGGAGCGTGGCTGGGTCTTCGTGTGGGGGCACACATCCGTGGGGCTGTGGCTTTGGGCAGGACGCTGCCTTCCTCCTCCTCCTCCTCCTCCTCCCTACCTGCCGGGAGGTTCGGTGCCACTCTCCCCGCGAGGTCACATCAGCAGCGAGCAGAGCACAGGGGCTCCTCATGAGTCTCCCCACTCTGCCCGAAGTTTGCTGATGTCCCTCGGGGGCTGCGATGGCCCCGGGCTCCTGCCAGCAGCACTGGTGACACCCACCCACCCCAAAATCCAGACTGCTTGTTTGCCTCCAGCTGCTGCTTTCTCTGGCTGGAGGCTTCAGAGGAGATTTTTGCTAAAAGCGTTGGCTCAGTACCTGCCGGTCAATGCCCTTTACCTTCACCATGACTTCCCAAGCACGTAACACATAGGTTTGGCTTCAGCAGCCGTAGAGACTCCTAGCAGTCCAGAAACCAGTCCTGCAGTCACCCCAGGGCAGTCTTGTAAGTCTGGAGCCTGGAAACTTTCCCACTCCAGGTGGAACAAAACCAGTTTCCTTTTTTTCAAACAAAAATCCTCGTGGTCTGAAGTTCAAAAGATTGAGCCAAGCCAAGGGCTGTAGGTGGCCCAAGGAGACTTGGGATGGTATTGATTGCTTGTTCAGGCTGTAGTTAACCTGTTACTTGCTGGTTTCCTGCCCTGTCTGCCCGTGTAGAGGTTATATATACGTACACTAAATCATACAATAAAGCCAATTTTGTGTTCAGAACCTGTGATTGCTCGCTGCCCCACAGTGGGATGGGGGAAAGAACAGGGATGGTAAAGTGGGAACTTGTGGGTTGAGGTAATACGGGCAGCAAAAGGGACAAAAAGTGTCCCTGTGTCCTGGCTGCGTCCCCTCCCAGCCCCGTGTGTACCCCCAGCCCCTCGCTGTGGGGGCAGCACGAGGAGCAGAGCAGGCCCTGGCTCTGTGCAAGCGCTGCTCTGCAGCAACTGAACCAGCCGGGTGCTGTCAGCACGGTTTCCATCACAAATCCAAAACACAGCACCATATTAGCCACTATGAGAAAATTAACTCCAGCCCAGTCCAAAGCAGGACACAGGTATATGCACCCCTCGTTTAAAAAGCAGACAGGAGGCGAAGCAGTGGCACCAAAGCAGAACTGGGGGAGATGGTGGTGAGCAGGGTGGAAATTTGACTTGTCGTGTCAGAAGCTGTCTTCTCCAGAGCTGTGGTTGGGATGAGCACTGGTCGGTGGCCCAGCTTTCCTTGGCAGATGGGGTTTTGTCTCCCCTCTCCACCCCTTTCCCCACTGCTCCGTGGTGTGGTGCCGCTCGTGTGACTGTCCCCAGAACCGGCTGGCCAGCACCTTTGCCATCCCATCAGCACGGAGACATCCCCGTTTGGGGGCATTCCTTGAAATCCTGGCAGTCCCGTTTTTTCCCCGGGGAGCGGATGCGTGTTTGATGCCCAACCAGCCCCCTGTGTGGGCAGGAGGGGGATGAGCCCTCGCTGAGCACAGCACGAACAGCAGCACAAAGATTAAATAGATTTAACCCATTTCAAACAGTTTTAGTGCCGGCGATGAGCCTGCTCGTTTTGTTGTCTGATTTCCCAAAAGCAGCATGTGGGAGGGGGGTGCTGGCAGCGGGACCCCGGCGCTTGGGGCCCTCAGAGCCTCCCCCCCCGAACAAGGACAGGGTGACGGAAGGGAAAACGTCCTCCCGTGCAGAATAACGTCACGTCGAGGACGCAGGGATTAACATATTCCCCAGCTATCTGCCTCGGCCGGCTGAAGATAAAATTATGGCCCCTTATGAGTCACAAAAATCCCTTTCCTGATTTGATGAGCGCCGAGCGCAGGGGGCGGCGGGGAGGGGAGAGGAGATGCCCCGGCTCTGTCCCCGCCGGGGCTCGCCTCTGACATCAGCACAAAACCGGGCATAAAAGCGGTGTCCCGGGGGACTCCGGCTCAGAGGGTGAGCGGGACGGCACCAGGCACCTCGCCTCGCACTGCGGTAAGTACTGGGGGCCGGGACCACTGGGGGAAGCCAGGGGAAGCGAGCCCGGATTTTCTCTCTGCCTCACCACGCTTTTGTCTGCCGGATGACGGCTCCAAGGCGCTGCTCTATCCCCAGGGATTTATTTCAGTGGGGTTTTCAAGGATGGGGCCCGTAAAAGTCAGCGCTGGAGCTGGCAGCCAGGTGCTTCCCCACGCCGAGCCCTCCCCTGGCGCAGAGGGCTTTCTGCAAACTTCTCCTCCGCAGGTGTCCCTGGGAACAAAGCTGCCGTGCTTTGCTCCACCGCCCTCAACCCGGCAGGTGTCTGCAGAAATAAAACCCATCGCCCAGCCCGTGCTGCCCCGCGGGGTGTTTGTGCTCGGGCACTGACCTCGCTGCCTGGGTGCCGCCCCCACAATGTGCCCCACGATGCCCCCAGCAAACCCCACATGCCCACAGCCATGCGATGCCGTTCTCACCTCCGTCCCTCTCTTTTCTCCAAATCTCCCTGGGACAGGGACGAGCACCATGCTCTGTGCCCTTTGCTTCCCTTTATTGTCCCAACTGGGCTGGATTTCCCCATGGCCACCAGAGGAGGGGACGCGCGCTCTCCATCACCACCTGGAGCAAACCCCGTGGTTTTATCTCTGTCCCACCACCATCCCTTTGCTCCCGCAGCAACCTCGGGGATCGCCATCACCGTGTCCTCGGGCTGAGCCGTCGTGGGGGGAAAATCCTCCGGGGATGAAGCTGGGGGCCGCCTGCCTCATGTGCCTGCTGCTCGCCTGCCTGGCCCTGCCCACCGCCGCCACCCGCATCCGCTCCATGGAAATCAGGAGTAAGGAGAGCAGCAGTAAGGGACTCCCCCGAGACACCCCCCCCGCCCCGCACCCCCAGCCCCTCGCCGTGAATCTGGGGGGGACGGAGGGAGGAGGCCGACGTGCAGGTTGGTTTGGCCTTTCAGCCAGCCTTTAGCACCTCTCTGCCCACTTTGTCACCCCCCCCCTCCCCCCCCCCAGGGGTTTAGTCCCTCCCTTGGGGGGTGCAGTGCCCCATTACCCCCCCCCCAAAAAAAAATCGCCCTGATGCCTCCTCGCCTCTCCTTGCCTTGCAGACCCGGACATCGACCCCTCATGGTACACCGGCCGCGGGATCAGGCCGGTGGGGAGATTTGGGCGACGGCGAGCCTTGGGAGAAGGCACCCAGCTGGGGGGGGGCGGCTTGCGGCCAGCCTGCGCCCCTCTGCGCCCCCAGCCCCCCCGGGGTGAGCGCAGCGCCTGAGCTGAAGATGGGGGACCCCAATAAAAGCCCTTCTCCTCTCCTCCTGCCTCTCTGCTCCGAAACCGAGGGTGTGGGGAAGGGGCCTTTCGGGGGGGGGGGGGGGAAGCACAGGATCCGAGCCCAAATGTTGCTGATATCACCTAAAATTAAGCCCTGGAGGCCCCCCACCCTGCTTTCCCAGGTGAATCCTCTGGGGTCCCCCCACCAAGCCTCATTTTGTGGCATGGGGAGAACACGTGGGGTCCCATCCCTCACCCTCTGCCCCCCCCCCCCCCCCCAGCATCCTCTCACAAGGTGGACAGCCCAAGCCCACTTTTACCCACTTTTTACCCAATTTGGGGGTGAGGGTGACAGGGGTCTCTGCGAGCAGCCTTAGGGCAGCATGGGGAGGGGATGAGCACCCCCAGCCCCATCCGCTGGGAGTGGGGCTGCTTGGGGAGGGAAGGGTTAATCTCGGGAGGGAGGGGGCAGGGGGTGAGTGGCAATCAGCCACTAACTAATTAGCTGCCTAATTAACGGAGGGCATTTAGGGAGGAGGCAGCCTTGGGTTTTTGCTGGGGGAGCCCCCATCCCTTGAAGTGGTTCAGTGTTGGGGAGGCAGTGCAGGTGGGTGTTCCCATGGGGGGCTCTGGGGGCCTGGTAAGGCTGGGCAAGGGGTGCTGCAGCTCTGTCCCCTCCACGGGAGCACCCCCAGGGGTGTTCGCTGCCTTGTGGCTGAGCATTTCCCAGGGTCTGAGTGTCACTGTGCACCCCAAAAACCAGTTTAGGCATTGCCTCATGGGCAGGGGGCCCCTCACTGAGCGCTTTGGGGGGGGGGGGGGGTTTGGAGGTGAGAGCATCCTGCCCCCCCCCCCCGAAAAAACAAACAAAAAAAAACCACAGCAATTTGGGCAGCTGCTGCCAGGCTCTGATCCCTGCCACCTCCAGACCTTTGTGGTCCCCACCTGCATGTGGAGATGGGGGTCAGGGAAAAGGAGGCGGTGAGGGCGACCCGCTCTTTATTTGCACCCATATGCTAAAACCCTGTTATGATGGGATGGGCTCCTGGCCAGGCCGGTGGCAGCAGGGTCCCTGGGACCAGCAAGGAGGTCATCCCCATGGAGAAAGCTGGTGTGAGACCCTGGCCCAAGACCCCACGTGCACGCTATGTGCGCTCTCATGTAGAGGATGATGAGGAAGATCCTTGGTCTGTGCCATCCACGTGCCACCCGCTGTCTTGTCACCACCAACGCCGAAAGCACGAGGTCAGGTCCCTCCTGTCCTCCCCGGCACCGTGTCCCATGGGGAGCCTGTGGCCCCTTCACACGTGGCAGCACCCCGTCCTCGCCCTGCTCGCCCCCAAGTCCACGTGCTGCCCGCGGCGCGGGGCTGGCGCCTTCTCTGCTTCACGCTGCAGGAGCTGAAGGGCTGGGGGGGGAGCAGAGCCACAGGGCAGCACCCCCTGCCCAGGGGTCCTGTCCCCCTGCTGCCCCAGGGGACTTCATGGTTCCCCTGTGTCAGCTCTCATCTGCAGCCACCGTGTCTTACCTACAGCCATAAAGACATCCTTTACTTGGTGGTTGGATTTCGCCGATGTCTCCGTGAAGAGCAGGCTTCTGCTCCTCGCAAACTCTTCGCCCTCCTGGGAGGAGAAGAGCAGCGTTATTTCCCCTGGCCCTGGGGGCATGCGGAGACCTCTCAGGGGTCAGTTTCTCCCCCAGCCATGAGGTTTGGGGGTGCAAGGTGACCACGAGAGCCAGGCTTACTCAGCGTGCTTGCGTTGGGTAAGAGCAGCCAAAGGTCCTACCATGACCTTCAGGCACCGTGAAATTGCCCATAAATGCATCACTGAGCAATGAGGGACCTCACTTTGGGGGTGCCCAAAGGCCCTTTGGTATCAAGGGACGTATTTTGGTGCTTGCAGTGGGGAAGGGAGGATGATACAGGTGCCCACCTCGGCTGGGACCTCTCTCTCCTCAGCCAGGTCCGTCTTGTTGCCCACCAAAGCAATGACGATTTCGTCGTGCAGGAACTCCTTCTCCAGCTCCCTCAGCCACAGCTTCGCCCTGCCAAGTGTTTCCTGGGGAGAGACAGTGACACCACAGCTCCTGGAGCTTTCTGCCCCACCAGTGACGTGTCTTGGGGCAGCATTTTGGTGCTGAGGGGCTCAGCACCCCCCTCACCTTGTTGGTGATGTCGTAGACAAGGAGAGCAGCGTGGGCACCCCGGTAGTAGAGGTGGCAGACGCTGTGGTACTTCTCCTGCCCAGCCGTGTCCCAGATCTCCAGCTTGACCATGGCTGACTCCATGCGGATTATTTTCGTGAAGAAGGAGCCTGCAAGAGAGGTGGGCTGGGGCACGATCACTTGGGGTGAGCATGGGGAGACTGGGTCTGCTGCCATGGGGCTGAACCCGATTCAAGGTCAGGGATGCTGCTGTGAAAACTGGATGGGTTTTCATCACCCCAGCAGAAGAGGTTGGCTGCTCGCCCCCGTGCCAGCGGGGCAGGGCGTGGGGTTTGCCCACAAATACCCCTGGACATGGCTTTGCTGGTTGCTTGGGGCAGGGGGAGATGGATGGCAGCGACCTGAAGCTAGCAGCAAACGGGGGAAGCAAATCCACATGGGGGGGGGGGGGGGGGATGCTCACTCACATCCCACGGTGGGCAGCGACTCCTGGAAGTCGTTTTTCACGTATCGGTAGGCCAGGCTCGACTTTCCCACCGCCGTGCTCCCCAGCAGCACCACTTTGTAGATGTAGGTGGGACAATGCCTCTCCAGCGAGCCACCTGCCATCCCTTCCTGCGCCATATCCTGCAAGGAAACCAACCCAAAACGTGCCTGCAGTGACCCCAGGTCCACCAGCTGAGCATCCCGTATGAAATCTCTACTAGTGGCAGTGTGGTGTGACCTCAAAACAACTTTTGGGAGCTCGCCCAGTAACTCAGCAAGTCCAACATTGCCCAAAAGAGCCTGTTTTAACACCTAAAACCCAGTCCTGCCCATGCCCAGTTGGAGTTTGCTCAAGTTTTCCCTTTTCCCTTGATTATTGGAAGCGTTATTATTATTACTCCCTTGATTATTTTCTGCTTTCAGCCCTTTAAATGCACTGTACAGCCTGATGATGAAGAGCAGGGTCACAGTTCATGCAGGTTATTATCTGGCTTATTATTTCTTTTAAACAAACAAAAAAAAATTAAAATGCAGCATAAGGCTGTGCTCCTTCTGGTATTTTTGTCTGCTGCCATAGGTAATGCTCCAAAAAACTTTACAGGCAGCTGCATGAAAAGCTCTGCAGATTGTCTTGTAAACCCTGTTACTTGTTATTTCAGATTATTTCTTAAAATGCACCTCCATTTAACCCCAGAAGATTACACGAAGCTCACTCAACAATTACTGCAATCGCTGGAAATTTCCTTGCAAGCACCTATCGCAGAGGGGGAGCATCGCCAGAGCTCATCTCCAACAATCTTTTTCCCATGGTAAGAGGGTGCAGGGGGTGCACATCCCTGGTCGCCGGAGGAGAATGGCAAGAAATCAAAACAAGTCATTTCGTTCTGATTTTGATGGAAAATAATAGGATTTAGGGGAAAGTGTTTGTTTTTGTTGCTGTTGGATTGCTCTTTGTCAGCGCTGCCGAGGCAGCCTCCCTGATTTCCCCATGCTGGGACGAGGGTGTCAGAGAGAAACCCCGAAATCCCCTTTCCTGCTGGTTTCCTGAGCTAAGCCCCAGCAGAGCACACCAGGAACCTTGTTGGTATTGGAAACATTAGAAAAAAGTTTGATTTAACCTCACACAGACCCCCTATTTTGTGGCAGCTGTGTCCCGAGGCAGACATTTGGGGCAGGCTCGGCTGACCTTACCCTAGCAGCTTCGTGCCTGCTTCCAGCTGAGGGTTAAGCGTTGCATAAAACCCACGTTTTATGGGCTTTATTGTTAGTGATATGAGCCAGAAACAGGAGGTGGAGCAGTTATCTGAGCTGGAAAGCAACAGCAAGGGCTTGGCATTTGCCACTTGATAAGTCAGTATCTGTGTTATCGCTAACTTGGGAGGGGGTCCTGCTGTATTCACTCTCAGGGGTAAATATTTCCAAAAAATATTATCCTTTATTTCCAAAATAATATCACTGGGGGGAAAACATAAAAGAAATGCAAATCTTTGGGGATGGAGACACTGAGAAGTGTCATTTAAGCCTTCGTTTAACTTCCTGGGAAATTAACAGTGTCTAATTGATGTCTGAGCCAGCAGCTCTCAGAGGATGCTGGAGCCATTTGCTGGGTTTCTGCCACACCTAACCTGCAGGTTTTGGACGTGGGATTTTTTACGGTTTTTTTTTTTGTTTGTTTGTTTGTTTGTTTCCCCCCCCAGATGGTGCTAGCACACCGGCGTCCCCAGATCGTTCCTGCTGGCGTTGAGCTCCGCGGCAGTCACCGTGCTTAGGGGAAGCTTGCCAGGGGACAGGGAAACCTGCACTGCAAAGACACTTTGATGTGTACACACTGCTGGATCCACGCAGTGCTGATTTCCCAACACGATCAGCCCTGCTCTGAGCTGCAGGGAGCAGAGGCTGGGTCATTATCGCCCTGCTGGGGAAATAAAGCCAGCAACAAGCAGAGATCCCCCTCCGACTGCGATTTTGGAGGCTGGGCTGCCTTTGTGGCTGGGATCTGGGGCTGATTATTGGTGGGAAGACACAAATCTTGGGATTTTGGGGGGAGGTGGGAGGCAGAGGAAGGGGTTACCTGGCTGCAGGCTGGCTCTCCTCTGGCACAGGGGTGGCGGAGGACGGGGACAGCCTCGACGGATGGGGACGACCTCGACAGATGGGGACAGCCTCGATGGATGGAGATGGCCTCAATGGATGAGGACAGCCTCGACGGACGGGAACAGCCTCAACAGATGGGGACGGCCTCCTCCAACCTCCTCGGCTGCCTCCTCTCCGCAGAAAACTAAAAGCGAAACTCCGTCAGGCGCGCCAGCAGCTGCCAGAGAGCGGTGCCAAAGCCGAGAGGTGAGCAGAAACGGGTGAACCTTAAACCCTCCCCGCCGGCTGGGCGAGGCAGGGCCATAAACCCTGCCCTCTGTGCTCCCTCTGTCCCTTGTCCCTGCTGCAGGAGCCGTTTCTTTTCGGTGGCTTGTCCTTGGAGGTGCCGCGAGCATCACCACCCGCATCCCGCAGCCGGGATTTGGGGATGGGGAGGGTTGGGTATGAGGCAGGCTGGAGCCAGGGATCCGGTCTTTGTAGGGTTTTTTTATAATGCTGCAATTTCTGCTGACGCAGGTGAGACTCCTCTTTGGTCCTGGGCTGCGATAACTCGGAGCCAGGGCTGCCAAAGGGATTTGTTTTTGGGGAGCGGGTGGGAAGCGGCACACCCGCTGCTCCCGCAAAGGGCTTAGCAGACAAGCCGGCGAGGTGCAGACAAAGCCAGCAAAGAAAAAAACCTGAGCACTTGGGTTTTTCCTGCCTTTTAATTAAACTAATGGCTGGTTACCGCTGGGGCTGGGCGCTTTGTACAGAGTTCTTGTTAAAGCTCTTACATCTTAATGGGGGAAAAGCACAATGTATTGGGATAACCGGTCTGGAGAGAGAACAGGAAGATCTGCAGGTCATTAAAAACCTAAAGGAAGGCAGCTTTTGTGTTTGTAGCACTAACCTGGCCATCTGTAATGCCTTGCCTTCAAGAGCCAGCTCTGAAAGCTTTATGGATCTGCACAAGTAACTTTCTGGTCTGTGAGCCAAACGAGAGTGGATTTCCTTTTTTGGGGGGAACAAATCCCAGCACCGACACCGCTCAGCTGCATCCAGCCCCCAAGCAGAGCTTAACCTGCATCCAGCTCCTTGCCAGAGGGCAGGAAAGCCTTTCCTCCCGGCTCCCTGCCTATCAGCCAGGCTAGAAAGGATCTGGGGAGCCTTTGAAGAAGTTTCCTAACCACCCTGTGAAATCCCAAACTTGCGTGGCCCGGTGAATGGTTGATACAGCAGAGGGGTAGAAAAGCGTTTGGGCACTTCTCTTCTTTTCTTTGTTCCCATCCCAGTCGCATCTGCCTGGGATGAGGCAGGGGCTTTTATAAGCCTCCCCTGGGTCCCAGGGATGTGTCCGTGGGGTGGGCACCGCCTCCTGCACGGGACCTTCTCCAGCGGCAGGCCCACTAGAGGGCATAGCTCGTCCGTGATTTCAGACAGCACAGCTATCCGCTGCCGAGTCTCCTTTCTGAACCTGCTCCTGGAGCCTGCACCCTTTAGTTTTGTGCTTGTGGTTACACCACAAGACCTCGTAGGAGAGCTCTGGCCACAGGGCTGGTAGGGACCAAATATTCCAGCCCAGCAAGGCATGACCTGAGCACCTCGAAACCACTTGTGGACCTTCCCCCGCTTTCATCCTTTTTCCTGCAGGAGCTGCAACGTTTTAGTAGTGCACAGGGCTACCAGAACAGGTCAAAATAAATCTCCTAGGGTAAAACTCCTAGGGCATATTTCGGCCACCCAAATTGCTCCATGGGCACCACTGTCCGCCTCATCTCTTGCTGCACAACGGGCTGAAGAAAGTACCTGAAAGCACGAGTGGCTTTTCCTTTCTTTCTGCTGTTCCCGGGGAATGTGGAGGAGCAGAAAAAATGATGCATTATTTATACTGGAAGGGCACTGGGAAACTTTATGGCCTTAGCAGTGAGAGCGAAGCACCGAGCTGAGGCTGCTAGAGGTGCTTAGGGCAGACGTCTTGTCTCTGCACTGCCAGCTTCAAAGGAACTGGTCACTTGTGTGTGAGTATATTTAGCAGGCCTTGCCTTTGGGATAACTATTTCGGTTTAGCCAGTCTTGCTAAAAATGAGCGGAGTCCATCTGCAGTCCTGTCTCTTTGCAGAACCAGTTGTTGCCTTACCGCTCCTTTGAGCAGGGCTCCAAACTGCCTGGGTATTTTGGAGAATAACGAGGTAGTTTGGGGAGCTTCAGGCTCATTTTGGGGGACAAGGGATGCAAAGCCTCAGGAATAGGCTGAGGCTCTCCTATTTTTACAGGCCGATTTGTTTGGAAAAGAAACATCTGAAGCATGGTAAGCACAGTGAGTTCAAAGTGAGAGGTCACAACAAATTACGTTTATGAGCTGCAAATGGGCTCGTTTGCTATCAAATCACTTTAAAGGTGCTCTTAAAAAAATCGTGGTGAAGCAGAAAGCCCAGGGTCTGAGCAGATCTTGTCAATAATACTGATGGAGGCTGCTACTGCTTTACCCCCGCCCTTGCTGACAGGTATATGGTGTGCTGGGGTAGGCACAGCCAGCCCATGGGGGCTGCTCGAAGCTCAGGGCTCGTGCTGAGGACACAAGAAGCCACTGTCTGCACAAAGCCCAAGCTGAGAGCCGTCAAATAGGCTCCTGGAAGCCATGCTGGAAAGGGAATCAGTACTCCCAAGCTGACACACAGCTGCCTACTAAACCCATCTAAGATCCCTGGGTAAAGCGCCATGTGAAAGGGAGCCAATTCCAGAAAATCGAATTATAGACTTTGGGAATCATGCTGGGAAATGTTTAAGGATGAATGCACCACTCGTGTCTACTTCATGTCTTGCTCTCACTGCTTTCTAGGAGCTTTAAGGGCTTCATCAGCTCGGAGAGGACATCACCTTTCTGCAAGTTGTTGTTGTTTCTCTTCTGTGCCTGCAGTAAAATCATGCGCTGGTGCAATGAGATCCCCTGGAGTTCACCTGCTGAAGACTGATGGTAGCCTGCTAATGATACTACAGGCAAGGTTTGTTCCTGCTGTTGCAACAAAGCCCTAACGAGTCATTTTGTCAGCCCTAAGAGGAAGAAGAGTCCTGCCTTTGTTAATGAGAGAAAGACCGAGCTCCTCCCTGTTGCACTGGTAAGGCTACGAAATATTTTGAGGGTTAGTGGTGTTGCAATGATGAACAGATCTTTACGCTGAGCCTCGAAACCCAGCCTGTTGTGAATTGCTTCAGGCCTCTGAAGTGCTCGTCTTCCCCTATTAATTATTAATGTCGCTAAAACACTCCAGAGATTGGCCTGGAAATGTTAAACACGCTTAATATTAATGGGTCCCAGATGATAAGCGATGGTGAACGTGTTAAAGAGCGAGGAGGGAAAATAACTACTGACTACAATAAACATTTTCAGTGCCTGTGAACCACAAGAAATACTTTCCTATGACTTTGCCTGGAAATTGTTTGAAGGGGCAGGTCCTGGGGCGAATCCACTTGAAATGAGATTCGGCTGGTCACAGGGATGGCTGGGGGATGCAGGGCAGACCCACGGCTGGGACGTCCGGGGAAGAGAACCCCTGGAGGATGCAGAAAAAGAGGGAAGAGTACTGCAAAACGGGATTCATCGTTACCTAATGGGGTGCAGGGTTTGCACGATGAAAGCCCTTAAGCTTCTTCAGTCACATGTATTGTCTGCTGCCCACCCTGAGCTCAGGGGATGCTTTCTTCCAGCGGGGGTATAGCACATTAAGGGGATGGATCCTGACCTCTCTGATAAATTTGGTGGTTCCTGGCCAGCTGGGTTAAGCTTTTAGTCCAGGACAGGCACACATGGACAGAGTGATCACATATGGCTTGTTCCCTTAGGAAACCAGGCTACAAATGGCTGTAGGCAGCACCTTTCTACGCAAAGGGCCATGGAGGAGTTCACTGACAGCCAAAAAATATCTCCCAGCCTGGTTAATCTCCCCCAGAAGTGTTTTGTTTGTCTGTGTTTTCACGAGACAGTCGTGATGAACGCGACTGCAAGCAGTTTGCCAGCGCTTGGAGAGGGGGAAATATTTGAGCAATGTCGTCTCGTGCAGACTTGGAAAGCTCGTGTGGGTGTGAACACGGGTTTATTTCTGCCGGAGTCCCCACCCAGGTTTTGGATGTATAGCACAGACGTGTTCACAGGGTGTTTTAGGATGGGGTCCGTCTCTCCCTGCCTCGCAGAGGGCTGGCAGCCACGTGGTCTCCTTGCCTTTTTTTTTTTGGGGGGGGGGGGGTCACGGCTGAGTGTTTGGCTGGTTTCCAGCTGCTCCTCAGCTTCACGGGCTGGGTGTTGTAGGCGTGGTGTGTAAATGCATGGGAATAGAAATTTCATCTGTCTGAGCCCGAGCAGCCTCGCTTTGTGCCAGCCACAGCTGCTACGCTGAGGTGAGACGTCTCATCCCCTGCCAGCGAGCCAGCAAGGGACGGAGATGCCTCGGGGAGGGGAACCATTACCTGCTATTACCTCGAGCGGCTCCTTTCCTAATTGAAAACCGTATTAAAAATTATTTTGGGAACTTCTAATTAGTTTTGTGGAGCTGCTGATGCGCTCGGGATGTTTCAGGAGCTTTAGTGACTGCCCAGAAAGAGGCCACCGCAGAAAAGTCTGCCTTTCCTCTCAGCCACCACCACTGCTGCAAGGTCAGGGAGGATGCAAACTTCTGTAGAAATTGAGGTTGAGCAATGAAGGTGGTGTCTGACAAGTTCCTGGGGAACTCCCCCCAACAGTGCCCAGCCCTATGTGATTTAAAGCTGGAAACCCTGCAATAAGTGGCTATGCGCTGAGCAGCTGTCCTTAGGGCAATGCACAGCTAGGAAAGCAAAAAAAGGCAAAAGAAAGAGCAGAAATTTGTGGCTAAGAAATTGGTGGCTCTTTCTGCCTTTGAGATCTGTTTCCAGCCTGGTGCTTGCAAAGCCATTCAGCTGTCTATGTAACTTGATGGCTTGTAGATGCAAGCACGCATTTTCCTCTATGTTCAGTTTGGGTTATTCAGTGCTTTTTTGTTACTATTTTTTAAATGTAGCTGAAATGAAAGCACTCTGCAGCAACTCAGTGTATTTGAGGAAAATCTTCTTTTAATTGTTTCTACAGTTATTGAGAAAATTAAACACTAGCGAATTTGACAGCTCTTGCCCGACCATTTTGGCTCTTTGCTGACGGAGAACAGGGGAAATAATTCCCTCAGAGTTCTACAGGGAATGATCAGAAGGGCTTCAGTGCCATAATAATTAATGCTGTGGAAAAGCCGACACGAAAATTGCAGAGGATGGTAATTGGTGAGGGGTTTGGGGTGCAGGAGCTGGCTGATGACTCGGGGTGCATGGGGGCAGAGGGCAAGGAAGTGTGCTGAGCACATGGATCGCTCCCAAATGTCATTTTTTTCCCTGTGCATGGAAAAAATAGGGATGCTAGGGGTGCTAGGAAAATGTATTATGACTTAAAATCAGATGCACCTTTAGCTCGAATACGCTGTAACATCTGAAGTGTTTTGTTTCCGTTTCATCCAATGTTTTCTTACTGGTATCTTCTTTCACTTCCGAGTTTAGGCACACTTCTTCACTTCAGGAAACAATAATGACCTGCCTTCCTGCCCTGCTGGTGATTAGCACAGCTGGAGGCTGCATCCCTTAGCACCAGCACGGCTTGTTTTCGGCCGGCCAGGAACTATATCTGCTGTCTGCCACTGTCCTGGGCGGGTCGGTGAGCGAGGCAGGAGACAGGGCAGCGATGCACGGCTTCAGCACATATGCAGAAATGTGAGGTATCAAATGCAGGAGCTTTTCTTCCTGGTATTAAGTGGTTGGAACCGTTCCCTGAGAAAAGACAAGGCAATTTTTTAATTTCACCGTAAAAGTGGTGAATGGAAAATAGCTCGTTCTTGACAGGTGTGAAAGATCTCTAGAAGCAAAGCATGGCTCGGTTCTCTGGCACTAGGGGAAAGGGATGTTATTCCTCTAACTTTGGATCAATCTGGATGGACTTCCATAGGGACAGCAAACAGCTCCTCCTTCCACTCCAATTAATTAAACTGGTGTTCACATACGCTTTCCCAAAATGCTGTCCACGCGCTGTTTTATGGGACAGCATGACTAATTAGTGCAAATACTCAGCCCGCTACAGACAATTGGCATTTTCAGGCTGTGTTGTGGCTGTGCATTACTGTGGTCCAAAACAACTCAGCTTGAAGAAAACCTGGAGGGCCTGCTCGGAAAATGTGGCTTAGCTTAACCCTGGAATATTTGGGACCGGAGCAGATGAGGCCACGCAGCATGGAGCAGACAAATCTCAGGGAAATCAAATAAGCAGGAAGGATCCAGCCCACGTAACAAGGCTGCATGATGCCTTGCTCTCACTTATTTCATGCTTGATGCGTTATTTCTAAGAAAACAGCCTGGGGCTCTCTTAAAACGTAGCTTTACATGACAAGAGGGGAACCAGAGGAAGAGAAGCAGCCAGATTTTGCAGCTGGCTGGGGGAGCAGTTAGCGGCACAGCTCGCAAACAGCAGACCCTGACGTGCCTTCGTCCCTGACGTGCCTTCGTCCCTGACGTGCCGGGAGCCAGGCACAGCCACGAGGCTGCTGTGCAGCAGCCCAGGAGAGGTTCAGCTCCCTGCAGCTGCTGTGGGGCTGGCTTAACTTTGCTTTGTGCCAAAAAACTCTGAGTCGTGCTGTGTCTGCTCCTAATTAGATGAGGTCCGCAGAGGCTGCCCCGTGTTGGTTCCCGTTTTAGCCCAAAACAGGCAGTTTTCTGCAAGCTCAGTTTGAAAATTGCAGGTAAGTTCCTTGCCTGGCATGGTTTTGGATGCTTCCATCATTGCTTGGTTGGTCTTATGCCATCCAAACAGGAGCCTCGGGGGGCCAGGACAACATTTCTGGGGCTGCTGCAGTGCCAGCGGGATGGATATTGACGTCCCAAACTTCGTGGCAGGGCAGGGAGCCCCCAGTGCTGTGTCTGCAGCCAGACACTCATGATAATGCTTAGTTTGGGATGCGTGTCCAGACCTTTGGCAATAAACTTGTGATTTCCAGACTGCTATTATGTATGGCCTGTAGCTTTTGTGCTAACTTGGCTCCAAACTTTACGCAGAATCATCCCCAGCTCTTCTCTCCAAAGGAGTTTATAGAAAGGAGATGCAGATTTTCTGCCTACAGCTATGTGAGTCTGAATTCTTCTTCACACGGGTAACCAGATGAAGAGGCACCATTTCAGGTAGGGTCTTGTGGATATTTTGTGTAATGGTAGAAGTATTTGCATTGAGACACCCTTACCTGAAATGTTCTAACATTAAACATAATTTTTTGGTGTTTGTGTTGTGATGCTGGGACACAACCAACCCGTGACCAGTTTGTGACCCCAGAACTTCCTCCTCTTCTGCCACCTCCAGGTGGTGAGATCACGAGTTCAGTCCTTGACGTGGAATTTGCAGTCTGCCTGATGTCATTCCACTTGTGTCTTAGCCTCTTCCCATTCTTGTATGACTTTATCCTCCTTTATTGATGTTGCTTCATAACCCCGTGAAATGCACAGGGTGTATTTCATTAGTGCTGGACTACTTGCGTAGGAGTGCTAATGAAAACATTAAATGAAATCAAGCACAAGGCTTTGAAAAACTCCATCGGAAGGATGATTCTTCCTTGGCCTTGAAGGGGGTCCAATTCCGAGTTGAAGCCATGCAAGGTTCCCAGCATGACAGAGCCCCCCTGATGCAAATAGCTGCTCTTTTGACATGAAGAGAAACGAATTTCATCCCAACACACCTGCACGGATGCTATTGGTCTCCTGAGCCCTGTCTTGACGCTGCTCAGATGTGACACCAGCATCTGAAAGCTTCTCCCAGGAGGGTTCATTTGCTGAAGAGATGATGATCATGGGCTCCTTAGGAGGTGGAATAAAGGAGATGCCCTTTAGTTGCAGCAGTGTTTTTTTCTGAAGTATCTCAGTGCCAGCACATACTTGTCCACGATGTAATTTTTTCCCATTAATAAATCCACAGACCCTGCTGGATACCACTGCTGTTACGTTTGCAAAATGTTACGGTGTTAATGGGGTTCTGCTCCTTTCACGTATCTTGACAATATGAAATATCGGCCTCCTGAGTGTTGGTTTTCCGAGGTATTTAAGTGTTCCACTCTCCTTGGGCTAATGGACATCTTATTAAAGCTGTCAAGCTTCATTTCTGGCTTGCCAGATGCCACAGTCTTATGGTGTAGCAGAGAGGTGTCCCTGTGTTTTCTTTTAATGCTGTCAGCTAGCCACTGGATTCCCCTCTCCCAGAGCTTGCTGCTAATAGAAATGTAACCATATTTTGCTGCGAAGTGCATAAAAACATCAATTTTATTATGTAAAAAGGGCCTACTGAGTACACAAGCAGCGGCAGCTTTAACAGCTGATTGCTTGTTCTGACCCTCCAGAGTGCGGTTTTACAAGGTGGTTTGGTTTAAGAGCAGCACAGAGGGAAAATTGTGTCTTTGGGATGTCCTCTGCATGAAATGGCCCCCTTGTATGCAGGGTATTGGAGAACGAGGTACGTATTATGCTCTTAAAATAGAGCCCTTTGAAACTGGCATGGGATACTCAGGCTTGTCTGAGTATCATTAATCACAGTTATGGCTCTCAGACAAAACGAGCCTCAACTTCACGTTGCTTGTTAAAATAAGAAATGTTTGTTTCAGTATTTAATTTGCAGAGGCAGTCAATGCACTTCACAGTGTAGCCAAAACTAATGCATTTGAATCATTACTTCATATTTATTTGGACAAATTCTGTATGTATAGTATCTTTATAACGAGACGGCTTATTTTGACTGTATTAAAAGAAGAAATTACTGTAAATGTCTGGAATGCAAGCAAAAAGGATTCCTTAGGCTGTAGTGCATGTGTGATTTGAGTTCTGACTACAGACACTCAGTAACTTCTCTTCCAAGTACTCTATTATTATTTTTTCTTTAGAAAGCTCTCTCAATGGCAGGTTTTCATGGCAGACATAAATCTGCCCTGCACAAGCTTCAGCTTGGCTGTAAGGCCAAATCTCTGCGAGGCTTCCAGCCAGTAAGGCACAAATGCAAATCTTCCTGCACGGCTGAACTGGAAATTTCTCGCGTGGATAACAGTGATGCAGCCGCACAGGTGGCTGAAATCCCTGGGTAACATGGGCCTAAAAATAAGGTGCTGCCCTGCGTCTTTAGCCAGAATTCCTCAAAGGGCAGGGGCAAATTCAAGGATAAGGGCTCAGGGAACAAGCTATGCAGAGCCTGGAAGAGCGATAGGGCTAAGCAAGGCCTCTGGGAGGTGCGGTTGGTGTGAAAGTGGCTGAATGAGGGAAGCCTGTGGGATATCTAGGAAAACTAGTCACAGTGAGGCTTTACCCACACAGCAGGACCACTATTAAAGCCCCTGCATGGCCTTGCAGAGTGTGTGCTTTTGTCTCCACTTGTGTGGAGTCAGAGTAGACGTGACTTCAAATCTGGGGATGTGGCATCCTTGTTTTCAATGCCCAAGCAAAGTGGGGAACTGATGGAGCTGCTTCTGCTGACAAAAAGTCATTTACTTCTTGTAGAAATAAATAGTCCCAGGCACAAGAAACAGCATTGGTCTGTACTACTGAGTCATCAGAAGAACGATGGATCCCCAAACAACTTTGAGATGAGCTGTAAGCGCGCACACAGTCCAAATTGTCCACAAAAAAAAAAAAAAAAAAAAAGGAAAACAAACAAGACAGCGTTTCCGAGAAAGTAGTGTCGACAGCTGCCCACCAAAGGTCTGCATGATTCCTTGCTAAGTTTGTCCCACAGCGTTTCACTTGGGGCCCTGCAGGCTTTGCCCTGCCGAGGAATGAAGACAATGGATTCGGCACAGGCACCAGCTATAAATAGTCACCTTGATGTCACTGGTATAAAAAGCAGCAAGTGACAATTAAGTAGTTTCTGGAGAACAAGAAGCCCAGTAGCCTGGATTGTGTGGAGGGCATTTATACCCATCTGGGGAAAGGGATTCTGCTAGAACTAGTTTTTTGTTTTTTTTTTTTCCTGAAGCAGCAACTGGTTGCTTTATGTCCTGATAAATGCCGTCATGGGAAGGGATGATATATTAAACTGTTTGACACATTTTTGAATTTGAGGTTCAGTCTTCTGCAGAAATGACCCAAATCCCCATTGTTGTACAAGAAAACTTCCAGATAAGCGTCAGCTTTGGGTGTGCATGGGCTGACAGATCTGGTCAACAAACCCAGAACCCTGTGGGTAGTGATGCTGTGGTAATTTCTGATTTTATAACAGGTCTGATCTGTAATTTGGAGTTGCCCCAAGCTTTGGCTGTTTTCCTCCCCTTTCTAAGATTTATCAGGTGGCTGAATTTAGGGAGAGAGAGATTTAGATTAGATGTTAGGAAGAAATTCTTCACTCAGAGGGGTGGGTGAGGCCCTGGCACAGGCTGCCCAGAGAAGCTCCCATTCCTGGAGGTGTTCAAGGCCAGGTTGGATGGGGCCTTGGCCAACCTGATCTGGTGGGTGGCATCCCTGCCCATGGCAGGGGGTTGGAACGAGATGGGCTTTAATGGCCCTTCCAACCTGAGCTGCTCGGTGATTCTATAGTGCTGCCTTTTACCTTTATTAAGTTTGAACTTAACAGCAAAATTAAGTCATGCAAACTAAACGCAACACCACGCTCTTTGTCAGCAGGGGGATGGATCTTGCAATCTTTTTTTTTTTGCAGTCCTTCTTCTGCACTGCATCCGCACAACATATCTGGCGTCCCGAGCTTGAGAGACTTCTAATTTTTATGCTGGGCTGTGGGGTGGGTGAGAACAGCGGTACAAGGGGATGTACCCAGGGTCAGAACAGCGGTACGAGGGGATGTACTCGGGGTCAGAACAGCGGTACAAGGGCTGTGACAGGAATCCTGGAGATCACTGGCTCCTTGTCAGCGCCAGTTACTTCACCTCAGCTAAGCACCGAGCTGTTTAATGCTGGCAGTTAGTGGAATTAACCACATCCAGTAACCCATGGTACAAAACCCCAACCCCTGAACCCCTCACACGAAAAGCCCCAAACCCCAACTCCTCTCCTCAAAACCCCAAATCCCTCACACCAAACCCCAAACACCTCACATGAAAACCCCCAGACCCCTCACCCCAAACCCCTCACACTAAAGCCGCAAACCCCGACCCCTCTCCCCAAGCCCCTCCCGGCGGGGCCCGGCGGCGCATGCGCGGGGCGGGGGCGCTGTGTGTCGGGCTGCTGGGGCCGGCGGGCGGCTGAGGCAGGAGCCGGGGGGGCGCGGGGCGGCTCCCACCCGATCTTCCCGGCCCCGATCTCCCTCGGTCCTCCCGGCCCAGATCCCCCCCGATCCACCCGGACCCGATCCTCCCTACCCCGCCATGGGGACGCAAGGCGCCGGCAGGAAGCGGCTGCCGAACCGGGAGCGCCTGACGGCGGAGGACGACGCGCTCAACCAGATCGCCCGTGAGGTGAGCGGCACCCCCTTGTCCTTCATCCCCCTCCTCATCCTCCTCATGGCTCCCAACGGCCACCCACGAGCAGCCCCCCCGGGTATAACGGCAGTAACGGCCGGGGGGTACCCACCCCCCCATCCCCTCACAGGTGCGAAATGCAGCCCCTCAAAAAAAAAAAGCACACAAAAAAACCCTAAAACACCGTTATTTGCGCTTATCCACCTCAGCCACAAACCCTGGGTGGGAAAGCTGGATTTCTTTTGTGCGAGCAGCGTCCGGCAGCGGTGGCTTTCGGGAAGCTGAGCGCCCTTCCCTGGAGCAACACCACAATGTGGGATGTGTGCGGTGGCGGTGGTGGTGCCACCACTTTGTGTCCCCCTGTCCTCACTGATGGCAGCCGGAGACATCCCACCAGCACTGCCTGCTTCTTGGGCCATCAGCCAGCCTGGAAATTCAAGGGCAAAGTCATTAAACGCTAAATAAAAGGTAACGTTAATTGCAGCAGTGTGGGTCTATTTATGATCCGAGGGCTCCACTTAAGCCTGAAGCACTTACGGTGTTTATACATGAGAGAAACACTGTGTCGTGCCAGCCCAGGCAGGAGCCCTGCTGTAGGTAGTCTGGCCTCTTCGCTTAGCGAAAATTGTCTGCTGCAGTGGGCTTGATATTAATGACTGAGAACCAGGAACACTCGTTTTTCCTGGAGATATGTATAAGAACAAAACGTACACCAAAAGACAGCAGAATGGTGTTTGTAGGCATAAATCTACTTGGAAACTGGCTTGCATATGTTTATATGTAACGAGTTAGGCATGTGGTTCGTTAGACATTGCATCTTTGGGCTTGATGTGACTTTAAACGGTTAAAAACAGCTGATGACTGCCTTGTTCCTACCAGCTTATTCGTACTGATTGTGTACAGCTGTACGGGATCAATGGCAAATGTGGTGTGAATTTGGTTTTATGTTTACATGGATTCTTCTGCGCTCTTCCTTCTGTAATCTCCCAAAAGAGAGGCTGGTGACCCAGGCTTGAGCCCAGCCCCACAGCCCTGGGGTTCAGCTCTTCGCTGTGTCCAAGCTGGCCTGCTGGCCTGATGCTGGCTGCTGTTAAAGGTGGACGTCCTGTTCCCTGTGTCTGCTCCCCTTAGTGCCAACACCTGTCTGACTCCTGTGGGTTGGCTGAAGGCATGACCTCAGCCAGATAAAACCCTCCGATAGAGATTGGGCTCTTCTGGTGTCCTTTCCTGAAGCTCAGTTGCTGCAGGGCAGAGTGCTGCTGATGGCTACGGAGGTAGAAGGCAGTCCTGTAAACTTTGGCTAGGGAGGTAGAAGACAGACTTATAAATTCGAGTGATAATTTGCTGGTAGATTGAGTTACCTATAACATCATGCTTCTCAGATTGAGCCTCTAAGGGCAGTTTTGATCTGGGACGTCTCTGCTGTTCTTGAGCAGTTTGTAGCATCTTTGGAATATGTTCTATATTAACTTCTCTGTGAATGACTTAGATGGTACATTAACAGAAGTCAGATGTGCATCAGTGTGATAAGAAAACGCTCTTCTGTATGACAAGAAGATGCTCTTTGAGCACTGCTGGGAATGGGAAGCTCCTGTGGAGGTAGTTTGAGGTAGGAGGACAGGAATGCCTTGTGTCCGCACATTAGATAGCAAGTAACGATGACTGTGCTGTCTGCTGGAGCTTGAGTCATGATAACATCCTGGGAATGACTTTGGGATGAGGGCTTAAATTCCACAACCGTGTCCTGGCCACTCTGTCCTCTGAGCAAAACAGAAATCTGTAACAAGAGGCCTAGGCTGTTCTTTTCTACTTCATGGCTGTCTCCCACGTTCCTTTAGCTTGCGTATTGTTCTCTGCTGTATCGCGAGGAGGTGTGACGCTTAGAGTGTTGTTTGTTTGTTTTCTCTGAGCAGTGGGTAAGGGACAACCCTATTTGAAAACTCCTCCGCAAGCTTGCCTTTTATCTTCTCCCTTGAGTGCTAAAACTGAACTGAGAAGTTCAAGGTTCAGCATTTTCCCATATTGTTTTAACTCCTTGCATTACTCCCTCTTAAGTTTTATGCCCTTATAATGGTTTTGTTGTTTAACTGCCTGCTCTTCACACAGGGAGTCCCGGCTGCATCCGTCCGTGCTAAGAACTCTTGAAAATGTAAAGTAAGCCTTTCATCTCCTCCTAATAAAGATGCTGAGTGTTAAGAAAGGTGCAAGGGTTATTGAGACTTCATCTGTTCAAGCCTTCCTCGTAGATTTTTAGGCAAAGCTTACATGTAGACATATTTCTTTCTTGCATAGGTTTTTACTCCTTTCTTTCTCACCCCGGAGCCGCAGGTACTCACAAGTTGCTAGCAGGTTCTAGGATGTCAAATTGGCGCGTTCGGATGGGAGTCTAAAAGGGTGTCCAAACCAGATTTATACATAGAGATCCCGCGGTAAAAGTACTTCTGGGAGCAAGCTGAAGTGTGTGCGTCGTCTCTCCTTCTGTTTTTCCTCTGGGGTGTTAGTGCTGCTTTGACAGCTTCCAGTTGTATTTTGTTGTTGTCAGAACATCTCAAAAAAATGATAGTTCTGACTGTACTGCACGTAAGGGGATTTTACTGTACTGCATTTAAGGAGCCATTAAGGCTTGTAAGGACTTAACCTCCTGCTGTTTGAAGCGTAAGCTGGCTGTTTGATTTGAGCTTGCAGATGGGACATCTTGCCGTAGGTGCAGTCTCGCACGAACCAAAAGAGAGCTTTGTATAGGGAAGAAGGCAGCCCTCGCCTCTGCAGGATGTGAGAACAGTGCTAAGAGGAAGCAACTGTAAGTGAGCGGAAGGAAATTGTAAAAGTGAAGCGTGCTGTAGTGACAGGCTTTTAGCAGTAGTGTTAAGATTAAAATGTTTGGGGCGATTTCTGAACTAGATCAGCTGCAAGTGGCTTATCACCTTGTCTAGACGTGCTCAGAGCAGAGGGGGAAGGCAGTGCTGCTGTACATCACCTTGTCCGTCGGGTAAGAGTGCTGCCATATCAATAAATCCAGCTTCTGAGCTGGACTTCCAATTAAATGACTGGCAGTTATGTAAATACGGTTAAATCAAGGAACCTGGTGTTGTGAGTTTCAGACGGATGCAGCTAACTGGCACTCGGGGTTTGCTGTTCGTACACCTAGCTGGTGTTGCTGAGATTATGTTTGCCGGCTGTCAGCTCCTGCAGATGGGAGCGGAGCTGATCAATGACAGGCTTCTCCACTTTCAGACTCGTGTTGATGCCAGTAGATTATTCTGTGTTTAGGTCAATGGAAACTTTTGGGCTATTTTATTCCTCTCCGTGAATACATGCCAGCAGTGTTTGCAAAATCTAGCAGTTTGATACTCCTCGAGGTCCGTGCCAGCAGGAGCTGCGTGCGTACACTGTGCAGGCATCTATCTGTTCTCTCGGGTTGGTGTACATATGTTTTGGGAAGGCAGCTAACCCTGGGCTTGTAAACCTTACGGGGACTGGTTTCCAGCCTTTTCCCTGCTTTTTAGATGGGCTTGGCATGATCACTTGAGACATCATTTCTAGGGGAGTATCTTTTCCTAAATTCCAGCCTGCTACTGTAATGGTTAAGTGTTCTGTGAGCAGAAGGAATTTTGCAAATACAATGAGAGCTGCTATCTACGTAAATAAGATTTTTCCTGTAGGCAGATAATATTAATTACTGTCTTCTGTTTTCTTGAATGAGGAAAGCAAGGTCAAGGCAAACTTCTTGTTTTTATTAGGAAAGTAATTTAAACATTGCTTTCTTGATGTCTTGTGTACAGATGTGTTGTATTCCTCAGAAGAACAATCCTGGCTGTCATCTCTGTGCTAAAAATCTTCTCTTTCATTGAGCAATTTACAAAGGAGAACTCTTTAACTGGTAATTAATTTGGAAAGTTATTGATTTGACTAATATAATTTGATTTTTTTTTTCCTATTAAAAGGTAATATTATGAGTTGTGCTTTGCTATATGTACGCTATGTTACTTGCAGTATTCAAGAACTATCACCTACATTTGTGTGTGTATATATATACATTTTTTAAGTAACTGTCAATGTTTGGATCATGATTCTGATTGTTTCACTGGAGTTCTTAGTTTGAGCATTGACTTGAGTTCTCAGTGATTAAAAAGTCGTGACGTTATGCTCCTGTGAAGGAGCAGACAGTGTAGCTGATGAGAAATGGCACGAAATGCAGGCGAAGCTGACCAGCCTGCCCTACTGGGTACAGTGAGAAGGCACCAAGCAACTCCAGAAGCCTGACTTGGACTTGCAGGACAAGTGAAGAGAAGCTGTGATAATTGTCCATAGAACGTGAAGGCCTGGCTTTGGATCCGAGGTGCTAATTTGACTCTGGTTTACACACCAATCGGGTGACCATCCTGACAGGCAGAGACAGAAACCCTTTGCTGAACGTCGAAGCTGAAGCAAGCAGCCTGGGCATGTACGTGTGGAGCACAAGCCACGCAAACCTCAGTGAGCTGTTGCCCAGACCAGAGTGTTCCCTAAGGGTGTGCTAGGTAGCGCCAGCGTGAGGGCTGGGCACCTGCTTAGTACAGTGGGGGAACTTTTCTGAGCAGTCCTTGGCATTTAGGAGCGGCACAAAGGCTTTTGTGAGCCAGATAAATAGTTCAGCCCTTAGAACCTGTCTGTTTTATGGTACGCCAGTTGCTTGTACCTGACCGACTTCTGAATTTCGTTACTGCCTGCCTTTGTGGAGCGACTGATCTGAAGAAGCATGCCTGGCTGTAGGGCTGTTGCTAGAATAGAAAGTTGTGAAGGCAAGGGATGCTCTTGGAGGGCTTGGGCCTGAGCCCAGCTGACCTAAATATAGGAGGGATGGAGGCCTCCGTAGGAAGTGCTTGCCAGTAAGCTACAGAGAAGTGTTCCAAAGCTAAGACCGTTTTATGTAGCAAATATGCTCTTCTTCGTTGAACGTGCCTTTTATTGGCTGTGTAGCCAGAAAGCATTACATAAAGCCAATGCCTTTTTCCTATAATCCTTCCCAAAGGAAATACGTGAAGGAGCAGCTTTGGATGGTTTAAGAGGCGAGACACAAATCTTAAGACCATCCCATTTTAGTTAAATGGGTGGTTGTAGCCTGTGTCCCAGCTCACAATCTGCCTGTTGCGACGTTAAATAACTAGTTGTCTGTTTGTGTGCCTGTGCCTGGCCTGTCCTCCTCAGCTGTTCCCTTGCCGTCCGAGGAAACAGCTGGTTAGGAACTGCGATTCCTATTTCAGGCGGGCCCGAGGCTGCTGTTAGGATTAACAGCACGGGGAGCCCAGCCTTCTTCTTTGCAAGCCCAGGTGCTGAGCTGGTCTGCAGGATGCAGTACTAATCACTACCTCATCTAGATGGGCGTCTTTTCCAGGCTGGTCGCTGAATAATGTTGGAGCTGAAGCGCACTTGCAGTGCTTTTAACGCTGTTTGGGTTTCCTTTCCTCATTTGGTTGTGAGGAGCATAATCCATGTGGCATTTCAGGCTTGTGGAGCAAGGTATTTGTCCCTCCTGTCAAGTCAGCAGGTTGCCCGAGCAGCGAATCTGTCTAGCTGGATGTAAGCACTCACGGGCAAACCTTGAAATAGCAGCCCCGAAATACCAGCTGTTGTCTCGCTTCTGTGAAAATACTTTTTGGGGGAGAAGTTCCCTGCTGGAATGGAACAGGGCGGGGGGAGTTGCAGTAAGCCAAATTTTCCTTCAGATAGTCATGAGGTAGCTTTGAGAGCTTTTAAATACAGGAGAGGCTTCTGAGAAAGGAAAGTGGGCATAATTACACTGGCATTTCATCCCGGAGCTCTCTGCTTCTGGTGTTAATCCCGTGCACTTGCTCATGGGTCTGAATCTGCTGGAGATGAATCGCTGGCCTTGTGCATAGTGGAGAAACAGCTAATGTCTGGGCTTCCCTCACACGGTGCAGGCAAGGGAAGTGCTGCAGTGTGTCGTATGGAAAGAAGTCTGTGACATCAGCTCCCAAGGCGCTCTCTTCTCCTTTGTGATATTTTAAGTAGGGAACAAAAAGGAGGCTGGAGAACTTTCTCACTAAAGCTGGAAAAAGAACTGGCATGCACATAGAAATGAGAACGTTACGTCAGTCTCTATCATAACATCAGTACTTGCAGGTATTCTGAGGCGCTCTGAGGATGGAGAGCCACCTGTGCTGTTGGAAAGAAGCAAGAAATGCAAGGAATCTCTCAAAGGTCTGCTTTTTAGAAGCTTTACCTGCTGAAATCGAAGCTTGGCATGGCATAATAAACACTTACACAGCTGTACTTCACTGTTGGTAGTTTAAAGGTGTTTAATTGCCCTAGGAGGAGCTGAGCTTCTTGCCATGCAGTGCTTGCAGTGTGGAAATGACTTCAGTAGAGATGATCACGAATGACCATGTGACACAGTGTCCTGTTATAAACACGTATGCATTCTGCTCAGGTCTTTTAAAACCTTCTGATTTTTGGAGGCTACAGAGGAGGTACGAATCCCAGTATTTAGATACTGGGAAAGCACAGAAGTAATACTTCCAGATGGGCAAGAGTGTGGCCTACCTCTAACCACCGTAATCATTTGAAACTGTCCATGAAGGACATGGCATGAAGGGCAAGGCCGCGGGTTTATTTCCCAACGAGCAGGGCTGCGAGCACCTTCATGGCCTCACCAGCTGAGTTTTGGGTGTCCCCAGAGGAGAAGATAGCTCTGATTGCTTCCAGCGCTGGCGGCTGCTTGTTTTGGGACACGAATGTATGCTGAAAGCAATCTGCTGGCAGAAAGGAGCGTACCCCTGGTTCAACAAAGCTGTGCCCCACGGTAGGTGTGAGTTGCACTTGGGCCTACAGTCCTGCTCTGTTCCTTCAGCCCCACAGCTGCGTCACCTTTTCCTGTAATTGAATTTCTGACGCAGTGTATGCTGCCACTTTAGGGACGTGGACTTTGGGGCAGGGTTCTCTTCAAAACCTTTGAAAAATGTTAGGTTTTACTGCCAGCCATAAAGAGTGGAAAACTAGCAGAACTGGGATAGCTGCTGCTGGGTTACGGAATGATGTGTTTGGGGAGCTGCGTGTAATTGCATATAACTGGCACAACTCTGAGCAATACTTTTAATCTGCCTTGCTCTTCTGCATGTCTGCAGCCCACGTGCCAGCTGCTTGGCCCGGGCTGTGTTTTATCCACCTAAACGCTACCACAGCTTTTGAGAGTTGAGCTGCAGACAGCGGATAGAGAAAGTGATCAGCCGGTGCCAAATCCGAGCTGCGTTCCAGGCTTGGATGTGGTGAGGAAGCCTGGTCGTTTGCTGATGCTTCTAGCTCCTGGCTGGTTTGTTCACAGCTCTGTTCTCCTTCCAACACTGCTTTTGTGTGCAAGGTGAATGTTTCTTTTGTGAGACAGCTTCATCTTGACAGCATAATTGCAAAAACTCAGGTTGGATTCTAGTTCTTCGATGCTTTGTGAGCTGTACTCTTTGAGGAAAAATATTTAGATTTTATTTTTGTATTATATGTTGCTGTACAAGAAATCGGAGCCTTTGGTAAACCAAAATTGCCAGGTGCATCACCACCTCTGTGTTCCTATTTCTGATACCTGGCAATTAGGCAGGGCAGTGCTTGTTATCATTGGCGTGTGAAGAAATGCAAAAACAATAGTTAGGATTTCAGAGCAGCAATTTGCTTTCCTCAGCTGCCCGAAGGTTTATGTTATCTGTGAATGAGACTAGAGAGTTTGAATACAAGCTTCTGCCAAAGAAACAAGCGGGACAGAGTCACCAATTACTTCTGTCTTCCTCCAAAATAGGCTCTGAGGGCTGGGTTTTTCCCCACCATAAACGTTGCAGCCTGCAGTTTTTAATGTCACTTGTCATTGATTTATCTTTCTCAGAAAGGAGACCGAGGATGTTCCCAGCTTACTGAAAGTGACTTCCACAGAAGCAGCTCATTCGTACCTCTGCTGGTTTGGCTGGTTGGTTGGTGACTTGCCTTTTAGTGTTGCCTGTGACGAAGTGATACTGCCTCTGTCGTGAGTGGTCTCGCTGGTAACTACTGGCAGGTTGTACTCGTGGTCCTGCAGATGCCTTCAATCTGGATTTCTGCCCAGACAAAGAAATTGTAGGAACAGTGCTGCTTCCCTCTTGGTCTCTGCTCTTACACACTGTTGACCTTCCCTTTCACCAGTCTCTGATTTAAATTTAATATTTATTTTTTTCTCTGCCTTCCTCTTTTAAGTACTTCCTATGTCTCAAAATACACTTTCTTTAATCCCCACATTTGAATACTAAATTTAGATGAGTCTGTCCCTCCTGTCTGCTTTGGCCAGCCTCATCGAGCAGACAGAAACGGAATACAGGAGTATCTGGCACCCTGAGAGCTGGGTCAGGCTCCCTCAGGCCAGATGGATTTCAGACATCCCCACTTGGCTCTTCTAATTATGGAGAGTTTATCAGCTGGCATCCTGGGATGCCAGGAGCGTAGGGAAAGGCTCTTGGTGTGCTTCATATACAGAAAGGTCCCCGGGCTCTGTCAGGGAACAGAAGTCCATACATTTTTCCCTTCCTTTTTAAAACACACATCACTTCAGATTCTCTTTGAAAGCATGGTTAAGATAGGGCTGCTTACACTGGTGCCCAAGTACTGCAGTCTTCACTTGGAAAGGTGAAATATTTGCTCTTGCTGGTTACAAATAATAACAGATAATGGCTCCCTGTGTTTTTTGTTTTTTGTCTGTGTAATCACTTGTTGTTTCTCTCTGATTGTAAACTCGAAGTCCTTGCAGTTGCCGCTAGGAAAATAGTAGAACTAACTTTATGTGCTTCCAGGAAATGTCTGTTTAAATTTGGATGGTCTGCAGCCAGCCCTATTGCACTGCTGTGCAACTGTGCATTTCCCATACACTGCTCTCTTTAAAATATCCGCTCTCCCATATGAGATGTGTGTGTGCTGGGCTCGACTGCTGGACGTGTTGCTGAGCTCTAAGAGGATTTATGTTGACAAATACATTGAATCAGCATCTGTTGAAAATTGAAGTGGGCTTTTGGGACGTTCTTGTGATACCCAAGGGTCATGCTATTCCATTGTCTATTAAATACGAAATTTAAATCTGTCCCGACGTGCAGTGAGTGCATTGAAGCAGAGATGTGACCTAACCTTTACATGAACTGTGGAGGAATCTAGGGGCTCTGGGAAACAGAGCACTTGTATGCGGATACAAGGGATGATGTTGGTAGATGTAGAGTGTTTTTAAGTGGCTATACAGTGTTTTTAGTAATGTTTCTGCATTCTTGTCTAATTACCCTGGGAAAAAAACGAGCAACCTTATTAGAGCAAGCAAAGAACGGTTCTTTGTGTGCTGGGGAGGCACTTTTATATCGCCGATGGAATAAGCACACACTGTCAGACAGCCTGGAAGTCATCTCTGCTAGCAGAAAGGCACCTGGTAGCCCAGAATTCGTTGCCATCTAATGGAGAGAAATCTGCAAATGTAGACAGTGAAGATCAGTGGGTCTGTGAACAGAAGGATCAAGTGCAAAAACCTTACCTGCAGCACTTCTAAGGTTGCTTGGCACACCTCAGAAGCTGGTAGGGAATTGTAAGTACCGGGCTTTTGTTGTAATTTCCTCTACAAGAACACGGTTCCCAAGGACTGATCCTTTGCTGCAGGTCTATCCCACTCTCACAACGCTTCGTGTTGCGTGCCAGTTTCCTAAACCAGCTGTTCCCCACGTTAAACTCTGTGACACGATCTTTGAGACTGCGAGACGGAGGATCCAACTGCAGTCCCATCTGCTGGGGTAATGCCCAGGCTCTGGGCAGGGCTGCACCTCCGTGCTGTTGGCAGTGCCTTTAGCATATCCCAAGTGGCATGCCTGGATTTCAGGAATGCTAGCAAATAGCCACGAAGGCCATTTGCATCCCCCAGCAGTGCCTGCAGTCCCCTTGTTGCCTGTGTCTGTTAGGATGCAGGCTCGTCAGGTAATCCAGCATAGCTCAGACCCAGTTTGGCTCCAGTAATCCTCTCCCACCCCCACGCAAAAGCTGTCCAATCATTTCTTAAACAAGGCTGGTTTTTCAGCTTTAATCGGAGCCACTGGGTTGTTCAGCGCCATCTCGCTCGGTGCAAGTTGTCTTGACATGTCCTGGCTCTCTGATGGAATTTTTCTTAACGCGAGGGAATGGGTCGTGAAACGATAGCAAACGAGAGGGTGATTCCTATCCACTGACCAGGTAAGAGCACCTTGTAGATTAAAAAAAGAAATAGCTGTAATGGTGACAGAGAGAGAGAGAGAAGATAGTGTAACTTTTTAAATGATTTTTTCACAAGTCTGTTTAAAATTGCTTGAAGCGTGAATTTTTGAAATGTTTTCTCTGAAATTTCTTCTCCCTGTTTTTTCTGCAAACTCAGTGTGGAAGTTGGCTTTTGTCCATAGGAGCCATGGTTAGAGTGCTGCGACTGCATGTGTGACGTTCAGTGTCCTTGTTGAAAGGATGAAAAATCTGGTAAAGCACAGAGTGTAGCAGAGGGACCTTCTACTACAGTAGTGTACAGCTGCACTGACGTGAAAAGGCAATTTCACCAGGCTTTGTTGAGGTGGTTTCTCCGGATATCGGCGCTTTCCCTGAACTCAGGTTTGCACAAGCAGTTCTTGGCATTTCTCTGCTTGATGCTGCAAATCAGGAATTTCAGCCTGTGCCAGGTCCCACTGCAGGGAGGTGGTGATGGTTGAAGAATTGCGTGCAACTGTCCCCAAAAACTTCTTTGCACATGTAACAGAGCCCACAAAGTAGTGGGGGGCATGGAAACATGACAGTTTTTGCAGTTCTCTTGTGTATATATGTGTGTGTATAAAAAAGCAAAAATGAGAGTCTTCTGGTGATATCTCTTGCAGATCCCTTCCTGTAATTGCTGTATTGTACTTCTGATCATCTCCAGTCCTTACGATGACTCTAGGTACTTCTTAACATTTAATCTGAAGCTGATGTATTTGGAGAGGTGATGAAAAACAGTGCCTTGCAACTTGGAACCAGCATGCTGTAGACCAACAAAACAGATTGTAAACATAGTCAAATGGTCTATTGCCAGATTGCTCTATAAACTCTAATCAGGGTAAAGAGCTAAATTTAATTAAATCTGCTTGTGGATGAGGACGTTCCACCCGAGGTGCTCTAGAGGTCATCCCCAGTTTTGAATATTAATGCTACGTGTTAAAAGCATACTGTTTTGTCTCTCTCTTGGTTGGGGCCAGGTAGGAACGTAGCATTAAAGGCGGCCCTGTTTGTTAGTAGTCTGTGCCAGAAAATGGCAGCACACCTGGAAGGAGTGAGGAACTAATTTGGGGTAGTTTGCAGATACCTTACTTATTGCAGGTGCTCTGTAAGCAAAGATTGAGCTGACACCGTACTTGAATGTTTGTGTTTGAAACTCCCACTTCCTAAAGTACTGAACTGTAAATAGAAAAGGGCTTTTCTAATACCCTGAAGTTCAGGTCAGCCCTTTCCAGGGAAAAAGGCTCTTAAACAAGGAAGGAGAATAGTGGTTGTTTTTTTTAAATACATGGCTGGGAAAGCAAAGTCCTGCTGAGTCCAAATGAAAACTTTTACGTAAACGCAAGGCTGTCTTGCATTGTTGTTTGTTTTCCTTTTAAAAGGATGTTCAAGCCACTGTAAAGTGTCCACATTTTTAATGGTTTATATAGCATTATTCTGTGTTTTTAAGAAAAAAAAAGTTACATTTTTGGAGATAAACTTTGCGTATCTATCTTATTGTGAGAAGCTCACATCAAGCATCCCAACACATGATTTTTGACTTGCTGCCAGTGAACTGTGGGATTGAGATTCAAAACTGTTGGAAATGCTTAGTACAGATAATAATAACAATTTTGACACCCTAACAGTTTAAAAACAGATCGACTGTTAAGGCAGTATCGGTGATTGATTTTGACTATGCAATCTGGAAAAATAAGACTGAAAGGAACACTGTCATGGTTTTTCTTTAAATAAACGTGCAGTGTAGCTCCTGATGAGTAAATGCCGTGCTGTGTGGTCAGGACAGAGCCCTTTTTTTTTTTTTCACCTGATTTTTTTGACATGAAACTTCCCCAAATTCCTCAAACTTGCACCATGGGCATTGCAGGAGATAGCATGGAGCAGTTGTGCAGATCCAGGAGCAATCTGGGGTAAGGATTAGGGTTGTGTCATGGTCATTTCATTAGGGAAATATCATGCAGGAGTCGTGCAGATCCAGGAGCAATCTGGGGTAAGGCCTGTGGGCTCTTACATACCGCATCATGTGTTATGGCTAGGTGGTGGGGGAGGAAACCTTAGGCATATTTATTTCTAGGTAGGTTAAAAACCCCATGCTTCTATTATTGAAGGTTTCTTGGGTGCATTTTACGGATGTTGTTTCTCAAAGGAAAGGGTCTGGGGACACAGAAGATGGTGAGCTGACACCACAGAGCCCAGAAGATGGTGAGGGCTGGTGCTGGAGCCAGCGGCTACCAAATGTAGTGTAACTTTAGCTGCTGCGGTGTTTTGCCTTCCACTCTGCTCAAATCTTCATTTTTACCATGCTGTTGCTTGCTTTATGAAAGCTTTTACTGACTTAAGGCAATTAAATGGTCAGGTATAAGTGGTAGGTGTCATGAGTCTTCCCAAAGCCTGGATCATGTTTTCATTTCTGTCCTACAAGCACTCATATTCCTCCAGATTGTGCTGCGCTTTGGTTGTGTAAAAGTAAATCCAAAGGAAGATGAAACAAATTTTTTCCACCCAGGAGAACTCGCCTTCAATGTCAGACAGGCTGTACACCAGATAGGCAGTTATATATAGCAACAACCCGCTGCCCCTAGCATGCTCTGCAACATGCTGAGCTTGACAGAATGCCATCTGAGGCACAGCAAGCCATTACTCGGCCTGGGTTTGGTCCTGGATGGTTACTGGGTAAAAGAGGGAAAGTGTGGAATGGCACAGAAGGGCAATCCAGATGCCCAATACCCTAGGCTGAATTGCATTCTTGCTTTAGAAATGGCTAATACAGTAGTTGTGCAATCCTTATATGCTCTTTTTTGTGTCAAACTGCTGCTTTTGCATCAGCTGTACAGCAGGAGTGCAGGCAGGCTGGGTGTAACGGGACGTAATATTAAGCCTAGCACTGCCAAACCGGGACAGTTGTGTAAATGGATTGAATTTCAAACTCTGCAGCATCACAGCGCGTTTTGTCTGCGGCGTGACCAAGTTGTACAGGGAACACCTTGTAAAGTACAAGAGTGGGATTTGTGTTTGGAGAAGGCAGCGGGTCTTGTTGACAGGCTTCTGTTCTCTTGAGCATTAATTTGAAATAACTTTTCTTGCACAATAGTTCTCAAGCTAGACCTATTTTTATTACGCGTTCAAATACTTAGGCTGGGTGGGAGTCTGCAGTAAATATTTCTATTCCCTGAAGTGATGGCTGTTGGCCAGCTTCTGCGCTCTTACTCATCAGCTGCTGGTCTTAATTCTGCTGAATTCAACCTTTCTATCTCCGAGGAGCAGAAATAATTTGTACGCAGGTTTCTGACTGCTGGGTGTTGTTTCCTTAATGGGATGCCAAGAGGCCTTGGCTTGTTCAGGAGTCCAGCGATGCCGCTGCGTTGCGTGATGTTGTGCCTCTCAATGGATGTGTGCTGCCTTCAGATCTTCTTTCCTTTCCCACGTTGTATTGGAGCCGGGCACCCTCAGAAGATTGTACTGACCATTGCCAGCTACAGGCTTTTTTTAAAATAAAAAATAAAATCAAGCTATTGCCATAAAGGTCCATCTGAAATAAAAAATCTGCAAGCTGGAGGCAGCGTGAGCACAGCGATGCAGTTACACTATGGTGGTTTATCTCCTCATCCTGTTTGCTTGCTTATGCAGTGAGATTATGCTACATAAATATGAAACCCCAAGATAAAAAAAGAAAAAAATTATAGCTTCCTAGAAGCCTTTTTAGTTTGTCAAGCAGTGCTTATTTTAGAAATGGGCTAGTTCAGGGGCATGGGAGAAAATCATGGCAATGCCATCAAATGCTTCAACAGTTAGATGTCAGAGTGCTCGGCATTTGTTTTGCTTGAACGCTTTTCAGTGTTCCTGCTTTTAGAAGATAATCAATGTGCTGTGCAACTGCTTTCTCGTTTTCACACTCGTGTCAGCTGCCTGTGTTAGGGAATATTCCAAGCTCATCAAATCAAAAAGTTGTAGTCTTTTTTTGTTACAGCTTCAAGAAGTGCAGAGAACTACAAGGGCCTGTTGTAGTCAGATGTCTCACTTTTTCTAACACAGCACTGTTGGAAATTCCAGGAGAAAGGGTAAGGACGGAATGGAAATGGAGAGCGAGCTACCCTCTCGAACGGTGACTCAAACAAAGAGCAAAGTGACCCTGGCAGAGTACCATGGGAAAATCTGTGCTGTTGGGGCAGTCCAAATGCCATGTTTTACAACTGCAATGCTTATTTGGGGAGGGGAGAAAAGGAAAAATAAGTTGTGATCATGCAGAAGGGGAGGAGGAAAAGGAGGGATGCATCTGCCTTAAAAATGTCTTTGAGAGCAAAGTGCTGGCATTGGTTTGTAACAGCTGCTTGGGATTTGTGCCCTCTCTGGGCATCATTCCTCATCCAGGCACCTGGAGGTTCATCCAGTGCAGCAGTGGCCCTTCTGCACGAGATGGGAAAACTGGGTGTGTAAGTCTTGCCTGACTAGTGCAGGTGTGCGAGCAGAGCCCGGGAATGGCACATCATTGCTGTCCCCTGCTTCTTGAATCCCACCGTGCTGCTTTCCAGCCTTCCAGGTGTGCAGAGCTGCTGGCTCGTGCTTTGGGTGTTTTGGGCTTTGGTGAAGCACAATGAGAAAGGCTGCGCTGCCTTTCCTACCTGCAGTTGGCAAGGTGAGAAGCCACATATGAGGCATCGTTACCGAGGTGAATTGACTGGAAGGTTAACCTTGATGCGTCCAGCCCCTCCTGTGTCCTCGTTAGGATGGCTTTAACCTAGTGCTGGTCTTTTGGCGTCTGAAATCGATTACACAGCCATTGCACTGGGTGGAATTGCTCTCTGTAAACCAGAGCAAAACCTGTACTGGCCCTACTTAGTGCTAATATAAGCTCCTTCGTGTGGTGGCTATTGTATTATGATACTACTAGAGGACAGGGTACACATTTAGAAGCAATGCTGATTTATTAATAAAAATCTACAGAAAACAAGCCTTTGTGCTTTGCAGACTTCCTGCTCCTCTTAATATTTTTTTAATTCTAGTACACATTTAGGAAGTTGTCGTGTCCTGTCCCTGAAGGTTTGGCAAGTTCAAACTGTATGATTTAAAATACTTACTTCAGAGAAGAGAATCAGTAGAACTGATGAGTTGATGAATGAGCTGAAAGAGTAGACAGGACAGGCCAAGATAACTCCTAGTAGTTCTGGCCGCTTCTGTATGTAGCGCACCTTTTATCGCTGTGTTTGGACCAGAGGCACTTCCTAGCATCCAAGACTTTTGGCACCCTGACTCTTCTCTTGATTTAGTTGTAGAGGGTTTAGGCAGTGAGTGTTCAGCAGTAGTCTCACAGCTCTTTTAAAGAGCTGTAAAAGGATCCTGGTAAAGTGCAGGAGCGAAACTATCAGCTTGATCTATGCCTCCGTTCTCGAGGTGACAAAGCTGGATGTGGGAAGGGTGTGCAAGGAAAGGGGCAAGGTCGTAGCTCAGTCGCTGGCAGCAAATGGCATACATCTCTGAATGAGCTCTAGTTGGAAGTAAATCTGTGCACGTTTACTTCTGGTAAAAGGCTGAATAACAGTGGAAATCTAGAGTGGAGCTTTGCTCCGTGGACGTAGTTGTGTTTTGTTGTTGTTTTTCCCCATGTGGGAAGGCTGAAAGCTTAGCTAATTTCTTTTATAAGGTCCTGTTGCAATCACTAGCCATCTAAAGCTGGAGTGTCATCAAAAAGAGACCTTGAAAATGACACCTGAGGGCTGAAAAAAACACGCACCTAAGAGAAGAGGGACCCATGCTCATCGCTTCATACAGTGGTCAAGGCTTGTACCGGATTCGTTGGAGACATCTGGAAGTTACGCTGCTAACATTGGCATGTGGTGGAACAAAACAGTAATTTCTCAAGGTTGGTCTGTGAGATAATTTTGTGAAATCTGGAGGACTTAGAAATAACTGAGCCTAAAACCTGGACCTGATCCAGCCTCAGTCCTACCAGTTTGTGGTCCTTGCAGCTGCAGGTCCCCAGTACGGCAGTCTCCCTGCCTGCAGAGCCCTGACACGTGCATTCAGCTGTCACCCGACGTGATTGTACGCAGGGACGTGGCACCAGTGTCCTGAGCAATTCGGTAGGGTAGGTCATCAAATCAGTTCTTTTTTCTTTTAAAAGAAAGAATTGCTCACAGCTTTGGTTTGTACTAGTAATTGATGTAAAGACCTCTCTGGCTCTCATAATTAATGTTAAGGGCCTTATCGGTATTTGCCATGTAATTAAAGCAAATTGCATGTTGGAGAAGTAAAGATTAAGTTATGTTGATGAGGAACAATAGGCTCTAGCAGAACTGTAATTAAACAAAACCTCACAGAGAAAGTGGCAGCTTTCAGGGAAAGGTTTTATCGATACTTCTAGTTGGAAGAAATAATAATGTTTGCATACAGAGTGCATTAAAATTAGTAATTGTATAGGATAATTTGATAATAGTCAATATGCTGGGTGTATTTACTCATATGAGTGTTGAATTTCTGGAGTGTAAAAACAATACTCAGAAAAACTCTCCTAATTTGTGTAAATGCAGCTGTATAGTCTGTCCAGCCCTTAATACAAAGCTGCCTTTTGTGATGGTTTTTGGCTTTTCAACACGAAACATTTTATGGCAGTGAGTTGAAGCAGCTTTACCTTTCGTGAAAGCGAAGACTTTGGGCTTGACAAAAGGAAGGGCCTTTAAGGCAAGGCTTCTTGTGATTCACAGGGGGAAGTGGAAATCAGTTTCTAAAATTAAACTGAACTTTCACTTTGCTTTTTTTCCCCTCCTTTCTCGCGGTGAATGTGTTACATGTGTTATGGTCTTCTGTAGCTCCGGACGAGCAAAGAGACTCTGCTTGAGACTTGTCGTAGCAGGACTGGGCAACCCTGCTCTCTGCTTGGATTTTTGAAGTCATGAAGGACAAGTTACTTACGTCATCTTGAATCTGATCTACTCTATTTACCCATTCCCTCTTGGAAAGGAAGGGTGAGAGTTTCCTGCAGTCCGAGGTGGACAAATAAGGCAGGGTTGTGTTACATGCTGGAGTTACGAGAGTTATTTGGGGATGGCTGAGTTGGTCAACAGCTGCAGCCCTCTGCTATCGTGTGAATGGCTTGCCTTTTGCCACACTGCTTCTTTTAATGAGTTCCATCTGTACGTGGGGCAGTCCATAATGGAAAGCAGATTGGTGATCTGATGGTGTCCACAGTGCACTTGGGGTGCTGTGGTTTGCTCAGTCTGCTGGGCTGCAGATGAAGGCTGAATACCAAAATGAGGTGGATACCTGCTTTTCATTTAGTGCACAATTAGTTGGCAAAATGTTGAAATTTTGCCTGAAAGGCCAAGAGATTGCAGGCTGAGGGGGAGAGCGAGGCACTGATTGCTTGCAGAGGAGCCAAGGTTTTCTGAAAAAAAGCAGCTCATGATCTGTGAAAGTTACGTTATAGTTAATTTTTTTTTTTTTTCCTTCCAAAAGTCATGATGATAGTGGTTTATCATCTGGCATTGCCCTGCTATCCGGCTTTTCCTCTGGAAAAGCAGATACTCAGACAGTGCATTGTTGCAGAACCATGATGGTGAGCCCTTAAAGGACAGGACAAAACTAACATGACCAAGGGAACACAGCATGGGTTCGTTCTGATGCTACCTCCAACAAAAGTCAAAGTACTTTTCTGAATCAGAACAGAAAATAGAAAAAATATTCACTTGTAGATTAGAGTTAACATTAGTTCAGTCTTATTAACTGTTTTTGTTTGTTTTTTTTTTTTTTAGCTGCAGCTTATTCAGGTAAAATTGCTTCTTAATGAGTGTACATATACGAAGTATGGCATTCAAAGCCACAGTTGGTTTACCAGGAATGTATGGTGCAGCATATTTTCCTTTTCCTCTGCTATAGCTTGAATATAAATCCTTAAAGAGCTAAAGAGCTTACCATACCAAAAGTAAGGCTGTGTAAATATCTGAGCACATGGAAAAATAATTTTCCTCTTACTACCACATTGGAATTTAGAAGAATTACTCAATTTTAGCTGCTCAGTTGGAACCGCTTAAATTAGTAATGATTCTGTGAACGTGAACATCCAGATTTTAGGCAGATTTCTGGAAATGAGAGAGGCAGTGCTGGCACATGTACTGAGATGACCATTACCAAGTAGGATTTCAGAGGAAATCTTTTCTGGCAGCTTGCACTTTCAACAGCTGACACTTTTCAGCCCAAAGTGAATGCTGAATTAGGTAACTCCACATCGGTCTTTTGCTACTTGTATTCCACTCACTTCTCCTTAGACTGCAGATTTGACGTAGAGGATACTTGAATACAGCTGTCTGAATGCAGAAATGAGTTACCTTAGCACCTGCAATAAACTTAAATGATACCGTGGAAGGGAATGAAGGCCTTAGACAATTGTTAGTGGGATCTTGAGCTGCCAGATCTGTATCGGTACCAAGGCAGATGCTGTTGCAGTTGGATGCTTGCAGCAATGCTTAGGACTGAGCAGATGCAGAAAAGAAACCTGACTGTCAACCTTGGGATAGGTTCTTGAAGCTGCTGGGGACTTCTCGGTGAGAGGAGTTCAGGCTCCCTCTCTTTGTGGCTTTGTACAGATCTCAAGATCGTGGCCTTTTGCTCGCACTGGAATAATCTCGGTCTGAGGGGCAGGCTTGTGAGCAGGCTGTTGGTTAGTGTTCTTCCTCGTAGTGGAAAGGTAATCACCACCTACCTACTCACCACAAACCCCGTGTAAGTGAGGGAGGGAGAGTATTTTTACAACTTCCTCTGAATGACCTTATCAAGAAGATGATGCTGAAATTCTAGGCCATAAGGCTGTCTTGGTCCTGTCCCTCTGGCATTTATTCAGTTTAATTTAGGGTTAAATGTGAGTTATTTAATGTTTTGTTCATTAAAATACAGGATGTTCATTTGTAGATTTTTAACCACAAAAAAACAACTATGGTTGATATGCTTGACTAAGTCTGAGATTCCTTTTTCTGCACTATGGAAACACTTGTGTGTCGTTGTACCTGTAGTCATTATGCCTGTATTTCTGTCTTGGTTGCATGAGGGAATGGAAAACACCCGAAACAGTCACACAGTTTTTGGGGAACTGATAAATTGCAGTGTCTTCCTAGTTCTGTCTATCATCAATTAAATTAACCTCAACTTGTTCCTTACAGTTTACACTTTGGTATTTTACCCATTAGCAACTCTTGAATTTCAAGATGGGGTTCATACCTCATTTTCTAAGTTAACAAATAAGTCATCAAGATGAACTAATTGGTTTATTTCTGAACTAGATGGCTACTTGCTTCCCTTCCACCTCCACCTAGGGATGTGATAGCTGAGGAGAGGGTGTTGCAGTCGTCCCTGAAAGGGTAAGCAGAGTGGTGCAGACCAGAGGAGGAAGCACTGAGAATAAGTGCGGGCTAACTGCTGGAGATGACTTATCTTCTGTAGCTTCCACAGGTCTGCACAAGTCCAGAACCAGCCAAACTGCTGAAGCTGGTGAGGCCTGTGGCGTTGGAGAGCCCATCTGCAGAAGGAGTCGGGGAGATGAGCTGAAAAATGCTTTCAGACCCTCGTGTTCAGTTGAACTGTGTTCCCTAGTATGCAAGAGCCTTATTTCTGTGCAAAGGAAGTGAAATTTAGGCAGGTGCTGTTTTTTCTAGTGGAAGCAAGAATATATTGCTGTGCTTCTGAGAAGCTTTTTACAGCATAAATGCTCTTGTGGCTTCCAGCCCTGAAGTTGAGAATAAAACCACTCTTTCAGGTGAAATCAAGCGCTCATGAAGAATTTAGGCTGTATAGATTTTCCTTTGTAGGGCTGAACTGCTGCTGCTGCTCCCAGAGTTACAGATCTTATCTTCTGCTTAAGCAGGGTGAGAGAAGGACTTACTTTAGCATGTTAGTTGCTTTTGTGAGCCACTTGTTCTTCTGTTTGGACTATTAAATACTCAGGTATGTGAGCAAACTGAGTGTCAGTTACAAATATAAAAAAAATAATAACCAAAACATTATTAGACTCTGCTTAACTGTTGGTATAGCGGGCATTTTCTTTAAATGTATTTTTTAAAAACAAGTTTTAACGTAGACTGTTGTTGATGTTGGTTTAAACTTAAACTTGGAAAAATGAAGACACTGCCCTTCTTAAAATATAGTATTCTATAAATATCTCTGTGTTGATAGAGCTTAATAACCACTTCCTTCAGACCACTTTGTCCATAGATTTTCTGGAGCAGCATGAGCTTTTTAAAGCCTATTGACTCGTGGGGAATTGGAAGTCAAAAGGGTCAGATCCTTAAAAATCTTTTCTTGACCTACTAGGTCTCCCCAAACCACCTCTGACATGCCCCTATCCCTGCAGTTGTCTACATTCCTTCTTGCTTCATGCAGTTAAGGCTCAGCTTGGAGACCTTAGAGGGGAAGCTCAGGCTGTGCCCCCCTCTCCAGCATGGCTTCAACCCATCAGGGCTCACCGAAGCAAAACACCCCACTCTTTCCTTTCAGTAACCAAGGGTTTAACAGTGAGACTATTGTACGGGTCCTGTGTTCTCTGAATGTTTTAGATAAATGACTCTTGAAGGTTTGTGTCCGTGAGATTGAAAATCTAGGTATAGGTATTAAAGGGTATAGGAATTAAAAGCAACTTTCATCGCTTCTGGTCTGAGCATTCACTGGTGACAGTGGTAATGAGAAGAGAATCAGTCTGTACATTTTAAACAAAAATAAAGATTTCTTAAGCTTCTTGTATTTAACTGTGTTTTGTCTTCTCTTTGAAACAGTTTCTTAGAAAGCCCAGTAATGTGTGGATGGACCATTGCCTGGAGGGCTGGGACTGAGGGTGTCTGAGAGGTGCAAGCAGTGTGAGCCTAATGCGATGCCCTTTTAGGGTTTCAGTGAACACATGTGAAGGATACAACGAGCAAGAACTGTGTCAAATTCAGGATGAAACACCCCTGTAGCATAAAAGGTTTAAATGTCACTGCGAAGAATGAAAGGCTGATTGAAGGAGAAAAGACTATTTTTATACACAGCTTGTGCAGTAGAGAAAGCACAGTTGCATACTGTTAATTCTGGTGCTCCTTGAGGATCAGGGATATAATATTCAAGCTATACTTACCAGACCTCTGCCTCTATTGACAGTTGAACATGTGGTTTTAGTTTCAAGGCTGTGGGCAGTCCTGCTGGATTCAGCTGAGCCACAGTGCTTGTGCTTCATATCACCGAGGCATTACAAAGTTGGGGACTTAGGTTGCCATAGCATAAACAGCACTTAAAAGAGCCCGTACAAGCCCTAGCAGCATGTAACTGAAGAGCATCAATACCTTCTAGACATGAAGAAATCTAGTTTTGGAGGGTGGTGCGTGCTACGGGAAACACGCACGGCTTTCTAGAGCCCTATTTTGAGTTTCATGTCATCTGAATGGCATTTGCTCCTAGCTTGTAGTAAATGCATTTTAACAAACTAATTTTAGAACTATAGGTCAGCAGTTAAATTTGTTTTTTCCTCATTAGTCTCACAACTAGATCAGGTCTTCAATCTTGCAATAAACTGTACTTATTCTCATTTCTTCCCTGTCTGCCAGGTACTTGTATTTAGTGCAAGTCAAAGAACATGCTGGTTGTGCAGCCTGTACTCTTTATAAAAAAGTCGGACTCCATTTATAACAATTCAGTCATATTTCCAGCAGTAGATTTTTTTACCTCTCTTACTCAGTTTTTCTTTTGTTCCCGATCTTTTGTTCCTTTTGTTAGATACAGAAATACCGTTGCACAAATCAGCTGGGTTGTCATGGGGAAACTTCACAGCAGGAACGTGATGAAAAGATGGCCATTTTTTTTTCTTGCTGAGATACTGCAGGGGAACGAACAGCAATCGTTTCCTTACCAACCTACAGGATAGCTCGTGGATGAGGCAGGAGCGGTGTGCAGCCTTCTGTTGTTCCTCTGCTGCTGGGTTTGAGAGCTGAGCGAAGGAGAAGTGGACGGCAATCTGGTCCAGGAGTATCCCCTGGAATCAGCAAGCACTCCAAGTCAGATTGATTTTGCTTTTTAGTGCAACAGATCTGTGGAGCAGCGTGTCTCCTGCTGAAAGAGAAGCACATGGTGAGTATGCCTCTGCCATCTGTCCCTTGTCGCTCGTATCCACCTCGTTAAGAATGGAGCTTTCCTTGTCCCTTAGGACGCAGCGGGGCGAGTGGCAGCTGCCTTGCTGGCAGTGTGTGTTAATGCCCTAAGGAGATCGGATCAAGAGGTGCCTGCCCACGAGCTGTGAAAGGGGAATGGCGCAGCAGGCACTGGTTCAGCAGGGGAGAAATGTGTGAATTCCTCTTGTAAAAGTCACAGCCTTCACCATGCCAGCTTCTGCAGCTGCCTCTGTGGGCTGAGCTGTGCACTTCATTGATCCTCGGGACAGAGGTTTTTATGGGATTGATGATAATCAGCCTATTTAGAGTTCTTTCCACTCCAGCGAAATTGATGTAAGTACATGGCAGAAGTTCAATGCTGCACATCATTAAGGGAAGGCAAACCCTTCATCTGGCTTGGTGGTGCTGAGGGATGGCTGTTGTTGGGTCAGATGCGATATCACAGCAGAATTTAAAAGGTCGAATAGATATCGTCTTATGTGGGGCAGATGATCAATGCTCTCAGCAGTATACTTACTCAAAATTTACGGGGCTAACTGAAGCTACCTGAGGAGGGAAAGGCGCTAAATGGTTTGTGTGTCCTTTAATGTCCTCATAGAAAAGACAGCTAGGGTGTAAGTTGTGTGGTTGTTTTTTTGGAAGGAGATGGGAGTATGTTGTCTCACTGCGACTGCAGCAGAAGGCTTGCTTTCTTTGCTAGGAGCTGCGCTGTGTGAATCCCCGTGAAAGGGAGGAATGGATTCTGGTAGCAGCATGCGAAGGCTGTCACCTGCTTTGCTATTGATAAACTATTGTCAGAACAACACCCGAATAGCATGAGAAGTGTGCTGCAGTGCAAGCATCCTGATTGACTAAGAAATGATTTTAATGGGGGTGCTGGATGATTTGGGCACTGTCGATCCAGTAACGGTACCAGTGTCCTACTTGATCTGCATTGTCTGTAACAACTACAGTGTGTTGCAGGGCATAAACCTCTAGTCAAGAGTTTCAGACCTGCTTAGTAATCAGTTGTGCCAAACGAGTGGCAAGGAACCTGTGCTGAGGACTTGTTGCATGTTGAAGTGTGGCTGTTCCAGCTGAAGCTGGTAGGGGGTGCTCACCAATGTATTTTCCTTTTAGTGTCAGCGCTGTGAAGGAGTTAAGAACTGTTCAGCAATACAGGACAGCATTGGCAGGGTTAGTCAGCTGAGGTGTGGATTCATACGCTCATTTAATGAAAGATTTGATCCTCTTGGCTTAATGCAGGTGAGTTGTGATCTCGGTTGGTCTCTGTGTGCCACCAAAATGTGAACAGTTAACAGGATTTTGTATAAATAAGAGAGCAGAAATGGATATCTTTGCAGAGAGTAAATACTGCAACAGGGCTGTAGTGATATTCCATTACGCTTAATCGGGGTGTTTTATCTCCACATGTGTTAAACCTGAGCCTGGCGAGCAAACCAAGGGGAATTTCATGATGGTCTCTTAATATTAGTTGGCTTCCTCGTGTTTTAGTGGGAAAATCTTCTGTCAGGGGAGGCCAAATCATGACAAATAATTTCTGCTTCCAAGTGGCCACCAGAGAGGCAGACTTGAAAGCATCAGCAATGTATGCTTGTGGTGTAGGCGTTGCATCCTTTGCAGTGGGCATTCAGGTGGCTGGTTCTCCTCTGTAATGGCATTTAGAAGTGTCGTCTCCCAGGTAAAGCTTGGACACAATGCACCTGCAAAGCAGCCGTGTCCATGATAAGCTGGGTGGCTGCCAGCTGTTCTGGGAAGAAGCTGCTGGCTGGGGAATGGGGTATGGGGCTTATTTGGGGCATGGGGTATTTGACAGACTTAAAAATATTACTTGACGTTCTGCCTCCTGGTTATCGAGCGTGCCTTTGGGATCGATGTTCTGGGCCTCGTGTTTCCTTCTGTGCTGGTAGCTGCCAGGCCAGTAGCTGTAGTGTCACTGCAGGTGTGGTGTGTCACCCCGTGGTGGTCTGAGAGGTGCTCTTTCAGCCCCGTGAGCACCTCTGAGCATTTTGCTTGCAGCAGCACGGTTATAATGGCATATCTGTCAAAACCTGGACTGTGTTCGTTGTCCTTACCTCTGTCATAAATCTTGCCATGTACTAGAACTTAGCCCGTCTGAAGACAGCTTGCCTTGCTTTTCCCAGACTTGCTGCGGACAGTATGGGATGTGCACAACCAGTTACGCTCGGATGGCTTTCCCCATCTTGGTACCACAGGCTTGCAGTGAAGCTGACTTTGCTGACTGTGGCATTTGCCGGAGAGCCGTTAGCGCAACTGGAACGAGTCCTCTGAACGTTCGAGGCTGTTTTCAGATAACCTTGACGTTGTCAGAATTACAAAAGCCCTATTGAGTTAATAACCATATAATTCTGCAGCCTTTTCTTTGTGTGAGTGGAGCAGTGATGTGATTTTTTTTTTGTGGTGCTGCTAACCAGCTGTGAGGTGACTGTTCATTAATTGCGTGATGGTGTAAAATTATGCAGCTCCACATGTTTTATGTAGCAGAAATCCTAAACCTGCTGTTACCTAATGGATAAGCTGAATGCGTTCACATGTTGGCCAAATACTCAGCATGTCCAGCTTCCGTATTCACTTGTTTAAGAGTTTTTTCAGAGAAACTGAGCATCACTTCCCTGGTACAACTTCTTCTGCTCCTTCATACAGCTCCTAGCAAAAGATGGGCTGTGTAGCTAGAACGCTGCATCTCCTAGATAGAGCGAGGCTTGATGACCTCAAGGTTTTTTAAAACCTTTTTTGGCACCTTTATCTCTGAGTATAAATAGCTCACAAGCCTGTTCCTCAGCATTGGCTAGACATAAAGTAGTGCTAAATGCTTTTGCGAGGTGAAAATAGGCTTTCTCAGTTACTTGTAGATGGAGTACGTCCAATCTGTATGCTATATTTACTGCTTCCATTCCCAGCAAGTTGTGCTCCGTAGATACAGGCAATGTCTGCAGATTCTGTATACTGTATTTAAAATGCTCTCCAAATGAAAGACAAGCAAGTCCCTCCATAAGTCAATTTATCTTAAATTTATTCATACCGTTTTTAGACAATTATTGATTAGCAGCAATTCTTAGGTCTCTCAAAGAATCATTTAAGATGGTCAGGTAGTGCTGCTTCCTTTGCCAGTCTTTGCTGTGAGCTGCTGGACAAGTCTGCCATTCATTCCCTTAAGTCTCGACTGATTGATCTCTTATTTTCTTTTAAATTGGCCGGACAAGCATGGATTTTCATCCTCACGCTGCCTTGCGGGAGACAGGAGTGCTTCATAAAGTACGTGGCTGCAATATCCTCATGCGACTGCCAGGGAGGAGCAGGTGGGCAGAGCCTGATTGGGAGCTCAGCAGGGACAAACTGATTTATCTGTGTTTGTTTCTTTGTGAAAGGTCATGGGGAATTTTCAGTGACCGCAAGATGTTTTTCCTCACAGGCAGCAGCTCTGGTTTCCAGGAGCTCTGTTACTTCCCTGCTTAATTGGTGTTCAGGAGCCACGGGCGATTACTACCTGCTACATTATCACTGCTTCTGGTGACGTGGAGGGCTCTTGGAGGCGGTCTCTCTGCGTTTTATTTGGTTTAAACACTAAACCCTTGTACTAGCTGGCTGTGCAAGGTGATGTGGCTGTAGGCATCGTTAAGGCCTTTGATAAATTGCTGTGAATCTTTTCTGAGATGTCACTGCCCATAAAAAATCCTGACCTGCTGTCAGACCTAGGAAAACAAATGGAAGTTGTATAACCGTGTATAACTTCACTGTTTTTTGTTGCATAATCTAAAAGCCTACTCTGGCTCTAGTAGCGAGCTGCCTTGTGCTCATTAATAATACTTGACATTAATATTTTTCAACACACTGGCAAAGCTCATACCCTCAGACATGCCTGTAAAACCAGGTGTGTTGTGTATGTCTGTGGCTCCGAGTAACTCTGCATCCGTGACAGCTGGATTAAAAAGCCAGGGAAGCACGAGGGGCCGTCCGAGCTCTCAGGGAGCCCCTGTTGGAGCCATGAGCGTGTACGGGACCCATTCCTGGAGGGCCAGGACGTTGCCCCCACAAGCCTCGACATCCCTGCAGCAGGTGGGTGCCAACAGGGTGCTCCCACTGTCCAGCCTGCTCCTGCGCCTTCCATCTGGTGAGTGAGACGGTTCCCAAAATACTGGGCAGGGAGGCAGGAGGCGAGTGCTGTGGGAGGTTCTGCCTCAGCAGGAGGATTTAGCCAAGTCCCCAGACTCTGAACTCCCAGGTGCTCCTACGTAAAGCAGCAGAACTGTCACCAAAATGCTCTGCTGTCTTACTCACAAACAGAGCTGTCAAATGGCTGTGGCAGCCTGCAAGAAACAATATTGTGAGCACTTTCAAACCTCCTAATATGTTGTGTGTTTTTTTTTTTTCCTGCTGTAGTGAAGTGCTGAGTGCAGAAGCCAATACCTTTTGGATGGCTGGTATTTAACAAAACAAAAAAAAAAGCATAGATTTTGTTAGAGCTCTTTGAAAGCATTGAAGCCGAGAATGAGGATACCAAAAATAAATTACTGGCAAAATGAAGTTAGGTAGGATTTGCATTTCTCTGGGGGGAGGGCATAGAAGCTTAATACAAACTAAACATCCCTTTCCTTCTGCCACCTTTGCTGGTTTGCTTCTGCTTTTTTTATTATTATTCTTTGCATACGTGGTTGAAATGCTGTTGTTAGGGGTAATAATTTAAGGAAGGCTGAATTACCATGTCCTCAGTAGGAATACAGAGGCATATACCTTCTTCTGTGGTCTCTTATCCTCTCTGTTCTCCTGAGGTCAGTTTAAAAAGAGCTAATAATCTTCATCTACATCCTCAGTGACTGAATTTTCAGGTAACTAAACACATGCTGGAAATTCAGGGATCCAGCTTTGTGTAAGTGAAGTATTGTCTCTTTAGAAACAAAATGTTTGCTTTGTTTGATTGCTACTCTCTCTTGTGGGTTTCAGGACAGCTTGAACAAGCTAGAAGTTCATTCTTGGCCTTACTGTATGGAGTAGTTCATCTCCAGGACTCCTGTGACCTTCTCGATGAGATACTGACCTGAAGACTTGCCTCACTGCATAATGGGAAATTAGAACATTCTTTTATTTCAAGAGGACTGATTTATTTTTTCAAAAAGCATTTTCTTCCTATTTTTTTCAGGAACTTGCACTGCTGTGCTGTTGGCATTTAGTATGATTGGTTTTTTTTATAAAAGTAGAGACAAGTCTGTATCATGACACTTGTCTCTTTTGGACTTGGCAAGTGTGTGATATACTGACCGAATTACACTCTCTCTCATACCTCTTCTCCTGCTGTCAGCACTTCTGCATTGCAGTTTGTGGGCTATTGCTCGAGCAATAACCCTCTGCAATCGCAGAGAGCTGCTGTATTACACAAGTTGCTTCTGAAAGCTAAATTCCAAACAAGAGCAATGTTTCCTTCCCGTGTGCTCTCCCATATGCCCACTCAATACAAACGACTTAACTGTGCAGAAGATTAATCTTTTCTTGGAGTTTCTCAGTTGTTCTGCTGGCGTAAAACTTGGGTAATGTTGTGTGAAGATTTCAAACTACTCCCTCGTGCGTTGGTTTTCCTCCAGAGGGATGTGTAATCTCTGTTCTCTGGGCAAGGAATTGAAGCACAGTGAAGTTCTGAATTGCTCCTAATTGATGGCAAAGACCTGTGCAACTTCACTGCCTAGCTCTTGGCATGAAGCTCTCCAAAAGCTTCCTACTGAAACGTAGTGAGACAAATTGTTCTGACCTATTGCACAACATGAGGGCCCCACATGAGTGTGATTCTCAAATACCAGCAGTTCACATGATCTAACTCCAGTCTTGCACCACCTCAGAGTACTGATACAGTTTGTCTGGGCGTTGGAAGCTTTTCTGTCTCGTACTTGGTGTGGCCAACTCCATGCGATGTGATGAATAACAACTTTTTCTGAAAACACTTCTCCTGCCTCAGCTCTAGCTCTGCCTTCTTTTGGTCTGGCTCTCTGAGGGCTCCTCACGCAGAAAATCCAGAGATGCAATTGGTGCCCTGGGGGCTGTGCCTTCTGTAGGTGAGCTCTGCTTCCCAGTTAGATGGAGTGACATTGTCTTTGCAAATGAAAAAGCCTCTACCTGCACGGTTAACCCGTAGCATTCAATTGAGAGAGGAATAATAAATAAAATCGGTATCTGTAGGTTCACTATGACCTATTGGTGGATGCTATTTTAAAAAATAATCCACGTGGATTTTCTTTTACTAATGATTTACTGGATTTAAAATTTGGTCTTTGTTCGTGTTGAGCTGTTTCTGCCTTTGCTGCAGGAGTAACACTATGTAACTGGCTGTAGCAGTGGCTGGCCTTGTTTTGTTCAAACAGATATAAAACAGACACTTAATAAACAGGGAAGAGGAGCAACAAGTTTCTTTCATTCCTGAGTTAATCCTAAGGAATAACAGTTTGTATACAGGAACTGGAACTATTAAAGCTTGGGTGTCATAGGCACTTGTCTCCTGTACTTTTATTAAGCCTTTTTCCCAATTCCAGACTTTTATTTTTCACTAGCATTTTATTTCCCCTCCTTCCTGTGCTCTCTAATTTGATACTCATCATCTATTGTAGCTGTGTAATGTTTTCTGCATAGCCGATCGTGTGCTTTGCTTGGTCTGCAGTATTTTCAGTCCTCTGCAGTATTTTCAGTCCTCCTAAGGCAGTATCAGTAATCTTTATTTTAAAAATTTCAGGGTCTTTTTCTTCTCGACTGGTAGTTTATGGGCACTGCTCTAAGCAGCTGCTGAGGTTTGTACTGGCATTTTAACCTTCTAAAGGTGCAGAGCCCAGACTTGCTGACTCTTATCCAGGTGAAATTTGCAGTTCTGTGGGTACCACGTTCTGGCCATCACTGATAACGTTTGCTTGTAGCAGTCTCTGAATATCAGTTCTTATTTCTATTTCAAATATTTGTATCAGTCAGGAACAAAACTGTTTATGTCCACGTTCAAAAAGATGTTGGCACTAACCCAGCCCCGGAGCCCTCCCCAGCCCGTGTTTATGCTGTGAAGCAGCGCCTGAAATACTGCTGTTTATTGCAGGCTCCCAGTTTGGTTATTGTGCTTACTTTCTCCAGGAGCGTGCTCAAGACAAATTTGTTTGCTTTTTGCTGATGTGTACCGATGGCTGAACTCATTTTTGCATGCATGTTTCCATGCTGAAAGGCTTTCTGTTACCTCTGTGTGCCAATGGACCAGCCGTGGTGAGAAATATACTCTGCTTGCAACTTCACTTTCACGGGGAAGAAGCAGCAGTGGAGCACCAAAATGCAGTTCAACTCTTTCCATTCGTAGCATCGCAGTAAGGTATTAAGCTAGAGAGAATGCAGAGCCATTAAGATTATAACTTATTTTCCAGCTCTCACTTCATATATGGTTTAAGCAAAAATTACCTAGTTTTGCGTGCTACCAAGTCATTAGCACTACCTGGATAATAACCCTGCTGCCTGTATTATAGCAGGCATGCAGTTTTTCCCTCCAAAAAAAAAAATTCGGAATGCCAGATATGTGTTTTTAAGTAAAGATGTCAAGTCTGTTTGAGGAGTGCTTAACTCCAGACCTACTGTGGGACGGGTTTTACAAGCTCTTATCTCCTTTAGGTACCCTCTTCTGGCCAGATTGCTCTAAGTCCTCTAAAGTCTGCAGTGAACTTGGTGTGGCTTATTACAAATGCTCTTTTAAAATCAAGCAGAAATGCATTATTTAAAGTACTATGGAACTCACCATTCTGCTTCTGTTTCTTTGAGGTTCAGTTTTATTTAAATTTTAAATGTGGTTAAGTCCATTGCAAAATGCTGCTGGTCTAGTAGGGAGAACTGAAAAGGGTCAGCGTGCTTACTTGAAAAGAGAAATTTCTCTTTTATATAAAAAAATAATTTAGGGAAAGGAAGTGGAGGAGAGCACTGAACGCAGCTTCATGTGAATGAATATTTCAGGAGATGACACTGGGAAGCTTTTCATGCATTTCTGGTGAAACTCCAGAACTTGCTGTTGTTGTCAGTTAGCTGGTTTTTGTTGTATTTTTCCTTCTGGGCATCATTGCTAGACTCAACAATTCTGATCCATTTACTTGAGTGAATGACCCAGCTGTTTCCAAGGTCCGCGTCAACTCCCTCCAAACTATTTTACATGAATAATCTTGAGCTCAAGTACATGAGTGCAGTCTTGCACAGGGTGTACGAAGCTCATGGGTTTGTTCCCTGAGATTACAGCTGTGGAGTGGCATCCGAATTCTTCCCTGGTGGGAGCAGTCACTTTCTGACTAGAGCCGTTTAGGGAGGAAGCGCTAATTGAAGATGTGACCTACATGCGGTTAGCTGATACTGCCTTGGTGCTCTGCCAAACGCGCAGCCTATAGAAAACCGCTCGGGGTTCGAAGCTGCAGCGCGCTTCTGCAGGGCTGCCAGCCAGCTCCTGCGCTGGAGTTGTGCTTTCCTCCCCGCTGTGCTTTATCAGTGGAGGAAAATGGGGCAGGGCACGTATTGCTAAGCAGCTGTGAAAGTGGTATGCCCTCTGTATACAAACTGATAGCTTGGGATGGCTTTATGCTCCTGACCAGTGACCTCCCCATTCTGCAGGCTCTGCTGCTTACAGGAATGTTTTTACAGGGCCCTACAGAGCTGATTAGTTGCCAACTAAGTTTCTTCTCAATGTCGCCTCCGAAGCCGCCTTGAAACTCTCCAGCGTTTCCACGTGGAGGGGGTTTGTTTAAATTGAAGGAGGTGCTTCGAGCACCGTCCCTCCTACCTCGAGCCTGGCGCCTTAAAGCAGAGCCCCACTTGTAGCCGAAGCTGCAGCTGAGCCAGAGGCTTGGTACGCGAGGGGCACACCATTGCGCCAGGGGCAGCACCGGGAGCGAGCTGCTGAAGAACTCATCTGCAAGGTCTGTATGAGTAGCATGCATGAATTACTTGAGCAGGTAGGAGAGGAAAAGACACCTTACCAACTTCCCAGTAACTTGTGAATGCCACAATATTCCCCCCCATGCTTTGGGGTTTGAAAAACCAAAACATTTGCTAAAGGAACAGATGGCTCTCAACCCCTACTGTGGCAATTGTTGCAGGATATCCCTTCTTTATAGGTGTTTTAGGATCGATTCCTTACGTGTAGGATTTACTTTGGCAATCCATGCAAGCTTCTGATGGAGCAGGGTTATTGTTTAGGCTGTATTTTTAGCAGCAAGCCCTTTGTGACTACATGGAAATGTAATTTATGAAGTAGGATGCTACTCCTTAATTGTCTCTGACGTTGTGGAAGCGTACGCAGTGTTCACTGCAGCGTTCTGCAAAGTAAACATTCCCCTCATTTATGGGGAAAAGGGTCTGTGTCAACAAGACTTCCCAGCTCCTGGTCACATGCTTGAATTATCTCTCCAAGATGAGTTTCCAGGCAAATGCATAAGCAAATGTTTCTTCAAAGCTGACAGTGTTTGTATGTAAATTCCTCATTAGCTGCGGGTCTCTTCCCCTCCTTGTCTTCCCAGTCTTTGGCTCAAAATGTTGAGTGAGGAGACCAAGAATGCTGACCCGTTAAACACAGATAACTCGTGCTAGCACCATCGACATGCCAGAGGGGAATGTCTGCCTGTTCGTACTCCCTGCTCCTGGCTCTTGGGAGTTATCAAAGAGAAAAACAAAGCTCTGGGGTCCGGAGAAACTTTAAAAACAAAATGAGAAGTCAAGCTTCGGACAGCCGTGCAAGAAAAACTTTCCGTAAGAAAGCATCGCTTCATCTCCCACCAAACTTTGGCCTTGTAGGGTTGCATGGAAGGTAAAGGCAGGATCGCTGTACGTTTGAGGTGGTGTGCTGGTTTGTCCGCTGTAGTGAGGATGAAGGTCAAGCATTTGGGCTGAAATCATAATTGTATTTAACTAAAAGTCTGAATTGCTAGACCTGGCTTTTACCAGCTCGCAGCTGCTGCAGCTGATGACCCTACCATGGGGCAGGATCGGGGCCAGCACCTCTGCCCTTCTGCTCACTCTTCTTTGGGATTGCTCTCGGTCTTTCAGGTCTCACAACTTCCCACCATGGTGGAAATGGTTAATGCAGCTTCCAACTCCTAAAGCCTTAGGTTTGAGGCAGAGCCTGGGAGTTGACAAGGCCCAACACTGTGGTTCCACCAGCAGAGAGGCATATTTGGTTTACAAGTGAAATATTCTGCTTGGATCTCTTTTGCATATGCTTTTCACACAGGTATTTGTATTCTCAGGCTCTCTGAGATGTTCCTAACCAAAACCTGTTGTTTTCATCTGATATCATAAAATTGTGTGGATTTTTTTCCATTATTAAGCAAAGGGACAGAAAAGTTTGAGTCAGTCAGGAAGCTTCTAGGAGCTGTTCTTAAATCTGGCTCTTCTACAATGGGAAGATCCCACAACTTTGCCTGCATCCATATTCCAAACTCGTGACGTTTTGTGATGCTAGCGAGGCATGAATGTATTCAAGCTGAAAACACTTTTGACTGTTGCTTTTGAGTTTGGGGGTTAAATGGATTCCTGTAGCTGATAGTAGACCACGGATGCCTCCCAGCTTCCCCTCTAGCATGACTTCAGCTCGTCTGACTTCACTGTGCCGAGAAGCACTTAGGCCTTTCAGCAGTTTCCTTCCTCCTCCTTGCTGTGCTGTCTTCTAGCCTCAATTGAAAATAATCTGTTGATACTGGCAGTACATTTTGGTGATGAAAACCGGACATTGTTTTCCTAAGAAGCATTTAGTTGTGTACACTTGAGTTCATTGCCCTGGTTACGGTTTACAAGGAGGTTTTTTTTAACTCTGCCAGCTGAGATGCGAGGGTGCCAGGGTGCCCACAGCAGACAGAAATGATGAAGTGAAATGCATGAGTCGTTTTTTCTGCCTTCATGACTTCAGAAGGGTGTTACTCTGTAGATTTTTATAGACATTCTTGAACATGAGAAGAACAAGATTACAAACTTGAGGAGGAGGGGGTGGGAGGGGAGAAAAAAATCCTTGAGTAACCAAATTTTTCTATTAATACAAAGTGCTTTCTGGCTTTTTTCCTTAAAATGAGGCTGGTCTTCTCAGTGGTGGGAACAGACAATGCAAGTAATAAATATGCTGTAGAGGGGTGATGCTGGCATGTTAAGAGATGCTATTTGAAGATGACAAAGGGAATACACAGCAGAATTTTTGCAAATGTAAGTAAAACCAGCTGAGTTGCATATGGAGGTGACAGGCACTGTTGCAAAGTGGCTGCTGATTTTAAGAACTGATACTGGTGTGGTCCAAGCTGGAGCCACTGTGCTGTATGTCACAGGCTTTTCTGGTGTTTAAATCTACCTTGAAAAGTTTTGACTACTTAATTCCAACCTGAAGCCGTGCTTCCAGGCCCCTGCAGAAAGCAGTTCTGGTACAACACACCCTGAAGACAAAAAAAAAAATCAATTGGGTGTGACCTGTGTTGGAGGCAAGGTTAATGGAATTGGTTTGCATTTTATGGATGACTGTAACGTACCTCAGAAATGGCTGTGATCTTTCCTTCTTCCTTATGACACAATTACTTTGCAGTTATGGGTAAGGGATTGTTTCAGAGCACTTCTCGTTGCAGTTTTCTGAATTGGATGTTTAGGATTTAGGTCTGTATTTGTGTAGGAATGCAGCGTCTACTTTCGGACCATGCTGTCTGGCTGCTGTGAGTACCTCAGGCTCCCCGAGTCACCCAGCAGTTCTCTCTGACTCAGAGCTGCTGCCACCAGCTCAGCAGTGCGAAGTGGCTTTGGCAAGCCATCAGGTAAGCCACAGCTCTGAGCATCACTGCCTGCCTAGCTTGTGGCTTGCCTCACGCGGCTCCAGCACCGTGTGTGCTCGCTTTTCACTTCACCCTGCCTGAGGAACACGCTGGGGCTCGAGCACCGGGAGGAAGGAGAGGTGAGGAGGAGGGCATGATGTGGCTGCAGAGTTCCTCTTCCTGGGAAATCCATCGGCACCTGCTGGCCTATCCAAACCAAATGAACCACACTGTGTCAGATCAGACCAGCCATGCCCCAGCTCGTGTTTTGGACACTGTCAGCTCCGTATCACTGAGAAATGGAAGTTGGTGACGATGGGAATGACCACCTGGTTCTCGAGTTCAACCTGGAGGTCCGTAGTGCGCTTGTTTATTGTGATTTGTCCTGAGGTATGAAGTGTTTTCTCGAGTAAACCAAGTGAAAACAAACATCTTGGGTTCTGTATTGATTTGGAAGTAATCAGAAAAAGGTGTGTGGGGTTCCTCAGTAACTTATGCCTTGTATGGGAGGTACTTGCATCGCTAGCGTGTCTTCCTACAAAACTACAAAAAACTACAGTGACGCTACAAAACTGCACAGATCTGCCAATAAATACGAGTGGAGGCTAATCCTTGTTAATCAAGAAAACTGTAACAAATTACACATTTTAAGTTACCGGAAAATTTAGCATACTTCTTCATGCTGAGTTCTGATGCTTCAGATTGATGTAGTTAACATCCACCTCCTTTTCTTCTCTGTTGAAACCTTTGCCTGTAAGGACAGACATTTTTCCTGCAGAACTAACGTAAGGGCCTGGCTCCTGTCCTACCGTGGGGCAAACTGCCATGGCCCAGAGGTGCACTTCACATCTGCCTTTGGATTTTGGGTCTCTGCATTGCTTGGCTCTTCTGCACCAAGGTGAGGAGCTGAGCGCCGCGGGGGAGCCCCAGGTAACTTGTGCTGGACTCGAGGACGCTGAGAAAAGCAGCACCGCTGGGCTGCAGCTACAGAGCGAGGCACTCTGCTCTGCGTTGGGCTCCTGGGTCATGCAAGGACCTGCAGTACTCGCTTTTCTCCGGTCAGTGGGACTTTCTGGCATCCTCTGCCCTTACTGGCAGAGGGTAAGGGAAATGTAGCAGGCAGGAGCGTTATCAGGCTGAAATAAAGGGCTTAGGGCTGTGTGTTTTGTACCAGCTGAGTAGGGCAGCGTTTTCTGAGCATGTTATGTTGGCCTGGCTCCTGATTTCAGTACAAGCTGCTCAGGGAAGTGAAATAGGTGAGTGTTAAATGTAAGTTAGGGATGTTTGGTCTGTACTGAATTTGGGCTGCATCTGACGTGTGCTGGGCCTCCCTTTTGCTGGCCGTTTCACATCTTGCTGTGCAGGCATGCCTGTAGTGCATCCTAGCTAGTTTGTCTTTACCAAGAAGAAACTGAACACAAGGCAGCTGTGCATCTTTGAATCTCCAGTTATCATCTTCCAGAGTAGCTTAAGCCTGACTTTTTCTAGTTAATATTTATATGTATACACAGCTTTGAGGCGTGTGATTATTTTCCTGTTTCACAGGAGCATGTATTATTTAGATTTGTTAATTTCTTTCTGCTTTTATGCACACACTTGAAGTAGACTTAAGTCCGTTCGCTTTTTTGAGATATTCTTTTTTAAAGCAAGATTGAGTCTTTTACCCTGTAGTGAAGCAAAACACTGGTTAAGGGGAAAAAATACCTGCAGGTTCCAGAAATTGGAGGCTTTGGAGTCGGATGGAAGGCAGAGAACCAGTTTCACACCTGCAGAGCCTCCCCGTGCGTGTGCCCAGCCTTTCCAGGAGCAATGGGACGTGGCTGTGTCCAGCGCCTGCCAACGAATCCAGCCAGCATCCTACCCTCTGAATGCAAAATAGTGCCAGCGCTTCCATAATTAGCTAAAACATTGTCAGCGGCACAGAAGATGCAGGAACAGGGTGCTCTGCCAGGGTGAAGAGCCGGCTTCTCAGTGCGAGGTGAGCAGCTCATGGAAAAACTGAGCTCAGCTGCTGGGTGGAGGCTGCGCGAGGTCCCAACCTTTGCCGGTGACCAGGAAAAGAGCGAGCAGGGTTTAGTTGCTAAGGGAGCGCCCTGTTTTGCGTCTCGGCAGCCCAAGAAGAGCCGGTGCCAGGAAGAGATGACTCGTGGTGTTTGCTATTGTTGCTGCTGCGGAATCTCAGTGGCTGCAAGGAGCTGCTGGCGCTCCGGTCCTCCTCCCTGCCCTGCCTCTGCTTCGCAGATCAAATTGGGTGGGATTGAGGTGGCACTAATGTCTTTGGAGACGGGGTCTCTGCTCTATTCATCAGATTTTCTTAGGTAGATCTTGAGGCATCGACACATTTAGTGTTGCTTAAACACCTGTGTTCTCTAATTCTTTTCCTGATTTTTTTGTGTCCCCCCAGCACATTTTAGTCCTGTCTAGTTCATCACCAAAGACCTCTTGAAACACAGAATTCCCTTTTTTTTGTCCAGCTAATGTTCCTGATTGCTGACTCTGCAGTACCTTGAGACTTAGAAGATGCTTTTTCCTGTCTTTACATACTAAACAATGAAAAAAAAAAAAAAGGCAAACAAATTGCTATTTTTTAAATAATCAAGCCCATGCTGGAGCATCCAGCTCAGATCACTTGTTTTAAGCTCAGCTCTACACAACCCTGCACACTGTATTGATATAATTGCAGCAAATTAGCAACAGTTAGGTGGTTTATTTCTGAGATGCAAATGCTGGCCGTGTGAATAGGTGCATGTAGGCATCTGTTCAGGTGCTGCTGGGTGTTATCTCCAGCGTGCTCAGAGACGCGGCTTGGATGTGCTGCCCAGAGGGCGGACATGCACTGAGCAGGGAGTTTTGGTTGTTGCTGGTGTTTGTCAAGGAGGTTATGAGCCCGGGAAGCTTGGAAACCACCCTCACAATCCGTTCTCTGCCATAAAATGCTGAAGGGAAGCGCTTTACATTAGCACTGTCACCAGCTGCTTCGCCAAAGCCTCCTGAGTCTGGGGGAGATTTTGGCACCGCATCTGATGGAAGCTGCCGCCTGCAAGGAAACCCCGAGGCGTGCTCGGGCGAGCTGCTGCACTGCTCGTGACATCCTGAGGCTGGTGATGGAGCCCAACGGCTCGGGACGGGGCTGCAGCTGCCTGTCGCTGCTGCGCGCACGCTGCTGACTCAGAGCCGAGCGCCAGCAGCCCGCGGAGCAAGCGAGGAACCGGGCTTGGACTTTGTCCCCGGGGTGTCAGAGCCTCGTGCCGGCACCCGAGGGACGCCAGGAGGGCTGTGTGCCCCCCAGCAGGGACCTAGCGATTAGCACTGGGGATATATGTTACCACTTTCTGTTTTTTCTTTCGGTTTTTCATGAGAAGAACAGACTGCGGCCATGCAGACGGAAGCAGACTGCCTGAGCCCAGAAGCTCAGAAACTGGTAAGGCAAGCAGGGGGAGAAGGAAGGAGGGAGGGAGGGAGGGCTGCTGTGCTGCCCAGGGCTCCCCAGCTGCCCCAGCCCCAAAATCACAGCAGGGCAGGGGAAGCACCTGTGCTCGTTCAGCTCTTCCCGGGCTGCTCAGCCTTCAGTCAGCTCCCCTCACGCTGATGTGCGTTCGCACTGAACGTACTTAAAAACAGCCCTTCGTGGTTTGGGTTTTTTCAGCCCAGCAGGGACAGCGCCTGTAGTCCCACCGGTACTTTGCAGTCCCTGTTACAGCAAGTACTGGCTGCCTGCCGTGAGGTTCCTGGGCATTTATTGAGCTGCTCGGCACTGCTGTGTTGTGAGGTTGCTTCCTACAGGTTTCTGCCCCACGTTTACAGCTGCCTGTGCCTTTGCCTGAATTCAAGCATAATGATCGTGGATCCTTAGAGAAAGTTCTGTGGGTTTTTTGCATGAGTCTTTTTTCTATGATTTGGAACAGTCTATGAGTATTCAGCCTTATTTTGGGCACGTGTGTAATTCACAGCAGCTCTGCAGCTAGTAAGGTGCCTGGTTTTGCCCCTGACTGACAGTCACAGGCAGCTAGCTCTGCAAAAGGCTGGGGGTTCTCTAAGGGTTTTCAAAATTAAGGCACAAAAATGTAAGCTGCTCGCTGCTCAGTTTGGTGTGGGAGCAGATAACACCAGCTGAATTGGTTCTGTGCTTCCTACAAGTTTCAAAGCAGCCCTGTGCCTGCATGAAGTTTTAAAGGAGGGATTTCTCAGCTGCTGACACGAGCTGTCGCTCTACCCATTCCTCGTTCCTCGCTGTCACCCAGTGGTTCAGTGGGAAGCTGTCAGACGAGTCCGTAATGGGCCTCTCTGCCTAAAGGGTGGTGCTGGTCAGTGGTGGTTAGCAAGGAATCCTTGGTTTATATTTAGGCGAACCTGCTGACCTCTGAGCCATTTGCATGTAAGAGAAAGGTAAGCTGGGCAGGATGTGGGCTGAGCAATCCCTGTGTGATTCACAGGCTCGCCATCAGATGATTAAATGGTGCAAAGTGTATTTATTTATAATCCCAACTGGGATGCAAAAAATGCAGGTGAATGACCTCTAACCACAGAAGTCATTTCCAGACAGCCTTGTTTCAGGGCAAAGGAGCGTGTGGTGATTCAGGGGCAGCTCCTGGAGCTCGCTGGTTTCCATCACTTGTTGCTCGAGTGGAGAGGAGGTAGAAGACAGCAGTGCTGCGGGTTTACTGCGGTAAATACGTGCGACTGCTGCACTATGGGGATATTGCAAGTCAGGTGCTGCTTGTCCAAATAAGCCTTACATTTTTGAGAAGTACAACAAGCCTTATCAGATTTCTTTTGGCTAATGAAGCATGTGACTTACGTAAAGGGAGCGAACCGTTGTGCAACGCTTGAGGAAAAAGCTTTCACCTGCAGAACACAGGACCGGGATGGCAGCACCCATGAAAAGTTGTGCTCGCAGCAAATGCGAATTGCTGGCTCTATCTAAAGCACATTGGCAAGAAACTCAGCCTGAGAATAGCTGTTACAGAAATATGTAATAGCTGTTGCAGGGTTTGCAGGTATCATTTAGTCGGGCGAACATATGTCTTAAAATGTCTGCGGCGTTGGGATCAGAGAGCTTTCTGAATATGGTTTTGTGCTGGCAAGCTAACAAACGCTTCAGCCCTCCACAAAATACAAAAAACAAAACTAATCTTAATTTTTAGCCTTAGAAGCAGATCATTTTGAGAACGTTGGATTTAAGGAGAGCTTTGTATAGATTGAAACCTTCTATGAGTGTAGCTGTGCGGTAAGTCAACATAATTTTTTTCAGTGCTCAAAAAAGCAGCATAATTTCCTGCCTTTGTTGGCTATTTCTTGGGGCTTCCAGTTTAACAATGAACCCTTGAACGCTGCAGAAAGGAAAAGCTCCACGAATGCACACCTTCAGGATGTGTGTCATCAGCCTCTACCTAACCAAGTCACCTCCATAATTCTCTCATTGGGACGATAATGGACATCCAGCTTCCCTGGGCGAGAGGACGCCACGCTCGGGGCCGGGAAGTCCCTGCTTCCGCCAGCATTGTGCTTCGTGCATCGGCGCTGGGCACAGCACAGGTTGACCCCACAGCTGTGGATATTCCCATTTCTCCCCACAGCCCCGTGGGGCAAACAGGGGGAGGAAACGCTGCTGGCCCTGCCTGGCTGGTGTCCAGCGTCTGCTTGTTCTTGGATGGTGTCGCACAGCGGTAACGAAGCAGGTCGCAGGCTGCTCGGGGCTGAAGGTGCTGAACTCCTTCATGCACGATAAAGATCTGCTGCTCAGGGCTGGATCTTCCTTTGAACACTAAACCGAGCGTTAAGCAGGGCTGTGGGGCGCAGAGCAAGAGGGCAGACAAAAGCAACACGCACTTCGCAGGGCATTTGCAGCTATAAATCACTGCGGGCGATTGCACTGAAATGACAAAAATGCAGGATGTGTACTTGGAGAGTTCTAGCGACTTCCCTGAATTAAGGCAATTCTTTTTCAGCTGCTGTGGGTTTCCACGCTCCTCTCGGCAGCGTGGTTGTCATCTCCTCTTGTTTTGCCCACGGGGCTTTGCAGAAGCCCCTGCGGGTTTTTCTGGATGACACGCACAGTTCAGCTGAAGCCGCCAGCAATCTTTGTCAGATGCGCAATGCTTCATAAAAGGGAAGTTACAAAAGCTCTTTAATGAGTGCAATTAGGCTTTGTGTTCTTACTCGTATGTTTTTGCCAGTGATCTGTCACTTCTGATGAGGCCTGCGTTACTCACGGAGTCAGTAGTGAATTTTAGATGGTTCTAAGATTTGCTTCCTTTGGTCTTAGTGATTTATCTCATCTCAAATCCCTTGAACAGCTATTTATTTTAGCAGCCTCAAGACTCTCATTTTAGCTTTTGTACTCCAAATTTTCAAAGTCTGCCTATGCTCATCACCGCTGGAGGTGTGTTGAGCAGCGTTGTGTCCCTTGTCGGGGTATGGGCGAGGTGACTCGGGTCTGGTGTGGGAGTGCTCGGGCAGGAGGGAGGCCAGGGCCATTCAGGCAGAGCCTGTTTTGGGACAGTCAGCACGGGGAGGAAGGCCGAGTTTACGCCATGCTTTGCAGGGTGTGCAAGAAACCGAGGTATTTATAGCAGAGAGCTATTACTGCAAAAACGCAGCCCAAGTGTGTGGTTTGATGAACCAAGACAAGCTGAGTCGTGCTCCTGCTTTTGAGGTCCATAATAAATCTGACCCTCTTACACCTTTGCTTAAAGTCAGTAGTGGCAGTGGAGGTCATGATATGATCCTTTGTGTGTCTGCAGCACCTGGCTTTGCTGCTGCTGGCAGGTGGGCTGTGCTTTTGTGTAGGAAAACTGCCAGAAAATATTCTCCGAAGGCTCGTGGACAACCTCAGCCATGAAGGGTTGGGAACCATTGTGGTAAGACATAGAGCTTGTGCCGCTGGCTGACCTGCTGCTCCTTGGTAACAACTTTCTGGGTACAGGCAAGTACTTCGAAGCTGTTACCTACCCTCCAGAGGAACTCAAAGTGTCTGGCGTGCCGAAAAGTCCTTCTAAACTGACCTTTCCTAAGGTAACGAAATAAGCTGTGTTTGGAAGTGTTCAGTTCATGCTGAACCGAAGCGCTGTCAGCGTGGCTGTCACCAGGGGTTATTGCTTATTGGATCGATCTGTCATGGCATGGAAATCTTGTCCTCCTTGCGTTTTGTTGGCCACGTGTCGTCTCACTTCACTGTGGATGTGAAAGCTCTAGGAAAGGATGGCCTCGTTCTTGCAAACTGCCTTCATCCAGCACAAAAGAGCTGGTGGTGTCGTGAACCGCGGTGGAAACAATTCAGTGATCACTGGAGAGCACCCAGGCACCCTGAGGAACACATCTGAAGTGTAATGGTCAGTTTACTCGTGGAATTTGCTGCAAAATACCAGGCTTATGGAAGGCTGCCCTTAGTTCCTCCGCTATATAAGATGAGGCTACGGAGAAGCCAACAGGCTGGCTCTTCATGGGGGTTGGGTGGAGAGGGTGAGCTCAAACTGGGAGAAGATGGGTCCTGACATGACACAGGAGGGAAAAAAAGTCTCTATGAGGATGGCCAGGCATCAAAGCAGTGGCCCTGAAAAGCTGCAAAGCCTCCAGCCTCGGAGGTTTTCAAGACCCAGATGGACAAAACCCTGAGCAGTGTGGTCAGAGCTCGGTGCCAACGCTGCTCGGGGGTGGGAGCAGAGACCTCCCGTGGCCCCTGCAGCCAGAAAGTGTCTGTGATGCTTTGGTGCCACACGAGCGAGTCACTCGGAAGTGCTAGCTAGTGCTCGGGGTGGGATAACCTTGCATTGGATTTTTACAGAGGTGCCAGTAGGTACGTGCTAATGGCAGGATTTGTTAAGTTTGAAAAAATCATAATTCAAAAGCTATTTAAAAGGATCCGGAATATTTTGTTCCCTTGCTTGCGGTGACAGATTCTTAATGCTGAGGAGCCATGTGGTCCTGGAAAGACAAAGTTCATAAAAAACATATGCTAGTTCCAGGACGTGAGCCAATCCGAGATACTAAAGGAAAATGTATTTTTACTCCTGCGTGTCTTAAAGGTTTGAAAATTGGCTCTGTATGAGCAGGCGAGGGCTTCAAAGCTGTAATACAGTAAATTGGAGGCTCCCCATGGATTGCACTTAAAACCAAAATGTATCCTATACATGCACGTCTACGTAACGTGCCATTTCACGGGATGTTCAAAAAAATAAATCACTGCAGTCAGTGCTGGTATCTAGGGAACTGGCAAGCCTTGTTCTCAGGGAGGGCTTGGAATATTGTTTTTTTCCTTCATTTTCCAAGTTGCTTCGTTTCATTGTATGTTGTGCTCAGTTCTGGAGGATGCGTTCTTCTGCAGTACAGCTAGCAAAGGTGTAAATCCTTTGGCCCCTGTAATACAGGGAGAACATATGGGGAAATGCATACATGTGTGTGTAACGCGCAGCATCTGCATTTTACATACAGCTGTGTTTCTAATCTGGGAGATCAGCTGGTTGTTGAAATTCGTAAGGAAGATACCCACAATCATTTTAACATCCAAATAATCCTGGCTTTGTCGCTCCTGGCAGGAGGGAAGTTAAGATGTGCAGTTGTGTACTGGATGGTATGTTCTGCTTACGGAGTACCTTGTTTTATATATGAGAAAAATATAGCCAATAACTTGCACTGATGTTCTTTGTCACCATCACCAACACCAGACCTGGGGTTTTAGCATACAGTTTTCAGATACATATACAGATTAAGTTTTTGTTGCTGTTTGTTTTCATTTTTTGTGATGTTTCTTCAGACTTACAGCACAAACAATTGCTTCTCTAAGCTCAAAGTCATTGTTTGAAGAAATTGTGGCTTCCATTTCCCATCTCTCTCCAAATATCTTCAATTAGCTGGAGCAGGATTCCCCTTCCTTGGGACGCACAGGTCCGTGTTTGCAGGGCTGCTGCAATCTGGCATCAGAGGAATCTCCCGACAGCCCCTGTCGATGAGCAGCACGCAGCAGTTCTTGTCATGGAGGCTGGCCTGCACTCACAGCGCTGCCTCTTGTTATTTAGGTTTCTTTTCAGGTAAAGAGATCACATAAAGTCGATCCAATACTTCTTCCAGCACTGTGATTTCATGCCTTGGAGCATGTTTATATAGTGGCTGTCTTAAAAACTTGCAGACCTCACAGCCTGGTACGTACCTCCATCCCTGGTAGGGTGCACAGGTGTGTTTATGGTTTTTCTCCAGAGCACAGCTAATTGCCTCGAAATTCAGACTAGGAGCCGAAAAGAGCCGAGCCAACACTTGGTTCTTTCTGCTGTGGACACTTTTACCCTCTGAGAAGGTTTTCTGGTGTTGCAAGTGGTTTCCCAACTTGAAGGCGTCTGGGGTGTACAGATTAGAAACTGCTTTCATTTAAATGTATGGTATTTGCACAACAGGGAGCTGAAACAGTCCCCAAGATCTATAGATACATAACATGTCTGCTGGCTGTGTGCCTGTTATTATTAATACATTTTTTTCCAAGGGACTGTCTAATTCAGATTCTTTTGTTGTTATTTTTGATGAGGTTTTAGATGTACAACTCTGCGGGATCTCAGACTTCCCGTACACGAGCTTGTGCTTGGCTTTCCCTAGTCCTTCCCTGTTACCTGAAAATTGTAGCCCTCTTCCTCCTGGTCCGAGTGGTTGAACATTTTTGGGGGGTGGGCAGGATACCTTTATTTTTCCTCTCTTCTCTTAGCTTTTCTTCTGTTTAGGAGTACTAGCAAAAGAGCTGGTGCTCTTACTTTCTGTATGTTTGACCTGTATATTATTGTAGTTGTTCCTGCCAAAACAGGTGCTTTGCTTACAGGGAGAAGCTCTAGAACCAGGGGAGTTGAGTTGGGTGCCCTCCTAGAATGACGAGAGCGCGCAATCCCCCTTGCTCCCTGCCGAGTCCTCCTGAATTACGCTGGATGCACCGCTCGCAATCCCACCGGACCAAAGCTGAGCTGACTTTGCACATCAGGCTTCCTGTTTTCGCCTGGGATTAAAACCAGATTATTAAAAATGTTCCTTCCCAGCCCATTCTGGCACTTCCAACCCCGTCGAAATGAGGAAGCTCTATAGTTCTCATGGGAGGCCTGTTCTTAGCAGGTTTCCCCTCCAGAGAGGTTTGGGCTTAAATGGCGACGTCTGGGCGCTCAGATTGAGCCGGTGTGTTTGCTCAGGATCCCCATTCCCTTGCCTCCATCGTTCCAGCCCTGGTTGTGTGTAGTTGCGCTGAAAAGCAGCATTCACCGAGCCGCTGCACCCTCCTGTGTGCTCACACCGTGTCAGCCGTCGGGAAGAACAGCACGTAATGTGTTTGCTGTGGGTCCAATTAACTCACCGTTAAAAAAAAACAATTGCACCGCATGGGGGGAAAAAAAAAAAAAAAAAACAAAAAACAAGCAAGACCTGCCTTTCTTAAATAAATCAATCCGGCAGTGTTCTCCCTAGCAGCATTTCCTGTCCAGCCCCACAGATGGTAATTAAAGAAGCACAGGGCGCTACTCAAGGCGGCTGCTAACCGGGGGTAGTGCCCGCACGCGGGTGCATTACCTGCCGGTGAAGCACAACAAGTTGAGGAAGGCAGGGCCATTCCCTGCAGGAGGGAATTAACTCCTACAGGTGTGTTTACAGCCCTGCCGAGTCCAGCCTCTGTGTTTGGGGCCCTGCTGAACGAGCGCGCTTCGCGTCGGATCGCCCAGCTGTAATTTCACCGCTGTGTTCTTTTCGCAGGCTGAAGCGAGGCTGGCGGCGAAGCGAGCAGCACGGGCAGAGGCACGGGAGATCCGAATGAAGGAGCTCGAGCGGCAGCAGAAGGAGGTACGTCCGAGGTGCTGGGGGCACGATCCAAGAGCCTGGAACAAAGGGTTAGCCTGTGCTTGGCTGAGACCTCAGTCCGAGAGGAGCTGGTGCTCCTCAGTTTTATTCGCTGTTGTAGGATAGCAAATAAAATGGCCAGGAAAAACAGGGACTGTGGCAACAGCTTTAATTCAGTGAATAATTCAGTATAACAATTCCCAGAGAACACTAGTGGTTAGCGCATAATCATTGTTTAATATTAAAGCTTTGAGGTATGCAGCTTGTTTGTGTGCACACTGGGGGTGAATTCCTAACATTTCCTCGGAAATACTGAGGGAGGGAGACTCCTGGCCCTCCTGTAGCTCTCTTCTTGCAAGCTGTTTCACTTCATTGCTGTGAAATTGGGGTTGTCCTATTCATAAAAATGATGGTCTGCTGTGGGCAGAGGTAAAATTTGGGGGCTGACAGTTGGAAACTGAATTTGGTGAAACACTGCCTACTCCAGCGTGTTTGGATGAAATCCTCAGTGTAGCCTCTCAAAACCCTTGGAAAAGCTAGTTGTTTTTGTACCACCAGCAAAGTTACGTGTCAGTGTGGGGGGAGATCATGGGTCTCCAGTGTAGGAATAGTCATGAATGATCCTAAAGACCAAAGCAGCCAGTTCTGCTCCTGTTTTGGTGGGTAGGAGCTGAGCTGCATGGCATTCTCTCCACTCCAGGAAGCTGGGAGCAGTGGTTTGTTTTGAAGCCGCAGAAGCTTAGACTGTGCCATTAGAATGGAGCTGGGAGCACAGGTAGACCAACCCAGTGGTAACAACCAGCAGGGCTTAAAACTTGCATTTGTTGATGTCCAATGAACAAAAATGAAGTGAAATTTAATGAAACAGCAGAGTAGACCTAGCAGGGTCACCAGCAATCATAGTTTAATTTATTCAAGTAAGATAAGTTTTGATGGAAAGGGAAGAAGTAAAGATTTTGGAGGAGGGGTTATGTAGGAAGAAGGAGCATACATCCGTGCTTTGGGATGCAGAGAAGGAACAGAACAGCCTGGAACAGAAGCTGGTGGGCAGTTTGCCCGTGCCGAGCTTTGTGCCTCGCCTAGCTGAGGCACGTTTGGATGTGCCTTAGCACCCCGCAGCCACAGCGGGGTTGGACGTTCCAGCAAACACACCAGAAGGAAGAGCTGCAGGGGGGCACTGCTGCAAGCACGGTGCCTGTAGAAGAGAGGATCCTTTTAGTGCTGCAGCTGCTGCTTTTTGAGGGATGCTCCTTGTAACCCAGACCACGGCCATGAGGGCTGCACCGTGGATGAGCGTTTGTACTGTCAGGCATCCTGGTGTGCCTGCAGCCTGAGTGATGGGGTTGCTCAGCAGCCCTTGGGAGCTCCAGCAGACAAACAGTAGGTGTTTTGTTTGGGCTGTGAACTAAGTATGGGTGTCGTGGCAGCTGACAGTGTTACCATCTAATTTGCAGATGATACTAATGAGCCTTGATGACCCCTTGAAGATTAAAAGCTGATGCTGCAAAGAGTGTCCTCGTAAATTGAAATGTTGGTATGGAAGTTAAAGCCTGCAAAGGTTCTGTGTGCTCCCACAAATAACTGATCTGGAAACTTGGTGAAAATCTCGTTACGTAGATGGAAATGGAATGGTACAGGATGTCACTCCAACATAGGGAATTCAGTGCAAGCTAACGCAGATACTCACTACAATCTGTTTTGTAATTCACTGGCATAAATTACATACTGTGACTACACACTTGCTTAATATTTCGCAAGCTTGGATATTCCCTAGATTTTTCACATAGCTTCATCTCAGCCCCAAGATGCAAGGTAGAGCTAATGAGGATGGCTGCACAAAGCTTTTCATTGCCACAAATATCTTCCAAATATAATGAAAGAGAACACAGATAAAATTCTGAGTAGCAATCAGCACAAGGGATTTGGCAGCTGATTCTTCGGAGAACATACTGTGGTGATACTGGTGTCTGGATAGCTTGCTGTCTGCAATCTTCATCTTCCTTCCCAAACTCTTCAGAGAAATAAATAGCACATTCACACATGTCAAACAACCAGAGCTTTAAGCACTACTACTTCAGAAGGCTTCTTAGAGCCAGTTATGGGATTTAAAAAGCAATGAATAAATTTATTGCATGTGTGTGTACTTGTTCATGCTTCAAGCAGTGTACATGCTCTGACAGGCTTCTGGTGGAGCATGGATCTCTTGAGAATGTATGTATACTGTTGGCGTAGGTTAAAAGTTTCCAGATGTTACTATTACAAGCTATAAACATGGCAATATAGCTCCCACTGGCAGTGAAATAGGGTGTTTTACTGATTTGGATTTGGACTAGAGGCTGGCTCCTGTCCTGCCCACCATCAAATATTAAAGATGTTTCTTAATCTGTCCTTCATTTTTCCTAATTCTAAAATAATTGGATAACTTCTGCATCATGAGTCTGTGCATATGATTTAACTCATGTTCTTTTCGATGGAAATGCAAATGCACCAGGTACCTGAGATTTTTATTCTTTATCTTAGAAATGTCTCTGTAGTAGAAGGAGCAGCTGTTTTATTAGAAAGCTGTTAAAGGACCATGTAGCCACATGCGAGGAGTGCCCCAAAGATTAGTCACAGCTGTGTAATAAAGCTCACCAGTAAATGGTGGGGAGTGTGTGATACCATACCAAGCTCTTCTCTGGGCAGGATTGACTTAATGTAGCACACACAACCGGCAGCAGAAATTTCAGCACAGGTGACTCTTCTGGAAATTAAGGTTGTGTTTGTTATCAGCCACATTATTGACCAGTCCTTTTCCTTTCAAAGGAGTGTATGGTGAGGAGCTTGTGGCAGGCAGCCTGGGTTTAGGTGGTGGGTGAGCAGGCGTGCTGCAGGTGCGGGACCAGCCTTTGTTTCATGTAAATTTAATTGGGAATTTAAGGTATAGATGGGCTTTAGGAGGAAAGAATTGCGCTGTGTGATGTGGGAAAGCTATGATGGAAGGCTGCAGCAGTGTTCAGTGGTGGAACAGGATCCCAGGTGTGTTTGGGAAGGTGGTTTCATCTCATCGCCCGATACCATCTCAGGCCAAGCGGCAGCGTGCTCTCAGGGAGAGTAAGGTAAGGAGAGCGCACATGCAAGTCTAACAGGAAAGTAAGCTAGGTAAAGAGTGTTTTCTGAAAGAAAATGAGCACAGGAACCACGATCTACGCTGCTCTATGAAGACGAGGGCAGTGGTCAGTCTTGAATCGTGTGTATTTAACAGAGCAAGGTTCCTTGTGGGGAGGCTCCAAGAAAGGCACAGATGTACTTGAACACAGCCGCGTGAACTTGTTCTGCACTGCTTGCCGCTGCTGCTGCTAGCCACCAGAGATGCAAGCGATTAAGCGGGAGGCTGCTGCAGGCTTTCTGGCACCCGTCAGCACGCAGTAAGTCACTGCAGGAGAGGCAGATGCCAATTCCCTTGCTCAGCCGCGTGGGTGACTGTCAGAGGTGGTGGCACGTAGTCCCCTGCCACTGGTACCACCCAGCTGATAGGAGTCCCGGCACCTACAGGTCCTGTGCTGCCCCCGCCCCGCTGCCATGCTCTTTAAATGCTTGCTGAGTCGAAGGTTGGTCCGTCTGGTTCCTGCTGCAAGGTTGTGTTTGGTGCTGAGTCAAACACTTGTGTGCGTGCGGGTATTTATTGTTCATTCACGGCACAGAGCAAGTCGAGAGCTGGCTCGGTTTCTTTGAGTACCAAGCTGTTAATGCTAGCGGGGTTACCAGGTTAAACTGCAGAGATTTTTTTTTTGTAGAAATAAATTTTGCAATAAAATTTATTAAAGCCCTTTTTCCAGGACTTATCCAACAATTATGTTTCAAGACAGTTTAAAGCTGCAGCATTAGGGGTAACTGTGGAGAGTGTTTTCTGTAGGAGTACCTTCTGTGTGTGCTGCTGGCAAGACTGAAATGTCTCCTCAAGGACTGACACTTGGAGACCACTGTTTAAGCCAATATTAATGCCTGAAGTGAACAGAGAAGGCTTTCCTCCCACTCCCTAATCTGCAGGGTAAGATTCCCACGTGCCAGTTCACCCAGCAGATGAGCTTGGGCTTTTAGTTCGAGGCCTGTGCGGTGTGCTGGTCTCATCACTTCTTTTTCAGCACAAAATTTGCCTTTGCTGCTTTGTCAGTTTCCTTCCCTGGCATACTTTGCATGTATTTTTCCTCCTTTGCATTTATGCTTCTGGTGGCATAAAATGCATTGCCAATAGTTTGTGGTGGTGTTTTTTCTCCCATGTCAGTCAGAGCCTGCCACTAACACTGTGGGCAAAGCACATTTTCGTGATACCATAAGAGCGGAAAGTGCTTTTTAAGACCGGTGGCTGCTTAGAAGTCTGTTGGCTGTTAAGCTCTTAGTGGAGGGCATGTCTGCAATGGAGAGGACTGTTTGAAAGAGGTTATTTTTTCCTCTTCTGTGTTACCTAACAAGGACAGTACACTGATTAGAGATCAGTCACTTCAGAGATGAGCTGTTGTAACGGCTGACTGAGAAACCCCAGGTTTGTGAAAGGTTGTGACAGTGAGGACAACAAACGTGGCTCTGTCCCTGTGTCCCTCTCGGCCGCTCTGCGGTGTCCGGCCCTGAACAAGGGCCCTGTTGTTATCGTAGCCACCCGTAATCTGGGTCCTGGACACAAGACCTCTTCTGTGTCCTGCTGCACGCACCAGGAGCACCTGCTCTGCCAAGCCTGAAATGTCGGGTTTGGAAAATAAAGGCGTGCGTGGTGCTCTCTCAGAGCCACGGAACAGCGCTCGGAAAGCATCCGTGTACAAGCGTTTGCTGTCTGCCTCAAGCTTGGCTTTGCCTGTTAGCCAGCCCTGGTAAGGCGTACTGAAAAGGAGCATGGCGTAGGAGACACATCCATGGCAGAGCTAAAGGTTTAACAGCCACCTGTAAAGCTGCGGTGCTTGGCTTCCCGTGCAGATGAAAAGCACTCTGTGTGTGCAGATCAGCCCTGTGTTCTTGGTAACTGTAGGAGGCTTGAGTTCATTTTCCTCTTAGAGGCTTTCTTAGCACCAGATAAGCGAGGTGATTAGTTGTGTGGGAACGCTGCCTTTCAGTGCGGGTCTCAATTATCCCCTCTGTGCTCCTAGCAATAGGAATTAATGCTTCTGAGGTATTAAGTTGGCTTCTGCAGTTGTCCTTCCCAATCACGAAGGGGAACCTGATCTGGGCACCGAGGCAGCGACTGGAAGGAGGGCGCTTTGCTTCCCAGCTCAGGGTTCACCTGAGGTGGCCCAGGGGAGCAGTGGATGACGAGGATCCTCTGGCCCCAAAATACAGGGACAAACCTCCCTGCCACCTTCTGACCAGCTGAAGGGCTGGAGTCAGAGCAACATTCCCTTCCCCTGGCTCATCTTCACGGAGCAGGGGGCTGGTGGTCGAATTTATTCAGCGTCGGCGCTTACCCGGGCAGCTGGCAGTTCTGAGAGCAGCGCTGTGATTTGCTTCAGCTAAATTCAGCTGTGTTAGAGCAGCTGTAATTTTAATATGCTGACACTGTCCCGCACACAGCTGAAGGATGTGCGGTGTTAGTATTGCCCTTAACAGAAGGACAGCTTTTCTGTAGGCAGTGCTGCGTTTGCTTTTACTGTGATGGTAGATGCATGGCTGTCACCTCAGGTGAATATTTGGGCGTTGAAGGAGGGGGGTCAGAAAGGCAAGAGGTCCTGCCTTACACAGGGTCAGCCTCTGGCCTGTGCAAGGCCCAGGTAGAAATGTCTGTGCACCTCAAGGAGTCCAGCAGGTAGGCAAACAGGAACATATTTCAGCAAGGCATGTGGAGGAGGCCTGGAACATGAACCCTGCTTTCATTTCACCCAGCTTGACAGGATTTCAACGTGTACTTTTCTGTATTCTTGTTTTACTCTATGTTCTGCATAATTGATATTTTTCCCTCTAGCCTGGCTTATGGAACATCGCATTACTGTTCGTCCATTCACGCTCGCTTTTCTTTCCTTGTTTCTTTCCTTTCCTTTTTTTTTCCCTAGATCTATCAAGTTCAGAAGGTAGGGCTTGCTCTTTCATTCTTGTTTGCATGTGTGTTTTCTCACGTTAGCAGTCTTGTTAGCATTTCAGAAAAACTTCTTAAGAACGGAAGATGCCCAGCAGGCTTTGTATTTCTAAGCCTTTACATCTCCTTTCCTCCCCTAGCTTGGTGGGGTGGGTAATAAAGGGGAGCGGGGGAAGATGACCTGCATAAAATGGCTGGTCAAGGACTTAATATAACCTTTCCCAGTGACTATTTGGCAATAAGCAACGAGCAGAAGAGCAGTTCTGCAAACCATCCGATGCATGCAAATAGGGTGGCTCCCGTGTCACTGTACAGCAGCGTTGCTGTTGAAGGCCAAGTGTATAGCCAGAAGTATTTCCAGCTGGGCAAGCACCTAACAGGTGCCAGCAGGAGGAGTGACTTTGAGATGACTTTGCCTGCAGAAAGTCACTAAGTAAATCAGGGATACGGTGGTTGAATTTGTGATCGTCCTGTAAATAAAGTGCACGGCCTTCCTGCTGTCTGACCAAGAAGTTACAAGCACTTTTATATTGTTTAATACTCTCCCCCTTGGTTTAAAGGCATGATCTCTTCCCAATTTCCTCCTCGTAGCTCAAAAAGGTGGCTCAGCTAATAATAATAATCAGCATAGCTCTAACTGGGGTCACTTGCCCTGCACCAAAAGCTGTTTGGCCCCTCTGCACTTCCAGCACGCGACCTGTGTGGTTCCTGCAAGGAGAATAGCCCTAAAGAGATTTTGCAGGGAGGGACAAAGCATGCACTTCTTTAAGCCTGCCCATTTTCCATTTCAGTGAATGAATTTTTCTGAGATTTTTTTTTTTGCTTGCTTGCTTGCTGAGTGATAAACGTGTCCTAAACCCCCCAGTCTGCTTGCTTTGGCCCTCGCTGCATGTTTCCCTAGCTTGGTATAGCAGTGCGTGTGTTTTTGGAAGTGCTGACCTCTCCTTTAAGTGCCTGTGTGTGTGAAGGTGTCTGCTCAAAGCATGTGCTCTGGTGCTTAATCCTGACTCGCTTCATTTGGTGACAAATACATCTTACTCTTGTTTTTATATGGGGAGTTGGCTGTGTACCGAGTGAATCAAATTAACAGCTTCCCGTGGATCAACAGGCTTGTTATCGGTCTCCTTTATGGACACTAATTTAATCTGCTGGTACATACGCAGCCCCATGGAAACAAAGAAGTTGCTTACTGTTGGTGTCCTGACATGGATGAGAAGATAAGTGGGTTAGCTTCACAACATCCCATAGTGAGTTTGCAAGTCTAGCAGTCTCACTGTCACTTAGTGAGCAAATCTGATCTGGAATTCTCTCTCAATGGTATTAATGTCATTAATTATTTAATTTTAGTATCACTTCTCAGGGTAGAGGAGAACTTGAGGGTGACAGAGACATCCGACTTAAGACCAGATGAATAGCCTTTAGCATTTCTTCCTCCTTTAACCTATATGTTCACTCCAACCAGGCCCCTTTGGGCAGAACAGACGACTTAAAGAAAGAATTGGGAAGTGGCTGATGGGGCAAAATAGCTGATATGGCAGATGCTGCTGGTTGAGTCCAGTGTGAGATGTGCTGTTTAGATGAAAAATCTAATTCATTAACTATTTTCTTTTGGGGCTATTAAGCACATTGCTATGTCACTTCAAAGGGTGGAGAAAAAGACTAAGTGGAATTTAACTCGTGCCTTACAAGTCTTTTAAGGGGTGTTTCCTCATCTCCCTTTTGCGAAACCGAGTTCTGAAGCCTGTATCAGAAGTTAAGAACAGAGGGAAGGAAAAGGAAGTAGGAGACCTTACAAAAGTCTTCAGCATGTTTATGGACCCTTCCTAGGTGTGAGAAGGGGTTCCCTGCCTTTATACTGACGTTTTGGGTGTTTTTTCCCCTGGTTGTATGATTTTGTTTGTTTTTTTTTAATTAAATCTGTTTCTAGTGCAGAAAATCTGGGGGAAAGAAAGCCTTTAATAAGGCTTTACCTGATCTGATTTACCACGAAGTATAATCTGCAGGTTCTGCTCACGTCTACAATCCCAACCAGCTGGAGTTCATATAATTTTAGGAATTGGGCTCATTTGCAGCACATGATGTATGTAAAATGTAATTGCACAGCATGCTGTCACACACATATTTCAGTTCTTCCTGGAAGTAACCAGTCCGAGCACTTGTGAGGAAGCACGTAAGCTTGGAGAAACAGTAGTTCATGCAGTGCTCTCTAATTTCATGTAGTTTAAGGGAGAAATTTCATTTAAGTGCAACTTGGCTAGGCATTGTAGAAGGTTGCTAGATGTATTTGAGCACAAACATAGATATTAACAGGGAAAGGAGAAGGGAATGCTTCCATGCCCTCGTAGGGATGTGGTTAAATACCTTGAACTGTTGTCTGTTCTTCCTCCAGAGAGATGCTCACATACTATTTCAACCTGCAATGCAATGAATTCATTTCCCATTTTCAAATTATTGGCCTAAATGCTTTCTAATATTGTTTTTCCCAATTTCACCTCACACCTGACAGCATTCAAAGTTCTTTGTGCAGTTTAGGTTGTCCAGGATGGCCTCCTAATCGAGCAACTCTCTGCAATTTCGACCTCATAACCAGCTTCCTTCCCTTCAAGCTGTCAAAATGAAAATGAAGATGACCTTAAATGAAAATCATTTTGCTGCCTAATGAGGAAGAGCTCTAAAGTAGGAATAAAGTGATGCAATATCATGAAGTGCTCAGATGTTTCTTCTCGTTTAATAATAAATAGGGTTTTTTTTAGGAGTGAAAGTCAAATTACATTAATACCATTGAGTGAGAGCTAACTACAGAGCATAAAACAGAACAAGGTTCTGAGTTCTGGTGGTTACTTAAGGTTTAACTGCTGATGCTCCTGCCTCGTCAAGCCTCTAAGAAAGCAGGCAAGTATAGGCTTGTTTTTTCCACAGGTACACGAAACTCAAAAGGCATAATCTGAACTGTTCCTAGACATGTGCTATACTTCCTTAAGCAGGATTTCCATCTGGTGACTGTGCTTTAGTCCAGTGATGTTCCTTCACACAGCAGGGTTAGAGTTCCCATTAGGAATGCAAACTGCAGTCCAAGTGCGTGTTTGGGGCAGAAGAAAAGGCCTGTTAAACTCGTTGATCCTGAACAATTTGCTGTCTGGTGGAAATGCAAGTTCAGTGGGAAGTTCCAAACGTGATGCCGAGAAAATACGACCTGAGAATCAGCTCAGAAGAGACAGCCTGCTAGGAAAACTTACGGCACTTGGTACTGAAATGCACAGAGCTCTAGAGGGTCCCAGAGGTTCCTGTGCTGCCATCACTGGTGGTAGCACTGCTGCCAAGGTGATGGAAATGTGGACAAAAAGGAGATCTGGGGAGTTCTGAAAACAGTAAATAAGAATGCACTGAGATTAGTTGCATTTTATTCAACTTGTCTTCCCAGTTTGGCAAATCTGTGCAGTAAACACGATTTGACAGCATTTTTCCTCCTGAAAGTGTTCCGTGCTCAGCTCCCTTGTAATGAGTCTTGACTTAAGTGGGTCAGGGACTCAGGACTCATTACACCCTTTGCTCCTTTCCCCATAGTGCTGTTTTTTGGGGTTTTGCACTGCTGAGAAGTAAGAAGGTGTCCTGTGAACACCCCTCTGCCTGGAAGCTTTTCCTGGGCATGTGCTGCATGGCGGGCCTTGTCCCTGGCATGTCTGTGCAATCTGTGTGTGAATCCACTGGCGATGCATGTCTCAATGTCAGTATCTGCCTTTCTCATCTAAATTCTGTTTTTCCCTTTTCTGTCTGTAGAAATATTATGGTCTGGATACTAAATGGGGCGACATCGAGCAGTGGATGGTATGCCTCGATCAACGTGGTTAACCAGCTTTTACGTGTTGAACTCTTGTACGGTTGATAGTCTGAACCCCCCCAGTAGGTGTTTCCATACATTGGAAGTGTGAACTCCTCCCTTAGCACAAAGATTTCTGTTCAATACCTGAAACATGGCCTAACACGGGGAAGGGTTTGGGCAGAGCCATCTCTTTTTCCAGACCTCTGTCCAGACCCTGCCACCCGAAGGTTCGCCTACAGACCCACTAAAGTCCCTCACACAAGGAATATGTGCACTCACTCTATTTCTTGTGGGGTTTGCTACAATGTGAGTCTCTTCAAATCAGTTAAATTTTGGGCAAGTTTTATCTGTGCTGCTTCAGTTGTCTTTGTACTTGCTGCTCCGGGCGCTCTCCAGAGCCATGACCAGTTGCACTGTGGCAACGCTGGCTTTTGCTGGTCCCGCTGGAGTTGGCTTAGCAGCTCAGGTATAGACTTGGCTGTTAGCACCATCTGACTTCTTAACAGCCCTAATGTGGGATGAAGGAATTGCTACAGGGCTGGAAGGCCTTGACTTGGCATGTCTGAGGTTCATGGCATCGCTTAACAGTGATGCCGGATGAATCGCGCACACTGAAAAAGGCGAAACGGAACAGCTCACTTCCAGTGGGGAGGAAAACTTTCAAAGTCCCTGAGAGTTTTGCTAATTAGCATTAATGCCGGTTTGGTGCATGCCTTCTTGAAACCTGCTGTCACAAGGAGCAACCTGAAGATGCTCCAGTCTCGCAGATAAGCCATTAAGTCTCTTCAAACCCTCATTTGGTGAGCTTAGCTCCCTGCTACTAGTAATTCCCTAGCTTAGAAATCAGTTCAGATGTGAGAACCCTTAATTACAATGATGAAACTTTCCCCCTCATTTCCTACCACTGTTCAAAAATTCCATGTAAAATTAATTTACTGACACACGGCATCTACTACAGCATTTCCAGCGCTATGCTACAGCACTTTCCAGGTTTCAAAGGACTGTAAAGCAGACAGCTTAATTACAAAGGCCCTGTAAGTACACCGATTCCCAGATGCAGAGAAATGCACTCGATCATGTAAACAGATTTTTGAGATGCAAATAAGTCCCTGCATACGTTTCCTGCAAATGTAACAGTATATAGTGAAATAAAAGGGAGGGGAAGAAAGCTGGGGTCACAACGAAGGGAAAAGGGCTTTTTGGATTTGACAGGGTGTCACCTTCCATTATGTGGCTTAACTTTACTGACTCCTAAACTCTGTAAGTTTCACTGTGTCTTTCTGAAGGCTCTGTGTTGGTGTGTCTGTCCTTTCAACACTTTACTTTTTGTTTTTCTCTGCTGCCTCGGTAGGAAGACAGTGAGCGTTATTCCCGTAGAGCCCGAAGAAATGCCTCGGTTAGTATTTGCTTTTGCTTTGTAGCTAAACATTTCCCCCTAAGTAAACAGACGTATATAAGGCAGTTCCTTTTAAAAAGAAAAAATAGAGCATCCTCCTTCCCCCCCAGCTGAATAAACCACCAAAAACCACTTCCTGACTGCTCTGCCCTCTCCCCAGCCACTCCGAGGAGCTTTTGCAAATGCATGAGAATGAAGGGGGGGGAGAGGGAGGTGGGGGAGACAACCTGCTTGGAGGGTGTAATGTAAATTTATTCAGCTGTGGCCAAGAACATAGAACAAGGAATGGCCAAGCAAACTTGTAATTCATCCTGTAGTAAAATGCTTGGTAATGTTTTTTGGGCAGGGTATGATTTCATTTAGTTTTTGCTTGTAGCTTAATGCAATTCTTTTATTAGATATTTGTTCTGCAAGCCTTTTTTTTCCTTCTGTCCCATCAAAGCCACCCGCATTTACATCACTGCCTGTTATTTCTGTTCTTTTCATTGGTTTCTTGTCTTTATACTTTCTTTTGCTAGGCTTCGGATGAAGATGAGCGCATGTCAGTGGGTAGCCGTGGAAGCCTGAGGGTTGGTAAATTGTACAATTTAAGCGTGCATGTGTGTGTATCGATGGTGCTGTCCTCCTGTACCACCAGAGTGGTTATTCTGCATTTTTTTTCTCAGTTCACTGAAAACGTCTTCCTTCCAAAATCATGCCACTGTCCATGTTCAAGGTGCATGTGTTTCCCAGGAACATTCTGGCCAGTAATTCTTTGAACCAGGGGATCTGTCAGATTTGCATTCACTGATGAGGAACACAAGCAAAGTGTGTGACTACAGATACCCTTCTGGTTACTGCTTCTCGCCGGTGTTGCAGGAAGTACTCAGCCAAAATTATGGTCTGTGCTGCTATTTTTTGTGTGCACCGTGGAAACTCCCCTGTTTGTTTGTTGATACTGAGAATTCGGGAAGAAGCCCTGAGCTGAGTTGTGGGAAGGGAGAGTACCCAGTGCTAATCCGGAGAAAAACTTCAAATGCTTTTTCTCAAAATACCAGTACAGTACTTGTCCTTACACGTGCTAGAGTTAAGATTTTTACATAATCAGGTCTTGCAATTGTGGAGATAATTTAAGCAGTTTAATTCTGAACAGCTAATGCTATTGGGGCAGCGTGTGTTGATGGTCTGGAGCAATGTTTGGTAGCAACACAACAGAAACAACCGCTAGTAATGCTGTGGAGGAAGTGCTCAGCACTTCTCAACGTGAATCAGCTGCTTCTAGCTTGTTATGGAGTGATTCGGGCCTAAAACAGCTGTGCTTGAGAATAACTCGAACTTCTGTTGATGTTCGTAATTCATCAATAGTACTGGTTACATGGCTTTGGCTGGATGGTCAGCTGTATTTTGTAGAGCAAGCAAGACCTGTGTCGTTCACAGCAAGGTCTCTGTTTATTGTCCTTGGTTTCTGGTTTCTGTGGAGGTTTTATTTTTCATAAAATTCATATATTTTTTTCTCTTTAAAACTCTTGTTAGTCATTATCTAGGCTAGAAGTACCCCTTTTTTCCTAGACAGAGTATCTCTGGCATTGAGTGAAATGCCTCTTGGTCTTCTGAAAGAGTTTTGGAAGATGAAAAAATAAATTAATTACTACTGCAGAGACTGGTCAGCACTTCCTGATTCCTAATGTATGTCACCGTAAGATAGCATGATAGGTATTTAAAATTTTTAGTGTTGCCTTCCTCCCTTTTTAGTAGCATTATTACTACTTAAGAAATGCTGTGAAAATCTTGATTCTTTAAGATTGCAAACTTAGTCGAGTGCCTTTCAAAGCTGAGAGAGAAAATGCCTTAAAACAGGAAAGATTCAACAAATGAAAGCTTATCTTCACAGCTGAACTTGAAAACCATTGTTTATTTTACTTAAATTTGGACATGTTTTGGGGAAGAAAAATATGCGAAATCAGATAAAATTCCAATTTTTTATATTCAGAAGGTGACTGATAGAAGTTTGTTTAACCCTGGTTGAAACTGTGTCCCTCTCGATGGGGTAAAACGCAAGTACTTTGGTGCTGTATTCATCTGAAAGACTTCTCGTCTTCATGGAAAGCCACTGGTGATTCCTTTGATGCATTTTGATGGTTCCATCCTGCCCCTGCCTTTTGTTTTCATACATTTAAGCAGCAGAAGCCCTGCACTCTGTTCCTGACCATGCCTTGGCGGAGCTTTTCTGACACTTTTCCTGGAGCTGTCAGCGTGCCTTCAGGCTCTGATAACCACTGCTCTTCTGCTGAACAAGGATCTTCAGCTGGCTTAGGAGATGGCCCATAAATACCCAATATTTTTGCAAAGAATGTCCTTTTCTGACAGACCCATCTGGCTGAAACTTGACAGCCTGGTATTTCACATGATGTTGCACAGACTCCCCCCTACCCTCGGAAAGCAGCACACTGAATATTTTTGTGCAAGATATCTGACATCTTGGGCACGCACAGGAAGAGTTTTGGCAGAAGCTGGGATAACGGAAGACTTCCTTCCCTGATCCAAGTGTCACTGGGATTGCAGGAGAAAGGAAATAGTACATTTAGTCGAAACTGAAATTTACCCTTTCACTTCATTTGGCTCTTTTGCTCACAATTAAGCGACATTGATTGTTTCCCTAATACAGGTACACAGTAGTTTATTTTAAGTTTGACCACATCTGTGCTTAACCTGTGAAGGTTTGGCTCCTACTGTGTGTGTTTAAAACAAAGCAAAAAATAAAAAATAAAAATGAACAACTACTAAAAATCACCTCTGAGGACTTCTGAGCTATTTGAGCATGAAGAAAGCACCAGAAACTGCTGTCTGGTGTCCATGAAGGGTTTATAAAACTACGCTCTTCTTTTTTGGAAATTTGAAGACTACTTCCTTAGTTGTGGGATGCCACTATAGTTGGTCTACAAGGCTTCCACCTTCTGAAAATAGATCTTGTGCCCTTGGCACCCTGAGTCACTGTGAGGCTGGGAGCATTAGGAGTTACTCCTCGAAGTGATGGCTCTGTTCTGTACAGGCAGCTCTCATGAAATGGGGCAGTATGCATTTTTATATGCAACTTTACCTCCCTGCTAACCTGCCTGGGTTTATCCTGAGTTTTCTCCTGGAATAATTGCGAGGTGGACATCCGAACTGCAGGCACCAGAGGGCTGCTGAGCTAGATGTTGAGGAGCTGCCCTGGATGCTTCTGGCACAGCAGCCATCAGCGTGGTGTTGATTAGACCAGCCCTGCCAGTTGATTTAAGCTCCACAACAGTGACTACCCTGTAACCAGCAGCCTAGTGGGTTGATATAATGCTATCTTGAGCACCTCTATGCCTCCTGCAGGCTTTGACAGCCTTTCCTGTGGCTTGTCGTGAAAGCATCAGAAATCTCCTGTCTCTCTCGTCTCAGAAGTCCCACAAGCTCGGTGCCCTTCCACGCAGTTTTTTTGTAGGGAAGCTCAATAACATCATCCTGTGTTGAGACACTGGTTTTCTTCAGTCTCTTTTCCACTGCAAGTGCCCTTGTTGTCCCACTTCTCAGCTGGCTGTCTCTCTTGTGCGAGACTGTCCAGCGTGAAATACTGCTGTAATTAGTCACATGTGATGGAGTTTGTGCATGTTTCCCTGTTTTGGCCACTTGACAAAGGTCCTGACTTCTGGCTTTGTGCAAGAAGTCCAGAGTTATCAGAATTACTTATGTGGGATTTACATCTCTGTTCTTGGTGTTCTTGTAGGGGGGTGGAGGAGGTTGATTGCCATCACTTGCTTTAGTGTTTTCCCTTGTCTTCTGATGTTTTGTTTTCCTCCCATGCCTTGACAGTCTCACTTGGAGTATGCCAGCGCCTATCCAGTGGTGAGATTAGTCTGAAAGTTGCAGTGTGTGTTTAAAACCTAATTGCCAAGAAGGAACTAACATCAACTGTGATAGCTCATGTAAGATAAGGGATGATCCAAAATGATCCTGAGGCAGTTTGTGGTCCCAGTGGGAAGACCCTACTCCTTTGCCTACTGTTGGGATGCACGCACCCTGTTCAGTGGGTGAACTAGGGAGGTCCGAGTTAAGTCTAGTTCATTATTTATCATAAGACAGGACAGAGAAGCTTTTATTTCCTCTATCTCTGTTAGTCTGTCCATCGTCTGACTGGCTCTGTCTAGATTTACATCAGCATAAATCCAAAAAGAGAGAACCCTCGGAAACATGCTCTGACTAGATCTAGCACAGGAGGCAGGACAAACACACCTCCTACCAGAGATCTGACTCTTGGAGGGCCAGAATGAAGATGGGGACTTGAATCTCAGATCTTCAGATGTCCTCATAATGTTAGCAGTGCTGTGTTGCGTCAGTACTGTGTTGAAACGGAGGTCTCTCTGTTTCTGTAGAAAGCAGCCTGGAGAGCAGTTTTACAGGCTCTCTAGCTTTTTTTACTCTCCTTCATTCCCTGCCCTATTTCAGATTAGAGATGCAATGAATCTATTTGAGTGACCTATATACAAAAATAGTTCAAACACATTTGGATTTTGCATGGATCTATTGATGTAGTAAGTATAGACAGCTGGTAGCTCAATTAATTGACTTAACCCATCAAGCATGAATAATTTTAACTGTGGCTACTAAATTTAACAGTACTATCATCACTTCTAACAATACTCATTAATAACTGGTCATTTGATTTGAGATTTGATTTTTTTTCATATGTGCTTACTGAGCCATGTTCTGTAGAGCTGGAGGAGTATTGGACTGATGGTTTTGCTTGATGGTATGCATGCCTGGCTCTGGATGTGTGCACACAAATTTATTGATCTTTTCACCCTGCATTCTTAATCTCACTGCAGGCTGGATTAGAGAATGACAGGACCAAAAGGAAGAACTACTCCAAAGCAGTATGTATTTTAACTGTCTGTCTGAGGTTTTTACATATACAACCGCTGTGATGGGACTAGAGGATATGTGCAAGTACTTTGGCTCTAAGAGCTCCCCAGCCTAATGTCAAGGATACGGTGTAACTCACAGGCCTGGTTGGGTCTGCAAGAATACTGAGAATCGCTTTATCCGCAAAATGTAGCGTAATCCCAACACTGATGTTGGTGTTGTACCCAAAGAGCCTCTTGGAAAACTCAAAACCAAACTCGATCTTTAACATTACACTGAAATAAGTAATATTGCTAGGAAATACATATAATAGAGGCTGCATCTTTTAATGTAAGGAGTAGTAATGTTTTTCATGTCTCAAAGTAAGAGGTTAGCACTGATTTATAATGACACTTGAGTAGTTCAGCAATCCTGCAGGAGCACATTTTCAGATTTGATGTAAGCTACTTCTGGTAGGAGTGCTGAAGCTTGAACGGAGGCAACAGTATTCAGGAGGCTGAGGCAGCTTGCATAAATGCTGCCTTTGTCTCACCGTCAGTAGTGCCTGGTGTCAGAACAGATCTCGGAGCTCCTTTCGGGTTGGGATGTTAACTGTTCAACACAACACATTGCGGGCGGCAGCACTTTCAGCCAGGTAGGTGCTGTCTGCTGAGATGATGAAATACCAAGAGAATTCAGCTGCCTGTTTCCAAGGGCAATTATTGTAATTACATGCTTTCCTTCAGTGCAGAGACTCTTTGACACTTTCTTAGCTTATTGTAGCTTGGTGAACACTAGTGTTTCTCAGGCAATCTAAAGGTAATTCTTTGTACCATCAGTACCTTACTAGTACATGCACCAATAGCACTGCACATTTAGTAGGGTCAACTACGCATTTAGTAGGGTCAGTTGCATAGTTCTGAAATGAGAACAGATAAAACCAAATATTTCGGTCTCCCCAGTTTGCCACCCTATTTGTTTCAGTTTTCATAAAGGTTCTGATCAGATATTTAGCACGTTAATATAGCATAGAACAAAGGTTAGTAAGATCTGATAAAGCTCACCCTGCAGAGCTTGTCTGAAATGCTACATCTGGAGCATTTGCCTTCAAAAATCTGAGCTGGAGAGGAGGGAACAGTGGTCATAGTGGCAAAGGAAATAAAGGAAATGACCTGAACGGTGGAGCTTCAGTTTAAAATCTAAAGGATAATAGGGCAAATTAGATTAAATATGTTTAGAAGTGTCTCATAAAGTGGTAGACACTTAACGTGGATTTGTGAAAAAATGAAACGTCAATTCAACATAATTTCCCTAAGCAAGGGAATTATCTAAGGGCATAAAGGAAGAGCACTGGATGAGACTACAATGTGACTACCAGGCTTTTGGTATGCTTCTGCCTAACATACTTGAGCAAAACGTTTGCCAAGACCAAGTTCTTGTAAAAGAAATGCAGTTAGCTGAAAAATAATCCTGTTGAAAACAGTGACAGCTGGAAGGGATCTCCTCTGATCTCTTCTAAGACAGCATTGTTGAGTTTTAAAGGGGAAATCAGTTCTATGGGGGTCCGTAGTGCCTACTTGTCTACGTTCAGGGAGTAAAGGGGGCTTCCTGCAAGGTTGGGATAAACAATACCGATGGTGAGTGGGAGCCAACTTGCCAAAAGTGAAGAATGATAAGAATAAATGAGAAACACCACATCTTACGAACTGGGGAATTAAATACCCTAATGTTAACTAGGGAGTTGTGCATAGCAGTCATTCAGATAATGATCCAAGAGGTTACATTTGGTCAAGATTGCCTTGTTGAAAAAAGATGAACTTAATTCCTCAGTGTAGTAACAAAAGGAACGGCGGTGGTAATCAGCCCACGTGGGGCTGGCATCCTTGTCTTCAACTCCTGAGGCACTGTTTTAACCATTTTTTAGGAAAGCATTAGACAGATTGGTGCAGCCTGAAGAAGGTAGTAAAGCCAGGAAAGAACCTAGGCTGTGTAGGATGGCTAGTAGTGTTTCCAGACCATTGGAAGATGGGAACTGGGCACTGCCCCTCCATTTGTGATACCAATGTTGCATTTCAGTGGAGAATCCTAAGCTTTGTCCAGACCTTGTCTTATGAGCTTGCATCTCAGGGGGTTTCTAAACTTGTTTAATTCTTTCATGAAAGCCACTGTGTAGCATATGATTTATACGTATTGCTTGAAAATTGATTCGTAATTGGCTTAGTGGGCTTTCATTTCAGGAATACAATACAATTTAAACTTAAGTTTAACTTGGAATAGAAATTCCAATCAAATTTCCACTTTAAACAAACAAAACACAACATCATGGAGAACTTGCTCATTTTTAATGTTAAATAAACCAGGTTTTGTTGTTTAGTGATATCAGGATGGGGACTTGGCTGAGAAATCTGAGCTTTTAATGCTATCTTTTGAGGTATTTTGGGTCTATAATCACTTCTTCAAACATTGTGTTTCCAGACTAAGAACAATCTATGTTGTATTGATTTTTTTTTTTATTTATTCCCAACCTGCTGCCCTGCTCTTATTGACTTGAAATATCCTGCCCTGCTTGTAAATCACTCCTCCTGAGCACATTTGTGTCTCCTATGTTCAGAGAAAACTCACATATGACAACAGAACAGGCTGCTGAGCACAGCAGAGGACAGCTGAACCAACTAAAACTCCTTGTTGGTCTGTGGGTTGCCATACGAAATGCTGGGATGTGGCAGATGGAAAATTAACCCCCCCGGGCTGGGGTTGATTTTGATGTGATTTGGGAAAGCTAAAAGAAGATTTCATGTAGCATCGTATGTCTCCTAAACTGAGTTTCTTTATCATATAAACTTAAAATTAAGTTTTTAGCTATAATCTGCTGCTTTTTAATTGCTTAGCTGCCAGAGGTATTAGTAACTACAGTTTTAAATGTATTTTATTATCCTCTCATCCCTAGTGTTCCCTTTTCATCCTGTGTTCCCTTCCCCAAAAAGTTTGAAGAGGTACAGGTGTTATAGAGCTGTAATAATAAGGGAAGCAGAAGTTTCTCTTAACAAGAAGAAAGAAAAGGGTCAAAAAAGGCAAGCAGGAGTATCCTTGACATTTTTGGCTGGCTTACAGATAGCAACAGACAAATGTTCATATCCTCGTGTTTGAAAGCATGACCTAGTTCTGCACTTCTCCTGTTCCTGGTGTATCTTTGAAAAGCTCTGTCCCTGCCTTTGCTCCTCATAATTGATGGCTATCGCAAAAACCTGGCTTTGGGGTCTGCATCAGTTTTCTTCTCTTTTTTTCCTTTTCCTTTCTTTCCACGACAGACTAATGGTTATGAGGAAGACGTGTATGGATCGTCCCAGAGTAGAAAATCTAGCAGGGTTAGTAGCTGATTTATGTTGCTATACAATCTATCGCGCTGTTTAATGGGATTAAATCTAATTAGCAAATTCTTTTCTGTGGTAAAGCAGGTTTTGCCTGTCTTGCATGTTGTGGCTTTTGCAATTTCAGACACAGAGGTGCAGCAATAAGCTGTTTTAAAAATAAAAAATAAAAAAATTAGGCCACAAGTGGGGTGGGAGACATCTGAGTTTGGTACAAATAGGACTTGGAAGCCAGAATTGCTTAATTTGTCACAATTCAGCCTTACCCAAATTTGATTACCAGCAATATTTCGATATTTTGAATATATTACCCTGGCACAGAGGGTTTCCATGTGCTGTGAACGAGTGACTTTCCCAGCTCCTGCAACATGCCCAAATCATGCTCCAGCACTGGGGCTCCCAAGCCGCAGGGAGTATTGCACATGCACAGAGCACTTTGGCTTTAACATTTTCCCCAAATTCATGTTGTTTATGTGAAGTTTGCTTAACACAATACTTTTTTTCCTTTATAAACCGCATCCTAGGGTTTCTGGCAGCTCCCCCGGAGGTGAACAGCCAGCGGTGGTGTTCCTATTTAGCTGTGCACCGCTGATGTGCTTCATTTCCAGAAATATTCCCGTGAAAAAAGCTTAATGATTAACTCCACTGGGTGCACGCATGTGGCCCACGGTGTTCCCTTCTGTTCCAGCACAAGGGTTTTGTGGCAATTACAGGAACTGATTATCCTGCTCTGTGAAATGTCAGGTTATGGGCAAAATCTTTCAAGGTGCTGTTTCAAGCATAGCCTCTTTGGGGGCAGGAAGGGGAACTGCTCTGGGCTTTTTGCCTGGCAGAGGAGGCTACAGTACGGAGCCTGTTGATCTTTATGCTATCAAGACTTTGAAAGCAATATTAAGGGTATGCAGACTGAAGCTCTGTGTTCAAGGGGGAAATAAACTGCTTTTATAAGACTTCATTTAGCTAAGTGTCTCAGCAGGTTTCAATGGGTTACTTGGTAAGCGTGAAGTTACACGGGCACTTGTATAAATAGTGAAACGGGACTGTGTACTTTATGTCCATTTAATTTGTGCTTCCATATGGTTTTGTGCATTTAGCTTGTGTATGTGGCTAAGAGAAAATGAAATACTGTTGCTTAAGCTCTTAAGAAAACAGCGTGTCCTGTTGTTGGCACTCTTGCTGAACTGTTTGAGTTCAAGGAACTTTATTGCGCAGTGCTTCTGACAAACGGTGTTCTTACTCCTTGGTGACATACTCCAGAGCTCTGCATACTGCTCAAGAGCAAAATGTCTGTAGGAAAGTCATCCAGGGAAAAGAAGTGGGTTGGTTTCCACTGAAATAATTTAAAATCCTCTTGGCATTAGGGTTTGTAGTGTGGAGGCTTTAACTGTATGTAGAGCAGAATTATGGCAGCATCGTTAGCTCCTTGTTTTCATTACTAAGTGTAATTCAGGTTAATCTTCATTTAGAAGGTGAACGAGAGTTTAGAGGTGATTTGGAATAGCTGAAAATCCCAAACCAGTTGTTGCTGGTCTGGCTGACATTCACCTTTAGGACTGCTCTCTCCAAAAGCCCCAAACCTCACTTAAGATTGACAAAGTGACAACAGAAAAGCTGAGAAGAGGCAGAGCTTTAGAGTTTGGGAATCGCTGAGCCTGCTGTCAAAGCTGTTTCCAACCTTCTAGAAAAATGGAGCAACGTGTGCCTGGCGATCTGTCTGCCTTTGTACCTAGGGCTTGCAGGATCACGGGTTCATTCCTTGGAAGTGAGCAACACCCTGTGCATAGGTTACAGGCTCTCTAGGTAGGAATGAAAATCATTTCTTTAAGCTCAGGACAGTGTGCTCAGATTTTTTCTGAGCGAAAGTCTTACGTCACTGGAAGGATAATGAGGTAGGAAGAGATCTAGCTTTTTGAGGCTGACCAGTTACCCATCCTCCCTGTTTACCTGCAGGTGTAGTGTTTAATCCACACATCTGTTTGCCAGCAGTGGCAGACATCCAGCATCAAGAGCAAAGAGGTTTCTGTAGCTTGCTGCAGTTCCCACGTTTGGAAGCGGAGCTGATGTCTGCTTCACCTCCAGTACTGCTGCTGGGGTCGGTCAGGGCTTGCTGAAAACAGTCCTTGGTTTGCAAATGTGAATATCTGTGCACCTTAAAAATTGATGTTTAAGGCAACTTAAGTTGTTCATGGCATATTGTTGCCTAAAAAAAATCCTGTAAAGCAGAAACCTGGTTTTTTTTTAGGTATGGTGCATCCAGTTCAGAATGAATGATGCCTGAAAGATGACGTTCCCAGTTTACCTGTTTGTAAAAACAGGTGTTGTCAGACAGACACTGAAGTCAAACAGCCGTTGGAAGTATGCTGATAAGCACAGCTCCACTTAGCTCGAGTTACCATGAACTCTATCCATGTTTTGGAGAACATGCCCATCTTTTAAGCCCCCCCAAACCATCCCCTTACAGCATGTTGTCTTATGAGCTGCAGTGGTGGAAGGGAGGAAGGAGCTTGAGGCTTTGAACCCTTCAACGGAAGACAAACCAGACAGGTATCCTGTGCATCAGGTGCTGTAGGGATGGAGGAAGGCTCTGTCTGTTGTAAAGAAATCTCTACTTTACAAATAGAAAGGGCACGTGGTTTTCACATGTCCTCATATCTTTAAAGCAATTTCCTTAATGCATTTATCTTCTTTTTGCATCAGTGAGGACTGACTTCTTGCTGTTTATAAGCTCCTAATGTACTTTTTGCTCCCCAGTTAAAGGAGTTTGAAGTCCTTTGCGTTACTAAGCTGAGTTCTGAAGGTTTTTTGTTTGTTGTCAATGCAGGCTTCCTACTATCCCGACCTGGGCCTCCACAACACTGGCTATGCTTCCACATCTCAGCCTTCCTCCCAAAACGGAAATTTGGTCTGTTGCCCCCTGGTTTTACCTGGCCTGGACTTCTTGTTCTGATTTCATTTGGATAATACAACCTCTTGTGCTTAGGAGCAAATCTGGACCAATTGTCAAGAGTCTTTGTAGATCTTCTTAATAAAACTTCAACAACCAAAAAAGAAATCCCCAAACTGAAAAAGACCTTTTGTTTAGGGTTGGAGCGAGTAACGGAAAGCCATTTTCAAATGGGCGGAAAGTTTTCCTTTGGTGCTCCTCCCTTTCCTACAGTTACTTTGCTTGCTTTTGGCCTAAATTGGGCTGGAAAAAATAAGGGAAATCTAAATTGACTCAAGTTCCTTATTCTATCTGGGGCAACTTCTCTGCTCACCTTGTCTGTCAGGCAAGCTTAAGGAAGTTAAGATAGGACAAGCAAGCAAATCACAGACAGCTGGAGGAAAAACCCAAAGCTTTAAAGACACTGGTGAGGTTGGATTGTCCTCTGCATGTGGCTGGAGCCTGTGCAACCTGTCCTGCCTGGTGGGATGGGGGACCTTGGACCCATGGTGTCATCGGGTCCGTGGTGTCTCCAGGCCCACCATGGGGTCCCCACCGGCATGGGATCGGGGTGGCTTGTGGGAACGTGCCCCTGCAAGCCGGGCACTGCTGCTGGAGTATTGCCTGCACATACTTACAGCACCGTGTGTGCTTTCCAACCTGAATCCCTGCACCTTGCAAGTGATGAGCACTAACAAATCACTTGGGGTATGGTGTGCTGAGCTGAGTATCTGTAACTTGGTCCTGAGCAACTTGGGTTTTCTCTGCCCTTTTGGTCAATAACAAAATCTGCAAGAGGTGATCTTAGAGCTGCGTGGAGCACTTACAATATGTATCTTCAAACCTTTCTGTCTGTGCATGTAGCTCTTTTTCTGCCTTTGGTTGAAGTGAGGAGAAACACCCTGTCTGCTGCACACAAATGTGTCGGAGATGATAACAACTTAACCTACAATGAAATTACGCTCCTGTGTTTCTGTATACCGTGGTGTCCTCCCTTCCTGTAGGAAATACACGTCTGCTTGGTATTCTTAGTCTGTGCGAGAAGAGATCTAATGCTTTTATGGCACAGCTGACTAATATTCTTTATACTGGGTTTCCTTCTGTTGTAGTGTTTTAATCCTAGTCTTCTACCAGGATTGTTAATTCTGCTCTAGGCCTCCTGTTTTATGTTCCATTTCTACGCAAAAAAACAGTTTTGTGCTTGTCTTCCTCAGCCCTCCTTGCTGTACAGCGATGCCCTGCCAGCCAGAAGTTACAGGGTTTGTCGTGCTACTGCTCTAAACACAAGCACTGAAGCTGCTCACTTTCAGCCATGCCTACGTTGTAACCTCTGTTGTTCTCGTTGGACCCATTTATTTCACACTGGTGCCACCTGTCTGATCCATCCGAGTGCACGTGTGCGATGCTGTTTGTACAGACTGGGGCTTGCTGACCCTTTCCTTTTACTCCTGTTGGCATTGTGCAAGCAGTGCCCGGGGAGGTGTGGTGCTCCTGCAGATCTCTCTTTGGATGGAGACGTTCACCTTCATGTTGGCATACTACCCAGGGCAAACAGGAGCAGGCCAGAGAGAGGCAACATCAATTCTTTCTGCTTGTGTAGCAACTAACAACGATCTGCTTCAAAACTTGAGTAGCCAAATTCCACTGTTCTTGTACAAACTTAAAACCTGAGAGAAGCTCATTTAAATTCTCACCACTTAAAGGCAGAATTTCCTCCTCCCTCTGTGTTTCCCGAGCCAGACACTTGCAGGGTAAACTGGAGGCGGATGGCTGTCTTAAATATGCATCTTCCTCCATTTATATGAATTTGGTAAATTGGCTACTAAGTGAGGTTCCTCTGGCATAAGTTTTTTCCCATATTTTACAAGCTCCAGAAATGCAAATCAAACCCATTTCAACAGCTTAAGAATTGATGTCGCCGTTTTGGTCAGAGGTAACGTTACCTGTTGAACCGGCGAGTGGAGGAGCTGCTGGAAATGCATGATGGTGTGATGGATGGGGGGGCACTGGGGATTTGCACGTGCCTGACGGAGCTCCCCAGCTCGCTGACTTCAGCTCGGTGAGTTCTTCACTTGCATGGTGCTTGCGATTGCATGCGGGCGATGTCCCCGTACTTGCACATGCTGTTCATTTTCCCGTGCCCTGCACCTTGTGAATTTGCAAAACCAGAAAGTAGGTCTTCCACTCCTGTTCTGACTCTGTCTTTTAATTGTAGGCGTCTGTGTATGACGAGAGCGTTTACAGTGGGAGCCGTCGGTATAGTGCCTCTAGTTCTCGTGCTGTAAGATGTTTTCTGCATTTCCCTGTTGTCGTGTCTCTGTCCTCCAGTAACCCCTTTTTAACAGAACGCAGACTTTTCTGGGCTGAGGAGCATTTAAGATGGCCTGTGACAGGTCGTAGCCTGCTGTAGGAACAAGCACTGTTATCATCAGATCCTAAATCCTGACCCATGCCTTGCCAAGACCTGCTCCGGATGGCGCAGGCAGAGCCCAGCCCCTGCAGCCAGGGCAGCTCAGCTCTGCCTTTTCACTTTGGTTTCCTGATAAATACCTTGGAAAGAGCCTGGAAAGTCCCTTCCCTCTCTGAGACTTTGTCTTCTGCAAACGGGGATTTATGTATGTTAAAAAAGGAACCAGTTCCCCAGTGCTGCTTCATTAACTTGAAGTGCAGGAGCCGTGTGAACGTACGGCTTGCTTGCTTTTGTCACTGGGGTTTATATCCCGGAGGGATATAAACCAAACCACCAAGACCTGAGCAGCAAAAAGCCCCCAAAACAAAGCAGTGATGTTAATTTAATTAAAAAAAAAAAAGTTACACTTGTTAGCTTGGAGGAGGAAACCAACTTTGAAGAATGCTCCCTAAGCCCCGTGTTCATGAGTTGTGCCGTGTGTGCTGCTGCTGATCTGAAGCTCCACATTGCTTTTTGGTTCACAGCGGTGCCTTGTGTTTCTGGCTGTCTTGTAAAACTCATTGATAATTATCTGTTTGGGCTGTTTTGGCAGCCTGCAGTCCCGTGAATTTGCCGTTTACACCATGCTGAGCTGGTTGTAATTCTGTGTTTGTACGGGCTGTCTTCCTGTGTTTTCCATAAGTCTCTCAGAGGCCCAGATGATTCGCTTCTGCTTTGGGGAGAAATCATTTGCAGCGGGCTCTGAGCCCAAAAGCTGTTTGAAGACTTTTTTCCCGCCCCTGTCAGTGGTCTGAGCAGGGAAGGCTGCGTGAAGGCTGGTCCCTGCTCCCCTTCCCCATCCCACTGCCATGCCCCTGATGCTCTGGAGCCTGGGCACGGTGCAGCCTCTTCCAGCTCCTGGTGTCTGCCCAAGGAAGAGCTGGGCTCTGAGGTTTTTGCCTCAAAGGGAACTGCAGTGCTGCCTGTGGCTTTTTTAAGGTCACAAGCTCGTGGCTTCAAAGGGGGCAAAGAGGGGCTTCAAGTTGAATTGGCCCTGATTTGAAAAAAGGGGTGACCTGTGGGACACAGGGCCAAATTTTGCTTATTCTCAGCTCCGATGTGAAGCTCAGCAGCTCAGGTGTGTGGAGCTGATGTCACTTGATGCAGGAGAGCTAAGGACGGGGCTCAGTCACCCTCCTTCCTGTTCCAGTGGCAGGAACCGAGCTGGTGGCTGCACTGCAGCCAGGGCTATGTCCTGCTTCCTCTGGTACCACTTATTGGTACTGCAAGCTTAATTTTCATTTATAATGTGCTGCTTTCTTAGCGTGGTTAAAGATGCTGAATCAGTCCTCCAGTAGCTGGTGGGGACCTGGGTGTCTTGTGGCAGCTGGGGAGTTTTGGGGGATTCCCGTAGCGGCCAGGTAGCTCAATGGAAGATACCTTAAAAAAGGGTAAGATAATACATAACAGCAGTAAGAGAGGTCTTCAGATCACAGTGTAGTCATGTCTCAGAGACAGATGACTGAAATAAGCTCACCGAGGTCATCAGCAACACAGCTGAAGTTGCTGAGGAGTTCCTCGTGCTTGTTCCTGGCCCCAAGCTGCCTCCTTCCTTGTCTCCGTGCCAGGTTCTGCGCGAGCTTTGGTGCACTGACATGGCCCTTTGTGAAGGCTACATTCACAACTGCCTTGAGGTAGCAGTAATAGGAAAAATAACCTGTCCAGTAAACATCCAGTGACTTTTTTAATTCATGTCTGTTCTGAATGAATCAAACTGAATCAAAATGAAAAGCTCATGCATTTTTCTATAAAATATGTTTAAGCACAAGATTGATTGCGAAGCTGCTGCTCTGACGCCTGTGAAAATGCAGGGAGTGGTTCTAAACTTACTGCCACGATAAGTCCCAGGGCTGTCTCTCTGATGCTTTAAACTTTCATTTCCCTTCTCTGCTCCCACCGTGTTGTGACCTCAGGAAACAGAGCAGCGTGTATGCGTTTCTTGCCCTTGTCAGCCCCAGCTCAGCCGCTCTGCTTTGTCCCACCGGTCAGATACTTGCCTGTAAGGACTGAAAGGCTTCCTTTGGCAGCAGAGGAGGGCTGCGGGTGCTGTGAAGTCAGGAGGGTGTTCAGTCTCTGAGATGGGCTCTGTTTGGACTCTAAGCACGACATAGATGAGATGGTTTTTGCTTTGGCTTTTAGAGCATAGATTTATTTTATGTGTGCAATGTTGAAGAACGGGAAGAAGGCTCACCGGAGAACCTCAACGGTCCTGCAGAGTAGTAGGATCGAGCCTTTTGTGTAGCAATTGAGAGGTTTCTGATTTGTGACTGCTATCTTAAGATATTTAAATAAAAATTACTCTTTGTTCTGCTGTTTCTTGTATTAAATCAAAGCTCTTTACTTGGTCCATCAGCTAGAAGTACTGCTTGCCTTATTTTTTTAAATTAACATCTGAAGTGTCTGTTCTCTGACCTTTAACTGCTCTTCCTTTGTTCAGCTGCATGTAACCATTTTCGTAACTAACTTCAGATGCAATGCTCTAACTCCTCTCTTGCTTCCTTTCCCAATCGTAATTCTTTTCTCTCTTCTCTGCTTGCTGTTCCTGGTTCACCTGCGGCAGCCTTCAGAGTACAGCTGCTACCTTGGGTCAGGATCTCGGGCATCTTCAAGAGCCAGCTCTGCTCGAGCCAGTCCGGTGGTGAGCTCCTCTATTTTCTTTTGTTCCTAAACTGCTTAATTTCTGTTCTTCAAGGTCTTTTCCGTAGAAAGAGGTCACTGTCGCTCATAAGACTGTTTCTTGCTGTATTAATTGGGCTATCTAGGCTATGCTAGGGACAAAGAAGGATGAACCAGATGAGAAATTTCAAAAAGGAATTTAAAAACTAGCAGTCACACGGACCTGAAATGTACCTCTACTGTAAAAACACAGGTATTTGTGTAGAAATTATTGAGCTTAAAGTATGTTGGCAAGCATTTTGTGCAAAAGATTGCACACTGTTGATGGGTAGTGCTCTATGTCACTTGGCTGTGAAAATCAGGAAGCCCTAAATCTTCCTTCAGCCTTCAAGTTTCTCTCTGTTCAGCAGTATTTCGGTGTGGTGTTGCTGCAGGGCTATCCGGAGGTTGGATCTGAGCATGTTTGTTGGATTGTAGCTTACCAGGCGCCACAGTCTAGCATCATGAAGTGCTAGAAGTGGGAGTCGGACTCAGCATCGTGAACTCCCAAGCAGTCAAGGCTGAGCAGGGCACAGATGCTAAAGGTTTGTCCAGCTCCTGTGACTGTAGGTAACCAAGACAAGATTTTTTTCCCTGCTTTTTATTGACAGAAAGCACTCGTCTTCTATTTTTCAGTGGTGTATTGCTGTTTTCTCTTGTTCCATTCAGGCATTTACACCTCTGAATATTTTGTTCTTAGTTTCAGAGCAAGGCCTGATAGCGTGGCGACAGCTATCAGTAGCTTGTCTTTTACAGGAAACGTGCAGCTTACAATAAACTGGTCTATAACAAGTTAATCTTCCCTAGAAAGTGCCTTTTGAAGTGTTGCACTGTTTCAGTAAGGTGTCCAAGTGTCCCAGCAGCCTTCCTTGTAGTGAAGCGTTAAAGTGGTGGTTCTCCAGGGACCTGTTGCGGATTGCCTACCACATCCCCAAGATACGAAGAGATGAAGAGGGCTATTTCATAAATTAGCACGCACAATGTGCCTCTTTAGTCATAACGTCCCATTGCGGTGGTTGCTTTGCTGAGGAGCTGGAACTTAAGTGCTGTAAATGTTGCCTTGAGGAGTAATTAAAGAGGAATATCTGGATACCCAAAGCTATGGCAGCATGCAGCAAGGTAAGGTGCAACGTGGAAATCCAGAGCGTTCCTCTTCAGTAACACCCGGTCCGCAGTACCAAGCTGCTTTGTATCAGATGTCCCCCGTCACATTTGTCATCGGGCAGGGAAGCCTTCAGCCCATCAAGCAAGCCCAGTCTTTTTGGGGGAGAAAGATGCTGAATAAACTGGGTTGAGCAAAAGCAAATGGAACTGATAGAAAAGCGCTGAAGCGTTGGTCTTCCTTAAAGGCAAGGGTACATCTGCTTTTTAATTTTTTTTTCAGGATTTTTATCAGGTAACATATGGCAGCTGGTGAGATAAAAATAAATCAATATTTTAATTAGTCCCTGCGTCTGAGGGAGCTCTGAGTTCTTGCAGTATGTATCTTCAGCTGTACCGCAAGGCAGAACGTGGAAGTTCTTCCTAAATGGCCTTGCAAACTGAATTTCAATTATCCCCACGGCAAAAAATAATTAGAATAACCAGGGATTTATTTCATTAAAGACCTTTAAGTATAAGACTTGGGTACCTTTACATTAACATTGGCTTCCACTCTGTGTGTTTTGTGTTCAGCCTGAGTCATTGGTGCAGGTTGCTTGTGGTGAGAACAAAATGCAGCTTGCCCCTTCTGGGAGCTGTAGGGGATTTTGTCGTGTCATTCTGTGCTTACGGCTTGGCCTGGCTGCACGCACGTGGGTGGGGAAGGCTGGCTGTGTCAGCGCGGAAATGGGAGAGGCACCAAGCTGAGTCTGGGCCGCAAGGAGACAACAGGCACCCTTATTTTCTTTTTCTTTCTTTTAATCAGCACTTTATGGTGGGGTGTGAAGAGCTGCCGTTATTTCTGCGGCCTTGAGGGGCAGAGCGTTAACGTCAGCAGGTCTGAAAGGCACAGGGCTGTAGAGACATCAATCCTCCAAAAGGTACAGGGCTGTAGCGACACCCTGCCTCCTCCTACGAGGCAGCATGAACCTGGTACCCTACAGCCACTGTAGCTTCACTGCGAAGCCACCTCCGAGTTACTGCACTAGGTCACTGCAGCACCTCCTGACTCCCATTTTTATTTATTCCACCTATACTAAGCAGTGCCTCTTCCCGTAACTCATGGCAAGGAATCACTTGCCTTGCCTTTGAACACAATTCAAGGCGTTTTGATAACGCTTCCAGTGGTGTGCTCGGTCTTGGCAGGAGGGTGCTGAAATTGAGCCCTGTCTTCTCAGCTGGCTTAGCAGTGTATCGCTGCCACTCACACAGTCCCAAAATGTCATCTGCTCAGGTTGCCTAGAAGAAGAATAAAGACCTCCTTGGACAACCACAATAACTTCTGAGTGGAAAAATGTGATTGTTTTGGTCTGTACCAGTATTTAATATCGCCAGCCCATAAAAATGAGCTGTTCCCTCCCTTGATATATCAAGCCATATGCTTTCATGGTTCTGCTTTATATATCCTCTGGCATTTACACACTTAGAGATTTGACTCCAAGTTTACTTCGTAAAGGGCTGGCGGAGGAGGAAGGAAAGGGGAGTATCTGTTGGGTTGAAAAAGCTGGATTCCCAACAAGCTTATGTCACTTGATAGTTGGATAGTTTAAAAAAACTCTATGTACTGTAATAAAAATTAGGAGTGCTTAACACTTGAAGGTAAATGACTTTCTTGTTTGTGGGCATTATGGCCCAGAAAACCAAAACTGAACAGTTCCCTAGCTTGATTAACTGTCATGAGAAATTAGATGTACAGAACAGAGAACTTTTCAGCCTAACTTTTTAAATTAAAGCCTATGATATCCTGTCACTCCAGCCCTTAAATTTTTTTTCAGAACTGTTTCTCCCTCTGTCACTGTAGCTTTTTAATGACCAGAAGTCCTACCTGCTGCACGCAGCTTTGCTGACTTGTGTTCTCGTCTGTGCTGTGCTGTTTGTAGTACAGTAAAGGCCAGGAAGATGCTTAAACGCAACATGTAAATACACCTGCCTCAACTTTGCCATTTGATTTTTGATGCAGTGCCTAAACATTTTTCCCATTATTCCCACCAGTAATTGCTGTCTGCTGCCTTTGCACCTATAGCAGATACGTGGATGTGTCAAGTTTAATATTTAAGCATTATACTTGCTATTAAATGCATATCTTGGGACTACTGAGAACAGCATCGTTCCCTCCTGTACAGATGGAGGTAAACTTTGTGCCTGAGCTACTGAGATGAGCTTTTTAATGTGAACTGCTGGAGGTTTTTTTCCTTAAGTCAGTAAGCCAGTAGCAAAAAGCAAGCATTTCTGTATTTGATATAGAGTCATAATGTAAAGATTTACATTAGGCTTGTATCCTGTAGCACTGGAGCGAGGATTTGCTGCGGTGTTACCTTGCATTGTGGCGACTGATAAGTTTGTTTAAGCAAGGAGCTTCGGCATAACACTCGTCCCTTAGCTGAGGATACAGGTGACAAATCCACTTTAGACCTGACAAAGTTCAGCAGTGTATTTCACTGCTGGCTTTTAAAGGCTTATTGCTGGCGTTAAGGTGGCTCTTGTGACTGGGAGAGCACACAGGAGCCCTGTGCTGCTGGGTGCTCCAGCCAAGCTGACCAAAGGGGTAAAACTGTGATTATGTAGGCTGCCAGGCTGCCTGCGGTGCTGCTTTTTTAGTTCCCATTTCTGCAGATACCAGCCTCTGCTCAGCACTATCCACTGCAATAACTTTTCTGTGGTGTGGGCCAAGTTTTCATTTCAAGAGCAGGAAACGATCTTAAATATGTCACAACAAAGACCTTGCTTTTCTGAGGAAGCTGATCTCGGGTTAAGATCCTCTCTGGAACTGAACAGTGACAGCCATGCACTGAAGTTGTTCCAGTACTGGAGCACGCATGCAGCGCTGCACAGCAGCAACAATCTCATATTTAGCTTCCCTCAAGCTTGCTTTAGGAGGCTGGAAGCTAGACAATGTGTTCTAGAGTCCTGACTCTTGCTTTGACTTCAAGATCCACATTTTCTCTCTCCTGTGTGCAGCTGGGATGCAATGCAGGACTGTCCCCGGGTGTCAGGGCTTTGCAGGGGGTGCTAGAGTCAGATTTTGGCCTGGGTAATCCCCTAGTGGAAAAGAGCCTCAAGGGTTAACCTGCCCGCGGAGTAGGGAGAAATACTTTTTAAAACATTGTGCTAAAATGTTTTTATTATCTAGGAAAAATAGGCAATATAGCCTTATATAGACTTGTAGGATTCCTTTGCTCTTGTTAAATTTCCAGCTGCGGTAAGCCTCTGATAGTGCTGATGTGACGGCAGCATGGCTCGGGTTTTAGTCTGAAAAACTTTCAGAAGAGGCTGAACTCATCCCATTGTACTTATTTTTGCAAAGAGCAACCTAGTACCCTTGCCAAAACAAAGATGTGCATGCCGGAGTTCCTCTGAAAATTGTATCCTTTACCTTCATTTTTATACACCAAAGTACAAAATGCCCAAATTGTTGGCAAGGAAGAAGGTAATGCAAAAGGACGATGTTCTCTAAATTAAAGGTTGTGTATCATTAGGTGAATTCCTCTTCATTTTTCCTCTTCTAGCAAGTATTCTGTTAGTCCTTTAGATTTTGATATGGAAAACGAATTAAGGGCTACGCTTAGTACTGTGAGAGCAGAGAGGTTGTTTTCAGCCTAATTGCTACAATATTCCTTATCGCATGTTTGTGCGGAAGGTAAACATTTTGGACCATAATTTTGTGTGGCTTCAAATAAAAATAAACATTTCTTCGTGAACTTTCTTTGATTTCTTGCTGGGTCAGATGCCACAGGGCTCCTCGGAGAGTGGCTGAAGGCTGAAAACCTGGGGTTCCCTCTGGTGGCTGAAAAAGAGAGCACAATTTCTCTCTTCTGTGGAGCGATGCTGTCACTACGTTAATCTAAGAAAGAGCAGAATGAAAGCTATATAAAACAGGTCAATTTTTTAAACATTAACATTGAAAGAAATCACCAGTGGTTCTTCCTCTGAGAAGAAAATGAAATGCATGTTTTGTGGCACCAAATAGATGCGTGTAGCAGAGCATCACTGGGGAAAATGAAACCTATAATTTTTTGAAAGCACACCAATTTTAAAAGTCACTTAATACCTTTGAATGACTGCATCCTCAGAACTGCTAAAGGTTGTTTTGAAGTGAAGGTGCAGCAGGCGTCACAGGTGTGGTAATGAGTGCTGAGTAAAAATACCTACTGTGTGCAGATCTTTTAACACAGTAACTTTAATATTTTCTCCTTTGTAAATGGAAGTTTTTTTTTCTGACTCAGGTGATGGATAATAAAGAAGAGAAGAAATCTTGATATTATTTTAATCAAAAACATTTTTACATCTACATTCCACAAATAATTTAAGGCAAGTATTTTCAGTTGTGCCCTAAACCCATAACATAGGCTTTTCAAAAGGCTGTGCATAAATTCCTGGATATAAAGGCCTGTGTGTGTGTGTACACTGTTCTGTAGTAATACACCGATATTAGTACTGCCACAACTTTCTTGTTAAACAGCCACCTGGTATTTGGCAGGGCCAGAAGGCTGCCAAATCCACCACTTGGAGCTGTCTGGCATGAAATAATAGGGTACTGTGGGCAGTGTGCCACATAACAAGTAGGGTCATCCACACGTTGCTCTGTATAATTCAAAGGGGAAAAAATGATGAATGTTAACTGATTGGAAAGAGATGGAGGTTTCTGAGTGTTCTTTCAAATGAAATGTGTGAACTTAACCTCAGCAATGCCCTGCCTTCCTCTGGAGCAGACCCGTGTTGGTTTTTCAGTCATTTCACAACCACTGTTCTTCTTAGCTCTTAGGCTCTCGATCTGGGTAAGCCTTTTGTTTTTAAAAGTGTTTTGTGAAAGCATCTTGAAGAGATGCCCAGGTTGTGTGTGGTTTTTGCTCTCTCTTCTGAGCATTGAAGTTGTCTTGATTCATGGTAACTTTCTGTGCTCCTAAATCCCGCTTTGGCTCTGATTTATTTCTCCTTGGCCAGTGTTAGCGTAGGATCTGTCTTCTGAATCAGTAAATTCCAGGGAAGTGCCGAAGTCACAGACTGGCTGTTTATTTAGACTTTGCACCGGTCCCACACAGAGACTTCGGGGCCAGTTTCTGCAGCCTTGGCCTTGCTGGGATCTTTGCTTGAAGTCAGTTGCTCTTTGACACAAGAAGAGAACACTTAGTGGAAGTCTTAAGCTTTAGACCTTATTTTTCATATTTTTTTCTTCTCCTTTTGGGAGCAGTGCAGGTGCAGTACAGTCCTTCAAACCGAGCTTGATGCCTTGCTTTTGGGAATGGGGGAGGGACATGCTGGTAGGTTTCAGAGGTAGCTGATTTTATTTAAGGTCCATAAAACTGCAGCTTCAAGAAGGTGTCTTGGTCTGGAAGCCTCTGCATCCTTCAATTAAACAATGGTATGATCTCTCTACTTACTTGAGTAAATTGCTATTTCGAGTTCTTTTGAGGCATAGTTTTAAGTTTTCATAAAAAAAAAAAAAAACAACACGAAGATAGCATACAGTTGTTCTTATGTAGAGGAAAAGATTTGGGGGTTTGAGTTCACGTCCATTTAGGATTTATATGCCTGCATTGTTAACCCACAGATCAACTGTTGTCTTAATGTTGAAATACTATGATGTAGATATGGAAAAATGTGTTCCTCTGTCTTATCTTACAGACCTCATAGGTTTTCATCAATGCATATATTCCAGGGAGCGATGTACTGCTTGGGAACTTGTGATTTGTCCTGGCTTATGCCCTGAAGTGCTGGCCAGGACATTGCTGGCTGCTTTTTGAGCAGATAGAGATTGCTAATGAAAAGTCTCTTAAAGGTTTTAGGAATTCCCCTTCTGATATCATAGTACCTTCTCTTGTGCTTTATTATCTAACAATTCTTTCTGAACCTCTGTTTTACAGATCGAGGAAAGGCCAGAAAAAGACTTTGAGAAGGTAAGAAGGATCTTGTGAATTACTCTGATAAAAGTGCTGCTTTTTTATTTTTTTTTAAGGTTAGGTAGAACTTGCAGTGAATTTACAGAAATCTTCTAGGAAGCCTACTGTGGCGCAAAACTTTGAATTGTCAGACCTTCTACTGCAACATTTATTGAACTTTAAACCTATGTGTTTGTTCAGAAGTTATAACTGACATTCAGCAGCACTTGACTGAAGTTGCTTTAGGCTAAGCCATGTGAATACTGGTTTTGTTTGTAGAGTTTAATTGTAGTACTGCATACAAATAAAAAAAACCAAAGTGATACTGCACTAAGTGAGAAACTGGCTTCACGCAGAACCCTCAGTACTCTAAAAACAGTGTGGCTACTGCTGCAGAGTAAATAAATACAAATGAAAGCAATAAGAATTTGAAGAGTAGTAAGAAATGTCCACAAAATATAATAATGCAAGTTCTTAAAAGTATCTGGCAAGATGATACTAAGCCCCTAAAGATTTTATCTAATTTAGAATTAATACTTAAATCTAAGCCGTGCAAACTGCTGTTACAAAGATAAGTGTTTACATCTGATTTTCTCATTGGTTTCCCTTGGTGAATCTCGATCTTCTGAGTCTTCGTATTCCTAAGAGGTTATTTAATCAAGCTTGTATCATTCGGAAGTGCAAGGGTTCTTTTCTGGCCTGATGTTAAACCTTCCCCTGCTGAGGAGCTTGCAGGAGCAGAGCAGCAACAGCTCCCGTTCCTCTGGGTTTGTTGTTAATGCTGAATTCTAATGTTTTCTGTGGCACCAGAGACCAACTAGGAATGAGGATGACCTAAAAGCCACAGGCTTGCCTCTGGTTGTGTTAGATGCCTAGATAACAATTGCTGTTAGCTGTTCTCCTCACGTTTTACTTTGGGACTGCTGAAGCTAACACAGAAATAATGTAACTCCCAGGAACAACTATACCATTGAAATCTAGAAGATGTACAGATATGTGGGTGTTTGGGTTCTATTTTAGTTTGGTCTGGGTTGTTCATTTTTGGTTTTGTTCCTGGTTTGGTTGGTTTTTGTCTTGCTGATGCACAAGGTGAACCTTGGGGATCCACATCACGTGCTTTACTGAAACGACTCATGATGCCAAAGACAGAATTAATATTTTGTCATCTGTGTATATCAGTAGGTCAACAGCCTATGTTATGTGTATTATTTTTTTTAAATCCATATATCTAGGAAAAAAATTACAACCGTTTTATTTTAAACTGTGTGATTCTAGGGAGCACGGACCGTCTCGAGTTTATCAGCAGCTACATTAGCTTCTCTAGGTGGGACATCTTCACGAAGAGGCAGTGGGGATACGTCCATCTCAGCAGATACGGAGGCATCTATTAGAGAAATAAAGGTGAGATTCTTAAAACCAGCACAAACTGTTAGGAATCTTTTAACTATGGCATTTTTTAAGCTTCTATCCAAGAAATTTCATCGTCTGGCAAGGCTTCAGACTAGGATCAGACTGCTTAACCTGTGTGGTAGAAATATTTAAATGAGAGCCTCGAATATGAATAATTCCGTATCAGTTGTACTTTGTCCCTTAGTTTCAGTGACATCATTCACCTTTCTCACCGTTTCTCTTAGGATATCTATGAGTTAAAGGACCAGATTCAGGATATAGAAGGCAAATACATGCAGGGACTGAAAGAAATGAAGGTACTGCTTTACTGCAGAGTGGAAGTGTGGTAATTAACACCAGCTAAACATTCACAGAGCCAGTGTGAGACCTAGAACTGACCTTGCATGCTTTTCTTCTGGGGTGGTTGTAAACTGTGTGAAAACATTTCATTAGCTGGAAAAGTAGCTGTCCTGGTGTCTGATTGTGGTGAGCAGTGCTTCCAAGTGTGGACTGAAAGACGGCTGATTACTCTTGCATGTCTGTCTTGCTGTTTTGAGAAGGTTATTGTTTTGCTAGCAAATTCAAATTGCTATCTTTTAAATTGCTTTGTAAAGAAACCTCCCAAAATTGAAAGACGAAATAAAACACGTGGCCTCCAGTGCCATGAAAAATCGTATGAGTTTAAAAGCTCAGATGTTCTACTTATATTTTCTTTTGAAAAGGTCTGGCGTGCCTTTGGAAAGTTGCACATGTGCAGCACTGACTGTCATTTAGGTTTCATCTTTAGATCACAGAAAAGACCCTTAATACTTGTAACAAAATGTTGTGTAACAAAACTCATCACATGAAAAGCCAACCAATGCTCACAGCAGCCGGCAGGAGGGAAGCTCTTAGCACTTCCACAAAGCCATAAATGGATTTTGGTGTGACAACCATGCAGCAGCATAACATCATGTGCTAAGTGAGGAACAGCATTAGCATTAACATTTTTGGAAAAGTTAATTTTGCAAAGGTATAGGTAATACCAAGCATGTAATGCAACATTTATCGGTGTGAATTACTGTGTCATCAGCTTAGTCCTGCAACAGGTGCAGTTATTGCCGTCTTAAGAGTTGTCAATGGAAAAAGAGTAATTTGGCCTTTTTTCTGTAAAGCCTGTTTTTTTTTTCCCCCCGATCAGTGTGTAGCAGATGTAGTAAAATAGTCACGCTGCATAAAAGAATTAGGTTTTCATCCCTTAACCTGCCTTCTGTGGTGATTTGTACCTAAGCCACATTGGGTTTCAAAGGTGGTCTTTAATTCTGTTTTTGCTTTGGAGTAAAAGAGTGTGCTTAATGTCCAGGGATAACCCATTGTGATGGAACCTGATGCTAATAACACAAAACTTAGCATGCTGAAGGAGTTAACTTCTTATTTGCATATACTTCCTTTCCAGCTTGTTTCTGAGATTTAATCCCACCACTGGTGCCAAATTCTGACTGCTTTCCTGTGCTTAATATTTCTCATCCTTGAGCTGGAAAGTGCACCAAAACACAATTTGTGTTTAAGGACATGAATTTATACAGGTCCAAAGACAAATTCTCTTATTTGTCAATAGAAATATAAACTAAACCAATTCAGACTTAATTTTTGTGATAGTTTCACCACTCTCATCCGCTGTTCTGTTTATGGAAAGGAAAGGGAAGTATATGACTCTCACCTTTACTTTATGCATCATTCTAATATTACTGAAGTCCCAAGAGAAACTGCTTGATGTGTGAACTGAAATATCAACATGTTTGCCTATTTGCACTGTTTTGCCTATGTACGTCCTTTATTTCTGTTTTAAAATCAAACAGTGCAAGTTTGACTGCACAGCATGGAAGATGAGCCAGAGCTTTTTGTCATTGTTGTTACAAACCTCTCAGTATCTTACATTCGTTTCACGTTGATGGGGAGGGTTTTCAAGGCAATGGGAGCTGTTTCTTAGAGTGAATTTGTAAAGAGGGAATGCGATATAGGAAACCTAATGAAAAATGATGCATCAGGTCACAAAAACCGTAGCTTTCACTGCAAATCCTAATTCCTGAGTTAGTGTATTTAGTGTCTCCTACCTCACTCTGAAAGGATCCCTGAAATTTGTGTAAGCTGGCTGCTAAACCACCTGTTGTGGTTTAGCCCGGCTGGCAGCCAAACACCACATAGCCGTTCGCTCACCCTCCCCCCTCCCTCTCCGGGATGGGGGAGAGAAACGGGAAAGTGAAGCCTGTGAGTTGAGATAAAGACAGTTTATTAAGACAGGGAAAAGAATAACAACAACAATAATAATAATAATAGTATTAATAGTAATAATGTGTACGAAATAAGTGATGCACAATGCAATTGCTCACCACCCGTTAACCGATGACCCGTTGACAGCTACTAGGAGGAAAATTAACTCTGTCCTACCTGAAACCAGGACACCACCTTAGGTTAAAGCCTAGCTCATTAATGATGCACTACCTAAACTGATCTTAAATCAAGGCCAGTTTACCTTTAAAAAAAAAAAAATCCAACTTATCATCTTCAGCAGCTGCTTTGAGCTGCCAATGTGCAGGGGCAGGGGGAGGAGGGAGAAGGAAGAAAACACTGAGAAAGCAGGAGCTGAAGCGGCAGAGAACAGGAAGCATTTTACCCATCCTAAGGTAAGGTTTCTTGCTTGTTACCAGAAGGCTTGTGGGAACACACGGGAGGTTATCCTCACCTTGGGACAGTTGGTAAGGCTCTCCTGCACGTGATTAGCACCGGTTTCAGCAGGAGTGCTCAGGAGGTTTGTGGTTTAGCACTTTGTTTTCTTGTTCAAGGTCTTGGCTGGCAGAGTGTGTATAACTGACCTCTGACTGTGGATGTTTATTCTTTGCAGGACTCTTTAGCCGAAGTTGAAGAGAAATATAAAAAGGCTATGGTGTCAAATGCTCAATTAGACAATGAAAAAACAAATTTCATGTACCAAGTAGATACCCTGAAGGATGCCCTGTTAGAGTTAGAAGAACAGCTGGCAGAATCCAGGAGGCAATATGAAGAAAAAAGTAAAGTATGTATTTAGCTGTGGCATGTTATTGAACTGTGAAGGATTTGGGGAGGGGGCCAGACACCTTTGGGAGGAGCCAGACAAATTACTATTCAAGATTTTTAATAAGTTGTTGCTTTAGTTGCTGTTAAAGTGAGTGGAATAGCAGCACGCTATGTGTTTGTGATCATACAAACAGACTTTTTCATGAAATGTCTGTTTTATAAAGCAATTTCTGAAGAATTAAAGAAATGTTTTATATGGTAAGGTTATGCTGATAGTATCATATGTCCTTTGATATTCCATCTTTGAAGTAAATTCAAAGGTTTTGTTCGGAGTGACTTCTGGAGGATTCCTTTTTTTACTTCCAGAGTATTTTAATGCATGAACCTCCCTTCAGAATAGAGTTGTGCAGCTTACATAGTTCAGGCAGCTACATGGCTGAGTGCTGAATTGTTTTATGTGAATTCAACATTTCTAACACCTAGTGAGTTGGTGTTAAACCTGTGGCCTGCTAGCTTCTCAGAATCGGCTCTTCAGCTTGGGGACATTTCACTATAGCACACTGTGAAACACACAGTTCCTGGAAGATTTGGTAGTGTTTTTTTTGTTTAACTCCTAAATGTCTACCTAACTTGTTTAGTGCGTTATGTCAGGAGAGCAGGTTACATTCCCATCCATTCTTCTGTGAAGTCACTAGGACTTGGGTGTATAAGCCATTCACTGGCAGCCTGCTGCTTGAATTGTGAAAGTGCCTAAATGATGTCTGTCACTTCCATATTTGGGGGAATAATAATTTCTTGGAAAAATGACAAAACAGACTTAAAAAAAAAAAAAGTATTCTTTTGGGATTGTAATTAGAAGCATATTCAGGAATTGAATTGTGGCAAGCATTTTCTTTGTGCTAGGACTTTATTTCTTGTGTTTTTCTTGGGTGCTATTTCTGATCAATAAAAACTTCATGAATATTTCATTCACAGGAATTTGAGAGAGAGAAGCATGCTCATAGCATATTGCAGTTTCAGTTCATGGAAGTCAAAGAGGCTTTGAAGCAAAGAGAAGAAATGCTTGCAGTAAGTAACTTCACCTTTTTTTGTTGTTGTTGTTTAATGACTTCTTTGATTGGTGTGTTCCCAGTTAGGTGTGTAGAAGGTGAGGCGTAGAGAATTTTATTCCCTACTCAGGTTTCTCGCCTGAAGAAATACTCGTGTTTCAGGCCGAACAGGTTTAGAGCTGACTAACAGAAATAAGACTCTAATAAGTATTATCTGAAGATAGATTTCCTTTTTGCATTGTCCATAATGTGAAATAAGCTGTGTTTTCAACAGCTGTTAGTGGAGATGTAGAGGAAACATGGAACTATCTAACTTCGTAAGTCATCTTTGAATAGTAAGGTTGTCTTCAGAAGTGTAGCTTTAGCTGAGATGTCAGAAACCATGAAATTGTGCACGTAGATAACCTTTTACTTCAGCACCTGACTTTTTTCATTCTTTGGCATCACTGCAATCTTGACCATCTTTGTTAACCTGTTACCTGCTTTCTGTCTTCTTCTTTTGCTCCTGTCTCTCAGGAAATCCAACAGCTGCAACAGAAACAGCAGAGCTATGTCAGGGAAATTTCTGATCTTCAGGAGACAATAGAGTGGAAAGACAAAAAAATAGGGGTAGGACTGTCAACTCCTGAAATATGTTCAGAGTGGTGTTGTGTTCTTGAGCTGATACTGCTTTTGTAAAACCTCACAAAGAAAATCCTCCTCAGTGGCTTTGCTTGGTGTGGCTGTCTTAGTATATTACCAGTGAACTAGCAAATAGTAAACTTTGTCCTTGTTCAATAATATAAAATCCAAGAAAAACTTAGCAGCTGGTCAGATTTCAAAACCTGGGATAATTTATCTGCTGTGGTGCTCCATTTGTGTATGCTATATTGAGAAAGGAAGTGCTATTTGTAATGCAATTCCATCAGCACTGACTTTTTGCTTATTCAGATTTAATCTGCAGACTGAGCAGAAACTGGAGTGTGATTAAGAAGTAACAGAGCTCTTTATGGCCTTTGGGGATGAGAGTCTCTAATGTTCTCTTGTTTCTCATCCTTTCCCACCACCTCCTGTCAAAGCCAAATGGAAACCCACTCTTAAAGAAAAGCATGGCTTTCTTTTCAACAACAAACACTGAAGACTTTCTGAACTTAGAAGGGGAAAGAAATCTGGCAGTTCATACGTGTTTGTGATGTCCAGTAACTTCTAGCAATTTGAAACTAAAGTGTGTGATTTTAGTTACTGTGCGTTTATATAGAAATATCAGGAGGTTCAGTACTAAAATTTGCATTTGCACATGATACATCCCAAAGTTTAAAGATAGCTTATTGGCAGTTTTCTGGTTAATTGAAATGTGCTGCACCTATCACAGTAACCCATGAAATTAACAGGCCATAATAGACTATTAAAATGTCAGGCCTGCTTTCATGCTCTTCTGTTAGCACGTGGGACTTGTGTATTCAGCGTGTACGTTGGATATGAATTAACTCATCCAGCAGATAAGAATGGAAAGTGGATCCTCCTTTGAAGGATCTTTCGTGAAGGCTCGGGCTTTGAGTGTCTTCAATAGGAAGTCCTGGGACTGCCTGATTATTGAATAAGCTGTGAATTTCTTGGATTTGAGGCTTATCTGTGTGTATGTAAGCTCGATCCTTTAATCTGTGAACTTTACCTTTTTCACACATGCCACTTCCATGAATCCCTGAATATCTTAAATCTGTTCATTCTTGTTTACACTTGCTTTTCATGCTCTTTACTTGTCTTCCTTCCTTTCTTCACATCTCCTCGCCCTCTGTTTGTGTTGGGAACTCAGGCGTTAGAGAGGCAGAAAGATTTCTTTGATTCCCTAAGGAGTGAGCGGGATGACCTTAGAGGTGAAGTGGTTGTGCTGAAGGAGCAACTGAAGGTATGCAAGAGGAATAAGAAAAACTTGTATTTAACTGCTGACTTTTACCTCCTGTACATTTTTGCAGAAAAATTGAATCTAGCTCAGTACCAAGGACTCTCTTTTCATAAGTTGCCAGTTCGGGAATTTTCTGATAGTCCTTCACCCTAATATCTATCGACTGTGAGCTCTTAGTATAGACCGTTATATTCAGTATTAAATTGTTGCTTTTATAGGAGACGCGTCTCCGAGGAACACTTTAAGCAGCAGATTTAAGTTTAAAAATAAATAAAAAGAGCTGGTATCACATGCTTTCTGCGATGCTAGCTAATCAGAGAACTGTAATATTCTGTGCTATTTTCTGACTTCCAGCCATTTTTAATGGAGTGATCGAAGTGATTGTTTATTCAGAATGTCAAAGACAAGAACATCTGAACAGTTCCTGCTCTTATTGAGCAGCAGGCTTTAAAGCGTTGCTTTTGCTTCTCTGTAGAAACATGGAATAATCCCAGACTCTGACGTAGCTACCAATGGGGAGACGTCTGACATACTTGATAACGAAAGACACTTGGATTCTTCCAAAACTGTTCAAGGCACAGCACAGGCGTTAAAGACAGCAGGGGACGGGATGTTAGGTAAGTGTTGTATATCCTTTCCTATCTTTCTGTCCATCTGTCTACTCATTCATCTTTGCTTGGAGTTTGGGCATTTGTTAGTGGGACAATTAACACATCACGCAGCATGCTACTTGTCGAATCACTTGTGCATCACATCACATATGCATTTTTCTGCTTGATATTTATTATCACTCCAAGTATGTTGTGCAGTTTCCTGCAAAGGCAAACTTCATTCCCCCATTGGAGGTGACAAAGGACGAGAATACAAATACTACATATTACAGATAAGTAGCAATCATTCAGATTACTATTCAAACCCTGAGTTTGAAAATTGTCCTGCTGTTGCTCGATATTTTTCTGCACGTATCTTAAAGAATCAAAATAAAAACATTTCAGTATTACATAAAGAACTTGTACGCTGGTTCATTTATATACCTGAGAACTATCAATGTTTGCTGAACAGTGCTGGGCACTGTTAAAAAAACACTAGTGCATGAATTCGTTGTTTTTGGTATCTAGTACTACTGAGCAGTTAATATTACCACTTCCACATCTGTACTCGTTGTAACAGGGATAATGCCGTTAAATTCAAAGAACATGACTGTGAGATGGATAGTATTAGGAAGGAGAAATCTGGCTGGCAAAAAAAAAAACTTCCTCCTTAGGCAGTTAGAATGAATGATCACTCAGAGAGCTACTATACTAGTGGAATGAAAGGGAAATCATTTGTTGTTCTTGCTGCTCTAAATTGACATACTAGTAAACAGCAACAGGCAGCCAACCATTGCAAGTGCAAGTTATCTTGCTTTTGGCTGTTGGCTGCTTTTTCCTCACTCAATTTTTGTGTGGAAACAATATGGAGCACCAAAACCAAGGTAAGGGAAAATTTTACATGCAATGTTTTCTATCTCTCCTTGTTCTGTTTTTTTTTGGTGTTTTTTTTTTTTTTTGGAAGCAGGTACACCATAGACCCAAAAGCTAACTGCTGAAGCCACACAAAAACCGTTGTTTTAATACCTGTTGCTCCTAAATAATGTTGGAAGAAACAGTGCTTAAAAAAACAAAAACAAAAAACAAAACAAAAAAAAAAAAAAAACCCAAGTCCCTTTCCCTTGAGAGGATGAAGTGGCTCTAAGGGGCACTAAGTACTTGATCTTTGATCTGTGTTGGTAATGTTAAACAGCTGAAACATTTGCTTGCCAATCAGATTTTATATTCACAGTCTTTGTCATATACACATAAACACTGATGATGCCTGTTTATGATCTTAGGAGTAAAATATTACTGGGTAATCTGTGATTACTTCGTTATACTGCCATCAGACACACACTCCTGCATGCACAGAGTGGTGTTAGGGCTGAAGTTGTAGAGAATATTGCTGAGAAAGCATAATCTTTCGTGTTAGTGTTACATCTGCAAGTATTACTGTTAAATTGCACTGCTTGAAACAAAGTTGTTCTCATCTACAAGAGCTGTAATTCACACAGCCAAGAGCAAACATCCTTTAATTTACAAAAACACAGGCCAGCACTGGAGACTTTTCTTGCTTTGAGAGGGTGGTGGTGGTGAATTTCACTGATCAGAAGACAAACCCATACCCTTACTAATTCAATTGCTGCTTTGCCTCACATAATTGGCAAAGGCTGATCTTCTATTAACCTGTTCTTTGATTCATTCTCTTTCGGGTTTTAAGTGGGGAGGTAAGTGGTGTGGTGTGGTCCCTTCAACTTTCTCAATGGTCTTTTAGGCAAAGCCAATGAAGTGGACATGAAAAATGAGATTTTGGAGGATGTGGGGAAAAGAGAAATCTTGCAGAATACTGAGCATGAGGAACACAAAGAGGAGTCTGAGGAGCAGGAAGTACAGACATTGCATGCTGATGAAAACACAGAGGCAGAAAAAGTGATTGAAGAAACCGATGCCGGGTCAACAGCGATGTTACCAGATAGTAGGCTTACAGAACAAAACCAAAGCCTTGCAGAACCCGTGTCAGGGAATGCTTCTTCAAACTGTGATAGTGACGCAGATGATTTGAGAAAGGAGACAGAGTCAGCAGACACAGCAGCCCAACAGCCTGTTAGCGAGGAGGCTGAATGCAGTAACTCACATCCAAGGACAAATCAGACCTCAGAGGTGGGCTCAGTGCAGGGTCAGGATTTTGAGAGTCCTCAGGAAATGCCCAGAGACTTAGGTACAGAGCATGAACTGGAAGAAGCTGCTCCAGAACAGGAAGAACGAGAGGATGTGGAAACTAGCCATGCACTGAGTGCTAATGACATGGAACAAGCAGCTGACACTGCAAGCTGTGAGTTCGTTTCTGACCAGCCAGGGCTACCAGAGGCTGAAGTAGCAGGCTCCCTGAGCGAAGAGGTAAATGTGGACAGTCACCTTGAGACACTCCAGCATGTGGAAGAAAGTGCTGAGAACAAAGTTACAAATGTCTTGGAGGAAAAGCTCCTTGAAAGCAAAGACTGCACTGATGGGACAGCTGATGAGAAGGGAGGTGATAGAGCTGAAGAAGAAGACGAGGTGGGGAATGCAGTTCAGGGTCAGGCAACAGAAAGGGATTCTGTGGGTTTGGAGGGGAAAGAGTCCCATGAAAGTGGTGTCCCAGCAGATAAAAGTGAAAAAGAGGAGGGAGGAGATCACGCATGCATTCAGCCACCTTCTTCAGAGGATGCTCATTTAGCATTGTTAGAGGAACAGAATATGCAAGAGAGAACAGAACTTAAAGCTGCTGAGAAAGACGGACAGAAAGAAGTATTGATGGAAAACTTGGAGGTGTGTGCAGATTCTGCAGGAGCAGGCAAGCAGGAGGAAGCACCTGCAGAGTCTGTGGGCTCTGTTACCGAGGTGAAAGGAAGCGTGCTGCAGCAGGCAGAGCCAGACCCAGACGTTGTGAAAGAAATGGCATCTCAGGAAAGCAGTTCAGACCCAAGGGTTTTAGATGACAAAATTCAGGAATCAGAAGTGGAAATACAATGTGAGTCTGGGAAAAGAGAGGAAAGTAGGGCAGAATGGGTGGAAGACTTAGAACCAAAGGTGGAACTTCAGACAGTTCAGTGTAGTAAAGACACAACAGGAGATACAGTGGGAGAGAAAAATAGTTCTTCAGAAGATGAAGCACAGAATGCAGGTAAGCAAGAGGAAGGTGAAGCACAGAATGCAGGTAAGCAAGAGGAAGGTGAAGCACAAAACGTAGTGAAGCAAGAGGAAGGTGAAGCACAAAACATAGTGAAGCAAGAGGAAGGTGAAGCACAAAACATAGTGAAGCAAGAGGAAGGTGAAGCACAAAACGTAGTGAAGCAAGAGGAAGGTGAAGCACAAAACGTAGTGAAGCAAGAGGAAGGTGAAGCACAAACTGTAGTGAAGCAAGAGGAAGGTGAATCTAAAGAGGAGTTAACTGTAGATCTTAGTGGAACTAGTGAAAACCAAGCTGATAAAGAAATATTGAAAGAAGATGAGAAACAGTTAGAGTTTGCAAACCCCCATGGTGATGGATTTGCTCCTGAGGATGATGCAAATAATTGTCTTGCACAGAAAGCTGAGATAGATGAAAATATTGGTGAGCGAGTTAGCTTGGAGGCTCAAGCAGAGGAAGGACTAGAAGATGATGGTGACGCATTTGACTTCGATGAAGAATCAAAACAGATACTCGAAACTGATGAAAAATCTGATGGAGAGAAAGTTGATACACAGAGTGGAGAGGATGATGGAGCAAATGGCGTGGTCAAAAAAACTGTCGAAGCAAGTGAAGCTGGAAAAAGAACAGGTGAAATAGAAACCGAAGTCCCCTTGACCGAAGATGACAGCTTACGGCATAAGAAAGGAGATGAGTATGGAGAAGCAGGGCACTTGCAAGGGGAAGAAGCATCATCGCTGAAAACTGATGAGAAGGCTGATGTGTTGGAAGATGAAAGTAAAGCATCAGATTCTAATGACGTGGAAAAAATACCAGATGTTTCAGAACAGGATTTGGAAAGTGCTTACAGTAACAGGGAGGAAAGCAAAGAGGATTTGCAAGGTGGTAGAAGGGCTAAGGGTAAATCTAGAGATGACTGTACAATATCCTAAGTTAAAAATCTCAGGCTACACGAGATACATGCCATTTGATCAGTCTCAGTACAGAAGCATGCACTTTGCACAACAAATCAGGCCTTAGGAATATAGGAATACTCTTAAGGGTTTTTTTTTCCTTATAGGTAACTCTCATCGTAATACACTGCCAGGTCATATACATGGTAATGATGCAACTATTAAGTTATTCACTGACGTACCTAGCCACAAAAAATCATGCGTGGGTTTGGTTTTGCTGTGTCTCAGGTTAAATGTTACCAAAAGAGCAAGCTTCACAAATAAGCTATGCGGTCTATCTTGCAATTAAAGTACTTTTAGTGTGGATAACTGCTACTGAGGAACTTTTATATGAAATTCCTACTTTCTAGCCTACTATAATGATAGGTTATCTGAATGTACTTCCATGTGCATTAGATTGACAGTATGTTAACGCCTTGTCATGAAGGAACTCAGTAGGTCAGCAACACTGAGATCTAATGTTGAAACTTGTTGCTGAATGATTAAAGCCTAGGAACCAATTTTTTGTTGCTGTGGAACAAGATAATGTCATTCCACCTTTTGTATCTTTCTAATATGGATGTATTCCAAAGTATCAATCACTGTGAATCCACTTAGTCTAAACACTTTGGAGGAACAATACACAGTTTGAAGGAAGTACAGCATGCAGGTTGCTAAAAGAAACAAATATATACCTGTTTACTTCATCTAGGCACTTTGCACCACAATAGGCCTTTTACACCATGTCTCACGTGTTTTTTTTCCTAAGCAAGTATCAGTACACACTGTAACGTGTGCTTAGGTTTGCTATCCAGTACTGTCTAGCTATGAATATTACAAAATACCTATTTTTCCAAGAAGGTTTTTGTTTAAAATTACATTCCTTACTGCGTTATATATATTTTTTTTTCCAAAATATTATTCTGAAAGAATGTTTTTTTCTCTGAAAAATTCTTTCCTCTTTTTCTGGAGAGAGATAACTTTGGATGTCTTAGTCCTTACTGGGTGTTAGACCAAAGACTGTTGTTGTTTTCTATACTAGCCCGTGAGCCTATTTGAAAAGCTGGAGTACTTTGAATTGTTGGCTTGAACTAGGCACTTCGACTCACTGCTATATTCCATGCATCTTTTGTAGTGCTTGGGAGGAAGAGCATGTTTTGCATAAGTTGTGTTAAGCAGTGAACATCCAAAGGGAATGCAAACTGAGCAGTCGGGAGGGGGGCTGTAGAAAGTTCTGTCTGTGTTGATGTTACAAAGTTGATGGATTGCAAACAGACTGCAAAATTTCAAGATGTATATCAAAATGTACTGAGCTGTATATAATTGAAATAAACATATTTTCTACTTTAAATTGCCTGTCCAGAGCACTGTTTATAAACCTGCATAAATATTTTTTTTAAATCTGTATCATTTCACAAACACCATTTCTACAGCTTTCTTAAATGTATTGCGTTGTGCTGCATAGATAGTGGAGCTGTCCCGTTAGGAACAGACAGCCTTGGGGTTTGAGGTCAGTGAATGCGATGGCACCCATAGCAGCACACCTGTGACAGAACTATAAACCTCTAACTCCTTTCATATGACTTCTCTCCAACTTAAAACAGCTTCAGTATGGTTTCTGTAAGTATTAGCAGTTGTTTTTATTAAGGGTTTACACTAAATGCTAATCTAAAAAGTCACAAATCTTTAAAGCATCTCTCCTTGCCATGTAGTAGTGTTTAAATAAAGATTTTTCCCTTGCCACGTTCAACTGTAATACATGGTTTAATGTTGAAAGTATTTAAAGGTATTTATATTTAAATGTTAAGTACAGTTAAATGTATAACTAAATGTTCTTGCCAGGCGTCACCTAACCTTGTGGATGGATATGCGATCAATTTTCAGTTAAATTAGGCATGTGCCAACATTTCCGATATTTTTCAGGAGTTAGAAACACAACAGGAGTGCTTCTGGATGGTTGAAGGGCAGGTAATCGTGACCTATTTTTAACTATTTTTTTCCACTTCAAGGAAGAAAAAGCATCTATAAGAGAAGTCCTTTTTTAAAGGCAAGTCACAGAAAGAAACAATGACAACTCTAGTCTTAACTGTCCATGTGCTTGCTTTTATCCCACAGTAACTTGCCAAATCTCAATGAAACTATAGTAGAAACAAGAACATGGGCAGGCGATGAACAGCTTATGTACTGTAAGTCCTCCCTTGAATGTTAGCTGCTCAGTGCCAGTGTTGGCAGCCGGTTCCTGACTTCTGGAATTGGGCAAGTACCACAGAGAAGGAGGTGGTCCTGGTGTTTCTTAGCTCTTCAGGTTCTTCTTCAGTATATGCACATCAAGGGAGAGGGGGAGGTCTCTCTGGTAAATAATCTTAAAGATAACAGGAACTGCAAGATGATGTGTTCAGAGTTTGAATCAAATATTATATGCGAGTTAGCTTTTGAACGAAATGTATTGCATTAGAGTGAGGGGGAGGGGACTGTCTCAGGAGGAAATACCTATCAAATGGATGCCTTGTAAAGTTGCGTAATTGAAAACCATTTTTCATGTTTTCCCTGTGATATCCCTAACAAATACAATAATGGATATATCTTGTCCCTTGCATTGTTTTAGACTTTCAAAGACAGCAAAATAACGTTCAAACTTTTAAGGGAGTTTACAATGAAACCAAGAAATCATGAGATGAACTAAAACCAGGAATCTGATTTTGCAATGTAACCCATTTTGTCTTGAGCAGAGGCAGCCAGCTTATGGAGTACTGCAGCGAGCACAGGGTCACAATGTGCAAGACTCTCCCTTTCCCTTTCCCTTTCCCTTTCCCTTTCCCTTTCCCTTTCCCTTTCCCTTTCCCTTTCCCTTTCCCTTTCCCTTTCCCTTTCCCTTTCCCTTTCCCTTTCCCTTTCCCTTTCCCTTTCCCTTTCCCTTTCCCTTTCCCTTTCCCTTTCCCTTTCCCTTTCCCTTTCCCTTTCCCTTTCCCTTTCCCTTTCCCTTTCCCTTTCCCTTTCCCTTTCCCTTTTTCCCATGATAGGCTGATGGATCCAGAGAAGCAATATTGCCCCACCTTCTGTTGGATTCCTCCAGCTCCCTCGAGCTGTTGGTGTGTTTCCATGGGACGCAGCCCTCACTGCTTGCCTTCCCACCCTCCATGGACACTTTACCCTTTTCAGTTGCATCCACATTAATTACTTGTTGGACTATGCAAACCATTAAAGTTAAAAATAATAGGTTCCCATGCCACAATTCCCTCAAAATAGGAAGAGACATCAACTGTCTGTGGGTTATTAGGGGATATTAGGTCAATTTTGCCACTGAAGCAGCACCATAGTTAGCAATACTTTGAGTCAACTGCATTACCCAAGTAATGAGAGTGCTCACGTGCCTTAAACTGGCCTGCACAATAGCAGAAGACACTGATAGCCACAGCTGCCACTCCCCTGTCTGTCCTGTTCACTTCCCTGGGTGAATGGCATTGTCCCCGGCTCCTGGGGCAGTGCTCTGTTAAGCTCTTTTGTGTATGTAAGCCATGAATTGGTGCACTGAGTAGGTTGGAAATCATCTTACCAACATTAAATCTCACTGAGATGAATTTCAGAGTATTCATTCGTTGTAGTATCTCCATATGTGAAATATGGATAATGAGTGTTTTACATGGGAGTTGTAATTAGCTGCTTCACATGCTAATTCAGGACATTGTTCTTTTCCACATATAGCTCTAGAAGCCCTCAGATCCTTGATTTGCTGGAAAAATGTCTCCTAAAAGCAAAAATAAAGTTTTATGAAAAGATCTATTAAAGCTAGAGTAAGTTTTATGTATCAGTGTGGGGTTGTAGGATACATGAAACTGAAGAACTTTATCTACACATGCAGAAAGCTTTTCTACATAAGCAGCAATTTTAGCAAACTAGTATTTTCTGTGATCTTGTAAATCCTGCTGCCAGCATGTCATCTGTCCTAGTGTGATGCAGATGCCCATCATGAGGGAAGAGAGAAGTGATGGTGAGACCCAATTTGAAGGTTCGCCCCAAAATGCTAACACTGGTTTTGCAGGGAGAGAGGCTGGGTGAAGATGATGTGCTTCCTTACTGGGTACTGGAGGTGTCCTTTCATTAGGCGGACGTATTTCACCCCACAACAGTAGTTGTGGTAATAAAAGTATTTCAACTGCATGTATGACTGACTTCCTTTTAGGATTAAGGTAGATTATTTGGCCCCTTTAGAGCCTGCGAGTTTGGGATAGCTTTATAGTGGCCTCCAGATTTTCTTCTGCACCAGTCCTTTCCTAATCCTATGTAACTTCATTTCTTGATCTCTGCTGACCTGTGACACCCAATTCTATCTTCATTCTGAATATCTACGACTTTCCTTTTAGTGTTTGCCCTCCTTGCTTTCTTCATTGGACTTCATTGCTCCACCTTCATATTTTTACAGAATTTCTGTCTTCAGCTTCCCATATAAGTATGTGAAACTGTTTTATTCTTTTAAAGGATATTTTTCTCTTGTTAGTTTACAAAAACATGAACGTGTTTTCCTCCCACATCAATGCTCAGGTGTAACAATGCTGGGCATGTTACAAATAGCTAATAAAAAAGATAGGTTCAAAGTGAATGTGTGGAACTGCTGAACTGGGATGTCACTTTACGGTCTGTATTTGAGTACTGCATCAGAAGCCAAGGTAGAGGTTTTATTCCCTGCTCTAGAATGACTGCTGGTACATGGGAACTTGGATACACAGGAGAGAAATGACTTACCACGAATTACTAGGTAATGGACTGTTCCCGTCTGCCAAATAGATGGAGTTTCATTTGGAAACTTCAGTTTTCCCCATGGCTTGGTTGATACAGACTGTTTATTCTCTTTATTGAATGTGTTAACAAGAAAAAAAGGGTGAACCGCAAGACTTTGGCCTGTTAGGGATTTAACAATGAACGAGGATAACAGCGTATTGTATTTTAAAATGATTTTCAAAGCTTTTCAAAAATATTTGTCTGTCAACATGAAAATCCAGCCAGTTTACCTGGTAAAAGCCCAGCATTCTCTTGTCTGTGACCTATAAATTGCTTGCCTTGAGTTTACAAAAGTTTTTTTTTTCCTGTGAGTGACCTTTGGATTTTAACAATTTAATAACTAACAGGCAAGACCTTAGATGTGGAGTTGAGCTCTGCACACCCCCTGGCTTGGTTCTGAGCAGTGACTGCTTGCTGGCAAGGGAAGTAAACCAAATAAAACCACAATGTCAACACGTGTCAAAGCTGTGGAGTAAGACCTGTCTGAGGTCAATATACCCCCTTCTAATAATAACATTTGAAGGCTATGTTCCAGTGTACTTCCATTGAGGTAACTGAACAAACTAAGGTTGTTAATGAATGAGGTAAAGTGATTTTAGCGATCTAAAAAATTGTGAGTAAAGATTTGTTGCGTACAGTTCTTGCTAAAATGCTTTCACATTTTGCATTGATAGGAAAGAAGAAACAACGGATTTGGTTACTTGCCTCTATTTCTTTTTTCCAATTGTCTCATTCTGTACTGTGTACGTAGTTAATCAATGTCCACACATCTGCGTGCTGATCTGTAGCACTTGCAGGTTCAAGTCTAACACCACAACAGTTGGTCCGGATTGCCCATTGCCTTCTTGATGTCTGACTGAGAGGATTTACTCTGAAGGATAAAAGAGAAAATGTTTTACCAGACTGCTGTGTTTGAAATAAAAATAATTTCATGGTCGTAATGCTGGGGATAACACAATGTCATTGTCATGCTGTTTAGTAAAAGAACTGAGGATTTTAAGTGTTGAGAATGTGCTTAGCTGTGATTACAGGTGTTTACCGTATTTTTATGATGTTGAATTGTAAAGATCTGTGAGATTTTGTGTTGCAGTTGTGTTTGACCCTAGAGTTCTTGCATGCTAACCTAACGTAGAAGATTAGCCTCTTTGCATGCAGCTGGGTGCTGCTACTGCCGTGACAAGCATGCTCTGTGAGAATGACATAACCTCCCCTGGCTGCAGCCCCTTCCCAGTCCTGTCTGTGGCCTCATTTCCTGTGGTACGTGCATAACTACCTTCATCATTAGTTTCACTAACCTTAACGGTTCGTTGTCGTATCAGATACGCTCTGAAACGCGTGGCTTACTTAAATCAGCACTGAACTTTTGGTTTTCTCTTTCAGACAGGCTGAGGAAACTCATTGATGAACGGGAATCCTTACTAGACCAGGTAATCACACACAAACTGAGATGCTGTGCATTAACTAAATGTATGATAAAAACAGTAAAGATTCAGAAAACCAAAATGCCCCTAATACAGATTATAGAACATATACACCATTGTCTTTCAGCATGTGTGCTGTGTTCTTGCTGAGGACTTTATGCTTCCCCCGAGTCTTTTCTCCTGTGCATTAGCTCAGGGCATGAAATAGATGACCCACGGGGCCTGTTTCATGTTGCTAACGAGACACATTTGGCACTCAGAATATTCCAGATTTGTCTGTAGCCACCTAAATCTCCATCATGACTATTTCTGAAAAAATACTTTGGATTAGGTGAGGCCAAGGGAAAAACGTATATGATTCAGAAATTACAGAAGCAAACTTTACTTCCAAGAGTTAGCCTTCCTAATTGCTGGATCTGTGGGTAGTGACCAATTTGGAAAGAATGCTAGAGGAATTACAGGAGATGGGTAAATAGCAATTAAAGTAATTATTGCTAATACCATGATATAGTGGATATAATCCTTATTCAAAACATTTTAGCTGATCGGTTTCTCTGCAGGATGCTCTGTGCTTTCATTTATGGACTGTATCCCTGGCCTTGGGATTTCCTGCACAATCAATCACAGTTTGGGGTTTTTAAGAACGCTTTATATGAATGTGCCAGCAGAACATTTATGGCTTTTTTAATAAAACATTCTTCTTCCTCTTATTATTCTTGGTCCTGAATTTATGCATAAGTACTGATACTTAAACTATGGTGTTATTTGCCAAAAGAATTTCCAGGAAATTTTGTACCAAAGGATTTTTTGGAATTTAGTTTTTTAAAAGTTTCGTAATACTTGATTGAATTTGAGTCTTGAGCCACAATTTACCTGAGCCACAATTTACCATACTTGTTTTAAGAACTATTTTGTGTCTTTCAGGTTAAAAAATTAAAGGGTCAACTGGAAGAAAAGCAAAAGAATGGCAAGATGGAGAATGCACAATCAGAAGATGAAGTTCTGGAAAATGGGACAGATATGCACATGATTGACCTCCAAAGTGAGCTGCGTTTTGGTTTTAAGAGAACTTTTGTGTCCTGCATGTGAGTGAGAGAATGTGTCTGTACAATGAACACGTAGCTCTAAGTAAACACGAGACTTCAGTTCTAAGGGAGCTTCAAACTGGGAGCCAGCCATGCACCTCTCCTAGAGGTGAGGGAATGATTATCCTTTGAACAAGAACACAATTGGAAATCTCCCATATGTTACCCAGGAGAGCTGGGCGTAAGTTCCCTGTCACACCTGGTTAATTCTGCTTTCAGAGTGGCCAGAAAGTGATCAGATGAGATTGGGGACAGCTCCTACCTGCTAGGCACTGAGTGGGTTTAGCTGCCAGCACTGATACAGAAGTAGATCCAAGGCAGAGAGCTACAGTCCTGCTGCCCTGAGTAGATTTATGTAGCGTGGAAATCTTACGACAGACTTGTCGAGATTTGTTCTGACATCTCTTATAAATCTGCAATTCTTTTAGGAGATGCCAACAGACAGATCAGTGATCTCAAATTTAAACTAGCAAAGTCTGAGCAAGAGATAACGGCATTGGAGCAGAATGTAAGTTCCTGGTTTGTTCTGTTTGTTTACTCTTGGTGAGAATTCAAAGAGTGTATTGTATCCTGTGAAAAAGGAAGTCTTGATTAATGTGACTTCCCTTAAAATAAAACGTAGGATTGTTGCAGCATCAAAGCTGTTGAAGTTAAGTCATGAAGACTACAATGCTTGCATTGATCTATAGGGAAAAGTGAATATACTATTCATCTTCACCAAATGAAAAACTCTCAAAGACAAATGTATACTTAAAGCATTTTACAAACTCTGCGGAATACTTTCTTGTGCCTAGTTACTGGCAATTCTTACATGGCTCCTGGTGTATGAGGTAGTATCTGTGGATTTTGTACAAGACCGCTCAATTGTGACTGCTCTTGACCAGAGTACGTCATCAATATTCTTGCTGACATAAATAGCTATATTTAGTAAATGGGCTCTATTTTCTGTTGCTGGAAGTGTACTAAATATGGATATGTATAAAAGGTCTGGAGATACTTACCATGGCCAGCTTTCTTTGATGTATTTTTCCTCAAAATATGCCTTTCTTCTATTAAATAAAATCTAGCAACTCGCTCTGGATATTGTTAAACTACAACTTCACTCTTAACTAAGAGTAAAGCTTCAGAGTAACTCCTTTTGTATAGTTTAATTCAGAAAATTTGCTTTTCCCTTAGGTAATACGATTGGAAGGTCAGGTAGCCCGATACAAAACTGCTGCTGAAAATGCTGAAAGAGTAGAAGATGAACTGAAAGCAGAGAAACGCAAACTACAGCGAGAGGTAACTGTAAATGTAAACTGTCATAAACTAGCAGTCAGTCTGTGCTGCAGAAGGGGAGACTTGTCTCTGCAGTGTGTTTTAGAGCAGGAACTACCTGTCTTGGTGTGTAGCAAAGAATAAACATCTACCTTTTTTTTTCTTTTTTTGTCATTTGGTCTAAGTGTTTAACCAAACTTCTAGCACTCAAACTGCAGTAACAGTCACGACTGTGAACTCCCACTGCCATTTCACCATTTGCCCCTGAACTGACTTGTAATACCTCACTTTGTACCAGAGTCGGTTCTCTGGAGCAAACTCAGGTGCTTCTTCTGCAATTTCAGTCTGGAAGCAGCCTTCAAATGCTCAGCTTGCATGTTACTGTACGGCTGTGAAGTGTTCACTTGGTTCCCCATTCATCAAGCTGAATAATTCCTACTTATTTGGTGTCCTTGTTGCACCCAGAAGCTCTTTACTTTGGATGTTATAAACTCCAGGTTTGTAATTAGAAATCACTGGTCTTCTAAGGAGATGTGGTTCAGAGTGATTTTGACCATACTTCTTTTACCAAACTTCATGTTCTCTCCAAGTAACTGCTACAACCAGCCTTAAGTGTGTATGTATATATGTGTGTGTGTATATATATATGTATGTATATATATATATATATATATATATATATATACACACATATATCAGCTTCTTTCATACCTGCCTCCTGAGGTGTGTTTTTTCAGGATGGCTCTCTCTGCTTTTACTAAATTCCTCCTTCTGCTGTGCTGCCTATAAAAGTGGTCTTTTGTGGAACTTTGCCTTCCTGCTTGTTGTCTTGCATATCAGATGAGAAACTCTCCTCTTAAGACAGTGGGGCAGATGTTGCCCATCATGAACATTTGGAAAGCTGGCAGTGCTTATGAATACACTATATGCATCTGTTGTATAAACATCAGAAGTCACAAAGAAACATTGACCAGGGAGCGGTGTTGATAGTGATCAGATTCCTTTGAGATGAGATAAGGATACTAAATTCTGGTCCCTGTTCCAAGGGGATGGGGGATGGGCTAGAGTGGTTCATTTTAATATCTAAAGATTGTTCAGATATTCTGGATTAAGTGGCCTTTAAATTAGATTTTGTAATTCTTGTTGTTCCTTCCTGGTGAGTACCCTAGTAGCTGTGTAAAAGGCTTCTTTCTCCTGGGCTAACGAGTCTTGAAGTCTCTTGCACGAAGTGCAATGGCTTCAGTCAAAAATGAGCCAACTTAAAGGTTTTTTAGTCTGCTCCTTAGGATGGTGTCCTGGGGAGCAGCAGGTTGCCCAAGGCCAGAAGGGTACCAAATGCTGCAATGCTGTTTTCTCTCCTGGCTCTAGACCAGGATGCTTTTGCTACACCTCTTTATGCTCCTTCCTTCCATATAATAAATAATCCTTGTTGTTTCTCAGGGTCAGTCTTACTTACTGGCAAGTCCCAAATCAAGGCAAACTTTAAAATCTGTTTTGTGGAGTTGTTGCACCTTTATCATGGTGGTGGCTTTTACTGACTGTCTGCATTCCACCTCTCTCTACCTACCCCTGTCCCTTGGTGGATTTTACAGAAAAGAAAGGCACCTAGGTGGTGGCTGTAATTCTGGGAAACAGAAACATAAAAGCCAGGCTCTGAGACAGGTGTCTGTGACCCTATGGATCTCTGAGCATCCACGCCTCCGAAGCCAAGACAAAGTCCGAGCCATATGTTCAACGTTCTGTAAATAGCTTGGATTCTTGGCACTGTGCTTAGAAAATATCTGTGTGGCCGTCAAAACAACAGTGCAGGCAGTTAACAGCATTCACTGTTAACTCTGCTAGAAGGAATTTTCAGCTGCTTTATATCTTGTAAGGAAGCTCTAGCAATATAGTCAGTTAGTGTGGTATCTACAAACCTTGCTTTATTTTTGGAAAGAAAAAGCACTGCAGAAGTTACATTCTTTTTCTGCTTCTTTCCTCTAGCTTCGTTCAGCACTGGATAAAACTGAGGAGCTCGAGGTCAGCAATGGCCATCTAGTAAAACGCTTGGAGAAGATGAAAGCCAACCGGAGTGCTTTATTGTCGCAGCAATAACCAACGCCTTTCAACAGAAACGACTACTTGACAGAATCAGAACAGCATTGCAGATGCTTCTGTCTCTCGCTGTCTGGGATGCTTTGAGTCATGCCTTCTGACAACAGACAACCACAACACTTGCTACGTGCCACCCAGTCGTGGTTCTCTCTACGCAGATTCAAACCTACTGCACTATATGCATAGGAGTAGCTGATCCAAATGGCTGTGCCTGCGGGGGCCCTTCTACACACTACTTTGGGTACACTTGGCAGACAGTATCCATATACCATATTAGAAGCACATCGGGGCACCGTGTTAAGTTCTTCATCCAGAAGGCACAGCAGCCGTTTATTGCCATTTAAAATGGCATTCAAAGAAAAAAACACTTTAGCTGGACTGGAATTTTGTGTCTTGCTGAAAACTTAAAAAAACAAACAAACAAAAAAAAAACACTAAGTTTTAGACTTTCTCATGACAGTATCTGTAATTTAGTGACTACGGTAGAGTTATTCATAGTAGGCTTTTTCATTTACAAATCACTGTGGAACCACAAGCCATTACAAAGCAAAACTCCTTCAGTGGAAACCATGGAAGAAGATGGTCTTGGAAGCAAAAGTGACCTTAAATGACTTTGCCAATAAAACAAAGGTATTCGGAGGGATTTTTGCACCAGTTGAATCATAAGACTATTTTATTTCAGGGTAAATAGGCAATAGCTTCATTGGATTTAAAATCTTATTTGTATTATTTAATCCCTGCTCTTGGAATTGAAGTAAAATACTTCTAAAGGATGTAAAGTTGCATTAATAAACCAGCATAAGGCCATGTTTTAAGAAATGGTGGGCTTTGCACTTACATCACTTCAGTGCATTTGTCAAATCAAGTGTCACTTGCTTAAACAAAATACGTAATGGGTTTTTTACATCAGAAACTATCTACTGGTCCATGAACTGCTAGGATACTATGCCACTACCAAATGCAAGTCTCATCTTAAAAAAGTAACTGATAAGTAAAGAAGCACTTTAGAAAATATTACTGCATATGTTTTTTCTACAAATGCAGAAATAGCGAATTATTTCCTTCTGAAGTTACTGTAAAGGTTTTCCACTTTTCATAAAAAAATAACATAATAAACTGCCTGCAACATTTTAATTGGTTATACACAACTAGCACTACAGCTCTGGTTTTTTGGAAATGATTCTGAATGTACTACTCAAAGGAGAACAGCAGTTACCTGAAGATGAAGTCAGTTCTTTCCCCTTCAGCCCTAACCGAAAGCTCACAAGTAACACAGGTGACTGATCCCTTCGCAATCTGCTCCCAGCATAGAGCAGATTCCTGGCAAACAGGAGCAACCTTCTGTTGATACGGTTCTGTTAAGCCAAATCCAGACCCCAGGAGACCATTTCTTCCTAACTTGGACTTTCTGGGTCCAGATCTTTCCTTAGCCTCTTCCTCGCAGACTAGAGGTTAGAGTACAAACCGCTGCTATTTTCAACATCAGGGGATTGCTGGCATCTTCTTAGAGCACCTTCGCAAATTACATAAACCAAAAACAGTATCTGAATGTGTTTCTGTGGTTTGGCTAGAAAATAACACCTTCCTCTTTGCCTTTTCTGGGTGGGCCCTGAAATTTATGAATGAAGTACTGAAAATAATATTCCAGGAGGAAGAAGGTTTTTTGTGCCCCTGAGGAAATAAGTATGTCTTTGTCGATCAAGTGGGGTAGAACGTGGGGATTAAAGTAATCTTAACTTAACTCCAGCTAGGACTTTGATTTTTTTTTTTCCTTTGTTTGAGGGGAACATTCAGGTGCAGAGCCATGTTTCTTGTGGAATACCTCAAAATCGCTGTGGATACCAATTTACAACTTTCTGTGGTTGACTCGTGTAATTTCTGGTGTACAAAGCCTCTGGGGCCTAAAAAATGAATTAAGTTTTTTTTCTGAATGCAAATAAACATGCTAAATACAACATCTTATCAACCGATGATGAGGTGTGTGATTGCCACCGATCATCTTTTTGGTTGTGGTAGTGGTGAAAACTCCCCTGGCACGATTCAGGAGAAACGAACTAGCAACAAAATGTTGGTCCAAAAGGCTGAAAGTAATACTTTGCTCATCAAGAAGTGATGTGTTTATTAAGTAGATTGCATCTTGCACCCCATAAACATTAACCTCATGACAAATCAGATGTGTATTTCAACCTGATTATGCTCTTAGTAGAAATCTTTGTGTGTGATGAAGTAGCTGAATGTTGAAGCCGCATTTTTCCCCCTAACTTTCAGTATGATTTAGCTTTAGAATAAGGGAAGAAGAAGTACTGGTAGGTTTAATGCGAACTGGTTTATGTTTTCCTGTGAAGAATGTACAACAACAGGGCTTTGAATGGTAATAATAGCACATGCCCCAGTCCTTTTAACTGAGCTCCAAACAGGAGAGCCTCTGTGCCCAGCCTGCTGACTCGAAGTGGAGCTGAGCAGTGGCAGCCTGGCGAGGAACAGCTCCGGGGAGAACCAGGATGAGTTTTCCTAGAAATTGTATTTAAAACTGCTATCCTTTTGTTTTCGTTTTTAAATGTTCAATAATTTTGTTGTTTGCAAATGGAATGTTACCCGAAATGTTTGTCGGTTTGTTTGTTTGAAAACAAATCTGTTAGGAGATGGGAGCGTGGATAAGGAAATTCATCAGCAGAACTTGCCAATAAAAATGTCACTTTTCGGGTACTTTTTATGGAGTGGTCTGTCATCATAATGTTACTGGTAAAAGTTCCCTTGGAAAATACAGGCTTTTTGGACAATACTGGTATAACAGGCTCATCATACTGTTTAATACACTATCGCAGACACAAACCTGAGCAAAACACTTCCCGGTTGTTCACTGTCTGAAGGCAGGCGCCTGTGTGATACGAAGCACTGGTGCAAAACATACCCAAAACATTTTTACTGTTTTTTGAATATGTTTGAAGATCAGTCCTTGAAAAAGCATCTCACCAGAGGGAAACTTGAATGGTGTTGTTAACGGGACTTATTCTCTGTTGAAAGTATTTATGGTAAATGGGGTTGTTGGGTTTGGGGTTGGTGGTGGTTTTTAGGCAGCTAAGGGGCATTTTGCACACTTGAATAAAAACTTTATAACACATGTGGCTGGAAAGAAGTTTACTTCAGGCCTTGGAGCAGCCAGGACCAACACCAGCCTTGGAAAACCACTGAGGAGACTGGGCTCCACCGGCTCCCCCTGGCCCTGAGAGGCGACGCCATGAGGCGGTGGCGGGGCCACGTCGCCGCTTCCCCCGCTGCGAAATGGCGGCGCTCGGCGCCGGCCGCGGGGCGCACCTCGGCCAATCAGGAGCTCGGGAGCTTCCTTCGCAGCCAATGGGCGGCGAGCGTGGGCGGGCATTGGTGGCCGTTGGCAGTTGGGCGCGTGCTGAGGCAACTGAGGGGGTGAGGGGGCTGAGGAGAATCCCTGTGGGGCTCCCTGAGGCAGGAAAAGTGCCGTGATTTGGGATTTTGTCGTGTAATTTTGAGGGGAAAGTTGGGAGGGGCTGTTGCTCGGTGGTGGTGTTTGGTAATTTGTGTATGGGTGTGCTCCGGTGGTGTTACAGTGAGACCTGATTTCACACATGTGGTTGCTCTAAGCGAAAGTTGCATGTGTAAAGAGAAAGGTAGTGGTTTAGAGACAAAACTAAGTGCACCAGTGGATAACGAGGTCGTGGTAAGGTTTATTTTGGCTTTTGTCGGTCACTCGTTAAACCTCTCTGTAGATTTTTAGTATTCAAAATAACACTGTGTTAATGGTGATCCTCGGTGTTGTAAATAGGAGAACTAAGCCAGTTTTGGTGCAGGGAAGCCCTCTGGTTTCCTTCCAGCCTCCTCCTTGGCTGCCTTCTGGGCAGTGCAGGTACCTCTGTGAGATGAGCCGCTGCCTCACACCACAGGAGGTGTTTTTTGAAAGCAGATGAAGATCAGGTTGTGAGCCCGTGGGCTGCTCTGCCTGCTCAGGGAGAGGGGAGCATTGCAGGCAAGGCTGCGTTTTGCTGCACATTATAAAACAGACAAGTTTTGTTTAAATAGTTCAGAAAGCATACCTGGGAAACAGCTGTCACCTCTACATGTCCCTTTCTTTGTTAAAAACATGTTTTGTGAAGACAGAGACAACCATTCATGAGAAACAAACTTCACGAGGAGTGACTCTATCCCCCAGTGCTTTTTCTCTGCCTTTTCTACATGTTTGGTATAAAACTAGTTGTGTTGTAAGTGCAGTGCGGGAAAAAACTTTGGTGACTTGTCCAGCTTTCTTCTGTCATAGAAAGAAGCATTCTGATCCAAAAAAATACCTGCTTTCCATTATGTCTTGCACTTCCTGGGTCTAAAGATAATTAAATTTTTTTACGGTTCCATGCTAGGTAGCTATTTCTTCTTGTTTCCCCAGGATTAAAAGGAATATGCTTCCATTTCCCACTTATCCAACACCTGGAGGGGTTGTAATTCTCAGGGGGCACAGAGCTCTAAGTTCACCAGTTTGCTCACTTCAGTAGTTTTTAAAATGTACATAGCTCCTTGTCTGCAGGATAATCCCTACAGTAAATGCCCTGGTCGTGGATCAAGAAGATTTAGCTTTCTGCGGCAAGGAATGCTTACAGGCCAAATACAAAATCGGTAGGAATAATGTGAGGTCAGTTTGTGGTCACTGCATCCAGGGTAATGTCTGCATCCTTGTTTTCAGAGTCAGTACATGCATTGAAACAATTTGTGTGCTGTGACAAAGTGTGTGACGCAAAGAGCTCGGTGGGTATCTACGGGGATTGTGGTGATTCAGCCAAGGTATGCTTCAATGGTAAGGGGACGGAAACTTTGCCTAGCAATGTAAGAAAATAGGATTGTTTGGTCTGTCGGGATGCGTTTACTCAATTGAAATCACAGACGAAAGGATAGCAAATTCTTTTACGAGCCTTAATTGAGCTCTGGATGTCCTTGAGAATGTGTAATTCCTTGATTCTGCGCTCAAATTGGGAATAATAAGAGGGATAGTTTAACATCTTTGTTTAAACAGCATTGTCTTCTCGTACACCATGGAGTATCGAACTTCTCTTATTTTTGTTAAGGTGAGAAACTGATAGGAAGAGACGAGCTGATGACTTGGATAACTTGCAGTGAAGTGAGCTGTGTGGATTACTTCTGAGGAGGGAGGGCTTCAGTATCTGTACCATGGAATTACAAAAGAGCAGCGACGTTAAAAGCAAAATGCGGGGCTCTGTTCAGACCTCTCACCTCTTTTCCTATTCTGAGAAAGCTCAGCAAACTCTGATCAGAGACCCTGCAGCGGGAGCTAACGTCTCTGGTTTTGGCCAGGCACATTGTGCCAGTGTTTCAGACTTAGAGTTGCAAGAGGAAAGCTTACCTTGCTTAAGTTCATCTTTAGATGCAGATATTGAAATGTACAATAAGAAGAGAAAGCGAGTTTGCTGTGAGCAGGTAGAGGAAAGCAAGAAAGAATCTGGTACGTTGGGAAGGGTGTGCAGCGATACGCGTTCCAATTGCGGCGTGTGTGATGGTTGCAGACAGATCCGTGTAGGTGAAGAAGATTCACAGCTGGAGTACATCAGTGCTAACGAGCAAGAACCGGATGGTAGGGACAGCTCAGGTGAGCTTTCTGAGCAATGGGAAACTGTAGGGATCAAAACCCTAAAGCTGATGGATCCAGCTCATCAGGTTCCAGGTGGTGGAGCTGCAAAGGAGCAAAGTCCTGTTGATGTGGTAGAAGATTGTTCTGCCCCTGAGTACTGCATAGGGGACCAGGTCCACACGGAAGAAGCTGTGCCAGAGCTTCCCCAGCTGCTTCAGGACTCTCTGCTGGTTTGCAGCAGCACATCTTGTGATCATAAGGAAGAGCATACAGCATGTAACAATGTTCTTTATGGAAATATACTTGAAAGTCATGCTTGTGGGGGTAAGGAAAGGGTTTATCCAAATCTGCTCATGTGTGATGGTTTAGAAAACGGAGAGGTGAAAGATGCTCCCCTGGTTGATGGTACACATTCACCCCTGGTGGCCCCGAATAAAGAGGTGTCTGAGCAGAATGACAGGCATGTTCACAGCATGGCAGTGAAGCAAGAAAATCCTTTGCTGCCACCAAGAAAGGCCCCTGCAAGAGCCACGCAATTGTGCAAAAGCACAAGGGACTGCAATTTTTATTCTTGTGAGGAACCTCTTGCATGCATGGTTGTCAGCACCGAGAGTCGCTTGTTTGGGGTGGAAGTTGCAGATCAGTCTGGCAGAAACGCCAGCTCTCTCAGCCTGGAACCGGAGTGCTGTGAAAATCTGATAAACCTCACCAGCAACTCCAAAGTTAACCAGGCTGTCGATGCGAGCTCTGATTTCAGAGCTTGCTTTACGACCAGCAGGAGTACCAGCGCCCGGGTCCATCTCATGTCCAGGGCTGTCAATACAGAGATAACAATGATGAACAAATCCCGGCCTGCGGGGTGGCACCATGAAACCTGCACAGATGCTGCATGCTACAGGGACGGGCCCTGTGGAGCTGGTAGTGTGGAAGACGTTGGCTCACAGCTTAATGACACGCTGGGAAAGCACCCGGATGGCAATACTGCAACGGCTGAGAGAAGTTCACAAATGAAGGTAGTTTTTTTTGACCTAAAGTTGCTCGGGACTTGTCTATCCAAATGTTAACCTGTAACTTCTTTTCAATGATTTTTATTTAGGAGCAGTGGGAATCCAAAGCTGAGTTGCGTAGCGGGGATCTAAAGCTAAACAATGACAGGTGGGTAGTGAACTGCTCTTGGTTTAGCGTTCTAGGTGCTGGGTAAGACCTGGATTTTTTGAGATCGGAAGGCTGTCTGCGACTTGGCAAAACTGACCGCAACAGAAGATTGCTGGGCTGCCTTCCAGAGGTATCTGGCCAGCCGAGGTGAATGAGCTGGTGGAGACCTGAAGCTGAACGAAGACGAAGGCAGCCACGCAGTAGGAGCCGGAGCAGCTCTGCACCAAACAGCATGGGCTGGGTTGCAGGCTGGCCAAGGGGCAGCCTGGCAGAAAAGGAGCTGGGAGTCTCACTGGACAGGTCAAGTATCAGTCAGCAGTGCTCCTGCATGCTAAAGAAGGCAGAGCATATCCTGGGGTTGCATTGGCAGCAGCGCAGCCAACCGATAAGGAAGTGTTTATCCTGAATTTGGGGCCTGTGGGGTTGTGTCAGGAAAGGCTCCTCCAGCTGTGGGGTGTGTTAAACAAGCCAGAGAGCGGCAAAGCAGGGAGACTCCCCTGCCGAGGGGTGTGGGGAGCACGGGATGGAAGAGAGAGAGGCCGAGGGAGCTGGGCTTGGTCAGCACGGAGGGGAGGCAGGGACCTCCCTGGGGTCTTTGGCAGTCTGGTGCTGGGGTATGAAGAGGAGCCAAATCCAAAATGCATCTCTGCTAAGCAAGGGTGAGAGCCAGTGGTCGTGGTGAGGGAAGTTCTAAGTGGGTGGGAGAAACTGTTGGTTTGGTTACTTGTTTGGTTTTATGGTGAGAACGGTGTTGGCACAGCACTGGAGAGGTGGTAGCCTCCTTTCTCTGAGATTGAGAAAAAACAACCAACCCAGCAACAAAGCCGGACTAGATAAGACCCTGAGCTAATTTGAAGTTAGTCCTGCTTTGAACAGAGGTTCAGACCGCAGACCTTCAGAGGTACTTTACATCCTAAAGTACCATGTGAAGCTAAAAAGAAAATAATACAATAAAATACTCTGTGGCTCTAAAAAAAGTAGATAGATGGATATGCTGGGACTCTGAAAACAAAGTAAGTACATCTGTAGATGAGCAGAGTTGCTAAGTTTCTCTTCATTCTTGTGACCGCACAATTTGTACAAAAATGATGAAGGTACTAGCACAGTTTCTGCCTCTCAGTGAAGGCTAGATAGAGTGTGAAAGCTGTGCCACTAGCTGCTGTAGAACATATTTTTTTTCAGGGGAGTGAATAGGAGGAACTGATTTCATTTTTCTCTTTTTTTTTTTCCCTTAAATTGTATCAGAAATAGCTTCTGGAAAGCTACTTGTCCCAAAATAAGACATGACAAACCTATAATTGACTCACATGCTTCACGGTTTTATTTATTGTTATATTAAAGGCCAATACACCTCAACAAACAAACTGTGAAGAACTCTGTGTCAAGCTACTGTCAAAATCTACTGCAGAGAGCTGTTGAAGCAGAATTGCAGATTCTAACCACTCATTATCAGATGTGCTATCAGCACTGCTTGAAGGTTTACAAGCTGGCTTTGGAGGAAAACGTATGCTTTAGCAGGCATGTACCTTAATGTATTTCATTCAGAAGGACACGATTTGGTTAAAAGGCATTAATTGCTAAGTATTATGGATGTATTTTATTCATACTTTTTGATAGTGTTTAATAGCTATCATTTTTATCTGAAGGAGTTTACATTCTCAGAACTGCCAAGTCTCATTTTCAGCCTAAAATTTAATCTGTCCTGTAGTGCCTTTAAGAAGGGCATTCACAGACCCAACAGAAACAGTTGGTTTCCAGGAATGTCTTTCCAAAGAGGAGGAAAGGTACAGGAGGAACAATCTGGAGTGGACTGGATGCACAGAGGGGGAACTGGGGACAAGGTAGTAAATGAGGAAGAGAAGGGCTGCAGAACTGAGAGTTGATGCAAGAAGGGAATGGTGTTTGAAGGGTCTCTAGCTGGTGAAGTGTGTGTCCTGCAACAAACCTGGGATTCCACCGAGAAGCCCTGCCTTAGATATTGTAGTGCTTAGTCTGCTCCAGGGAAAATAGTTGAAGCATCTTCTAGATGCTGAAAGCATCGGGCTCTTGCACAGAAGTATAAATTCATTAATTTTTAATGGCAGAGTACAAAGAAAGACATTGGAAATGCGGATTAAAAAAAGGAGGAAAAAAGAAGTTAATGTTTATCAATATGAACAGGGTTATTGATACCAGTTAAAAAAAAAAAAGGTAGAATTTTTAAATGCTGTAAAATATTTAAGCAATTTTTGAAGTAGTAAATAAAATGTTTGTCTGATTTTTTTTTTTTTTTCTTATATATATTTTAGCAGATACCATGGAAATGGTTATGCTAAGACTGAATTAGGTTCATCTCTCTTGTTGGTTTTGGAAGAGCTAAAAAAGAATTACAACAGCATGAGAGTGAAAATAAAAATGGGCATACCTTTAAATGCACTTCCACCACTGTCAGTTGAGATAAACTTGTTCCCAATCTCTTCTTCTTACGTCCCATGCAAGGTAATGTTTTACTGCTTTTTGATTGTAATTTTTTTTTTCCAGAAAATTAAGACAAATCTTTTTTCTTTTGACAGTTGTTCAGCGAGGACCTGTGCTATGAGTAAGTAGTCTTTGTTCATGGTACTAAACTTCAGAGTAAATGGGAGCGGACCTTAAAAGATGTTGAACTTAGGATTTCTGATTTCAGGATGCATCTTGTTGCTCCAAACTGTTTAGCTGGAAGATTACCTTAATACTTTGGGCACAGTGATTTTATTTTAAGAAAAGTTCTACTCTGTACTGTTCTCATATGCAGACTGTGGAGTGGTACTTGTACTGTCTTTATAGAAAAAGTTTTCGATGTACAGGTCATGTTCTCAGTTCAGCACTTTGATTACTAAAATTCTAGGTATAAACTAAAAACGTGATTACTAAGACTTCTAGGTATAAAGAAAAAATAATCTAAACCCTAGATCTAGAATACAGCTTTGTATGTATATCAGATTGCAATCGATGCTTTTATAAAATACAGGTATTGAAAACTTTGGCTCTCTAATTACATTAAGACTTATAAAGTACATCTTATTTTACTGCAAGCTTTTCTCAATCTGTGCCTGGAAATACTTATATCAGTATTTCGGAGTACTCAGTGTCATTGTAGAATTAAAATTTGTTGTGCCATATTTTGTGTTACATTCTTGGTTCTGTTACAGTTCTGTTTCAGGCATGAGGAAAGCAGACTTTGAAGCTCTAAAACTGCAAGAAACTAACACTTCTGTCAACGTGGTAGGGATTTTGTCTTTACTGAGTTTCACTGACACTTATGTTGCTGAGCATAGGCTCCTTTAGGTATATGCAAATGCAATTAAAGTCGTTAGGGCTCACGTTGGGATTCCCTGCCAGTAATAGCAAATGCAGTTCATGTTGATCATCCTTCCAAAATAAAGTAACTTTGGGATTCTTAGAAGATAATCAGTAGGTTCACTTTTTTTTTTTAACACTTACCTGTTTAATTAATATTTTGAATGTCCAAAACATAACATATTATCAAGTGCAAGTTCTGTGCTATAACTGAAATATACTTATAGGACAATACACAGATCGTGTATTTAACTGGTGGCGGTCAGCCTAGTGGCTCTTCTTCCTCCAAGACGTTGCAAGGACAGCGTAAAGATCAGGATGTGCAACATGGTGAGCCCGCTGCTTCTAGTGCAAATACTTCATGACTTGTTAGCTAAATTGTGCGGGGGGCATGATGTAGAAAACCGTGTAAAACATCTAATGTTAAGCTTTCCATCACAGAAGGGACAGTTCAATGTCCATATATATCAGCCATATAACATACCTTATTGTGAGAAAAAACCTGGTGTGAAAGTAAGTGAAACCTTTTCCAGTTGTAGTGGAAAATAACATAGGTAGCTGGAATCCTCTTAAACACATAGAAATTTGATATTCATAGGAAATACTGGGCTCTGAATTTTAACACACTGAAATTTATTTGAACTGTTAAGGCTATGTAAAAACCGAAGACGGGAATGAATATTGGTTTGATGCTAAAGAGGAATTGACAGTAGCAGAATTTTCAGTAATATCTGAAGAAATGGAAGAGCAACAAGAAAAACAAGACACAGTTGATTTAAGAGGTGAGGTCATGTGCTTTAAGCTGCCGTACCTAATAATGGTGTTGATATTTAATATTTGAATACTCTGTGTGCTTTCTAAAAGTGTGAGGAACTTGGAGAAAATGCCAGCTGGATTTTCATGCTTTTTTGCACTGACTTGCAGTGAATCTTGTATAGTTACACAGCTCTTCTCATTCACATTTTTCCTCAAAAACTTTACCTACTGCGGTTACATCCAAATTAGTAAATGCTTAGCCAGCCATGTAGCTGGGGATATTTCTTTTCTGCATCCTTCTACATAGTGACTTCTCGAGAGTTATCTGGGACAGGTCCGTGTTAGGAAACCAAGGGTCCTGGTGAAGGGCATGGTTACAAAGCCCAGAATGGTAAAAGCAGAGAGCTCGTGCGCCCCGTGGCGGGGACTTACAGTATGCTATCCGTGCTTAGGCATCGGGATCCGCTAGTTCAAACCAGCGTTCTCTCTGACCGTAGCTAGAAACCTTACCTTGTCCACCTCTTCATGCCTCAGGGAATGAGGAAGAGAGCTTTTTAGAAACTGAGCTCTTCAAATTTCCAAGGCAATATTTCATTTTCTGTTAGAAGATACTTATCGTTCACTGACCTTTTTAAAAGGTTTTCTGTCTAAGTTTTCTGAAACTTACAGAGAAGACGTTAGCTTAAACGCTAATAATATAATAATAGTAGATAATAATAGAAATAATAGAAATAATAGTAACAATTTGCTTTTTCCTGTTTATTACCAGAAGCAAAGATAAGGGAAAGTGTGAACAAGTCCTTCTTTGTTTGTGTTGGTGGCCTAAGTTCTTCAGTGTCAGAGGTACGCCCGTTTTTGTTACATAGCAGTAGTGTCTTACCTCTCTTCAGAATTTTCATAGTATACATTTGTAATCAAAATGTGCTTGTATTTTTGTAGGGTGACTTAAGATCACATTTCCGGAAATACCAGATTTCTGACATTCTTATCTGTGTGGATTCTGGTAACCACAGGTACATAAAAGTTTTACTTGTTTCAGAATTTTTGCTGTTGAAGTAAATGGATCATGGGAGAGAAGAGGGAGTTGTTCATTAATTTATTTTTATTCTGTTTCAGTAAGTAACGTAGATACAGATAAGCTGACAAAAATCTGTAATTCCAGACAGCTTCTCATCTTAAGAGAAGCTAAGTAATCTGAAATTTTCTGTTGAGATACGGTTAATGTTTCAAAAGATCAGAACCATTATGGTGTGTTCTTACTGACAGAATGGTTAAGGTTGGAAGTTATCTCTGTAGGTCACCTGGTCCAACCCCTCTGCTACAGTTCCTGGTATTATTGACATTCTTATCAACATTGTATTTTAACTTAAGATGTGCTTTACTTTGTTTCCTATTTGTATTTTGTGTCTAGATGTGCATTTCTTGGCTTTAAAGATGCTAATGAAGCAAAGTTAGCAGTAGAGGAAATGAGCAAGAAACAAATAAAAGGAAAAACAATAAGTGTTGAGCTTGTAAATGATTCATCAGAGAACAAATATTCTGTTTCCCAAATACTTAAGAAGAAGCTGTGGCGTGAATTCCACTCTGTCAACGACAGTCAAAGAAAGGATCAGGATAAATCGCTCAGTTCAGCCTCCAATTCAGTGGAAGCTCCTGATACCACCTGTGCTTCTGAGAAGGCGCCTCTCCTTCCCACAGCTGCTTTAAAAATTCCTTGCTCTACCCAAGCACCTTTGGAAACAAAGTGTTCTGGTCCGAAATCCTCTGTTGAAGAGTCGGTGCGTTTTCTGTTTGCAGTTAATCAAAAGCTCAGTAATGATTACTGCAGCTCCTTTATGTGGCAGACTAGAGCATTAAAACTTACAGCTCTGTAACATGTTACCTTAGCATATGTTGAGTGATGTTAGGATATGAAAGCACGTTACGTGTCAGTAATAAATTTCTGTCATGCTGGAGAAGAGTGAGAGCACTGTTCACTTGTTCCTGCATCAAGTTGTGATGGTCCCTCTTTTTCTTAATCCTAAACCAGCAACCGAGGCATTTGCACGGGATTTTTTATCTTGCTTTTGTCCTCTTTGAGTTCTCACTTGAAATGCTTTCTATTTAAATGCCTTCAGATTTTATACAGAAAAGATTTTGGGACATTGGAGGAGAAGCTGTTGGATTTTTAAATGTAAATCTAAAGAAGTATCATATGTAAATTTTCTTTTAATTCATTCAGGTTGGTCGGTCCTTGGAGGATGAGGCAAAATTAGTAATTGGTGTTGCTCTGACAAACTGTATAGATAGGCTGTGTTTGGGGATTGAACTTCACAAGTTGTAGTCTTTTGGGAAATAACAGCTGGACCTAAAGTAACGCAGCAGGAATGCCAGTATGGTAATAAATACGTGGTGCAGTTTTATTTCTAAGTTACAGGTCTGATAACGTGACTGCTCATGTTAAAACACTTACTAATCTGAGTCTGTATTTCTTCATTTTTTCTTTTTCCATAACAGAAGTATTTCTTAGTAGTAAAGATCTGCCATAAAATTTGTACAATACATAACCTGTTCACTTTTTGCTGATTTTGATGCAATTCTAGGACACTGGAGGCAATTCCCTGCAAAAAGCATCTGCTCCTTTCTCCACTAATTCATTTGGTGCCTTTATTTCTCCTAATACCTTGAACTTGAGCAGCTTTACCAAGTTAATGAAGAAACTTCAAGAAATTCATCCAGAGGCTAGTAGGTGAGAGTATTTGTATTTCAGTTCTACCCTGGTTTGTAATGAATCCAACATCTGCAATAACTAATTAGAGTGCTAAGTGGATTGCACAAAATGTGATGTAATCAGTCATTGCTGTTATTCCTACAGAGACAAAATTGTGGATGCTCTGCTGGAGGTGAGGAAGAACAATAAAGGTATCCTCAGTGGCTTGTCCATCAATTCTATTATGGAAAGGACCTCTGTAATCCTAAGGAAGTCAACGCCCAGCTGTAGCAGGGGGGAAAGCAACGTAAATAAGTGAGTATTCCAGCCTGCAGAAACGCAAACACGGGACGTTGTGTAGCTGTACAGCCTGACTAGATTAGGAAGGAGTTTATCGTAAACCTCTGCCTGCATTTAAAAAAAAAAAAAAACACACACAACTAAATGAATCACTGAAACAACAGTTTCTGATTAACTGTTTTGCAGAACATATGTAAATAGGTGAGCTTGCTAGCTCTGTGCACTTCATAAAACTTGGTATGTTGGGTTTTTATTACGCAAACTTTGAGTGGGGAACATCATAAATATTCTGGGCAAAGGTGACATCTAATGGCCAGTTTGTGTGTAGCATTTCTTAAAGAAATTCCAGTTAGGCTCAGTTTTGGTTTAAAATTGATGATCTTTGATGTTTGAGACTTAGGTCTTGTCTAGATATAGAACAGAGTAGGTTTGCATGTCTTATAGTTTTTGCATGTTAAAGGACTTTGTAGGTAATTCCTTTCCTTCTGCTGGGTTGCCTGGAAATCTTGCACGATGATACACCAGGGGCTGCTGCAGCACGTTCAGCTTGCTGCAGCTTCCTAGGAGGAGCAGAGGAAAGGGCCTTCCCAACTCCCACTGCCACGACTCCTAAAACACAGCAGGTTACAGCTCCAGCTGTGGCTACGTGAGGTTGGCTGGCTTGGTGCCCCGTGTGCCTCCCCTGCAAGCACTGATCCTGCTTCCAGCGGTAGGAAGCTGCTCCAGCCACCCTGTGAACAGCTCTCTGCTGGCTTAATCAACCAGCCCAGGCTTTCTGGTGGGTTGGGTGGTCACTAGGGCTTAGCCTCTTTGGGGTGGACCATTTGCACTGAGTCTCTTTTAGGCTTTCATTTTAATCTTTCAGTCAGAGCAGGGGGATGGGAGGGGGGTGCTGCATGACTGCCTGCAGGGGCCTCAGCTTACTAGGCCAGCGAGGATGAGGTAGTGGGGCAGGAATAAATAGGAAGCAGCTGTTGGATCTGTCATCTCATTCAAAACCATCCTTGGGGGGGAGAAAAACAAAACCCCCAAGTAGTAGTTTGGGAAGAAGTGAACAGGGAACCTCTTCCTCAGGAAAAATTTTACGGTTGTGCAGATAGTGGGTGAGACAAGTTCCTCCAAAAAAAAAAAACAAACCCAGAATAAAACCCAGAACTGCATGGGTGTGTATATTCCTAGTGTCCTCTAGGAGACGTCCTTGAGTTGATGCTCATTTCAGTCTCCCATAAGCTTCGTATTCTGCTTGTCTGAAGGCAGTAGCAGTGCAGGTTTCATGTGCTGTTTCATACATTGTTAGAAACGCTTTGGCACCACCTGTGCTCCCAAGCACGCTCTGTCCAGCTGCACAGTACTTAGTTTTCTGCAGTGTTTTCTTCCCAAAACTGCACCAAATTTTGAAAGCTCTGATTTTGGTCTCAAAGCTCCCATTTCAAGGATATGAAAGAATCAGTTTATTTTTAACTGATACAGTACCTTCTAAGATGAGTAGTATTTATGCTGATAGTTTTACATATCCAAGGGTCATTCCCGCCTGTTGAACATTGTTTGTCAGAGTAAATCCTTCGGATCAGGTGCTGTGTGGGTGCTAGTGCAGCGCACAAGTAATCCTTAACACAGCCTTAACTTGCGTGTTGCACACTAGAACTATAATGGAAAAGGAGAGTGACTCTGCCCAACAAGGTGAAGCAGAAACCTGAGCTAGAAATGCTTCCTTAGACACATTAAATGCACAAATAGGTTCTAGGCTTTTTTTGGTCATTGATTTATCATAGTCCTAGTTCTAGGAAGTAATACCGGTGACCAGAACAGTCCTTCAGAACGACTGATTGCGTTGAATATCTGGAGACATTCAGCAGGATTTTAAATATAGCTTAAGGTTATACCTTATGTAGTGATGAAGAGGGTGAAAGGATCTCAACGTGTGGCTGAGTTCCTTTTGAAACAATGAGTATACTCTAGGCTTGCTAGTCTGACGTTTGACTGCCCTGTAAGCTTTTGCAGATGCCTCTGTGAATCAAAGTTATTAGTTACAGCTCTACTGACTGACTTCCTCAGGGTTACAGATACGGATATAGGGTCATCCCCAAAATACGTTACGTTTGAAAGTGTGTTTAATTAGTAAGGTTTTTTACAGCCTGAAATGTATTGTGCTTTCCTTGTCAAGTCATTTTTAAAATGGTGTGTGGGCTTGACAGTCATAACAGAAAAAAAATACTATTGTAGGAACAGTTGCTTTGTGAAAGAGATGATCTGTAACAATTTTTACGTTCATAATGAGGGTGCTGTGAAATAGCCAAGTCAGTAGTGAGTAATGGGGGGAAAAAACTTCATCTTCCCTTAGTAAGAATCAAGTACGTACTAAGTTTAAGAAATGATGATTTATTAAAAAGCTCATTTATAGTATTCTCATGTGTGTATGGCTTCAGGCTCTCCTGAAGGGTACGTGTCCACTGCGAAATACCTCTCAGAGCCTTATGTTCCTGAAAAATGATGAAGCATCTGGAGTTGTACAGATAATGCTTCTTTGTCAGGCTGTATTATAGGTTGTTTTATGTAATAACTTAAATCCAGACCTAAAGTAAAGCATGATACAAGCTTCTTTAGTGTTTCTTTGGCAGAGTTGGACATTTAAATGACTATAAATCTTTTATATCTGTTAACTTTGGAGGAGTAACTTCATTAGAAAAGGGTGAGAGAAATTAGGTTTTTGCTCAAAGCAAAACTAAACAGTGCTTTGAGCAACATGAAGTGCATGGAGCCTCTTCACTCATAAATGATGACTTGACAGCTTCATTTTGAACTCACTCAGTTAACTAAAGAAAAAACACCACTGGATGTGATTTGTTACACAAAGACCTCTATGTTATTGTAATAATTTCTTCTGGGTGGTTCTTAAAGCTAGGAAACCTCCCTTCTCTGCACACAAAGTTCTGAACTGCATGGCAAGAGCAGTATAGCTTCTAGTGGTTTTCTGGGGTACTAAAATTGCTGATGCTCCATTTATTTCAGCTTGGGCATACACATGCACGACTTACCTGCTTTTTTCTTTCTTTCTATGTAGATGATTTTCTGATTGTGAAGAACTGAACGCTTCACTTAGAAGATTTTTGCAGTCCATCTTGTTCTGGGATCATTCTGTATTTTTCGTTTGTTTTATTTCAGTAGCTCTTAATGAAAACTTGTGTAGCATCACTGCATGATTTGCAGTCTTGTTCGAGGGAATGTAGCCTGGAGGTCAGTTGGTTGTTTTTCTCTATAGGCAGAAATTAAATGATTCTTCCCAGTTCTGTTGTTCTCTGCAGTTGGTTCAAGTGCTGAGCACGTTTCTCTAAGGCTGAAGAAATCACATTTCAGCGCAGTGAGACTTCTCTAATAACAGCAGGACTTTGCTGTGCTGAAGTACACAACCCTTGCACATCACTTCATTTTAGGCATGGCAGTAGCTGCTACGATGTTAATAAATAGCCAGCACGCTTAAGTTCTTTCCTGATAATATTCTAAATGGGCTGCAGAGGTGTCACGTATCCTTCTAATACCCGGAGGAGAGGGAGGCAGTGAGGACGTGGAGCAAAGCAGGCTTTGGAGCTTGCGGTGCTGAGGGCCGTGGTTATGCAAGACCTGTGCTGCAGCGACTTGCGAGCAGGCATCCCCTGCCCAACCTCACTGCAGCACCATTCCGCGTCCTGGCACGGCACGTCTTTCCTTCAGGATCATATTGTAGCCTAGATTTTCTTCTTCCAGAGTATGGCTGCTTTTTTTTTTTTTTGTCTCCTATTCCACTTCTGTTGCTGTAAGCAGAGCTGGGCCTCTGCCTCCTCCTTTTGTGCCCCATAGCGTGGTACAGCAGTCAGCTTGTCACCCCACTGCTGCTCCCTGAGCCTTTGGGTCTGGGTTGGTGCAGGGGGAGCAGGAACGCCGAGGGTATCCATCTGTTGGGTTTGTGGGGGAGACGAGAAGAGGTCTGGATTTTAAATCCTGGCAGACAAAGGAGAGGCAGCTTAGGTGTATGTGTGGGGTGAGGGGGTGAGAATTATTGTGGGTGTCAGGGGCAGGCACCCACACCATGCCCCTGCTGTGGTGCTGCGTCCTTGTCCATCTCTGTCCCTCTGCTGTGCTCTGCTCTAGATCCTGCCTGCGTTTGCTGCTGCAGCTCCTCTTACCTGTGAATAAAGGTTAAAATCCCTTCTTTAAAAACTTGTGCTGCCGTTTCCCTCCCTCCAGCCCTCGCCTCTCTCCTCCCTTAGCAGAACTCCTGCCGTTAACGCTTTCAACCCCCAGCCTCCTCCTTCAGCCCCGAGCTGCGGGGCTGGGATGAGCTTTGTCCCCCCCTCTCTCTCTGAAAGCAGCTGGAGGCTTCGCTCCGCCGCGTTATTAATAGCAAACGCCGCCCTTCGCGTCCCGCGCTTCGGCAGCTCTCCCAGCCCCGGCTTCTCCCTCCTGCGGCCCCTCGGCGGGCTCAGCCGCTCTCCGCCGGGGAAAGGGCCCGGGCATGGCCCCGCTGCCGCGCCGCTTCCTCTGCTTCGTGCTCGGTAGGTGCGCGCCTGCCCCCGGCACCGCGGCATGGAGGCCAGGGGCAAGCCACCGGGGCGATACCGGCCTCGAGACGTGCCCAGAGCCATCCTCTGAGGTTGGCTGCCGGCGTGGAAATCAGCCTCCGGAGGTTCCGTCCCTCCGTTTTCCCCTTCTGCCTCCTTCTGCGGGGATGCTCCTAAAAACAATCAGCTAGGACCCACCGCGCTGTCCATGCGGGGCACGGTGTGCGCGGGGCTCTCGGGTGTTTGTGGGGCTTCAGGTGCAACAGGTGGAGGGTTGGGCTGGTCACCCGAACGCACACAGCACAAGGCTTGGGAGGGTCGTGCTTTGGTTACTTTTTATTGAAAGTGTGTTTGTTTAAGATTATTTAAGGGGAAACCATGCACTGTCGGTGCGCTGCTGCTCCTGCATGAGTTCCTTTTCCCTTTGCTTGCCGTGTGGGTTTTCTCCTCCAACCCCGCTGCATAATGCATGGAGCTTTGCTGTGCAGCAGGCTTCTCTGAGCGCCCTAATTAACTATTTAGTGCTCTCTGGCTGCTGCTGCTCCGCGGGGAATGGGCGAGTAGTTAGGATTTCTCTCTGCCCTGCTTTTCCCGGTCCCTTTCCCCTCTCTCTACCAATCTGCCTCTTGGGCTTGTTCCCGCAGGGGTGTCTCACACCGCTATTGCTTTCTCCATCGTGGGTAGGATGCCCTGGCCGTATTTCTGTGATCCTCCTCGTTGGTCCCGAGCCCCAAACCCAGAGGAAGAACCCACCTGTCCCCGTCCCCATCACCATGGGACCCGTGCAGTGCCCAGGGCGAAGGAAATGGTGGCTGGGAGGTTCTGTGAGAGCACCGCCGGGGCTGTGGCAGGGGAGCATTGCTGGTCCTTTCACTGCACCTTCCTCCTTGTGCCTCAGTGCTGCGACTTTTGGCAATGAGAGCGGGAGCTGCCGGTGCTCCGGGCTGCTTTTTTCCACCTCACGTAGGAGCACAACATCTACCTGCGTGCGAGCCACTTAGCCGTGATAGATGGCAGCTAATCCCGGTGCTGAGTGGCGGATGCGTTTGTCTTTCGCTGCGTCCTCCTCCTGCATTTTTTTTTCTTTAAGCATGTTCTGCACTAGTTAAGGAAAAAAAAAGCCAGTTTGTTCCTTGCAGGGCTTGTTGGTGGCGGGCACTGAGCCTGCGCCCAGTACCTTGTCCCTTCCCATCAGCACAGAGCCAGATTTGGGCTCCCAAATTCACTGGTGGCCCGGGGCCACCAGCAGGGGATGCTCAGGTGGGCGATACCCACACCCTGCCCAGATGTACCTGAGCTAAGCTTTCCTCCCAGGTGGAAAAAAAAAAAAGAAAAAAAAAATCCCTTTTTTCAGTTGCTCAAGCTCTAGGCACCTTTGCAGCTGGTTACGGGCTCCTCACGAAGCCGTAGTGATCAGGATTTGGCTGAAAATAACCCTGGTCCTGTCTGATGGGACCCGAGGCAACCGCTTCCACTGATGGTAAAACTCTGTCTGGTTTGGGGCTGTGGCTCCTCGCCGAGGCTGCTCAGAAAATAAACCCTGGGTTTCACAGGGAGCCTCCTTATTGCCAGTGATGATGGACGAAGCAGGAATAGTGCCTCGGGAGCTGGGTCGAGGTCATTAAGCTGAGGGTTAACAAGAAAACCACGTTACTTGTTAAACCCAAGCAGGTTTGCAGCATTACTGCAACATTCTGCTGTGCGCTGGGACCCGAGATGGAGACACACGAGGCTTCCTGTGCATCGGGGGGGAGTTTTGGCCTCCAAGTGTGGAAAAATGATTGAAATGAAATACGTGCAGACCCCGTGGGGAGACCCCTAAACCCTGCTGGGAGCTGGTCCGAGAGCTGCGGGCGCTTGTGGGTTGTGGTGCTGCCTGTGCCTGCATTGCCATATTATTTTGGGTAACGTTTGTTGGAGAAATGTCAGCGCTTTGTCTGGGTGGGCTGGAGGGAAGCACGTTATTCGCCTGGAAGGGGGGAAAAAACCTTCATGGAGAAAAAGTGAAATAAATTGTTCCCTGGCTGCACACGTGGCTCACCGACAGGTTGTGGTCTGGCTTCACAGCCTGGGTTGAGCACGCAGACAGGGCACCAGAGCTATTTGTGTTGCTTTTCTCCCTGATGGATTTTTTATGTCTATTTAGTTTGTTCAGCAGAAGGATGCAACACGTTGCCTACAAAGGACCCGAAATATCGGCTCGGCGAGCAGATGCTCGGCGCCGATAATTGTCGGAGCTGGCTGGAACCAGCGGTGGGCGATGCCAACCCCGAATCCCCGGTGTGTGGCTAAAACCTGTGCTTCTCCCCATTAATTCAATCAAGGCGGATTATTTTTAAAACACCCACGCTATTCATTAAGGATGTAATTATCTTTATAACTAACTGCTCATGCCGGGTTTTGGTCTGTAGGCAGCCAGCAGTCGGTGTTCGGGGTGCCTGGCTTTTGATTCAACCTGGCTTTTTCATTCATCCCTCCCCTTTTCAGCTGGTTTTCATTTTATTTACATGCTAAGTCAGGGCGTTTTTTTTTGGGGAAGAGAAGTATTTGCTGTTCTGCCCTGTGTGGTGCCAAGGCCAGGGACATTCAGGATAAGTCCCCTTCCTGGAAAGGTGCTTGGCAGCCACCAGCGCCCGACAAGGACGTCATGCTTCTCCTGCTGGGCCAGGTGGGAAACTGAAGCCTGTAGTGATGTGGTGCTTTGGAAGCCTTCTGTCATCCCCAAACATTCCCTTGTTTCTTCTCAAATCCAGTTCAAGAAAACTGAATCGTTTTCCTGTTTAGGAGACCTGGAGTTATCCTTCCCCACCAGAACCTAGAGCTGCCTTCAGTCTGACGTGTTAAATCAGTGTCGAGGCCAGAGACTTCATCCAGCGCCCCTGGAGCTGTTATTCCCCTTCGGTGTGTGGCGCAAAGGAAAATGAAAGGATTGCTGTTTTCCAGCCAGCGCTGACAAGAGATGTGGCCTACAGCTGAGCAGAATAATTGTGAAACCCAGATGGATGTCTGAGGTTTTTATTCTGACGGCCTGGTGGGTTTGTGGTATTGTAACCTGAGCTTCAAAGTGAGGTGCCCCCGCATCCCTGGGATGCGAAAAGAAAATTTCCCTCTGTAAGTACCAACCACTCGAGCAGCTGGGTAATTCTGTGGCCACTCACAGTTAAAAAAAAAAGCACATAAATTGTGAAGGTTTGTGTGAACTGAGAGTAAAGAAGCGTGCAAATAAAATGAACGTGGTAGCGTTCAATAGCAGAGGCGTTCCCGTTTTTTGCTTTCGCTTCATGGTTATCCCAAGCATTGCAAGATGAAATAAAATATATAGAACTAGCCACTGGTGGCTGCTGATGTTGGGGAGCTCCCCATCTTCCTGCAGCATTACTGTGCCCGCTCAGCCTTCCCCGAGCACACCCCGATGGTGGGGGATCCGCCTGTTCCCGTCTGACCTTCTCCTGTTACTGCCTGCCGTAAATAAGCCTTCCTCCCTGCCCTGCGCCTCCCCGGGCGCCTCGCCTTCCGCCCCAGTGGCTCTGCCGGGATGGAGGATCCCAAGGATGGCTGCGCCATCTCCTTGTGGTGGCAAACACATCCCATCACGCCTCAGATACCTCCAGGGATGGGACTCCACCACCTCCCTGGGCAGCCCCGTCCAGTGCCTGACCGCCCTCTCCGTGACAAAATCCTTCCCAAGGAGAGAAGCTGTGGTTATTTAGAGAAAAACCCTCAAGAAGGACTCCTCAAGGGGTTTCAGTGCCACCACAAGTTCCTGCCTGGGGCGCTTTGGGCAGGCGAGTGTGGCTGGGCTAGCCGGAGGATGAAAATAAAGAGTGGACTCCTGATGTTTCCCCTGAGAGGAGGCTTTCAAAGAAAGGCAGCGTGTTCCAGCAAGAAGAGCCCAAAAGGCCCCAGAAAAACGAGGAGGAAAAGGCCGGAGCCTGAAGAGTCATGCAGAGGGGACGGTGACCCGAAATGCAAAACTCCTCTTGCAGAGAAAGCTCTGCAGCGGTGACAGAAAGAGGTGTCCACCAAATTGTTTCTGGGGTAGGGAAACCACAGCTCTTGACCCAAACCCCAGCTGTAAGCGCTGCAATGGAAGCAGTTTCAGTTCATCTTTTTAATTTTTTTTTTTTTGAACTTTTTGTAGCCCTTCAGTGCCAGCACAGTTTTTTTGGCTAAGCGACAGGAGTGACTCCTTTTTTGCGGCTCTCAGCTGAGCCCAGCTTCGGTGTTTGCTGGGACCCTCCAGGACATCAATCCCACGGCAATCAAGAGGCCCTAGGGTGCCCGAAAAAGCCTTTCCTCCAATCACTTTTTGACTGGTGCTCTCAGGATGTTCACTTTGAGAAGACAAATTAGCGCTCCTTACGGTAATGCCTCCAACCAGGCAATCAGCCACCCTTCGCAGGGAGTGCATTCGTTAACAGCGGCGCGAGTCCTCGTTAGATAAACACCCCGGATTTGTTGGAACTTGCTCCTTCTGCAGCCCTTTCTACCTGAAGTATGAAAGAGAAGAGCCCTTCGCTATGTTAGAAACCAAACATGCCCACGAGGGACCCTTTTTTGTAACAGCAGGACTCATTTCTGTGCTGAATACAGGACAGATGCAGCTTGCAGTAGGTGCTGCAGCCAGGGTCTGTTGTTTCTCCTCTCCCCGCCCAAGGTGGAGATGCCAATTAGGGTTTTCCTCCAGGAAGTGGCCATGGTGCAGGAACAGATGTCAGGAAGCGCTCGGGCTTCTCTAATAACAGTTGTTTTGCTGGTACGAGCGAGTGACCTGGCTCCAGCCTCCTCCGTGCTAATTGGCATGGGCAGGAGCGAGGCGGCGGGCAGCCGACTTCTGCTTCTCTTCCTTCTCGTGCCGTGTTGCTCTCGAATTTCTCCAGGTGGCTTTACCTTCCCCAATCCCTCTCTCTCTGTTTTGCATGTCTCACTCGGCTCTGCCTGCCTGCTGTTCCTCCTTAGCTCCTGGTTCCCCTTGGCCGCTCGCCTGGCTGCCTTTTAATCTGTTCTCCCTTTCCCCACCCCACGGTCAGCATCGCTCCCACAGGGCTCGTTGTAACCCATCACTCCCGAGCCCCCCCCATGCATTCCTGCACCAGTTTCCCAGCCCCAGCAAGAAGACAGCTCAGAGGAGGCTTCTTGTCAGGGTTTTCAGGGTCTGTGGGACTGTGCATCAAGGATTTGGGGGCTTCAGCAAGTCCGTGCATGGAGAGCATCGCCTGGGTGGCAAGGTGTGCTGGCACGATGACCGTGTTCAGTTGCCAAAACACCCTGGCTTTCCATCACTGCCAACATTTCTGCAGCTAAATGCTGCGCTAATTATTTCTTTTGTTAAAAAAATAAAAATAAAAATAGCGACCCCCCGCCCCCCTGGCTTGTGTGCAGAGCTATTCACACGTAGCAAAAAATAGAGCTGGTATGCGATGCTCGCCTGCAATGTGCTCCAGTAGCTGCAAAGGCACTAGCAGGCACTTTGGGACCAAGAGCAAGGTATTATTTATAGCCAGCCTCGGTAAATCATTCCTACTAAGGTTTTTCTTTCAGCCTGATCCCCATTCCCTGTGTAACATTGCTGTTATTTTTCCTGGCAAAACTGTACAAATTCGTCCAGTAATGTGATCTAGCTGGGACCCTGATCAGGCTGCTCATGGCCGTTCCCTGCTGCCCTTTCTCCACGTGCCATACAGCCTTCTGGCCCCAAATTTTCTGAGCCCATAAGAAGCATCTTTTTCTCCCCTGATCCCAAACCACTGCATGGCAGAGAGGTGCAGCCCGAGGCTAGACCAGAGGGGACAGGAATTTCACTGTGCTCCACGTGGAGATGGATATTTGCTTGTAAGCTCAGCACCTTGCAGGCAATTTTTAAGGGCTCCTTTGCACAGCAGCAGCAGCAGCAACCTGTCTGTACTGTTGCGTTTAACCAAAACAATGTGAGTTTAAACCCAAAGAGGTACCAAGCAGAGGATAAATCTGCATCTATTCTTATTTATGGCTTACCCAAGAGGATGTCGTGTGACTAACTGATTCAGGGCCGTCGCCTGACCCGTGCCTGTCTTTCAGCCCACCACTTCATCGCGGCGACGGCGTGCCACGAGGCAGAGTACGGCCGGCAGATCCGCGAGCGCTGCCTCCGGCCCTTCAAGCTGAGCATGGAGGGCATCGGGCAGCAGCTGTGGTGTGACTGGGACGAGACCATGGGGTAAGTGCCCGGGGGGCACCGCGGGTGCTGCCACGTCGGGGACATCCTGCAGCCACGAGGGTGATGGGCAGCGGTGTAAATTTATCCCTGGGGAGCTTCCGGAGGCGCCGGGACGTGGGGCTGGGCACCCTGCTCGTTGTGTCCCTGCTGGAGCGGAGCTGGGGCAGGTGGACCATGGGGTCCCGTCCCGCCTCAGCCAGCCTGGAATTAAATGGGATTTCATTTAGGCCAACCTACGCAGTACGTAGAAGTTAGGACAGCAGTCCTGTCCTGCTCAGTGTGCCCGTGTACACTGAGGAAACCACGAGGCCCAGAGGTGAAGTTTTAACAGGAGGAGCTCGCAGGTCTCACTGTCAGCTTCGTGCTGGGGATCCATCTGTTCATAAGGCGGCAGGTGCTCCACTGCCCCTTCTGGTGACTCACCGCTTGATGCACATGCTTTTGGGAGATTAATTTTGCACTCAGGTTCTCCACTCAGTCCAAAATACCCTAACTCATCTCAAAAAAACCCATGCTCTGCCTCAGCATGGTGAGACATCTTCAACCCTTTCCTACCTGAAGTTGCTCAAAAATGCTTTGTGCTTGTTTTCTTTGTCGTGCTGTGGCTGTTCCCCAGCCCGGTGCACAAAAACCAGCCCTTGCAACACACTGAGGGGTTGAGGGAAGTTAGGAACCGTGAGCAGGTGTGGCTGTATGCCACGAGTGTTTTGCACAGAAGTATAGGGTTTTGCTTAAATTCCTGCTCAGTCCCCTTCTCCTGTGCCAAATTCAAATCTGTATTTGTATGTGTATATAAACATAAATATATACATATGTTTATATATAAATATATAGCCTAGGAAAAGCACAGCCTGGGTTTCTTTCCCCTTTATTGGTGGTAAGATGGAGGGGAGAAGAGGAGTGGGAAGGCAGTGTGGGAGATGCTCCGATACCGAGAAACCTCAGAAAACACTCCGCTTCCTCAAAGAGGCTTTGGCTTCGCGAGACCGGCGTTAGCCATTACCCAGCTTTTTCTATAGGGAAATTAGCAGGGGGGATTTGGGCATCTCTCATATTTTCTGTGCAGCCCGGGGCTGCTGGCATTGCCCAGGATGGTGGCTGGGACCTGCTCAGGAAGCACAGGTGCATTAAGGAGCTTGTTCTTTACCTCTGACATCCTGTTCTCCTCCTAAATAGCTTCTGCTAAACTTGTTATCCCCAAGGCACTTGGAGGAAACGTTGATAAACTTGCTGCCTTTAATTTGATTGCATGAGTCCGTGGGAACACAAGCCTCGGGTTGTTTAAGAGATGACATTCCTCTGATCCTCCTGTGCCCTCAGGACAGCTGGCAAATCGGGTAGAAATAACTCAGCTACGGCTGTAGACAAGCTGCCCGGCACGGGTAAGGGCTTGGGGTGAGGAAAAGCAGTGTTAGGAGCTTGGCCCAGGTAGGGATGGCATGGGCTGGGTGCCTGCTGCAGGTTCAGAGTGAAGGGTTTTGCTTCTGCTGAGCACGAGATGGAGAAATGGAAATAAACCCCCTGCCTAGAGCCTCATGTCCTCTCTGTGTCTTCCCCCAAACCAAGGAATTTTGGTGCTTGAAACTGGCTGAGATGGAGAGCTGAAGGAGAAATGTGTGAAGGTTTTTGTCTCTACCTAACAGGTCCCCCTGGTGCTGGGGTTGGAGCTGTGATTTCCCATGTGTGGCATTTAGGGGTGATACACCTGTGAGGCAGACATCAGCTACTGCTGGGCTGGGGATGCGTGCCCTGGAGCATCTTCCCTCTGAGGGGAGGCTGGGGGAGAGGAGGCTCGGGGGGGGGGGGGGCTCACCCATGTCCACAAACACCGGAGGGGAGGGCACAGAGGACAGAGCTGTTCCCTTGGGTGCTGTCGCTGTCCTCATCCCCTTCTCCCATTAGGCAGTGCCTTCTTTTTGGGTTGTACCTGCAGGACCCCAAATCCACCCCACTTGGGGTCCCCGGGAGGGGGCCGATGGCAAAGCCACCGTCACTCCTCTGCTTTCTATTGCCACAGCTGCGTCCGTCAGTCCTGGCCAGGGCACCAGGCTGTCACCCGACCCTGCCCCGCTAAGAATACACCCCGAGGGTTCTGCTCAGCTCCCGGGGTCTTCGGGATGTGCCCTCGTGGTGCCACACATCTTGCTCCAGTGTCAGCGCTGCGGGCAGGGGGCATCGCTCAGGATTTGCAGTGGCATTGGCATCTGGATCCCCTATAATCATAAATCATCCCTCGATTACCTCCCTGGGGCAGAGTGCAGAAATATAATTATATATATATTTGAAAATAAATCAAGCTGTATTTTCCAGGACAAATGGAAGCCCCCAGAGCCCCCACCTCTCTCTGGACACAGGGAATACCTCGATATTTCCTGCCCTTCCTGGAGCTTGAGCTGGCTTTGCCCAGCGTGGGCTGGGGCTGGTGAGCAGAGCGAGGAGGTGGGGACATGGTGGTGGGGATGTGGTGGTGGGGAAATGGTGGTGGGATATCAGCCAGGGGGAGGAACATGGGTAGCAAGGGGAATGCAGAGCACCCGTGCTGGCAGCTCTGCTCCCAGTGGCGCTTGTTGCTGGCTTCAGTGACCAGCGTGGGTCAAGCACGCTGTGCCCCCAGGCATCAACAGTGCTGCTCTTGCGTGGGCTCGGCATCCCTTCTGACAGCCGTGAGGGTGGTTACTTACTCATCCGCACCCCCACTAAATGCCACGAGCTACAAGGGAGACCTTTTTTCCCTTGGAGAACCTGTCCGTGGCCTGTGATCAGCCCCGATTAAGGACTGGTGTGGGAAGGCACACACCTGCACTGCCGGAGGGATTTTGTGTGCTGTAGTTCATCCCAGCGAGCATGCGGTGTCCCGAGCTGGTAGCTGGTAGTGCACCCCTAGCGAGAAGGTCCCTGCCACGTGGCCGGGACTTGCAGGAGCAGCTCCCCGAACAGCACGGCTGGACTCAGTTGGTGGCTGTCAGCCTGTGGCCATGGATGGCCAAGGGTCTAGGAGACAATGTGGAAGAAATGAAAAAAAAAAAATATATATATATATAAAAATATATATATAAATATATATATATATATTTTAATTTGGTTCTCCACTAACTCTTTCCTTGTGGTCTCTGAAAATGCTTTGGCTCCTAAGATGCAGAGGCTGCTGCCAGCAGCTGGGAAGTTGCCTATGAACTATTTCTTCCCCAGAGGCAGGTTTTTAATCAAATAGTTGTTTTTTTTTTTATTATTATTTTTAGCTCTGTTGTTCTAGGATTAGGCGTGAGTAGTTGGGATGGGGGAGAAATGCATCTGTACATATTTGTATATCTGTTTTTACACATACAGACATTTTAAAAGCGGGTGTTATTTGAACCTCGTGGAAACACCTTTCCTTCCAGGCAGCCGGGCTGGAAGGATGAGATGCTTTTCGTGAAGTTTTTTGCTTTGTTCAAGGTGTCAGAGCGTTAACTGGGTCAGACCCCCTGCAGTTTCTAATAACACCAATACGGGCGCGTTATTGTATCTAAATAAGTATATCCCAGTCATCTCCTTCCTCCTGCTTTAGACAGCACCAGCACTTAAAAGCGGGCTCAAAGAGGCAAAACCAGATGGGAATAAAGAAAAAGCTTAGATTTTTATACCTGGCTACCTGCAGTCTCACCGATGCACCCGCAGCGCCCCGTAGCACGAAGCCTGCTTTCTGGCACCTAGCTGCATCGCTGTCACGGGGCGCCCGGTGCCACCGCGGTGCCCCTGTCTGTGTTGCAGCACCTACGGGGAGCTGACCAACTGCACAGCGGCTGTGGCCGAGAACCTCACCTGCTACTGGCCCAACCGGCTGGTGGATGAGTTCTTCGTCGCCGTGCACAGCCACTACTTCAGGAACTGCTCCCCGTCCGGCCGGGCGCTGCACGACCCCCCCAACGGCGTCCTCTGCCCCTTCATCCTGGTGCCCGTCCTCGTCACCCTGCTGATGACAGCGCTGGTGGTGTGGAGGAGCAAACGCAGCGAGGGCATTGTCTAAGGATGGGTTTTGGGCACAGCACGACCGAGGAGCGTCCCAGGGGTGCCGAGGCCCCGCGGCATCCCCGCCGGTCCCCTCCCCAGGCGGCGGTTCCCAATTAAATCAATCGTTAACGATCCGGTCACCGGACGGCACGGGATGCTGGTGGCGGTGAGGATGCTGCTCGCCGGGTACCAGGGCAGTGCTGCAGCAACGCTCGGCCTTTCCCTGCTTCCCTCCCAGCACCCCACAGCTTCCACTGGGGAAAAAAAAAAAGGAAAATTTGGGAAAATAAGGAAAAAAATGGGGGGACTGGAGTCCTGCCAGCGGTGCCGGCGCAGCACTGGGACATGCCATGACCACGAGGATGGCAGGTCAGGGTGCAAGCTGGGTGATGAAACCTTCGCTTTTCTTCCTTTTATCCTTTTTTCTTGGTTTACCCTTTTTAACGCCAGGAAAGGCACCTTCTCCCCCAGCCCACCCATGGACGGGCTCTGCCCAGCGGGGACGGTCACTGCCCCATGCTGGGAGGTGACGCCGGTGGTGGCACTGGTGGCCTTGGCAGTGCCGCAGGGCTGACAAGGAACAGGAATTGGATGCTTTTCTTAATAAATAAATAAATAAATACAGAAGTAAAGCAGGTGCCAGCCTTTGATGTGAACCCTTAGCGCTCATCCCCTGCATGAAGCCACATGGATCTACACGGATCAGGGCCATCTGGAACCTGCTGCCCATGGGCTGGGGTTGGGTCTCCTTTGGGGTCCCGGGAGCTTCACACCAAGCTGGGCCCAGGGGAGGGAGGGATTGGGGGAGAGTCAGAGGCTGAGGAGGAGCCGGGGGGATTGCACCCAGCTCTGTGCAAAGAGGACTGAAGCAGGGAGGCTGCTGGGGAGGGAACGTGCACTGAGTGCAGGGCAAGAGCAGCCCCCGATGTCTCCCCGAGGTCCCACTGCTGCCCCCAGGGCAAGCCCTTGCCCCACAGAGGGGTTTCACCCCTGGATCAGTGCAGCCCCCTTGCTTCCACGCCTGTAGCTCCAGCCCCCTGCTCTCACAGGCTGCTTGCACCCCAAACCTGCCCCAGTGCAGGACACTGGTCTTTGGGGTCTCTGAGGGCTCCAAAGCTGCAGGACGGCTCAGCACCCCGTGTACATTCCCATCCCTGCAGGAACAAGGGTGAGAGCCCAAAGAGCGTGGAGTTTCTCCCCTTGTGCTATAGGAGGGAAGGTAACAGCGGTACGAGGGTACAAGGAGCACCTTCAGTAAAGGAAATTGGTGTTTTCGACAGAACCCTTCTGCCTTTGTGAGCAAAAATGCAATGCTGCGATGTGCTTCCCAACCTCTCTGTGGGAGCCGTTCACGGGGATAACAATCAGGCAGTGCCTGGGCGCTACACAACACACGTTTGCTCCGTAGGAAACCACACGAACATTTATTTCTATGGTTCATCTATTTATAAAAGCATTTCGCTCTGTGGTGGGAGCTCGGGGCACCGCAGACAGCAGCACGGGAACGCCAAATTCCCTCGGCCTGGACTCCAAAGTGATTCCTGAGGTTCGTGCTACTCTTCTCGGGAGGAGCTCTGCTTCCGCATCCTCTGACCAGGTGTGGGATGTACAGCTACTTACAGAAAAGGCAATTACAGCATAATACCCTTCCAAGTTACCAAAAAAAGCCAGGCGCACAGGAGTGTTTAAGAGAGGGTGCAGTGCGGTATTACTCTTAGATGCGTTATTAGTCACTCCCTTTGGGTGCAGGAGGTTGAGGGACGCAATCAGGTGCTCTCGAGATAATGGTGCCTGAATTTACTTTCATCAGATCCAACAGCGCCTGATGTGCCCTCACCACATCCAGATCTGAAAGCCAAAGGCAGATTTCTTAAACAAAAAATCTCCCTTTTGTTACATTTTCACAGAAATATATATATAATATATATATAATTTTACTAATACTACACATTTACTTAAGTTACGGATTAGCCTATATTTCTTTTAACTACTTCACACAATGAATACAAACAAACAAACAAAAAAAAATACCGTAGCCCAAACAGGAGCCGGAAATAACATAAAAATCCCAAACTTGTGACAAAGATGGACTTACATTAAATATAATCAGAATTTCAATACCAGAGCTAGAGTTTTGTTTAGGGCTTGCACTCAGGCAAGCTCTCAGCCTGACTTCACTGACTCTTGGAAAAAGCTCCCATTGTTTTTGCTCATCAAAGGCAACAGTATTGTGATTTGGTTCACAGGAGACCATTTTATTGCCAACTCGAAGTGTTCCAAAAACACACCACCTTCTTTCTTTTTTTTTTTTCCCCCCCAAACTAGGCAAGAGTTAAAAAAAAGTGTGTAATTACAATTTCAATAGTGATTTCTTGTAACTTCTCAAGCATATCTCATCAACAGGATATACAGTACAGTTCAGAGGAGTAAACATTTTAAAGTAAGCAAACAACTTTTTTTTTTTTTTAACCAACATACACAATTTCTTGCTGTATTTATGCTGAACTCTCCTTTTAACATGGACAAGTTATGAAGTTAGTTTTCTTCTTCGGTACAACATGGACACAGGACTAGTACAATCCGGGCTGGTTTTCTTGTTGGTGTTGTTGAAGTTAAGGACAACTCTGCAGCATGGAAACCGTGGTCCTGCCATCCATCCCCCTTCATCATCTCGCGTAGCGCTTAATGTAATCTTCAACTTTATTTCGGAAGTCCTCCTAGAGGGAAGCAGAGGCAGAATTACCACGGGAGAGCCAGAGAGGGACTAAATGAGGACCGTGGTGGCGGTGAATTCACAGGGTAGCACCAGTGCGGTGTCGTTTCCATCCCACCTACTCAAGCCAATGGCTGCAGCTCTCCTCCAGAGCCTGCACGTGTTTCAGCTCCGGTGCATAATTGAGCAAGATCGGTCACTGCCTTTTTGTCGTCTGTCACAGCCTAGAGAATTAAAGTTTCATAATCCAAGTCCCTCGTTTCTGAAAGTGGTTCAGAGGGAACACAGCGACATGGACAGCCCTCCGCAGAACACCTACAGGACTGTTAACACAGCCTCTGCACCTGCGGAAAAGTACCAGCTTCTGGTGTTTTACCTTTAACATTAAAAAGGTTAACAAAATTTTTTTGTTGTTGTTTAAAAAAAAAAAAAGAAAATTAAAAAACAGCAAACAGGAGACAAAGAGGGCCTTGAACACAGTATGGGCCACGGACCACACAAATCCTTCGCACACCAAGCCATGAATGTGTTAGGAGGAGCCCAAAGCCTGCAGCCACGACCCACAGGAGCACAGGGAGGCACAATCCTGCTCTGTGCATCGCAGCAGGTCCGGGAGCACAGCTCCAGGCTCGCTGGCATGCAAAGCCCTTCCAAGAGATGCTGAGCGCTCTGGTACCCCGCCTTGAGCAGAGAGCCCTGTTACACCAAGGGTACGGACGGCGACAGCTTGCACTGCTTGGAAATAATGACTGGTTGTTGTTCAAGGGCTTTAACTTTGTTTTTTCACTTTTTTGTTAAGAGCAGAAAGAAGGTGAGTACCACGATACGCGCTATGGCTTTGGAATGTCAGTGCTAGGAAGTTGTGAAAAGCGGCGAGCGGTCACTGCTAGAGTGAAGCTCTTCTTAAAGACAGGCAGGGAGCTGCCTTCCCCTGCACTGGCGTGCAGTAACCCACCCTGAAACTGTATATAGCACAATAATTAAAATGGGAACAAACTGTCAAAGCTTAAATGAACCCACAAGATAATGTTGCCTACTTCTACACCAACATCGCAGCAGCTTTGAACATTTCCTCTGCAGTGCCTTGCTTTTCTGCTGGTGGGTGCTTTCTGCCAGAAAGAGTCAGGTTATCTCATGGCTACGGTCCCAAATAAAAGGCTCAGAGAAGAATTATGCCCCATCAGAAATGCTGTCCACAAGTTTGTTTTCCAATTAGCAAAGTGCATCACAGAGACATCCACAAACTATCTGCAAAGTGCTCCAAATCTCCAAGAAGTGCGAAGCACAGCTAAAGGCCAAAACCACCGCAGACAAGGAATCAAACCTATAAACACACGTTAGGGAAAAAACCACCATAAACAGCTCCCCTCAAGAGGCACAGATGTGTGCTTTGGCTGAAACAGAAGCAGACAGCACGAGCTACAAGCACCCGTTCCAGGAGATCACCCCGAGATGCCTGACACCTCGGCACCAGGACCCCACGCGCAGCGAGGACGGCCGTGAGGGCTGCGTGCCACCAGGGAGCAGGGCTGCACGAGCCCCTTTCCTCCTGAGATGCCCAGGAGATGGGCGACCTGCACTTCTTTGGAGAAAGGAGCAGCTGCTGGTGTGATGCAGCATCTGCTGAAGGTAATATCAGGGCTAATGTCTTAGCCGCACGCACACCCGCCTCCATGCCTGCACACATTAAGTGTGCAAAGAAACCAGTGCTGGATAGCTGATGCCTTCTTTGCTTTAAATAAGATGTTGTGCATCAGCCAACTTCAATCCTCTGACAACACTTTGGATAGCTGAGTAGCACACTCAAGTGTTTCTGAAGTAACTACTTATAAACAGATCGTCTTGGAGCAGTCCCCGGGTCTCAGGCTGTCTGCAGCACGAGAAATCTCCCGATGCCTCAAGTCTGTTAAAATATCACGCAGCCAAAAATAAGTGGCACTTTGAACTTGTTTTCAGCTCTGCTAAGTTGCGGACTACCTTGATGCAAAGTAGAACAATTACTCATGCTGGCACATCATGCTGGAAACCTTGGCTGGGCGTGATGGGCATCCTCAGCACTACAGGCTGATCCCTCGCCGCAGCACAAGGCACAAGGCCAAGAAATACCAGTAGACACATAACAGAGCCAGCCGCATCTTTCCTGGACCCACAACACCTGCAGGCAGCTCAGGAGCGCTCTCCGAGCTCCCACCAGCACCTTTTTGTGGTTCCCAAAAGGAAAGCTGGGCTCTCTGAAACGACTTCCCGGGAGCAGCACTTGCTGCCTGTGGACATGGCTGCTGACAGGAGGCTCTCGTTACGGGGCTGCAACGCTGCCTTCACACGCCATATGGCCCAGCAGCTCCCAATTAGCTGTGCGCGCCTCTCTGCGTGCACATCTGTCTGTGTGCAGTACTCAATAACCAGCAGCACAGAATTGCGTACTGTGCATCACGACGAGGCACGGCGCAGCTGTCCCCGTGTCACCGGGACTGTCAGGGCTCTCTGGGATCCACAAGTCCAGCTCTGCAGGTGCTCAGCTCTCAAACCCATGTAGGAGAAGAAACCATCTAAAACTGGAGATTGTACACCGCTTTGGAGCACACCTAGAGCAGCTTTGCCCCGAGCTGCAGGGAGTTCGGAGGGGTACGTGAGCATGACTGGTCCTGGGGAAACGTGCGAGCAGTGCTGCAAGAAGTATTTGCTGCATGAGTAATGCTCACTGAATCACCACTTCATCTGCTGAAAATCCCTCTGGGACAATCAATCAATCGAAGGGAGATTCAAAATGAATCGCTAGATGAAGAGTATGTAATAGACATAGACTCGTACAACATAGTTCACAATATCATTTCGCTGAAAACTGGGTTACAGCACGGACTGTGTAGTGCAACGTAGATCCCACCCAACTTCTCCTGCACGTATTTAAACAAAAGTTTAGCCAGTAAACTTTAAGCAAATAACATATTTTTAGCTGACAATCTGGCCAACAGTATCAGTTTCAAACATCTACAGATTTCACAATTTTCATTTGTACTCTACGTTCCTACTAGATAGCACGAAGCGTGCGATGATTTGCATTAAGAAAATAGGAAAAACAACTCCTTGTCTAATTAGGTCTAGGTAAAAGTTATATGGACTGATGTACTACTAACACAATTTACCGCAGTCTCAACTGATGAGCTTCTTGTCTTGAAGACATCCCTCACTGAAATGACATGAATTCCTAAAGCTATGGCACCTCTAGAAGCTGTTACTGCAGCGTACTTCACACTAAGGGCATGAACAACCTCAGTAGCTGGCCAGAGCAGGACCTCAGAGCAAATGACACATATTATTATTATTATAGGATTACAGGAACAAAAGGAAAACAGCCATCCCCAAGCCCCAGAGGAGAATTAGTCTACAACGTGTAAAAGCGTACTGAAGCACGCTTCAGAACCAGGAACCTTTTGGAAAAACAATGACCTGATTTGGCATCTCTACGAGTGGCTGTGTCTTCTTCCAACGTGCTCTACAGCACCGAGCTGTACTGATTAATGGCTCTCCTATTATTAAGCTTTTAATTGGGGAAAAAATCCGTTCAAGTACCCAAAGCAAACACAATAAATACTTCAATGCAAGTACCGACAGCAACCAGAGAAGCTTGCAGCTTGCTGAAAAAAAAATGTAAAACTCAGATTCTTTTTTACGATGAACCTGCATAATAAAACAAAGCAGTTGAGCTCCTTATCCCTAATGTAACTACTAGGAGTACCCCTTCACACAGTGCAGTAGTTGGCAAAACTTTTCACCTTCCTACTAACATTGACCTTGGTTTCTACCCTCAAGGAGGCTCTTCCACCCTCCTCGAAGTGTGTTAGCACAGCTGGAGGCCGTGCTGCCCAGCTCCTGCAGGAAAATGCACAGCTTACCGCCTCTGGGGTGACTGCAATGACTTGAGTATATTGAATTGCTATTTCTGATCCACCTTCACATCATTTAGATTTACAATTCTGGAAAATCCAAACTGAGACAAAGAAGTAAACGATCACAAAAATACTCAATTGCTCCTGCCCTTCCCTCCTTTGCATAAAGCAAACACTGAAATATTAACAAGAAGCCACCATTCTAACGGAAAATTATTTTAATCCAGTTTATCACCAGGTTTATATCCCAAATGATTTCTCTCAGGTCCTTCTGTTTTTACTTAAAGTGCATTTTAGTCCAAAAAAAGGGTCTTTGTGTGCCAGTAACCAAGCAACAGCCAGATGACATTACTCAGCCCCGTGCGAAGTTTTGGGAGGAGGATATAATCATCAGGTAGATTCACCCATTAGCCCTACGAAACATATTTAAAACGACCTTATCTTTCTGTTCCACCTTGAGGGAAATAATGAGTATTCACGCCCACCAGCCCCCACACACCCACTCCCAGTTAGAGAGGAGCTGAATGAAACCTTTGAGCAACTCGAAGATCTCACATACAAGGCACGCTTCCAATTCACACCCTACCTTGCTATGATTTCCTCATCACTGGTATATTTAACTCAGCTTCAACACCATTTTGAGTATTTTCTGAGCTCTCTAATTACATTTTAGTTCCATAAAGAAGGGCTCAGAGAAAAAAGGGAGGGTGAAAAACCTGACCATAAGCATCTCCTCCAGACTCCCACAGCTAGCAGACCCAGCCCAGACAGCATCAACCTTTGGGCACTTTTCCCAAAATTGTTGTACTGACAGGCAGGTTACAGAATCGACGTGCAAAGTGACAGTGACCTACTTGCCTGTTGGAAGGAAAAAGGGAAAAAGCGTTCTCTGAAGCTGTCAGAAGAGGAAAGGGCTGTGGAGTAGAAGGCAGAACGTGAAAGCTGCTGGGGCAGCCAAGGATAACTACATCTCAGTCCCATTTGTGCAAAGGTGATGGGACCAAAAAAGTTGAGGAGGGCTACGCAGAAAAATCATTCCCTGGATCAGAAGTGATGCAGGTCCTGACATTCCTGCCAAATCTGCCCTTTGACTCGTAGAGCAGCTTGGCTGGAGGCAGATGGAGAGAGCTCTGTTCCGTAGCTATTGCCACTGCTCATTTGTAGGGCTGTGGCTCACCCCTACCTGCATTCAGCCCCCAGTAGAGGAAGGTCCAAGAGCCCCACAGCCATTCTCACTTTACCTCAAGAGTGGAGACTTGTGTGAGTCCTCTGTTGTGTGGCTGCAGTGCTAAATGACTCAGGTCCTGCCCTGACTGTGACCGAGCAGCTTACAGGTTCACCTGGGCTGCTGAAGATGAGGAAAACCTCCTGGGTCTGCTCCGAGTCACTTCTGAGCGGCCACGGGCAAGCCTACACTTCCACTGGTGAGCACTGTCCTGTTGGAAAGGGCTACAGAGAGAGAAGCCCTAAGAGAAAATCACCTAAATCACCCCAATTACACTGCTGCTACAAAAACACTTCCACCCCTGAGGATGCCACGTGTCCCCACGAGAGGAAATGTATCCCTGAGGTCTGAGGTCTTAATGGATAAATTACCACGGCAGAGGAAATCAGAGTAGTCTGGGGCTGTTGAGGGAGTTTTTGCAAGTCATGCCCCATCTGAGCCGTGCCCTGGGCAAGCAAACCTCACCAGGCTGGTGACCACACGGGGCTCGGCGCAGGCACTTCTCCTTTGCGTTCGACAACCCGCTGTCTGCTCACGTTTTAAAGCCGTGCTTTTTTCCTAAAGAATCCGAAACAAAAGCTTGCCTTTTCAGCCACTTATTTGCCTAAAGCACGTAAATCGAAAGCTTTAAGACATCTGCATTTCTTTCACATTTCTGTCATTACCTCCAGTCAAACCATCTGCAAAAGCTTAATCAACTTTAGTGAACCAGAAAGAGGCTCCATCGATAATCAAACTGTTAGGAAAGATGGATAATGGTTCCTATAAATATTTCTAGCTTTCCAAAAGTAACTTTTTTTTTCCTATTTACATCTGTTAGCACAGTTAGCAGATGTGCTGTTGCTCATTTGCACATGCTGCTTAATGCGCTTTATGCTCAGTGGGAAAAGGCTTCGACGCTGTAACATTAGCAGCATAAAATGGTGGGGAAATCCAAGAAAAAAAAAAACAGCGCAAATCTCTAAATGAGTGAATGCTACAGAAAAACAAAATGTTTGTCCTACTGCGGCTACTGCAATTCCAAGAAGAACAACAAATACCAAGCAGGGTGGTCGGTTGTGCAAAGGATCTGCAATAAATATGGAGATAAATAAATGTAATGACTCACGGCGTGAGATTCTTACGAAGAGATGCTTTTGGACTGGGGTGGTACCGTTGTTCTTATTAGAGCAGCTCAGCTGTAATCAAAGAGCAATAAAAGCCCAACAACAAGAATTAAAGATGTGGTTTTCTGGGGGAAATCTCAAGTGTTCAGCCCTCTTAGGGCTAAATTCTTTTCCAACCTGTAAATCTTGGAAAGCAAAGGCTACGCTCTAATGCAGAAGACCAGGTTCATCTCTTGTGAAGCCTGTCCTGCTGCTTAATGACTTCCCACCCCTAAATGTGATGTCCCCAGCAAACCGTGCCTGCTGGAGTCCTGTAGTTTGCAACAAACATCACAACGAGAACGCCTCAGAGCCAGCTCTGATTTTCTCCCTAGCTCCAAATCCCTGCAAGTCCTCAGCTAATGCAGAAGTGCTGGTGTTTGCCATAAGCCCGCACTACCTTAGCAAATATTAGTGAGAAAGTCTTGATGCAACATGAGCTGAATCAGTTAAAAGTGCTTTGGGATTCATTACAAATAGAGGGGAAAAATGTTGGCCTCCACGTAAGATTACAGGTTTGTCAGGCCAAAGGTGAACATATACTTCAAATCCTCAGATATACTTGTGGGTGTATTTAATTAGAGCAATCCTTCGACGTCTCACAACCTCTCTTAGAAAACATTGGGAAACAGATACTCAGTTCAGCATCCAAGAATAAATGCGAGCTTCTTATTTTACTTGAAGGAGGTTAAAAAACCCTCAGGCTTTTATCACGTCACAGCTTTGTACTGTTAGAAATAAGCAGTGCTGTTGCTGAAGAAAATGTTCAGGACCAGCTACTTCCTATTAGCAAGAGAGATTTCAGGATGTCAAGGCTGGTGCAGGGCTATCAATTTAAACAAGGGAGTGAAGTTAAGTGGAAAACCTTATACCAGACAACGGACAAAGCCAGATCCCAGGCCAAGAGAAGCTCAAACACGAGTACATAAAGCAGCGCAGCAAAGACAGGAGCACACTAATCTAAGCAACACATTGACTCAAATATTCTGCAATGCAAACAACTTAAAAAATGAGGGCCTGATAAGCAAACATGAAGCAAACATAATGAGAGCAGGATCTGGGCATGCCTCCCCTTGTTAGCTGCAACAATACCCCTGTCTGGGCACGCACTGAACAGACTTTCTGCTGCCTGCCCTTCCTTGAGCCAATTGCATCTATTGAGCTGTTGACAAAGTCCAGCACTGAACAAGCTAAAGATAAAAACATACCGATCTGTGTCCTAAATTCTTGGACCCCGATGAACACACAAATCAAAAGGCTGAGGAGTTCCTGGAGGCATGGATCTATTTTGGTAGCTCTTTCCGAGTCTCTCTGGAAGAGCAGTGGAAGAAAAGTCGGAGGATGGAGGTGGCTGTCCTAGCTCAAATCAGCTATGTGTTTGTGCTACGAAGGCTGGCACCGAAAACAAAGGTTTAGCACTCCGTAAGAGTGTAACTTGAACACACAAACCAGCAGTTTCAGGCTCCCTGATTGCCAAAAAAAACAATTATCCAAGTGTTTAAGCCTGATGTATCAGTATTACAAACACTGGCACAACCAGATGAGCTCCCAGGTAAAATAAACAGGCAACAAGAAGCCCAAAGCTGCTTAAGAAGAGACAGAGGTAGTAAAAAGGTCAAATTATAGCCTACTGATGTCCTCAAGCGTTTCATTTCCAAGACTAATTGGATCATCCTGCAGAAGGAACTGTCTGGAGAGCTGTCCAGACACACCTCAACAGGAGAAGCAGCAGCAGGAAACCAAACAAAGACAAAGGGGTTCCTGAAGTCTTGTAGTGATCGATCACTACATTTGGCAAGACATTTCTTATGCTAATAAGTTTCATTAAGAGTATCTCATTGTTCGTACCGTTTTTGTGGGTATATAGAAGTACTCATACCACCTCTAGTTCTTCTCTTCCATAGCCTTGTGTCCCACAGCAAACTCTTGGGCACTTTCTTTTTTTCACTGTAATTTCTTGCCAAGAAGCAAGTGTGACATCACAGACTCAGCTATGATACGATATACAATTTTACAATGAAGAATTAATAATGCAGGACAAAGCCATTGACCTCTTAAGCAATCTGAATAACATACGTCTTTCTATTGTTGGTGCAACTGTCAATTACAGAATGTGAGCTGTGCAAAAATCCCCCCAAAAAACAATGAGCACTGCAGTCTGATTACTGACAAATTCAAATATGGCTAAACAAGGAAAAAGCAAAAAGCAAGCAAAAATATGCACAGCCTGTAATCAGTATGAGGTAATGGGGCTCCCCTCGGTGTTTGAATAGCTTGTGGGTAGTTCTCCCAACCAGAATAAAGCCTCATCTAGTCAGTGTGCAAGAGTCTATTTGCAGCCCACATGCTCTTACCCACACAGCTACAGAATACCTAGCAAAATCGAGAACGGGCTTTAAAACATACATTCAGCAAGCAAAGATAGTCTGCAGATCTGTAGGCAGTCAGGTTTTGCTATCATTACTTCTCTCCTCCCCCCAGCACAATACAGTTTCCCTGACATTCCCCTCCTCTCTCCAGTTCCCCCATCCTCCTAGATGCAGGTGGGAGAAGGGTGAAGCTCTGCTCTGAGCTCCACGTGCTCTCACAGGCTTTCCTGGTGGCTCACTCCCAGACCATCCTCTCTTTGTTGCTGCTGATGATTTTCATGGAGGTTATGGGAACTGGATTTAGAGATGCTGCTGCTCTGTTGGGTTTGATGGAAACTGGAGTGCATGTTTGAAGGGTATGGGGATTGATGGGGAAGGGGACGGATGGATGGCACCACTGCAAAGCCCTATTCCTCTACAAAAAGACTGCCAAGCAAAGTAGTAAACATTGGAAAAATAAACTACTGTGAGGGTGGTGGAGCACAGGAGCAGGTTGAAGTCTCCATCCTTGGAGATGCCCAACACCCCACAGGACGCCGTCCCGGGCAGCCTTCTCCAGCTGACTCCACCATGAGCTCAGGGGCTGGATTAGATGGATCTGCAGAGGTCCCTGCCACCCTGAACAGTGCTGTGATTCTGTGAAATGCCTTCTGAAAATGCCTCAAGGATGATGTGCTGGACAACCCGTCGCTGGAGAACAAACCGCCCTCCCAACATGATTCAGAATTACAGTTTATTCGGTTACGCTGGGCAGAAGCAACAAAGAACAAATACATACTTATACCGAGGCCTCCAACTTCAAGTCAAATTAAAAACACAAGCTCTTCATGCAACCTGCCAGCTGCCTAGCAAAATTTTCCAGCGTCTCCTCACTCATTTTAATCAGTAATCCATCATTTTATATTTCTTCAGATTATTTTGCTGCTGTTGCAGGAATATTAGACTGACCGTCTCCAAAACAGTATCCAAGTTTTATCGGAGAAACCAAGGGAGACGAAAGAGAAATCCTTCAAAAGCAATAGTAGTACCAAGGCTGGAATATATACCCAGACTGGAGTGAGGCTCCAAACAAAGGAAATTCTGTTAAAAGTCTAATTTTTAGTCTTGAGGAATGATGCAGGGAAGTGTCAGGCTTGTCAACTCAAATCCTTTACTCTCAGCTCCAGAGAAATGCTTTTGTTCTACACCTAATTGCTATTATTTCATATTCCAATGTGTTCCAGACCAGATTGTTTAGTATAAGGATGAATTCCCCTCCTACCCCTACCCAGCTGTATTTTTACAGTCTGGGAAGCTTGAATCAAAAAATTAAACCTGAAGTGCTGTGCAATTCTGCATCTCTCCCCACTTAAAATAACTTATATTAATCATGTTGAATTGATTGCCACTGACTTTAACCACACTAGAGAGAGAATTTCCTTGAAGCCAAGGAATTACAGCCAGGACTGCCTGCAGAATGCAGTGCTTACACCAGCTAGAGAGACGTGAGAGTTACTTACTGTTAGGGACTCAGTCTTAAGACCAATTTCCTTGCCAAACATTCTCTGTTTACCACAACAAGCACTAGATTGTGGGGGTGATGTTGCTAAGAAGTTAGAAAGTAAAGCATTAGGACAAGAGCCTTAGCTGTGACTGCAGTCAGTGCAGCACTGGACTGATTTAAGTAACAGTCTGAAAACCAGAAAAGGGAATTATTTTGTAGAAAGACTAAAAAAAAGTAGAAAGTCAAACTTAGTTTATAAAATAGGTTTCTTCTCCCCTTTTCCTTTTATCTTTTTTGTATAACACAAACCTTTGGCACCTACACGAAAGATGAGCACCACATCAGAGAAAAGCGGTCTGTGCTCCTTCAGACCTGAACTTGCCAGAGCAGAGACAAAGCAGGCTGAAAAGGTTGCCTGTGGAGGAACATTACAGCAAGACTGAGACACATTCAAGTCAAAATTAAGGAAAGGACAAGAAAGAGAATGCAAGTTAAATGCCAGGGCATTAATTCAGGACTAAGACGGTCCAAATGAATGCCCAGCCCCTGACTGCCTTGTTGTCTTCACTGGGTGAATCATTTCCCTCTCTGCACCATGTTCCCTCCTGCAAAGCAGCAAAAATGCAACGTGCTCTCCATCAGCATGCTTTGTTTCCACTGATGTAATGTCCTTAATAAGAGCTAGGAATTAGATCTCGAATTTAACTGTGACTTAGACTGCCCGAGCCCTTGTCACCTCTGCCACGCAGGTAGCTGTGTCCTCTTACCATGATAATGAGTCCTCAGCTGCTTCAGGGCTCTGGCAATTTGTACAGCTCCAAGTCCTGTCTCCCAGGAACTGCTCAAAATTGCATGCTGGATGGTCAAACTAAAAATACAGACATCAGATCCTGTTCTACTCGCACAAAAGCAGGCGTCAAACGCATCTACAAATTCTGCTGCACACCAACATTCACCAAATCTATAATATTTTTCTTTAAAACCATTTCTTCGGGTTATTATTAAAAGGCACCAAAACTGAAATCACTTACAATTACTACTAATCATTATAACAAAAATGAACTCGAAGCGAAAAGCTTGGCCTGACTGCAGCCAGTGGGAAAACAAAACCAAAAACCAAAACTGCAAGCAGTGAAAAGTTAAATTTAATTCCCAAAGAAGCAAAAGAAGTCTTAAACCAAAGGATCATCCTTGTTGCTGTCTGCTACGTCTTTCAGAACTATCTAATTATTTAAGCATTGCTGCACAGCAGACAGACATCTGTGCGTTTTCAGACAACGTGAAATAAACAGAATATTCAAAATACGTCCAAGCCTAGTTTACTGACTCTTCCTCTTATTAAATGTAATTCCCATTTATTTTTCAAGAGGGATTTCAGCTCCTGGGTTCATATGCCAATGATATTAAAGTATCAGAAGCAGCTGTTGTTTTCTACAACAAGCAGCGTACGCACTCTGGAAGCTATAAAGGGCTTGTTTTGAGCTGAGTGATATGCTAATACCCCAGCAGCGTTCGATCATACCAGAGGTACGAGGATTGAGGCTATGGACAATTCATGCACTCCGAGGGCTGCAGACTCAGAAGCAGTAACTGATTCACAGGTTCTGCTGAATAATCACATAAATTACACAAAAAGCAATTTGCAGATTACATGGTGAATGCCTTCACTATTGAAATACAGCTTTCTAAGCACCAGAAGAATTCGATATCCTGGCTCTACACATTTTGTTACCGAGTATTTACACTGCTGACAAGGTAGTCGGCACACCATGACAAGCTGAAGTTTGCAGACACTTTCTGCACAAGTCTGCCAATGCTGCAATCCACAGAAAAGCCCCACTCTCTGACAAAACTTCACACAAAACTGGCAGCTGTAATCCATCCGTTTCCTCTGCTGACACCAATGCGAGGCTAAACAAGGCGGTATCTGAAGTCAACAGCAGCATGGTGCTGACAAGAGGTTTCAGGAGAATGCATTTATTGCTCATCTGCCACTTATGCCACGTTCCATGGGTCAGTAAATGAAATTTCACACTATTTTGACAAATTTTCAGTGTGTTTGTCTGAACCACATGCAAGCTTGGTTTTGTAGCTAAGAACACAGCAAGCGAGCTGCTGTCAGGCATCATCCCTTCGTGCTGTGCCCAAGCGAGCCATCAGCTTCCACATCCACAGGAGCTGGCAGAGGCTCAAGCTCTGGATGTGCCAAAGGGCGAGTGAGGAATCACAGCCTGTAATCAAGACACATCCAGCACCACAAGGTGCTCTCAACACGGTGCTTGACTCGAGGATGCTGCTTGACTTCATTTTTTGACGTGTGCCTACCAAAATGCTCCTACGCTGCTTCTGCGTGACAGGTGCGCCTGCATCTGTGGCTCCTCTAGTCATTTTGGAATGGGAGAGGCTGCTCTGCCTCAGTGAATTACAAATTAAATGGGACGAAGGCAGATACTCGAGCAAGCAGCACAGAGCTGTCAGTCATGAGTCTGAGGTTACTGACAAGCAGGCAGCAGGAAACAGGCTGGTAACGTGACGAGCCAGATCTCCTAACTCATGCACAATTAGCAAAATATCAGGCTATTTCCATCACCTTGGAGCTAGACATCAGATTGCCTTCTTCCAGTAACAGCAAAGTTTCATTTTGTTTTTTATCTCCATTCATTTATGCAAGATTACACCAGGGTACGTTAACCCAACACGTCACTAACAGCTTGCTATTCCCCTCCACACTGCCATCAGCCTTTGTTCTTGCATGCAGCAGACAGGGATGAGTGGCAGGCAATCTGCATTCTGACTTCATTACACCTCTGGGCCTTGCAAGAATCGTTGATATTTTTTCATGTGTCATGCAGAAACGGAGGAAGGACAGTTAGCTCATGGTGTTTTGTGGAACAGCTGCTACGTGATCGAGGCAAAATTAGAAGACTCATCCTGCAGAATTCGGAGTGCTTTCAATTCTGTTTTAATTGAAAAGGAAAATGATGGCATCCAGCACTTGCCACAATGAGATGTATGGTATAACTTGTGTTTTGCAAACTAGCAGTAACGTCAAACACTAACCTGATCCTTCTGCACTGCTAGCAAATTGATAACGATGCTTTCCCGATACTCTGAAGGTGTGAAACCACATTCTGATCATCTACGTTCTGCATTCAGTTGGCTTGACAGATGAAAGTAGGGGCTTATTATTAAAACTTTTCAGCTTTGTGTTTCTGGCCATAATGTTATTAGCCAGAAATTGGAAAACAAGCTTTAAAAACGATACAAGAATGTGACCACGCTTTAACCCCCTAAAAAGAAGGTAGCTAAAACTTCAAAGCATCTAACAGCTGGGTATTTACACTGTGGGACTACAGAATGGAGCCTGGCATTTGACTATCTGGAAAGTACTCCAATGTGTTCTGACCCCGTAGAGGTAACCGTGTAAAGCCGACCTCCTGAATCTCCACTTTGGCCCCACAAGCAGGAAAAAGCCTGCTAGGAAGTAACACAAGCACCTCACTAGCAGCAGCCAAGCCATGAACTAAACCATTTCTGCTCCAAACAAAAGCATTTCCACCCAACAGAGCTGTCAAGCTTATCCCAAAGAGGTGTAAACAATAATTTAGCGAGAAGGCTCTTCCACAAAGCCTGGCAGCAGGGACTGAAAGGCCTCCCACATCATACCGAAAGAGAAGCCAGGATGTTTAATGGGACCTGCTGTCTCTCTGTGGCAGTTCTTCCCATGGCTGCTGCAGGGGAAGAGCGCTGCCAGCTCTGGGAATGCTCTGACCGCGAGGAAGGAGCAGGTCCCTGCTCCTTGTGACTTGAAGCCCTGGGGAAGCAGTGCAAAGAAAAAGCAGCAAAAAGCAAAGAAAAAGGGCTCCAGCATGCCTTCGGAAACGGCCGAAGCACAGGTTTTCCCTCTAGACCATGTCACTAAAGTGACAGCCCAAATCACTTTTGCACGCTCCATACCATCTCCCCACCTTTTCTACCTGCAGTGAGACTGGCACGGTGCAGTTTGGCGACTCCTCATCTCGTACAAGCATCCAGCACAACGTCCCCCTGCCTGCTTGCTCCTGCAGCACCAGCTCAAACACCTTCCCAACATAAAAATGCATTTAAAAGACAACCCAAAATGAACTTCAAGTAAATGTTTTCAAATAATTCCTCTGTTCTAAGGCTTATTTTCCAGCTGTCTTGAGCCATCACTAAGCTTCGAGCATCTGAGCTTAGAAATGAAAATAGTAATTAAAATTTGACTGCTATTAACTGAAAAATTAAGATTCACGATCAGAGTTCTTCAAATATTAGCAGCACTTTTTGCATACAAAATGTTACAGGGATGTGGTTGGAACACTGGAGAAGCTTAACCACATGTATGGCTGTGATGGGAAACTGCTGGCAAAAGGGCAGCAACTTTGGCACAGGGAATTGGGCACAGATAACGCTAATTTAATTCACCAGTGCATTATTTTTTAAATACACAATGGGAGAAAGTATTAGAAAAAAACAGCCTTCTAGTAAAAACCTTTCGGAGTGCATTGCTCAGACCCAAACCAACGCAGAAACAAATGTTCAGATAAAAGCAGGATATAAACTTGGGTAACGCATAGCTGGTATTTGACTTCTGGCATACCCATAAGCTCTTGACTACTTTGCAAAATAAAAACGTTTCAACTGCTTTGAATTTCTTCAAGGAACAGCAGCCACCAAAGGAACGCAGCTATTTCACATTTATCATAATCTGGAAAATAAAATGCTTGTTTAGAGCAATTTCTAACACTTTCCACCACATATTTATGAATAGCTGTCTTTCTGAAATGCATGGCGACAAGATGCAGCACCCACGGACCATGAAATTTTATGTAGAGTATTTTATGTCATATAAACGTTTTATATTGAAATGTCTTTTATAAAACCTTGGTCAATCCTGGTGAGTGCTATCCAAGCAAACTGCTTTGCACTCATATTTGCCATCAGTCACTGTAGGCGGACGTTATTTCTAATTCTCAGCCTGATTTCAAGAGACTTACACTGCTAACTGGTAAATCTAGAGTAGAAAACTCAGTGAGGAACACCCCCAGGAAGGTTTTTGCTGCCAGCGAGAAACCCAATTAACTCAAAGGTGGAAGAGATGTTCCTCCAGGTCATTCAGTCTGTGCTCACGAAGAGGTGAACCAACCCAGATGCCTCGAGCTAACACAGCAACTTACGTGTTCCCTAAAGCCAAATTTAAAATCATCAACAAGATGAAGAAGGAAAAACAAAGCAAGCCCCCAGCTCTTCAGCTGTGGGTGGGGTGCTGGAAAGTTTCTTTCAACATGGAAACTCTAGTCTCCGAAAAAAACCACAACGACCTACCATCATCCTAACAGGAGAAATTGAGCACAAAGAGCATGTAAAGACAGATGCCTTGCTCACAAAATGCCTCTGACATAAAAATATTAACCAAAAAAAGAACGACGATGACAGAGAAGCAGAGAAGGTAAATGAATGAGTTAAATGAATTAACTTGGACCAGAAGATCTGAAGAAATACAATGGTTTTTTTTTGTTTTTTTTTTTTAACCAAGCTTTAATTTTAGTTTGTGTTGCCCTTCGTCTGCTTAGAGGCTCCAAAACACCTACTGCAAGCCAGCATCATGCTGTTCATTCAGATGCATCAAATAACGTTTGAAAGGGGCTAATCTTCTGATATATGAAATTACATTACTAGAAGAAAACTTGGAAGTGATCGCAAGAGATCAAGAACAATGCAAATTTGAAAACTCTATTCCGTTTCCAATGCAGTTCTCCAGCTACACAGAAAAATGGATTTTCAAGGTAGACTTAAATCCAAATGTAATTACGCCCTTATTACATATATGCACAGAAATAAAAAGCCGAGGGGATATGGGTACAGCTAGCCATGCCATTATTTAGGAAGAGTCTTTAGCAGGATCGAATTGGAAATGATATTTGTGGGGAAATTCAGTTTCCTATATTCCCAAATGGATGCCTGAAAATATTCTCCAACCTATCTTTGTTTTCTTACCTTTTCACTATTATTTACAGGCAGACCACTTGCTGACAACTCTCTCTTTCAAGGACCTACCTGGTTTCAGAAGATACGCTCATGTCCTCTCCAGAACCTGGCCCAGGTTCTGGCACTTTTTCGTGGTTTCTGCCCAGTAGCCAGGGGAAGGCTTTGAGAAATTAAGATTGTTCTATAAAAATATTGAACTGTTTGCTATTTAAGGACTAAAAAAAAATGTACAGAATTATGAATAGTTAAGAGGAAATTTCAGCAAAATTTGTAACCTACAACTGTCCCTAATTATCAATGGAATTTCTAATGGAATTAAGTTGGCATGCTCAGTTGTGTGGACAAGATGACATTCCTCAAGTAATTCAAGGAAAACCTTCATCCCCAAAGACTCATTAAAACAACATCCAAAGGCTGCAAGCAATTCAGAGACTTTTTTTTCAGCCTAGTTTCCTAAAGAACTGACGCTATGAAGGGCCATTAAAATCCTAAGAGGAAACTTAAGAGGCAGCTTCAGGCTCTTTAACAGCACCAATGTTATAAATCTATCTCCACAGAAACAGTCCTGAAATAAAACTTACTCATTTTGTCACTGAGAGGACTTGAACAACAACAACAACAACAAAAATTGCAAATGCAAAGCAGCAATGGACCTTCTTCTGTAAAAAAAAAAAAAAGAAAAAAAACGATTTGATAGCTGTCAGCACCGCAAGCAAGTAACAGAAGGGAAAGGCTGCCCCGACACTCCTCAGCCCCAACAGCTTCTGGCCTCACATAGCCTTGCAGCAAGCACTGACCATGTTTTATTTATCTGAGGGCACAGTTCTTGAAAATATGCCATTATCCCAGGTGAAAGAAGGCTGTCCCTGGTGTCTTTCGGAGGATTTTTGCCAGCGTGCTGGCACTACTGTGGTAAGAATCAGAATAACATGATTAAGACAGGAATACAAACTGCGACTGTAAGGATGATCTATTAAAGAATAAAAGGCAGCCACAGAACACCAAGAATAATCCAGAGTCACGTGTGACTGCATTATGTCATATACAAATTCCAGCTCCCCTGAATTTTCCCATTAACGTCCTTACAGATGCCCAACCCCCTCCCATGGAGCAACAACCCGCTGTCTCTGAACAAAACCACCCTGGCACGTAAAGCTACCTAAACCCAGATGGACTAGACACTGCCAGCGACAACCACAACTGCCAAAATCATGCAGCTATAATGAAAACCCATGATTTCTAAAACCTGGACTAGAACCAAATTCCTCCACACAAATCAATGCAAAATAATTCATCGTTATAGTATCAAAACGACAGCACAAACTTTGCAATCTAGCCATGTGAAGGCAAGGACACAATTAAAACTCCCTTCACTGACAGTAGCAGAAAATGGCTAGAAAAAAGAAAAGGCAAAAAGGCAAAAATTAAGGCCACATTTATGTAGGGGTGTTGTGCTTCATGTTCTTTACAACCTGGCAGACAGCTGGTAAATAACACAATGCAGGTAGGGATGAGGATGCTTGGCACCTGGAGCACCCGCTGGAAGCGGCACACTGACCCCTTCACATCCAGGATGTTTCCAGCCAGGATTTTATCGAGTCTGACAGCAGCCTTCCTCCAGCAACAAGAGTCATCCCTCCGCCTGAGGCAAGCAAGGAGAGGGCCATGAAGGCGAAGCATTAATCATCTTCTCCAGGTAGCTGATGGTCCTGTCAGGAGGCAGTGAGCAGAGAGGTGGCACTCCTACCTGGCAGTGTCCTGTGATGAGGGGCATGCTGTCATTGCTTTCCAAGGGAGAATCAAATAAAATCATTTACATTAAATAAAAAAATATGTTTAAGACTGATCCTTGGCAAATGCACGCTTATTCTGATTAGGCATTCCAGAACTGTTGGGGGAAGTTTTATGGAAGAAGATGTGTAAGATTTTCACAAGGGGGAAAAAAAATCTCCTGGATTTTAAAAGGATTTTACCCTTTAACAATGACACAGCAGGAAACAGCTCCATGCACCAAATACTGACAGGTGAATTTCACCGAGAAGATGGAAAGATCGTGTAGGAGAATAACAGGGTCACAGTGTTACACAGCTTCTCTTATTAAAGCTACTCAGACTGACGCAGGGATAAACAAGTGAACGAGTGTTTGCTAATTTGCAAGGTGACAAAAATTGCTTTAGCCTTCGAAATGATACCGAATACAACAGGAAAATACAACTACAATAGGACACGACATTAGCATTCATGTTATGGAAGGCAGAGATAAGGAAGATATGGAGAATTGGGAAAAATATTTTTACTTTAAGCCATGTGAACAGCGTAATGAATTTTCTTGTTGGGTAGCACATATGGCTTTGAAATGGCTTTGGCAAATGCAGACTGCTAGGAAATATAAGGGCAGTGGTAGACAGGAAGCCTTTAAGGAACCCAGAGAACTGCAGTGTCCTGAGATAGCATCTCCAAACAACCATGACAGATGAACGCGTGGAAAGTATTTTCTAGATTGCAGCTAACAAATAGCACACACGGTGCCCACAGCACCTCCGGTTAGGGAATACACAAGTCCTGAACTCCTAGGCTGATCCTGCTTTGCATTACCAAGGCATAGCCCTATTATTGCAGTACTCAGCTTACTTGTTTGCCACGGAAGGCAAATCAATAGTGCTCTGTTTGTTCACTGTCCAAACCAGCAGATCCTATGCTTAGTGCTCAGGAATCCCTGGAATCGATTTTAGCAACAGTCAATGGCTCTGGCATCCACCTAACGAGGGACCGACTTCTCTGCTAGATACAAAGCAGCTAGTTAAGAAGTTATTTTAACTAGTAAGTTGTTATTTAAAATCCACAAGAAAACTCAAAGCACTAAACTGATGAGATTTTATCAATTTGAGAAGATTAAATCATGGTAAACGCGTTGCTTAGTTTATGTAATGACTCCAATCATCTTTTTATTCTGATTTATTGAGCCCTAAAACAAGAGGATGGCTGCTTATCTTCCAGCGATCGTGACTTAACTGCAGTGTAATGTGTAAACCACAGATGTTCCAAAAAGCAACATGACAGAAATGAACAATGCAAACTTTAACTGTTTCCAGAGTAGGCAGAGGGGAAAAAAAAAAGAGTGAAGGGGACCTACAAATTTTAAGGAATGCTTTATTAAAAGCTGAAAGCCGTAGTCAGCAAATTTGCAAAGAAGATTAGAGTCTTAAAAAATGAGCATGGAAATTCGCAGGTCTACAGGATTACATTCAGCAGATAGGATGCAGTCAACGTGCTGGAGGGCAAATGCAGCCTCCAGAGGGAGGTGGGAGGGCTGGAGGAAGGGCTGACAGCACCCCATGAGGCTCAGCAAGGCCTTGGAACACTCTTGAAAGGTAATTTGTGGATGCAGAGGTAGAGGGCTGAATATCGAGGTGATCTCCATGCAGCAGTTACGAAAATGCATGTTGACTGCTGAAGTTTGTTGTATGGCCTCCCAAAAAGTTACTGAGATTTTGCAGAGTGTGTGGGGGAGAAGCGTAGAATTATTACAACCGTAGAAACAAAGAAGAATGCATGTAAAGGTGACTTGATGATCAGTGGCTGACAGAACCTGCAGGGGAAGAGGCTCAGTAGCTGACAGCTCCTTCCTTGAGCTGAAGGAGGCCCCGAGGGTTAGGAGCTGAAGCTGCACTAACACAGCTGGTCAAATAAGGTTTTTTTCTTTCCCTTTTTTTTTTTTTTTTTTAACAGCCATTAATAGAACAACTTGAGCTCTGAATTTTGTATAATTTCCCGATCTTACAACAAGACTCCTTTCCCAACAACTACGGCTATATGCTCTGGTAGGAGCCAGAGATCTAATGCAAAAAATAAGCAGTTCCTTAAGCAGGGAGAGATCAGAACCATCCCTTGCAGCCCGGTCTGTAATGCAAACATTCACAGTACAACCGCTCTCCAAAAATCAACAGTAAGGGTTTGATATCTCTGATGTGACTACAAACACGACTTCTTCCAGGATCTGCAAGAAAGCCATCCGTTTTGATGGCATAACACCAGCCCAAGGAGCTGAACAAACTCCTGCTCCACGCTGTAAATAACTAGATGCAGGCTTCACATTATCTGCTGACCTCTCAAGCAGCCACACTTAGCCTGAATGCCTGCAAAAGAATCCCAGGATCTGCGATCTGAAATGACATCAGTGAAACAGCCATCTCCTCCAGGAGAACCACAAAGACCACTCGATGTGCATTTGGTTTGGCTTTTACAGTCCCACAGTCAAATGGCCAAAGGGATTTTCTTACAAGATCTCTACACAGCCATGCATATGCAGAACTATTTGCATACAGATATACTTGCATACCTACCTGTATATGGCATATGTGCACATATATATTACATTTATACCAGCTGTATATTTGTATTACGCATGTAGGAGTGTCTTAGGGAAAATTCATTAAGGGAAAATTCATTACAATTCTCTTACGAATCACATTGTGCATTGCAAGTACGTTCTCAAGAGGGACGGCGCACAGCAGTTTCACTTCCCAGAGCAGTGCTCAGACACTACATGACATCTATGCCCTAGAGAGACAAAAACTAACTCAAGCTGCAATTATATCCTTTGTGGCTAATTGTAAAAGCTGCCATTTCTCTCCCTTGCATAAGTTATTCTCTCCAGATAAGCATTATTAGTTTTGTTTCGTGATGCTGTAGAGACTTGCTTTGGATAACCCAGAACAATACCTGTTAAAATATAAGCAGTGTGTGTCACCAAGTGCACTGAAGACTAAATTCTGATAAGCACCAAAAAAAGTTAGCATGGTAGAACACACATTTCACGTATAACTGAATAAGTGCAATGAATCTCCATAGGAGTTTAATAAATAAAAAAAATTAGTCTCTGTAATTTTTTCTTTTTTTTTTTTTTTTTTTTTAACTTAGAAGACTGACAAAAAAACACTCAATTTCCCTTTGACTTCTTCTACAGCTGCTGCCGTCTGAAAAAATTCCATGCTACTAGAGCAGCAATACTTACTTTGAATGCTCACCTCTCCTTTTCTGAGGAAGGTGTGTTTTTAAAAGCAGCTTGCATTCTTCCCCTGTTAGGGCTCCCAGGATTTCCAGTTTCTGAGCGAAGTCAGGGGATGCAGGACAGTGATTTCTTCATCGTTCTTTGGGAAGAGAACGTTACTGCCTGGCTTGTCTGATGCCTCGCAGGGCTGGCAAGCCTCTAAAGCCTCAGAAGATCTGACACAAGCCTGTGATAGGGAGCATCACTCCTTACGAAACCTACCCACACACAGTCAGTCTGCTTCCCTCTGGCAGTTACAGGTGCCAGATTTGACACTCAGCAATAGGTGCGTAGCCTTACCATTCCCAAGGAGCATATACCCTGGCAAGATGTTGGAACAATTCAGTCTGGCACTGCAAACAAAGATAGTGCTTCAGCCTGCCACCTCCACCAGCCTGCTTTTGTTCCTCAAGCTACATCCTGCCTGAGACTTTCCATGCTTTGCAGCTTGGAAGGCTCCCTGGCACTCTGTGCCAAGGTGGTATAACACAACTGTAAATAAAACCACGTCCAGAAGAGGCTTCCACCAATTTTTTCCCACCTTAGGCTAACAGTCTCACCCCAGCCCTGCAAACGCTGATGAATACCAGACTAGCTACAAAGTCTTATTGAAACAAAAAATAGAAGGAAAGATGAACTTGCAATCCAAGTAAGATAAATAAGGTGCATTGCCTCAATTTGCATTTTCAATGAACTCTTCAAATCAATACCTACCTAGAAAATTTGCTCAGTCTTTAAGGTTAACTTTGCCAAAAGTATCTGAAGAGTTTAGTTTAAATGAGTGATCCTGACCACGCCACGTGTAAATTTGATATGCTGAAGGTAAGCACCCATATAATGCACGGTGATACAGCTTCAGAGATGCATGTAAGGGGAAGTTATTGCTTTTGTTCATCTCTACCACCACACCATCTCAGCTGAGAGGTACACATCCACAACACATCCAAATTTCTTATGGGTCAATAAAAGCATGCAACGTTAAGGCTTGTGAAGGAAAAAGTAGCACTTTGGTAGAGACAGAGAAGAATGAGACGTGCTTGCTGGCCTTTAAGTTAAAGGCTGCTCATGTAGCTGTGCCAAAACAACTCACTGTCGCTTGCTCCACAGAGCATATGCAGCTTGAGGGAAAATCTTAGAAACAAGAAGCAAAAGACCATCTATTTTGGGGATGTGATGCTCAAATTGTTGACCATAAGGTAATATGGTACGTAAGACGACCACACTGAGTTTACTTTCTCGGATAAAGCACATTTTTGTTTAAATATCTGCTCTCTGATACACTGAGTCACCCTACTGCCTGAAGTACCAGCTGAAATGCTATAAAAGGACTGACTGGGAATCACAGAGCACAGCATGTGTAGTTGTTTAGGAACAAAATGCTTTAAATAAACCACTGACTCACCTTGTCACGCAAATGATGCTCTGCAGCCTCAATATTCAAGGGATCGTCAAAATTCAAAAGATCCTGGAAAAGAACCAGAGAACATTATAGGGTTTCCCCCCATACCCTCTTCAGTGATTATACAAGAAATCCTAAGCCCTAATGAACAAGGAAATGAAGCAATGCAAACAAGACCAGCAAGCACAGTGCCATTTTCTCCCTGCCTTAGTAGGTATCCCTGCCAAAGGTAAATGCGAATAAATTTGGTGGTTGCAAACTGAATCACAAGTCAATTAAAGGACAACCACAGCAAGGCACTCGACCCCAAGCTGGCTGCACGCCACATACAGAGATGTTACTAAATGAAATTTTTAAGGGACATTCAAAGTTTCAGGAAGCACAACTGCTGTTGATTTCTGTTCAAGGGTAAAGTAAACCCTAATTACGTTCAGACCTGCAAACAGCCTGGTGATAAAGCAGGAAGAGTTTCCTTAATGCCACTTCCAGTAGCAAAGTAATTTCATTCTCTCTAACCTAGAGCTTGATAGACTGGAAATTTTAGGGTAATGGGAAAAACATGGCCCAGAAGGAAAGGGCCTGCAAAGACCAAGGAGTTGACACGTGGGACTTAGAGAGCAGAAATAGACAAAATAAATCTCAGGTCTATCAATTTCATCTCAATATTAACTCTGGAAGGAGAAAGGGTTAAGAGCAAAGGAAAGCAAGCTGCTGCTAACAGGTGAATCATCACAAAAACAATGCTGAAACACAAAAACCCCTATTCTGCCTGCAGTCTAAACCAATTTCCCCTGTTGAAGACTGCCACCATTTCACACATGAGAAGGGCTTGCTGCTCTCAGGCTGGTTTTCACCCGCTTCAAGAAAACAGCAGAAGAATCTGCACAGCTAACAGATACAGACTTCTCCCCAGAAAAGCCAGCTTTTTGAAAACAAATTGTTTTTAAGAAGCACGGTGGAAGGGAAATGCAAGTGGCAAGCTGCAAAGCGTGGCTCTTAGAGGACACGAGAAACCCCTGCGGCCTCTGATGCGTGACCATCGCTGCTGCTGTTTGCCCAATGGATTATTTGGATGTGCAGTTCTTCCACTGAAGGGACTTCTTTATCCCTCCGCTGGATTTCGTCTTCTTCCACTTACTTAACATGCAATGGGAGACTAACTGTGAAATGCAGTTACTCTTTGTTGAAAAGACAAATGTTCCCTGATCTCCTAAATCAACTTACTCCTCTCTGGAGCAGCCTAGGGCTAACAAAGCTTACAAAGCCCATGGCGATGCTCCTCGGCCAAGTTTCTCAAAGCTTGCCCTGCATGCCCTTGAGCATGCATGTAAGTATTCAAAGCACTGAGACTGCAGGACAGTGATTAATCCCTAAACATCACTCTTAAAAACTGGAACACTAACACAATTTTCTGAGTGATGATGAATTTCTAGTTCAGGCAAAGCAGCAGAAGGAATTTCTTAGCGTGTGGAAGATCCCAAGTAACTCATTACCAAAATATCCTGTAATAGATTTGCAACCAAAAGTAAAAATCTATGAAAACATGGGCATTACAGACCATCTGCACAAGTCCTGCAGTTAACAAAAGCACAAACTGATTTTTATATTTATACAACACCCACTGAGGTCTAAGGGAACAACCACCTTACGAGGCAACATAAGGTGATGCTGAAACCATAGCAGGCAGCAAAAGGGAAACTGGATATGCAAAATATTCATTTACTTACAGTAAATAAAGAGTTTAATCCCCAGACAACATCCTGCAAAAAGAAAAACAAGGTCAGTTAGGCATGCATTTCAGGTGTTTTGACAAACTATTTTTTATATTAATCCATTAAGTCACTAGAAATTAAATCTAGATTAAGGACTTTTACTAGTTTAAATGAAAATACTGTAAAAGCTTCCACATCTCATGGATGCCTGATATTTACAAGTCACCAAAAAAAACCAATACTGAATATTCAAATACAAGTTCAGATCTTCCTGTGCGTACAGGAGCCTTATTCCTGTGGCTTCTCTGCACAAGGAGAGGAGGAGTACCTTATATGCCACCACCTGAGAACTGCACTGCTTAGTTCAAACCATGCGTATAAAACTTAATTGAGCTGTTTGGTCTGAAAATTGAAAAAGTAAAATTATGTCAGACAAATATTTGAAACTGTGTCAAGATGGAGAAAACAGATTGAGATGCAGTATGAGCACAGAGTGATACCATCCTCACGTGAACATATGTCTCAAATTATTTTCTTGCCTTTAAGCATCTATTTTAAAAATATTTGAATAGAGAGGATTTGCAGTTGCTAAGAACAGGAAGCTTCAGGGGAAACTGTCTCCAAATGTTCCCTCATTTGGTGTCATCAAATGCAGCTTGTTTTGGGGTGTGCATCTCCAAAACACGTCCGTTAGCACTGACCTAGGAGCCAACATCCTCAATTACAAGGCTCAAAGACTAAGAAAATGCACAAGAACTAATATTACAGAAACAGACTCGAACAGATCACCCACTACCAACTCCAAGACTTTCTAGAGAAAAAAATATTTTCTTTAGCAGCAACATAACTAAACTTCTCTACTTCAAAATCCCATTGAAGTCTGGGCACTGGAGCTCAAAAATACCAGGCAATTGTGCAAGATCAGCGCTGCACGCCCTGCTCTTGCAGCCAGCTAGCACTTGACTGCCTACCAACAAAATCCACGCTGCCTGATTTCCACTAGTGGGACAAAGACTACATGTTAATTGTTTCGTGGCTAAGATGTACCCTTCACAATATAGCCTCAAAGTAAAAAGTGCCTAGCCACAGCTAAAAAGCTCCAATAAATGAGTATATTTCTGCTTGTTTCTTGTTCTGGGCACATTAGCTGAAAGTGGTGGACCACAGAAATCCATATTCCCTAAAAATGCTATCCAGTTATGTCCTAATGTAAAAGACACCACGTCAGCATTACCTGAACAACAGCCTCTTACGATCCCATTTTCCTTTGATCTTGCAGAAACAATCTGCTCAGTGCAGCTACTTTTAGTAATGCGAAGCTGCCCGACAGAGCTGACACTGCCACCGAGAATTTCTAGTTTGTGTCTTCTCTTAATGGAGCTTCTGAAACCACCAGGTGGGACAAGGACAGTGACCCTTTCAAATATACTCATCTTCTCTGGCAGCATGGACACAAACTGCAAAAAAGGGCACACCGGAGATATCTAAAAATTAGTTACCCATATATTTGAAGACTGCAGTGTTGAGCAGTCACCTCTACTCGCAACCAACCCTGCTGGCAGGTTTTTGGGAAGTAAGAGAAAGCAGACTACTCCAAAGAGTGGATGAAAGCCCTCATTTTGTCCTTTACTGCAGTCCTCTGTTTGTTGCTCAGCTACAATCACTGTAGCGGGGTGTAGCAGAGGTTAGCAAACCGTGGCATTAAGGACACCTCTGCCCTGCAAAGCCAGGGATAAACTACTCGTACAGCACAGTGGTGCAAGAGGAAAGTCACCGGTCAGAGGAGGATTTCAGCAGTGTGGGGAGCCCGGAGAGTAGGACAGGCACAAAGGTCTCAGCTTCCACTCTACTGTCCTGCCGTGGCATCACCAAAGCACGGTGATTTGCTCTCCTCCTCTTGAAGATGCCAGAATAAATTAATCTTTTAAGGGTTGTCTTTTATCCACAACGTGTAGCAGCAGACTGTGGCTGGGGAATGTCATGCAGAATGAGGATCCTGACTGTTAGAAAACATCCAAAAGAGGTACAAGGAGCTCACCCTAGTGCACCGGGGTCTGCCCATTTCCAAATCCTGCCTGAATGCCAAAATGGCACTGCCAGGGTTGCAAAGCCTTTACAGCTGTTACCTACCAGCATGGCTAAAACCAGCCAAAAGAGCAACTCATTCACATGGATTCTAAAACCCTGATCAGCTCACCTCCTCCTACCTTTCAGGCGTCCTTTCCAAGTGTTACAGCCTCAGGTTTCCCTGAGCCTCCCCAAGAGGAGGCTTACACTCCCCCAACAGCACTGGTTCTGCTCCAAAACAAGCAGTCCCAAGCTGCACCTTACGCAAGCAGATGTTGCAGCTCAAGACAGAAATGTAACTTTCATCAGTTTTGTCTCCCACATCGTTCAGTAAACACATTTTTAAGTCTCCCTAAATTGCTCCCAAATTCTCAGATGTTGAACCCTGTTTTTAAGGCTTCACGATCTTTATTTAATTCAAGCTGGCTTTGCAGAGAATTCCATCAAAAAATAGAAAAAACCTCTCTAAGGCTGTAAGCTTTCAAAGTGCTGTACGTTTTCACAGCCATTCTAGAGACCAAAAAGCATAAAAGGAGTATTATTACTCTTACTGAACAAGTTACGTGTGAGATTCTTAAAATATGTTTCCATCTATTCAAGTTTTAGGATTTGCTGGATTCATTTGATGCCGTGGCAGGGTTCCATAATAAATAATGCTAAATTACTACTAGAAAACAACACTTCTTGTTGTGAGCTTGAGGCTAGCCCAGATTTCAATCTAGGGTATTGAGAAAGGGAGGTGGGGTGGAACAGCTGAGCAGCAGTGAAACAAGTATTTAGGATTTGCAAAACTTGACACTGTTGTACTGCAGAAATAATCACTTCGCATTACGGAATTCGGCAGAGCTGCGTGCTGCATGCAGATGAGCCCAAACGCTTCATGTTTTCCTGCCGGACTGAACAGATTTGCAAGGCAAAGAACAGACTTAACAGTTCAAATAAGCTAAACTTCAGTTCTCCTTTAATGTAAAGTATCAGCCCTGGCTACAAACATTGACTGAACTTCTGGCTGAAATGCTCTGAAAGCAGAAAGTTTTTATGTACTCATTTTAATGACTATCTCATACACAGGTGGGGCTGGGGTTGCCTTAAAATCTTAAGGATCTACACCTTTATGTTGCTCTGCTTCAGTAACACTTTTCTCACTCCCAAAACTCTGAAAAAAAAAACACCTTTAAAAGCAAATCGAGCACGGGAATCTGCATGTTCACAGTGCAAACTGGAGAGGCTGTGTTCTTTGCAATTATTTTTTCTATTTGCTTCCACGTGCTTAACGTCGCAGGCATGGGTGGTGTTAGTTTTAATTCCCTTCTGCTACATTAATTGGGAGCTGCAAATATCCCACTTGAACTAAGGAGCCCAGCAGAGCAGCTGTTTGAATCCCCAGTGTGAGCAAAAAAGGGTGAAAGGAAGGAAAAGCATCCTTTTCACAGCACCGTAACCGTTCTGAGCTCAAGCACAGTGAAGTCAACCAACAGAAGCAGCTCAGAGATCAACAGGCTGTTAGAAATAGCCCTTTGTAACCACCCCTTTTCACTCGTGGGTAATTCTGTATTGCATCTGAGTGAGAAGTTAGATGAAATCTCTGCCCGCAGATTTATTTCTGGCATACCAAATGAGGGGGAAAAAAAAAAAATCCGCCACTGCAGCGACATTTAAAGTTCAAGAGCAAAGAGGCAAAACGCTAAGTACAGCCTTTGAAATAGCCTCTCCTGAGGCTGGGGACTCTCCAAGCCTTACGTTTGTAGGAGGCCCTAATTCAGTTAGTCACTGAATATGTGCAAGTGGCAGTTCTCATAACCACTTCACAAAAGTGATGCCACTGAAACCATGTCAGAGACAAGTGTTCAGCTCCGGCTTTCGGATGTCTGGAGGAAAACAACCACACAGCAGTTCTTCTGAAGGGAGAGCAAACATGTAAATTGTAAATTACGGTTTTCCTTGAACAGGCAAAGTATATTTAATACATCAATTTAAGCGGGGAACAGCCCAGACAAAAGCAGCTAATGAACTTCCAATCAAAGAAACTTCTTTAGAGATTCAAGAAGGATTTCCGATCTATTACACTAATTAAATTAAAGCCCTTTGCTAAACCATTTTTTATGTACAAACAGTTTAACCCATTCAGATCAATGAAAGCAGCAGTAGCAGTCATTTAAACAAGCTGATGTCTGATGGGAGGCTTCAAAAAATGAAGTAGTAGCTCCTGTAAAACACATGCCAGGCTTCGTAGCTCACCATTTGGAAAGGGAAAATCACACCTGCAAACTCAGCACGCTGAAAGCCAGGGGGCAGCTCACTCCTGTCTGCCTGCGGACCAGCCCAGGATGATTTCCAGCTCCGTTCACCTTCTGTCAGCTCTTCTTCCTCTCTTCACCACAGCCTACAAAACCAAGCATCCTTTGTCCCACCCAGACCCACCTTCCCTAGGGTTTGTAGGACTTCTTCTGCCTCTTCAACATGCCTCCACAAACATTCTGCATTTCTCCCCACAGACTAACCACCCATTTGCAACCACTAATCTGTAACCAACTGCCCAAAACTTATCAGTGGGGTTAAGAAAATACCAAGTTTTCATTCCAGAGATGGCAGAACTTCTTGGTTCACCAAAAAAAAATAAATAATGAAAAAACCCTTCCTTCCTAAACAGTCCTCTCCCAAACACAAAGTTCATGTTTTAACATTGCCTCTCCCCATCCTGCTCCTCTTATCTTCCACACAACACTGCTAAAATATCTTGCAAAATGCCTGTGCTGGGTAAAACACTGCTTCCACCCGCAGTAAGGGGACGTAGGGAACATCAGCTTTCCTCAATCACAACAGCAACGTGGGTTCTCATGTGGCCGCAGTCCCAGCTCACGCCTCTCACCCAACCGTAACAGCAGCTCACTTGGAGGGCTTTGGGGAACTTAAATGGCATGAGCTGCCCCAGTTAGCAAACACAAAAAAAAAACAGGAGGAAGGCTGGAAAACGACTGCTTCTGTGCTCAAATATACTGGAGGGAAGAAAATAGGAACAATTATCGTCTGTTCCTCTCCCAGACTAAGGCAGCTGTGAATTGCCAAGCAGGCAGGAGCGCTCAGCTAAAATCCCCTACTTTTGTTCTTGACTCCTTGACTTTTGTCCCCAGGGTTACTCGGGAGCCAGCAGATAATCTGGGGGAAGTTGTTCCCAGGGGAACTCTTAATGAACTACTCCACAGTGATTATGTATGCCAAAGCAATCGCCCTCTGGAGACCAGACTACTCAGCTGATTAAAGTTCAACACAAATTGTGCATTTTAGAAATCAACAATTTGGGGAAAACAAGCACGGTTTAATTAGGCTTACAATGTACTACACTGGCCTACTGAATCACTCTAAAAAAGCGCTAGTAATAACAGCAACAGTGTTTAAAGCAAATATTTGAATACATTTTAAATGCCAGAGCCCTTTAAGAGCGAAAAAGGATTTGCAGAAATTCTCTCTATGAAGCAGAGGTTATCACAGGAGACTGATTTGCGCAAGTATTTTCACTGGTTTTGGCACGTACAGAGAGAAAAATCAAACCTGACAAAATTGGTAAAACAGATTTATAAAATCAAGCTACAACACAACGTGCTCCTGCAGAAAAACTTCCCAAAGCTTATTTTGAGAAAAATACAATCATGTCAGATCTACCCAGAAGACCATATTCAGAGGTTTATAACTTCTCTTTAATGAACACTAGAGGTCTGATGGTGTTTGTCTGCTGCTTATTCAATTTTTAGAGGTGGAGGAGAAAGGGAAAATAGTGAAAGCAACAACAATGGACATTTTAAGCACTTTAGAGAGCAAAGATATTGAAAAAACAGCCATCTTTTGCACTGCACTTTCCTTTAGATGACTTTCTTCACAGAGGGAGACACGAACCACTGAAAGGTAACTGGTGACAAAGCTGTGCCTTTTGCAGTAGCTACAACCAGCTAACTCGTGACCATCCCAGATGTTCAGAAATCACTGTGTAACACCCTGCAACACTTTCCAAACCATACCGGAAAGAAGGCTCTGAATTGCCTGGAGCTCCTCCAACGCCAAGGCACTTCTTAAATTTGGAAGAAGAATGATGCACCTCCCATCCTGGTTGCTGACAACCTGCAGCTCTCAAAAGGGCTCTTAGGTCCTTCCCAATCCACCCACCCTTTACTGGTTCAAAGCCTCTCTTCTGGACCTGCCTCTGCTGCCTGCTTGCTAAATTGCTGTTTCTTCTTTATTTATCCTTTTTTTTTTTTTGCTGCTTCCCTAGAGCCGTCTTTTGCAATGCTGCCATTGCCCCCAGTATCACAGAAGATACAAGAAGCATGCCACGAGGACAGAGCCCTGTTGGACTGCTGTAACCTGCCTCTGGTCCCTCTTCCTCCTCAGCAGACCATGGGCAGATGGCTTCTGCAACGACACGTTGGGCAGCATGACTGGGGGTTCTGTCCTTGTTGCAGCAATGAGAAGAGAGCAGAGGTTTGAAGGAGTTTGCTTTGTTTTTGACACGCAGCGGTTTGCAGCTTCAAGGCAGGCAGCCTGCAGCCAGACCAGGAGCTGCAACTAGATCAGGAACTGCCCATGGGAAGGAGATGAAGAAATGCTGTGTAATTTGCTAACATACTGTGGGCTCTAACAGGACGTTGAGACAACAGCCTGCAGATGCACTGCATTCAAAACGAGACCTGGAAAAGCCTTAATTTCAGCAGAAATCCCCTTCTTCAACCAGCCATGCCAATACCCGGACATCCCTGCTCATTTCCAGGGCTTGGGGAGAGATGACACTGCAAGGTATTTGTCTATTTGACTGCTCTTTTCAGCCTACATGGAGGGAAAACACTACAAATACTCCCAGTGCTCTGAGGAAGCTGTCATCAGGACCTGTGGGGACAGGGACCATATGCAGCAGACCAGCACCCTTTCCCTCAAGGGACACTCAGGAGCCAACAGGCTTGCTTTCCTTTCCTTTACAGATACCTGGAAAAAAAAAAAAAAGGAGATACATATTTTCCAGGAGCTCAGGTTTGTAACCTTGATAATCACGTCCAAGAAGATCCCAGAAGCTCGCTGTAAGATTCATTAAATTGGGAATCTCCTTACTAAGCTGTGCTTTACTTTCTGATCCTCCTGCACAGTAAGAGCTGGCATTTGTGCTCATTGGTACAACCATATGAATATATTCCATCTAGGAAGGCAGCTTTCACAAGCAGGTGCTTCGATGCTTCTGCATACAGCGGGAAGGCCCTTTGCAAGGTGGGATTTGGATAAATCAATAGCACAACACGAATCAGGAGTGATTCTACCAGTGTGACAGCAAACAGCATTACTGTAATGCTGGCTGAGAAAGAAGTAGCAGCAGCAGCAAGAATTAAATTAGAACAGCACAGAACATACAGGCTTACTCTTTTCCTCTTCATCTTGAAGGCAGTGACAGTCATTGTCAGTTTAAAAGACTCCTCTACGCTAATTGCATACAATTTTGACAGCAGACCACCTATTTTCATTAAGACAATGAATGAAAGCTTTGTGCTTACACCAAAGCTTTTAAAACTATGCTTAAACATTGGTAAGTGGAAAAATTAAGTCAAGACCTTCTGATTTATTTCTCCATGACACTGCAGTTTGACATTTGCATGATTTCAAATAAGATAACTTCACTGCCTGAAGACAACGGCAGAACAAATACAAAATAGGACATTCTCCCAGCTAATAATAAATGCTGATTAAATAAGCAAACCTCTTAAGGACAAACTTCAAATAATGATAGTTAATTTGAAATGAGCCTTAATTCTTTTAATACCTTTTTTATTAATTATCTGATAACACAAACAGATATTTCTTAGCCTGTTATCTGAAGCTATGGGAAATTAATTGCTGAAAAGAAGTATTGTTTTCCTACAGGATGGTACAAAAAGCTGTCTGCACAACAAGAGTTCAAGAAAACCTTGATGATTCCTACACTCCTGCTCTTATCTCTATTGACAGCAGTGCCACAAACACAACAAAGCCAGCTCTTTAAAATACCTTAATGAAGAACTGAAATGCATATGCATCCTAGCAGCAAACATGAAAACCCTACAGAAAATAGTTCTCCAGTTATCTGAAACCCACTGTAGCCACATCAGAGCAGGGTTTCGAAAAAAAAAAGACCAAATACTCCTTTGAACATTCATCATTAATTTTAAAACACTGATTTTAACATTATCATGCGCAGCCCTCTGCAGTCAGAGTTGCACATAAGTGCTTTGATTATTTTTATGGTTCATAAATCAGTCACTGACCAATTTCCAGTTGTAGCTCATTGGAGATAATTGCAGAAGAAATAGCTTGACTTTTAGAACCAATTAGGCAATCACAATACATGGATCCACTTTTTTTTTTTTTTTTAAATCAATCGCCCGAGATAATTTCACAGCAAAGTCAAAACAAGCATTTGAGAGAAAGCTGATGAGCACCGGGGGGCCTGCCTTAACCAGGCAGATGATAGCCATGGTGAACAAGGCACGAGGAGATATTTGTTGGGGTATAACAGGAGCTACCAAAGCACTTTCGAGTCCAAAATTGGAACTACTGAGGGTACAAAAAGCAGGGTGTCAGAGACAGAGCAATACTGCTACTTCATAGCAGGTATCTACTTAAAAACTGGTAGCTTTAGTAAAGTAAAAATCTGAGAATTGAATGAATGAAAGTCAGCTATTCACTTTCCACCTTGATAAGTCCAGCTTAGACCATCAGACCTAAAAGAGGAGAAAAGCAAACTACCCAGCTAGTCCCAGCAGGGGCATAAAGTGGCTTCTGCTGCCTCCCACTTTCTGAACACTATTTTAGAGAGAAGTATGCAAGTAAAACAATGCAGGACCTCATGGTTCAGAGACAGAAAGGTAAGTGAGCTCCTGCTGGCTCTAAAGAAGCGAAAGAACCTGGGAAGATCAGTCAGGAAGTATTGCATCAGTTTTTACACAGTCCCTGGTCTGTGGAGCAAGCTGCTACCAGAAGTTATGAGAATTTAGGGCTCAGGAGTGTTTCTATGGATACAGACAATATTTGCAATTACATCACTGGTGCTAAAATATAGATTGTTTTAAAAATATTAACCTACCCATGATCTTCTTCAGGGTTAAAACCCAACTTTCCTTACAACTTGCTTAGAACATATCTAATCCAGGCACATTCCTTAGCCCCTTCCCTAGCACACAGGCTGCACCTCCCTGCAGTCCATGGAAACGTTCAGCAATGGGAAGTGGAAGGAAGCACCGTGCTTGATACCAAAAGTGTAAAAAAAAAACAAAGTCACAGGAGTTTATTTCAAAGGATTTTTCATTCAAGAGCTCTGCTGCCACCGCAAGGATGTGGAAGATGGGACAATATGAAAGTTTTAAAGCTTAAGTCCTCTGAAAGCATGTAACATACAAATGGATGTGGTAGCAGAAAACCTACAGCCAAGCTGGTTTGGTTTGTGCCTGTGGCTTTTGAGGTTTTTGTTATCCATTTAAATGGCTTTATTAATGCACTTAGAATGGCTGCATCAGTAACATCTGACAGCATTTGTCGTAGAAATCCAATACATCCCCCCATTCTCCAAGAAAACATTTCAGCAGTATTTCAGAGTACTGTACTTGACAAAGTCGGGCACTATTCCTCCACAAAACCAGGCTGCCTTTGTATTCTCAGCGAGTGGAGTACAAACAACTGACTTTCACATCTGCCACTGGCCAGGACCGGATATTTTCCATAGTGCTACTGCGCAAATTCACATGGTATTCAGCTTGGGGAGATGAGCAATGTCCTCCCAGCCACGGTGCCTGAGTGTTGGAAAGGATTCAGGAAGGCTGGATTAGTGGGTGCAGAGATAAAAGCAAGCTGTGTCGGATCGAATGGCTTCAGTTTGCCACCAGTCACCCTCACACACAGCTCCACATAATTCTCTGGTGTGCAGTGATCACGTATCTACCACAGAATGATTAATGTAGATGGCAAATCCCTTGTCTGTGCAGCTATGCTGCAGATAAACCAGCACAATTCTGTGTTTTCCATCTCAGAATTGTATGTAGCCTGGAATCTGAGCACTTGGACACCAAACTTCAACAGTACCGCTCTGGGAACAGAGCTCGCAGCTTCCCGACATCCCCAGTGGCTATTTCTGCTTGACTTTTGAGGCTATTTTTCTGTTAGAGCAACGATGCAATCAACACGTTTCTGCAGAGGCGTAACTCTGAAGTCAGGACCGACGGGCAGTAATTCTGCTTTGTGATGACGTGTCGAAAATCACAGGGAGTGATCACACAACACATGAGAGAACACTTACTGAAACTGCATATTTAAAATGGACTCTCTGAAAACAGAAGGCATAGAATGATAAACTTAACAGATTTTAAGCTATAAAATATGACCTCGCATTTGTGGTGCTTCAGTGTCAAATGGGAGTAAGGAAATCCAGATGGGATGCTAGATTTATTTTGCTTTAACTTATGGAAGGTAAAAATGCCCTAAATTACTTCATAAATAATTTACTTAAATAATAAGCAATTTGACTCTCCTGGAAGCTGAGATTCCAGGATGTTTCCTCTTTGAAATGAATCACATGCAATTAGTAAACTGATGCAAGAATAGAACGGAAAAGAAAATTAATACGCATCTTCCGTCCTCACTGAGGATAGGAAGTCAAATGCACAGTGTCAATAATTATTTGCACCCATGGGCTTTACATGCAGCAGTATTTTAATCTCCCAGAGAAATACCATAAACAAAGCTCAAAAAGAAAAATCTATGTACATTCTTGTCGAGTTGTAGTATTGGTATAGTAATTTTCTAATTGTCTGAAGCTTAAACATCTGTAGTCGAAAAACTTTCTCTGGGAATGAAATACAGGAACAGAACCAGTTAATTTAATTACCCAGTGTCTTGATTTAAGCTAATAAAAAAACATATTTACTGATGAAAAATAAGCAAAGAGACAAAACACAAAAGAACACACACTGATTCTACTTCACTTTTACAGGAAATCAGATCACTCACGAAGAGATTTTTAGAGACAAATATGGTGCATAGCTCCAAAAAGGAGATTAAGTATTCGATAAAATTCTTTTTGAATTTGCCTTTTAAAAAGAAAAATACCTGACACGTACCCTTTATTGACCTAGCTAGTGCTCCTTGAGAACCAATTCTGTCAGGTTTCCTGCTAAGAGCTACAGATATTGCTCAATGCTCTGCAAGACTCTGACAGCAAGGTCATATAGCAGCAAATGGACAACAACGCACCTTCTATCTCCAGACAGGAGCAGTCACTGCACTGAAGCAGCTGTCCTTTGTGACCACCCCAAGAGTATTTCATATAGGAGCTATGGCTCTGAACTTGTTAGCACCGCTCAGCTGTTGGGGGAGCAACCTCTGAAGCCATTCTGCGATCATGGTGGCAGTTAGTTCCCTCCTGGAGTTACTAGGACAGCTAAGACTGCCCCACTTACACGGTATTTAAGTGCAGACATGTTGCTCATTCCTTCAAATACTTGGGATGAAACAAAATTCAAGGCAGTGCAGTTTAATTCTGTGCACCACGTGGTGTTTCTCCCACAAACGTATTGTGCCCTTTACACTTTTCCAATCTTCTCCGTGCAAAAAAAAAGTTTGTAAGACAGCCTATTGATCTGTCAGAAATGTAAACGCAATGGAAATTGCGAGTGTTATGGATTACTGCTAGTCCTGCTGACATCATGCTCTTGTGTTTGTTGCCTGGGTTTAAAAACCATGAAGAAATCAGATCACCTTTACTGAGAGTAGTTTTTTGGGGTCATCCGCAGTCCTATCATTCTTTTAAACTTTTTATCAGTCAAATCAGCTACACTAAAGCTAGCAAAAGTTTCTATACTCAGCACTGTACTTGTTGTATCAGTATTGTCACCAGCAGAAACTGAAAAACAACAAAACCACACAGCTGTCTCTACAGCAAACTGCATTACCTGTCTCTCTGCAAGTCCATGAAAGTATCTGAAAAGGTTTATCTAGTTTGAGGTATGTATCTAAAAGGAAATGGTACCTTTAATGTTCTAGTTGGAGCCCAGCCAGTGCCATCAATTGAATGTTCTCTCAATAAACTGAAAAAAAAAAAGACAAACGTATTACACAGTGTAACTTCTAGTTAAACAAATTTTGTCAGAAGTCTTCTGACAAAGCATTAACAACATTGGAAGAAATTGCGTTGTTAGAATTACAGACCTCTTGCATCTGGTACCAATGTCCTAGAACTACATTCTTCACAGAGCTCATTACAGGTTTCCTGATCTGAGCTCAGCTTTGTTAAAGAAATCAAATTATTTTGTTTAAGTGTACTAAGTGTGACAGCAGTCCTCATGACACAGTCTGACACTGAGCCTTTATGTTCCCCTGAGCACAAAGACACACATCTGTGCTCCAGTCCAGAACATGTTCATCTTTGGTGACAGACCAGAGCATGCCAGTAGACCAAATCTGATGGGAGGCACCATGTCCTGCCATATTCGATCCCCCTAAAAGGATTTTTTGGAGGGATAACTAATTAGCAGCAGCGAGGATTATTATCCTCTTCTGTCAAAGGACTTCAGCTGCTCAAAATCAGGTACAGGAAAATTAAGCAGCTCTGGTCTGTCTCTTCGGGAAGGCCCTGTGACAGCCGTAACATCAACAGATATGTGCCAAACCTCTGGGGACCCAGAGCAAGGAATTCTAAAAGCAAAATCTTAGAGGCAGCTTCTCGTCTTCCAGGAGGTGAGCTGCATGGCATGCAGGACATTTTAAGGCTTTCCAGGCAAACCCAATACTGCACGTACCACCAGCTTGAAATCATGAAGCACTCTGTTAATTAGTCTGTGAAAAACAGATTGCTACAGAAGAGTTCCTTATAAACTGTAACACGCATTCTTAATTTTATCATTTATATTAATATAAATAATTAAGACATGGACTTTCCTATGTGCACACATACTGTATAGGAATGTTACACAACCTGAGTATGTTAAATATTAAGTCCACTGAAGCTGCTGACCCATTTACAAGATGGAAGTGTTGAGCTGCATTCAGTTGGTTAGACATTCCTGGACCTTTTGTTGGTAAAACCATCAGCAGTTCTGAGAAGTACTGGAGACCAGCACACAATTTAGAAATTGCAGAAGTCTTGGAAAATTGACAAAAGAACTCTTGCTCACATTTGTGAGAGCAAAGGCAATAATCTGAATACGAAAGAGGATCTGGAAAACTTTAAGCATCATCTCACAATCGTGTCTTCCTCTGTTAAGAATCAACCAAACTGAAAACATAAGTATCAAGGCACAAAAATTCATCAGCAACAGTAGCTTCTACTACTAAAATACCAGGGTTAAAGTGAAATAGTCTTAAATTACTCTTTTTTTTTGTGCAACATTACTCCTTGTTCCCTGTACAGATGCTAGGAACAGGATGAATGCACTGGACAAGACTATCCCGTCTTAACCGCGCTGCTAATCTCATTTCTGTGCCTTTGAAAAGATTAAACATGCCATTAACACTAGCACAGCTCAAAACTAATTTAAATAACATTAAAAAGAGCATATTGTGGCTGTATCTTTTGTTTGTATTACAAAACTATAAGCGAAAATGATACTGAACAGGCAACAGCCAGGATTCTCAGATTTTGAGGAGATAACGGGCTTTTTGAGCTTCCTGTCTGGCTGCTGCTCTGAATTCTGCTCCAGTACTCCCCTCCTCCTGCTCATACATAGCGCCCGGCAAACTTAAGAATGAGGAGTAAGTGAACACATACAATAAAAAAGCCTGAGAGTATCCACCGAGAGAGCTCAAGGTGCCTGAGCACATCAGCCAAGCCTCGTTAACACCCTTCAAGCTCCCCAAGCTCCTCTCTGCAAATCTCTAGGTGGGGATGCTCAGCAGCCAGGCCTGGAGAGGAGATACTCATACCCCTCCTAGAGCTCTGGCAGGAAAGCAGTGACGACAGATAGTTGTACCTTTGCCTCCTGTTTCTGATCTGCTGATGTAATTAGTTTTTAGAGCAGCATCATCTTTCTTCCTACAGATTGGGAGTGATCATTATGCCCCAAAGCAAATCCTTTTTCTGTGCAGGGTGCCTAGAAACTGCATCTCATGTTCTCCACGAAGTTGACCTAGATATAACTGCCAGGCAGCTTGGAGCTCTGAATGGTGATCTGCTCTCAGCACTTCACACAAACCAACAGCAGAATGAAGACCAAAGCCAGCAGAAAGGTGCCAAGTACATCTTGAATTAGGGGATGAGCAAGCCTCTGTGGGTAGTTCCTGTTCAAAGGGGACGAGTCCTGCTGCCACAGAGGAGCTGGTTAGCACCAAGTTCTCACATCACACCCACTGCTTCAAGAAGCTGCCCTCAACAAGCTCCCAGCCAGGCTACAGGAGCCACCTGTTCTAGCAGGGTTTTGGGACACCCGATGGGCTGGAAAACCCACCAGGTTTTTCACTTGAAGTCACTACTCTAAAACTGCCAGGACTTGGCTGCATCATACTGGGGTGCCAGAAGGCTTATCTAGCATGATTTGCCTCTTTGTGATGCTGTAGAATGAACGCGCATCCAGAAAGGAAAGGGTAAGCAAATTCTGCAGTTTCAGCAGCACATCAGACTCCTAGAGCTAGTTACTAAAGGCATTCACTGCTGAAGAAGAGACGGGAGGTTAAGTGCCAGGGTCCAAGCAGTTTACCAGGCAGGAAACCTACCTAGGAACTGGGGTGATCGGTGAAAGAGGACTTCCAGCTGTAGTCAGATCTGACAGAAGCCAAGCACACCCTCAGTGATGGGAAGTGGGAACTGCTCCTCAGCTCTGGCATTTCTATCTCTAAGACCTCACCAGAGCAGGATTTCAAGGCCCTGTATCTGAGTTCCCGTGGGAATACTGTGAGCTCGCTATTTCTGAATGTACGGTAACCAAAACAGCCACTGGAATGCTCAGCCCTCTGTTCAGCATTCACTTCCACAAATACCTTCTCCTGCTGTGACTTAACTTGTGCATGGAGAAAAACTGAGGAAGTTTCTTTTTAAATACATAGCATCCTAAAAAGATTAGGCAAAAACAACTAGTGAGTTGGGAACTACATGGTTCTAGCAAGCTTAAAACTTTCTGAAACACCAGTTGACATGATTATAGCTTAACTAAAAAGAAAAAAAAAAGATACTGTAATGAGGGGGTCAGTCCCAGAGGAAGGCTGCTTTACATGAACATCTCAGACAAATGTTTATCAACACAAAGCATCAGTTCAAACAAAAGTTTTGCCTTCCAAAAAGTTTTGCCTAGAGAAAATGAAGTTGTGGGTGCCCTGGCAGTGCCCAAGGCCAGGCTGGATGGGGCTGGGGGTGGCACTGGGTGTGCTTTGAGGTTCTTCCAGCCTTCTGTGAGCCTGCGGTTCCTTTAGCCAACAGAAAGCATCAGGCAAGGTAAGTTTGAATTAAGGTATGATAATACAATTATATGATAATGTACCCGTGATAATACAACTCATCAGTTCCAAACACTTCTGCGTTCATCACCCTTTAACACTGTGCCATGGGCTCAGAGCACCAGTGGCAGAAGGGCACATCCACCAACACGGAGCAGCTCACTGCGTTTTCTTTCTGGGTATCTTGATGCTTCCTATCCACATGTGGAGTAGAAACAATATCCTTAAGTACGATCCAGATCAAATTTGAGTAACTGCAATTCATACAGCACGGAGGAATAATGCTTTTTGTGCCCAAAACTTGATGCAAGCTTAACCATTTGCTATCTTTTAAATGGGGACCATTACCTGTGAAACCAAGACGTGCCATGGTGTAAGGTATGTTTAGCAGAAAACAGATGGAAAAATACTGATACTAAATGTTTTTACTGCTTAAAAAAAAAATACCTGATGCTATTTTTATGTAAATACTCTGGTAGAAGTTGATTGCAGGTACTATATATAGACTGCATTCTCTGTTATAACAGGCATAAAGTAGTCGGAGTTATTTTAGCTTTTCCATCTAAATGGTAAGACATTTCAAAGGTTTAATATGCTTAAGTATCTGACAATCAAATAAAGCTGACATTTCAGTGCAGATGCCAAAGAAATGACTTCACTTCATTAAGCAGAATTATGATGTTCCAACACTACATTTATCTGTCATAATTAAAACCATTTTTAAGACTCGAAACACTGAAATATCCTCAAGAGTGCGTGGAGGCTTCGTTTAACCTCGGAAGATGCAGCACTGCAGGCAGAGCTTAAACTTTTAGCTCTCTTTTGGTATCTAGCATTTCCTGCTCACTGGTTCCAAACAGCTCCTCTATTCATGCCTTTACTCAGTCTTTTAGACTAACAACTCGTGCTCTGACACTGTCCAACACCAGGTACGTGCTGAGCTGTCCAAGGCTGGTTCCCATCACCCTTTGATGGCGTTAGCTTCTCGGAAGCACGGAGCAGACCACGGAGGCTAAAAGCACTGATATCAGTTCATTAGCTGTTATCAGCCCACGAGCTTGACCTGCCTACGAAGGGAGGGACTACCCCGGGAAAGCTTCATTTGTAGCCAGGACCTTGTACACAGCACTAGAATGATTTTTAAATCTAGAGGGAAAAAAACATATCTTTTAAGCACTAATTTGCTACACATGATGGTAACTCTTTTGGATTTTCAGAGCAGCCTTCAGTCTTACTTCCATTGCTTATGCTTCATTTCATTTTTCTTTTATGTCCCATTAACTTGAGAAATGACAGCCATGCTTCTCAAGTCTGTTTAGGTTTAGTTTCTGGCCAATTTCACCATCCAGCACTCAAGATAAAACAGTGAATTTATAAAGTTTCAGAGAAACTGATTTTGAAGAGGAAACATTTACTATCAGGCAAAAAGGCAGAGCAACATAAGCTCATCCCTTTTGTAAAAGTGAGCTTTTGTCCTTCCTATTTTGACTTATACCTACCCAATTCTCTTTTGCTATAGCATGCTATAACAAGTTAAGTGTGTCTTTTAGCAGATATTAAATGTGAAAATAAATAGCAAATACAGAATAGTTACTGTCAAATTATTTGTTTTCCTTTTACGAAATATGGTTTCCAAGCACTTAACACATTTGGAAATAAAATAACTAAAGCCTTCAGTCCTCTCAGATCCTGAGGACTATTCATCTATGAAGGGAGGAAAAGTAAAAAAAAAAGAAAAGAAAAAAAAAAGAAAGAAAGAAAAAGTTCTCTAGATTGGATTTTATACTTTTACCCTAAATAGAACAAAAGACTGAACCTAAAGAGCCAGATTCTACGCAGTCTCTAAAGCACAGCAAGAACACTTTCAGTATATTTCTGTGGTCCTAAGGGTCACACGCCGGTCTAATTTCCAAAATCTGTTGAAGAAATAATACTGACATGAAAACTACATGCAACATTTTATGACACAAAGGCATAAAAAAAATGCTGTTGCTACCTTAAGCAGATTTCTCCCATCTCTGTAATGTTCGGATGCCAGATTCTTGTCAAGCATTTTACTTTTGGAGGCTGTCAGGATAGAAAACAAATTACAATGTTATCCTTTAAAATAAAGCCAAATCACTGCTACAAGTCACAGAACTGAAAAGGGAAATATATTTGATATTCACAGCCTAGGTTCACATGTTAAAGACCTCAATAATATAATCTACAGCAGCTACACCAGCTTTTTCTGCCCTTTTAGCTTCCCTCCACTCTTTACAAATCACGGGCTGGTATTGGGCCTTTCCCTAGAAAAAATCATTTTGAAGAACGCCAAGAAAATTTACACTCTTCTCCTACCTCCTTCAGGGAAAGGAAACCAAAAACCACTCGATGTTATTTAGTTTCTTAACACTTAACTAGTAAGACAACAATTTAAACTGCGTAACTACTAAGTGTTTTTCTAGAAGGTTTATCCAAGTTTTTTTATCCAAGGGGGTTTGTTAAAAAAACAGCAGAGGGTGTAATGATAAGAAGTGAATGGGAGTATTAAGGGAAATGTGAAGAAGGGCAGTCATATCCAAACTCAAGATATTAAGTTAAAAAGACTTATTTCCAGGCAAGACCACCAGAATTCTCAATTGCACAGTGAGTTTTTGAAATATAGATCCTTAAAACACAACCTTGTTTCCTCTGCTTTTGGAAGTAAACAAAGAGCAGGTCATAAAAACGCCAGTAACTAAGCAACAGCACACGATCCCATCCCTGTTCTCCAGATTACGATTTGCAGCTTTCAATCAAGCAGATTAGTTTTTATAGTAGGTATACTGTAACATCAGCCCAGACCAGTCCTTTCGTAGCTTCAATTAAAGCTGGTATTATAAATGCGGAGCTATTTTCCTCTCCTGCCTCCCAAGCCGCCCTCAGACCAGAAGCGAAGCAGCTCTAATAGCTGTATCTGCATAGTGGTGTGTTTTGGCTCGCTTTGTTCTCAGCTCTCCAACATTTCAGTAAAATATTGAGATGCACGTTAGAAACTCAGCCCAGCTCCTGGGAGAACAGAGAAGAAAGTGTGCGTGATACTGAGCTACCACGAATATACCTGAGCGGTGCTCAAAGAAGAACCCCCGAGCACCAAAACACATCCCCAATTCTTCATGCAGACATCAGCTTTCCTCCACAAATATTTAATATTTGATATATACTTAATGTTTGATATTTAATGTCGGTCCAACAACTGCTCCACATCCAGCCCTCGGGGCACTGGCTGCCCCAGTGCTGCTCACACCATTACCAAAAAGCAAGGGGAACGCAGATAACATTTTCCAACTTTTTAACCTTCAAAATCCCCAAACGTTCACCTTGGAAGTTTTCTAAGAGCCCAACCTTCTGGCAGCTACGCCCTCGCACTGTTTTGAAAGATGTCTGGTTCTCAAAAAAGGGGAAAGCAGCAGTATTTATTCCGTGCTGGTAGCTCAAGATAAAAGAGCAAATTTCACCATACGTGCCTTCAAACAGAGAATGTACTAATGAATAGAAAAAGTGAGTTCTATGCAAACTAAATCTTTACAAAAAATCCCTAAATCCTCACAGTTACTCCGAGCAAAGTAACTGTTGTCTCAATTTTGAGTAATACGGTTACAAAAGAATTCATTTATCCTTTCACCAAAGTGCTTTTCATCTCCACAAATTAGAAAAACCCACTCCTGACAGTAAGACAAAGGTTTTCTTTTTCTCTCCCCTTCTCCTTCTGTTAAGAAGACAGACAGGACACCTGCAGCACTGCCACAAACAGTCCTTCAGACAGAACTTCTCCTCGAGCTTTCACTTTGAGTAATTGCTGAGTTTTCCTTAAATCAGGGAACCCACACAAGCTTTCCTTGCCATGATGTTTCTCTTGAGCACCTCAAACCATCTCCAGGTCAAACACGGGACACTTTGCGCAGCAAACCTTACAAAATCCATGTACTTTGCTGTTTATAAGCTCACCTTCCCCTCAGGTGCTAGAAGATGCACGCGCAGATCCAAACTCAAACACACCAGCAAATTGAGTGATTTCCTTCTCCGTTCCTAAGCAGCCACCGATCTTTTCTTATTTGCCAAAAGAAGGACCAAGAAGAGCAGCTCTGCTGCTAAATCCCTGGCTTTTGGCCTCTGCCTAAGGCATCCCATATCATAAAAACCTTGGAAAACTAGAGACTCCCTAAGCCTCTCTACTCCAACAACATGACAGATGAGAACCACAGGAGCTGCAAACAAGCCCTGGCTTGTGAAGTCAGCTTAGTTTTATGTCCTCGTCAAACCACATCTGTGCTGTTTATCAGGTTTGATTCCTTAAAGCATCAGGTCCCCAGTCTTGTAGCACCCATTGCTTCATTAGCTGGCACCTCAAGGCAGAAAAGAAGATTTTTTTTGTTTGTTTTAAATCTCACATCCCCTGGACAGTGGATTTTTTTTTAATTTGAAAAAAACAAAACACAATTGCTCCCGTTTCTTAATGCCTCCTGTTTCTGGGTAGCTGGTCGATGAAGAAAGTGGTGCTTGGGAAACAGATGCTGCAGAGACAGAGGTCAGGCAGCAGCCCATGGCTCTGAAGGTATCTGCTGTGCACTTCACCATCTGGCTTGCCAGTTCCCAGCTTCCTCTGATGTCGGTGACAGCAGCATTCCCAGCGCTCTGTGTAAGCACAAACCCTGGCAAGCCTCTGCTTGCTGTTCACAAACACTCATGAAAGCGCAGCGTAACCAGAATAATGCTTCAGTGACAGGGTTGCCAACGGATTTTAATATTTCTAACAGCATGACAGTTCGAGGAGATGCTGCAGAATTAACTAATCCTGCCTCTCGCGACCTTACTGCAACATCTGCGTCAGTACCGACCGCCTTCTGCTCTGCCACAGCATCCCACCGCCGTCAGAAGCGCAGGCTGCAGTACCTGGGACGCAGCGTTTTGCACTGGAGTCCTTCCTTCACAATATAGCTGCTAAGGGTATAAGAGAAGAACAGCATATTGGGGAATTATGCAGTGTATGAAGGGCAGCCTCCTGCGTGTTTCTGTAGGCAAGAAGCACACAGTCGATTTTTTCTTCCCAAATATGTAGTGTTTAACAGCATAGTGGGTACACCCCACATTCCCTACCTGGGACAGCAGGGAGCCCTCATATAGAAGTAGACACTGAAATTTCTTCCAGTACTTCAGCAATTACCTCCACATCACAACTGAGAAAAAAATTGGAGCTTTAAAAGCAATTCAGAAAAGGTAAAATTAAGTGTTGACCTTCTAGAGACTTTTAATGCCACAAAAAGAGCCTTGATAGCTAAACATCAATCCCCTTACTTCTATCAGCATAGCATCTTATCACAGAGTAGCTCTGACTTTAGGGGGAAAAAGGCCTCCTAGGACAATTCTTTTTTCTTTCTGTATTCAAACCACGGCCAGTACTTACGGGAAGAGCTAACAGAGTCTGGAAAACATCAGACGCTCAAGCCTACCAGTTTTCTGTGTTGTGCCCATAAAGCAGTGCTATAAAAATGAAGAAAGTCTTGGCTGTGAAGAGAAATCAAGGCGACCAGAAGAGTTTGGATGCGAGCAGAGGGATCTGCAGACACCAGGGTTTCCTTAGGCTCCAAAAAGCAGGCAGCCTGAATCGGATGCTTACAGAAGGAACAGATCTGAGGTGCACAGATTCCTTTTGGAATACATTTTTGGGTCACGTATAGGGTAAATTACTCCCTTCAGGATGTTTTTTTACCCCATCTGTCCCTGGAAGGCAAGCCAGCCCGTTCAGGACCTTGTGAATATGCTTGCATCCTTGTCACCAACTCTGCTTCCCTCATCAGGGCTGCGGGAAGCATTAAGTTTAGTTAATTACGGATACAGTGGAAGAACCCTAACAATACTTTATTTCCTTACAGCTGATGAGAATAAACATCCCCGGTTCCACACACAGCAGCTCAGTGATGCTGAAGTGCCTGATTCACTAGCTGGGTGCTCTGCTTACAAAAAAGAGGCAGCTCTTCATGATAGAGTTCGCTCCAGAGCATCCCTCCCACACTTCAGGCTCTTGAATCTTTGCACTGAGGAAGTGTATAGCTGAGGTGCCAAGAGCTGGAGCATGTCCGAGTCAGGAATACATAGAGCACAGGATAAGTTTCTTCCCTATATTCACTTCTTACCCAGAAATGAAGTCAGCCTCCAGCACTTTGTTCCCTGGACAGGGCAGCATGCCCCAGTTACAGATCACAACACAAAGCCCTCCACGCCTTTCCTCTTCAGTTAATATTCTTACACTCCTCCCCTCTGCCACCGTCCTACACAGCTGCTTCTTTTTCCAAGGCAAAAGCTGAATGCTTGTTCATGAGGAATGAAGGGGGAAGACAATTCCCCAGAGGAGCAATGAACATAAGGGATGTGGACAACAGCTGGCTACAGAAATTATAGGATGCTGTTACAGAAACTACACTACAAATTATGCATTTGATAGCATTAAAACCAGATTTTTTTTCTTATATACAAGCTCAAGAAATTAACTAGAAAATGATGGCTATAATGACCTGCCTGGTGGTTATACTCCTACTCACACAGCCATGCTCAGCACTACTGCAGGCAGCTTGATGCAGATGTGCGATATCCCAACCTCGCCTGGAGGCTGGGAGAGCACTGGCCCCTCTAAAGAGACGTTGAAAACATCACCACCACTGATCTCAGTTTCATTGCAGAAAAACAAACCATATTATTTTCACAATATTTCTGAATTTATACATGTTCATTAATAACCTGGCCAGCCCTCAACATTCAGCCACCTGCATTTTTCTTTTTTAAATAAATTGCACAAAGGCAAACTTCACTTTTGTGTTGAATGAGAGGCAGGTGCTCAGGATTCAGAAATCTGTTAACATTTGCTGTAAATTTTCTGTCAATGTTGAGCAGGGAGCCGTAACAAACCAGAAGATTTTTTAATTACAGCAATTAAACAGATCTAGATTAACATGTTCTTGTGTTACCACGTAGCAAGTTCTTTCCTGCAACAGCATTGTTCAGGTGAATACCTTAAACTCAAGAGTTTAAGAAATTAAACAGTGTATATATGTTTTGTCTATTTCCCCCTGTGCCCATCATTGCCACAGTGGTTAAACTCTTACTGAGGATGACTAAAAAAAAAACCAGGCAGGTGAGAACATCAGAGGGTTCCCCCTCCATGTTTTTCAGGTATGTGATGGCTCAGTTTATTCAAGTTTGCAGAAGGATGCAGACATTTAAGTGACCACCTATATATCCATATAAGCGACCACCTATATATCTATAGTAATGCACATAACCACACAAGCGTGTAAAACTCACATGAAATTCTCTGGCAAGGTTATAAGGGGAGCTTCAAACCAAAAGGAAACACAACTGGAAACACCAGATGTACTAACAGAAGCCTATTGATAGACGCCCAGAATACTGGGACTGGTCAAAACCAAACCCTATAAAACACTAAACTGCAATAGAGTTCCAAATCTCCAAAGAGCATTACTTTTCTCTCTTTACCCATTCCCAAAGCAAAGAATCAAGTAGGAGAGATGAAGCTGCTTCAGAAATGCTAAGGTCCTCCACAAGCAGGACCTTTTTAAAAGCTACATGCATTTGTTGACTATAAATAAAGGAACATTAGGAAACTTGCGAAGGCGTCTTCTGGAATGCCAACCCAGTTATTTTGTTATATATAAACAAACTAACAATGCTGTGACTGCAGCTACTACATATATATGATGCTGGATTTAGGCCTGATGCACCTGAACCCAAGTCAAAGGTCTTCTCGGACACATTTCTCCAGCATCCTCCCCTACACGTTTTTCAGCCTCTGAAAGAAGAGCTCTGAACTATTGCCACCAGAGGCCAGGAAACGGAAAGAAGAAATGTTAAATAAAGTTACAAAAACAAGCAAAATCATTTAGTTTGAACATTTTTAAAGAAAGTAAGGCTTCCTTCATAATTCATACCTCTAAATGCAATTACTGCAACTCAAATGCTCAAATGAATATAGTTTCCTTACATATCAAATTATCAGAACACAGAACAGCAAGAGTAATTCAGGAGAACCAGACATGCCCCAACTGCTTTCCATTTTTGGAGTCTATCTTTTCCTTTTGACAGCTGAACTCTGAAAACAACGTCTGAAGTTATTTTTATCGTAATTGTACCTCCACCTCCCTTGCCAGGATCTGCAGTTTTAGTAGAGGATAATAATGAAATAACATTTCTCATGCTTCAAAAGTTCTCCGGAGCTTTCTATTTATCTATAATAAGATATGGCAATCATTTGGAGGTCCTCTGGAAGGCTATTTGCTTGATAACCACTGAAATAGGTTTGTTTGGATTTGGTGGTTGTTTTTTTTTTTTTTTGTGTGTGTTTGTTTTAAAGATATTTAATTAAGCAGCCTGGGAAACAAGCAGCAGAACTGGCAGAGGGCAGAAAAGGAGGCCACTTGCCACTGTACATGTGGACAGACCAGAGCAAGCCCAGCACCCAGCCACATTAATCAGAGGCTACAGTGCACGGAGCACGAGGAGAGGCTGAGGGACCTGGGTTTGTTCAGCCTGGAGAAGGGAAGGCAGAAGGACCTTACTGCTGCCTGCACCTCCCTAAAGGGATGGTCTACAGGGCTCAGACTCTTCTTAGAGGTGCACGGGGATAAAGGAAGAGGTGACAGACAAGCTGCAACAAGGGAAATTCTGACCTAAGAAAAAAAAAATCACAAGGGTAATCAAACATAGGAAGGAAGAGTGGCGCAGTGGCTGTGCAATCCCCATCCTCAGATTTTAAAACCCCACCCTGGCCAAGGCTTTGAGCAACCAGATCCAATTTTAATGCTACCCCAGCTCGAAGCAGGACTTAGGTGACCTGCAAACGTTCCAGACAACCAAGATTCTTCTACATCTCTACAATATCTATCAACAGGCACAAGACCCTTTCTTAATCTCACTGCCAACTTCCCTCTCAAATCCTATTAGGTAGAAAGGAAATTAACGACTACTGGATTAATGACAGATACTCACCACCATATTGTAGGCATCAGGAACTTCAATTTCAAATTGAAACTTTCCACCTTGGTAATAGCCCTCATCTAGAAAAAAACATTAAAATGATTACCTAAGAAAATAAAGGATGCCATGTAATACACACCATAACAAAGATTCAAGAAACAGCATTAGTTTATCATCAAAATTTTTTTTTTAAAAATACCAAAATGCTAGCTGCCTGCTACTCCAAAGAGTGTGAACATGGTGTTTTCCACCCTCCCCAAAATCTGTACATTAGAAATTATTAAATCAGAAGAGTCATCCGTCCCAGACCTGTGTGATCACAGTACCAGGTGACACCAACGTAGACTAACCTTTGAACTTCTCATGTTTGTCTCTACAAAATTGTGCCATACAATGGCCACAGGGCTTGTGGCACCCCAAATCCAGCTCTCAGGAGGAGCTGCTTACACACGATGCTTGCCAATGCATGCTAAATCCTGCTCAACCCCTTCATCCTCAGCCGTGAGCTGGCAATTACTTACCCTAATAGAAATAACGGTGTGCGAGAGCACGCTTCGCAGCGTGCTACAATGAAAAGGCAAGTCAGGTCTTCCAGCTGACAATTATCCTCTGATGATGCATCAGTTAGGGAAATCTGCCTGCCTCTGCCAACCTCAGACTTGATGCTGAGTTATTAGAACTGCTAGATTGTAAAATATGAATTCTGGAGATATCTAGTTAGGTGTAACTAGAGATAATACAGTAGGTATCAGTCAGCCTGCAGCTCCTGAGGTCCTGAGCTCCTCACCCACATCCACCTGCACAGAGCTGCAAGCCTTAGCTGTTGCAAATCTCACTTTAATAGCCTGCCCAGAACACAGTTTTTTCAAATACATCCTCCATTTCCACTCCAATTCAATTGTGAAGTGTTTGATTTATTAAGCAGACCTCTCAGGCACGCTGCTAACGCGTTACCAGCAAGTAACTGCACATGCCCTGATTTTTATGGAAAAAAGGGCAAGTCAAAGCATTTATCTTTTGTTTCCAGATGTACTAGAGATTATAAAAAACGAGTAAAGCAAGCCATTTCTAAAGAACCACATATATAAACGGCAAGTTATACCAATATCCTTTCAATGAAAGTGCTCCAAAACTACCAAACACTTGAGGCAAGATGCTGTTGCAAGAAAGAATGGTTATGGAAGTGGAATAACATTCTGCCTGGAGTTCAAACAGCCCAGCCACCACCGAGTTACCCTATAGGACGCAGCTGATGCGCTTTATCCACCAGCTAGCACCGTGTACCAGCCTTTTATCCAGGATGCAGGAACCCACACGATGCCATTCCTCGTAAAACCCTAGTGGGAAGAATAAAATCGCTCTTTCGGTGAGCGTAACAGCACAACCAACACCAGACGGGAATTCAGTGCTTGTTACAGCTCAAACCATGTACCTCGAAGCCTCCCACCAGCCTCCTGGCTGCCCTTTGGCTCGCAGGCATTTATCAGGCTATCACTTCCCAGCTTAAGCCATCACACGCAACACCCACGTGCGAATGCATGGGTAGAAGGCTGCTGCAAGGTAAAAGAAGCAGCAACTCTGGGAAGGCTGCTCGCAAAGCCCAGCAGTGGGAAGTTATTTCCACTGGCTTCGTTTCAATAGTTCCTGGATTTTCTGGCCTCAGAGCGTAGCGCACAGCAGCCCTTCGTGCTCCACCCCTGCTAATGTGAAATAGATGCCTGCTGATGGATGCAGCTGCATGTGCCTTATGTCAGAGCAACCCTCAGATTTAATCAATCTTCGCTGTAATCCAGTTGTCCAAAAGAAACATTCAAAAATGGCTCCAGGGGAGGAGAGCTTGCCAGAAGGCTGTCAAGATTGCTGCCAGCCCAACAGCAAGAGAAAAGCCATGCTCCACGTCCCCGCACACCGAAAACACCAGGCCCACAGCCTCCCTGCGCAGCAGCATTAATTAACGTGCGTCCTCACCTAAAAGCACAGGCAGCAAGATTGCTGTTGAGATTGCTCAAAAGATGCACAAGGAGAGGAAAAAAAAAAAAGCTGAAGGGTGGTTCTTCCCTTTCTCTGCTGTCTCCCACGATGCAGACACAGCCCAGGGTAGCTCTTGTCTGGTGCCCCCAGCAGAAGAAGGATGGGATCTGTTAGAGCAGGTCCAGAGGAGGGCCAAGAAGGTATCAGAGGGCTGGAGCACCTCTCCTATTTGAAGGGTAAAACATTTCTTCCCTACCTTCTTTTTTTTATTGAAACGATTCTTCCTGTATGTTTGTAGATCTTTTCACTAAAACACGCTGCTCATTACCAAAAGCTCAAATTCACAGCAAAATCTTGCAGCTCTGCCCAGCCAGAGATCTTGCAATGCACTGAGAAGCTAACCCTTCATCATGGAGTTGCCTTCTGGCATCTCAGGTAGGGTACGGAGGTTCTCCCACGTGGTTGTTCCTTCCCTGCGTCCCTACAGACTCATAAACCCTTGATTTTTCAGCCACATAACTGTGCAGCAAAAAAAAAATAATGAAGTTTTGGCAAAGTTAACAGCAAGAAAAGCCCTGTAAACAAAATGGTCAATTAAAATAGCTTTAGCTCATAATTTGCCCACTTATGAGAGACTTCTCCAAAAAGGGAACAAGTCTGAGCTCCTGATTTTCTCCTGCTGCTTAAATTTCTGCCTTCAAGCTGTATTAACATTCCTCCCACTTCAGTCTTGAGTTTCATTACTAACAGCCTGACTCCGATCTTAGTTTGTGTTTGCGAGGTGGTTTGATGCTTAAAAGTGCTGTGAAGATACTAAGTTATTTTGCTGCTTTAAAAGAAAACGCGAGATAATTAGGGCAGGCCCCAAAGGATGTACTTGTGACAGTAGCTCCTTGAATCAGCACTGCTGATTGCTCAGCCACGCTCACTGACATTTGTCATTTTGTGGCATGCAAAACAGAAAACAGACTCTGTAGTAATTCCCTGAAGAATGCGACTCAAATAAGCACGCTAACCCTAACCTACCCAACCGTCTGGGAGATCTCATTAACTCTATACCTTCCGCCGGTTTTCTTCGCGTACAAGCTACCCAAGCTCACCTTCCCCTGCCAGGTCATTACCACGTCTCAGCTTCCAATTTTGGGCTCCAAGCGGAGCAGGACCGCCTGGGTTGTAGGCAGCCATCTCCTTATTTCATCTGGCTTTTGACCCAAAAAGGTGCTGGTGCAGAAATTAGAGCGGAGGCAAATGGTGCCATAAGGGCATTTTTTCAATGGCGGAACAATTCCTTCGATGACACAAGGGACAGAACAATTGCTTCAGACAGCAGCAAAACGCAGCAGAGCCTGCCTCAGGAACACGCAGTTTGCACACACTATGGCAATAAAATCTATTTTTTAGCCATTTTCTCTGCTATAACTCCCCTCATCATGCACTGCACAGAGTTGTACCATAAAGGAAACAAAATTTCTTGAGTACAAGCTAAAGTAACACTTTTTATGTGAAATTAACAGTCATCCTTGTCAAAATTTTCTGAAAGTCAATTTTCATTTGAAACTCAGCCACCAGAATGATTTTGTGACATTAAATACTAAGAAAGGTTATTGTGGGACGTGGAGAACAAAGGAGCTGAAGTATTTCTGCTTGATGTTATTTCTTTATTCAAACCCAAAGAAGCTTCTTTTATTGTCCGTTCACAACCAGCCACATTCCAAACAACTGCATAAAACAAAGCGCCCAGCAACACTGTCAGTAAAATAAGGCCAGACTGCAGAAGGCACTTCCAATGTTAAACATGTTCAGTTGGTATCTGCATGGTAACTTTGGGAAACTGTCTTGGGGTAGGATTCCCTACGAAGTGCAGTTACAGAATTCAGGCTTAAATGTTGATCAGAACAAGAAATGTAAACATAAAACGTGAATTTAAAAACAATCAGCACACCTTCACCAGATTTTTCATGGAAGGATGCAGCTTCTAACTGCAGATAAACAAACTCAGAACCCAAAGGTGTGAGCCAGCAAGCAACAGTTCACTATGCAGACTACCAAACCTGGCTGCCACATGCTTCCTACGCAGCCCTGAGCAGCGAAAACTGCAAGAAGGCATCAGATACTCCCTGGCACCAGCAGCTGCGCTGAGCCCAGCTCTCGTTCTGCAACTGGAAAGCCACAGAGATATTTGCGAAGCGCTCCCTTCAGAACCACGTGTGTGAGCAGGATTCCTACAAGTAATTCGGCAGTGCAACGCCAGAGACACTTGCAGGTGGGAGGAGGAAAACTGGCTCTGCCTTCTAACTGTCAGGATTCATGCAACACTGTTTAGACACTACAAAAATAATTGCCTCCAGACAAGGGTTTTTTCCCTCTTGAGCCAGAAAAATTCCGGGACAACCACTTAGCAGCCCCTCTGCTAACCCAGAGAAAACAGAGTTAGCATTCTCTAAAGAAAAAAACAAACAAACAAAAAACTTCTCTATAATAAAGGTAATTAGAAAGCTACAAAGATTTTCTTGTACGTGTCATGCTCTGCATTGACAGGGCTGTGCTAAGTTGCAGCCGATCACAAGATTCTGTACCTGAAAATAGATGTTTACTTCGCTCAGGCTACAACTGCAGAGACTTCAGCTGTGCAGCTATATTTAGAGCAACAAAATGTTAATTAAGATCATCTCATTCCTGGGATCATTTCAGCAATGAAGTTAGCACAGAACCCATGCATTGCACTCCAGGGCTGCCTCCTGACTGCAACATCTTGCTGCACAGCAGTTAACAAACAAATAAAATGATTATGTATTTAGACACCTTAACATTAGTAAGGAGAAGCCATCATTGCTTCATGTTCAAGACATCCCTGACTTGTGCTCTGATGAATTCATGAATTCAGCTCATTTCCAAAACATAACAAGGAAGTATTCACAAACTGAAGGACAATGAATTGGTGCAAACAGACTAACACTCACCGATTAAGTGTGAATACACCTCCTATGTACAGTGAGGGGTTAGGAGTTTGACAACAGCACCTGCATTTATTTTTCATTATACAGACTAGGGCAGTCTTACTCACTTTTCCATCCCCAAAAGGGGTCACATGAATTAATATGTTAAAAGATAACCCAGGATTCCTACTGCCAAGGAAGCGCTCCTTGATTTGCAGTAATAAGAAGCAACAGTGACATCTAGTGTTTATTCGATACCAAGATACTGATTACCACAACTAATCCTATAACTCTACTAAACGTAAACCATTAATTGCATAAGGTAGGACATCACAACGACCATCATACTGCACACAAGTTCTGTTGTCAATAAACATCTACAGAAAATCTACCAGAATTAGCTGGCAAGGAGACACTGATCCCTGCACACCTAACTCACGTGTGCCATGTACAGCACGTATCAGCGTTCTCATCTGAATTGTTGTGGAGTCTCAAAGGTAACAGACAAAAAGTGTTCCTGAAGTTTAGAGAGATGCAAATCCTATGCAAATTCACCCACAGAACACAAGCATAGCTTTCTACTCTTAAACTGCCATGAGCTAACTCCATAATTTCTGATTACTATTAAGAAACTCACCTGGAAGTGATGAATTCTGAAAAGGTAGTTCTGAGGCTTTGTTTTATTGAACAACCTGCCTGCAGAAGCTCTGCAGCATACTTAAGTCATATTAAAAGATCTAATTTCCACATACTTGGACATTCAAACATGAAGAGACTCCTACTTGTTAAGCATCTTCAGACATGCATAGATTTGAAGTTTTCCAGCAGTGCTACACCTGTGATCTACCTTTTCAGCTCTACAGAACTAAGTAATCGGTAGAAGATAATAAATCTGCAACGTACCAGGGCTGTAAAACATTCATTTCTCTAGAAATAGCCCACATTTTTTCCTCAGCTAATAAAATGACTTGAAATTGGCTCAGAAAAAAAAATGGTTTTGATCAAAATTAGCAAATAAGGCCTGAATACTTACTGAACCTGCCTGATTTTAATGGCATTTTTATTACCAACTAGTACTCAACATCCAGCCCAATTTTTCCATTGCCCCTATAAAATAATCACTGCATTACAGCCAGTCTTTCCTTGATTAGAAAGTTTATTGTATTTTTAAGCAATCTTTGCATTATGTTCCCTAACCATCAACACACATAAACAAAAGCAACTTTTTTTTTTTTTTTTTTTTTTTTAAGAAAATTACCTGGGATTACAGTTAGCTGAAAGTAATGAAGCTTGTTTGGGTCAGGAAAATTCACTTTACACGTACCTGTGAAGCAAAAGAGCAATTTGCATCAGACAAGCGTATCTCCATTGGTGGGAAAACAAATGTATCATCTTTCATATCCTCCAAATTCACACCCTGATTAATCCCTGCATTCCAGTCACCTGATTTCCTCCACTTTTTCTTCAAGTGCCTCTTCTCTGTACAGTTGGAGCTCACCTGCAGTACTTGAACCTCACTTCTCTGAGCTGTTAGGAACTTTATTTCCTTTCAGTAAACCACGTTGTCTCACGGACTTGATAACACCAAAAGAATTATCTTCTGCCCAGATGCTAGAAGTCAGCATACAGAAGCAGCATTTCTTCCTTAGAATTCTTTAGCAGTAACCTGTACATCTTAACATTTGATAGCTAATACAATGCAGTTCCCAAGAGGTCCTGCAACCACAGCCCTATGCTAGCAAAGTATTTATATTTATTTTTATTTATACTGCTCCTACTAGCTTTTATTTATACTACGAGGTGTGCTGAGATACAAGCTTTCCTGACAGCTCCATCCCAAGTCAGATGACGTATAGAACAAAGTTGTTCCTCACCCCAGCTGGGTGCCACTATCAGCCTACTTTACTACACCCAAGGCAAGGTTCAGACTCCTAACAGGCAGTCGGATCCTTGCCCTATCCCTTCAAAAATTAGCTCTTCAAAAGTAAATTAGTTTTCCAGGGTTTTGCACCAAAATAAAAGGGGGGGGGGGGGGGGGGGGGAAGAGTCTACTTTTCATTAGTGCTTTTTATAATGAATTTCATTAATGAAATGTTCTGTTAAAAAGGACTTAATTAGCAAACTAACACTGCATTGGCAATGTGCACATTTTAATTCATGAGGCAACATTTCTTCCTACCAAGGCTTCGCAATCAGCCAGGAACTGTTTGAATTTGATGACCTGACCACTCCAGACAGCATGATTCCAGAGTGACTGCAGCTACTGCGCTGTTCAAAAGTTAGCAGGTGACTGGAAATCAAACAGATACTGCAGGCATATGCAGCATCCAAGACTGCCTCAAAATGGTGTGTGTACAACTACTGCATATTTGTGCTTTTTTATGTTATCAGCAAGAACACGCATTCAGAGCAAAAGTTCTAAAGGTTCAGAACAAACCCTGTGTTTTTACTCTCAGACTAGAGGAATTTAAGGACAATAATGAGAATGAAGAACAAGTGAAAAAAGAAGCGAAAACATCCATCTGCAAGGTTGTGTGGGGGCTGTTAGGAAACTAGTCAGTAGTTTCAGTTCAACAGATGCAAATTTGGAGCATAACAGCCCTTTGTTTGCTTTTGATGGCACAAAGTAGTTGCCTCTCATGCACAGAGCTGGCCTTTTTGGATTATGGCACAGACAAGATGTCAAGCTGGCAGAACACACATATATCCATGGATACATTATTATCCATATTATGCAGCCTTTAGCTTCTGAATCCATCAAGCTGGCTGTCTTATTTTCCTTAGTCAAGAAGATAAATAGCAGCAAAGCTACAGATCCTATTTGCCTGCAGAAATAAGTAGAAGCTTACACAAACCCTAGTAATGCATTCAGTGTAATAGCTACAAACCCCAATATACATTTTTCAACAGTTTATTATCGCATAGAGGAGTCTAAGCAAAAAAGTTAAAAGCTAAAACTACTGTGCAAGATGTCTGTAATTGCCTCGAAGAAAGAAGAGCAGACAGAAAGGAAGAGATAAATAATGCTCCTTCACGCCATCCCTTTTTGCTGCTTCTCGTCTGTATTTTTCCCCCCTCAATTCCTCCCATCAGGCAGTCTGCACACTGAGAAGTCTGATTTTTGAGACCTGACAGCTGATCTAGAGGCATGCAAATAGAAGAGGCTGAGCAGAAGCAGCACTCAGAGGTCTAACCTGGAGGGGAAAAAGAACAGCCAAAGCTTTTCTCAGATGGAGAAGACTGGAAACATCACGGGTTACCTGCCAGTGTAATCAGAGGGCGCATTCACTGCTTTTCTTTGGAAGATAAGCATATGGGCAGGACAGCGTGACTGCACAGCACAGCAGCACCCTGCACGTGAGCTCGCAGGCTGCAGCGAGCAGCTCACGCCTCGCTCTCTGCAGGGGAGGCATCCTGGACTCCTCTGAAATAAGAGCACGCACCAGGGGAAGTTACATAGAGCCAGTGATGCGCTCTCAAAGTGCCTCCAAGCCTGCTACGTGGTAGCTCCCAAGCTCCTTTTTTAGGAATCTTGTTAATTTTTGTCATTATTTTTCATTATTATGTCCACTTAAATAGCACACCAGGTTAGAGCGTGCATAATAAATAACATAATAAACAAAAAAGCAGCGGGCTGACAGCACGTTTCCTGAGAACTTAGCTATTCGCTCTGCCTCTAAATCAGCATTTAGAGTTTTTTAAATGAAGAGAGGAGAAACAGCAGTGAGTGTACTCTTCAGCTCCAGGTAACTTTGGGGGTTTCATGACAAGGAAGCTCCCACTCCACCAGCAGTCAGGTTCTGTAACGTAACCAGACGATCAATAGGATCCCCTTCCAAAGGGCACCAGCAAGGGTCCACGACTCCAACAAAGATAACCTGGGCTGCAGAGTTTTGCACAGCTTGCCCTCCAGTTAATAAATACATCATTAGCACTCAGACTTCAGTCAAAACAATCAGATCAACGGTCCTTTTCCCCTTAAAACACGTGCCATTAAATGCTATACTTACAAGGTAAATTAGCTTCAAGTTCTGCAACCTCTGTTGAAAGAAAAAAAACATACTGTTATTTATGCAAGCATAAAACCATACTTGAAGCCCAAATTGGCAGATCTAATTTAAGCCATGCCGTAAATCAAATTTCACTTAAAATATAATTAAGCCTCGCTGAAGAATTACCTTGAAATTTCTCTTTAAGCCACGCGATTTATTACTAAAACTGCTCCTCCGCCCCGCAGAGGAAGCAAGCGCACCCTGGTGCGATGAGAGGGTCCAGCTGTGCCAAGAGCAGAGCGCCAGGCTTCTGCTGCACAGAGCGCTGGCATTTCAAAAGCTGGCATCGTCCAAACCTCCCAGCTTGTCTACGTAAGGCACGGAAATACCAAAAGCCCAAACCCTGCAGGCTGCAAGCCACAGGGGCAGACACACCTCGAGAAGCAGGGTGCCAGCCCGATGATGGAAACAAGCACAGGAGGGGCACAGCCTGCTGGAGCAGCATCTCCCTGGAAAAAACCTGCTCACGTCCTGCACCACCGGCAGCTACAGGCTGCCTCGGGTTACACATCACCTTTTGGGGGACGCCTCCAAGCACGGTGCCACAGCCTTTATTCCTAAACCCCTCTCTCTCCATGCTGCCCTCTTTGCAAGACCTGCTGCTTCTTCCCTCTTCTTTACACCAAAGTCTAACTTTCAACTGCTTGTACATTTTACAGAAATACGATTAAGATGCAGGAAGCTACCTCACCCTTTTACTTTTCAAGTTCTAGGAAACCTAATCAAGTGTATATCTGCATTTCCTGTAGGTTTTCTTTTCCCGGCTTGATTTCTCACTTCACTTTCTAGCCTGCACTGACACCAACTATTAAGTTGGGCTAACGACGTGTATGAGATCTGAACACCAACTCTTAAAAATGTACATCTAAAGAAAATTATAATTAAGCTTACGATATGGGGAGGGTTTTTTTTTGGCACAGAATCCAAACTATCTCAAAACAATTAACAGCTTACTAACTCCCCAGCACTCTTCTTGTAGCTGTGCTTCCCAAACCTGGCTGGACACTGCAGCAAGCACGATGCTTGTTTGACTTGTGTTTCACACTTCTACATCAAAAAAATCACCATTGCATTCTTTAAAATCCCAGTCTCCACTGAAAAAAAAAGGACAAAAGGCCCACAATTCATGTACTGCCCAAAACATCCGCGTACAGGAGAGCAGGACGGAAGAACGCTGAACATTTGGAGCAATCTGAAACACAACCTACCAGCACTGACCGTGACCAACCGCTGCAGTAGCCCAAGGAACGTGTATTTGCAGTGCCCTGCGTGCACTTGCTGGAACCAGTAACTGACTGTCTTCCCACTGGCTTTCCTCCCCGGCACGGACAGGTTGCAGCTCGGACACTGAAGAACCAAAGGGTTTCCTGTGTACACCCCTCAAATGCCAACGTGGAATGGTTTAACAGCTCCAGAGGCTACGCCAAAAGGCTAAAAAGGCAGGGGCTGAACTCCAGCCCACCACAGCCTTTGGAAGAGCTGACTGCACACCGCTGATGTCCCCGAAACAGCTCGAGGAACTTTGCAGAATGGGAGAAAGCTCAGCACAAACAGCCGGAGCTATTTATAAACGATTTCACAAACAATAATTCTCCCTAGCCACGGCAATTCTCAGTCCAGAAATAGGAACACACACTGACATGTGTGCAGGCTTATGCTTTACGACAGACCCACGTGCAGGTTATACCCAGTAAGGCACAAACTATCATCGAGTTGCTCTGCTCCCCGTCCCCAGCTCAGCTTGGGGACAAATACACAGTGCTTTGTTTACTCGCCCCGCCGCGACTCAAACATATGCTTCCCGCCGCACTTTAAGTGCGCCGAATGAAAGTGTTGCTTCCTCAACTGAAATTAGCCTTCTCACCCACAACAGCACTTATTTCTCCTGGTTCTGTCCCAAACTCCCCTCTCCTGTTTAGCGTACATCTTTAAGGCTGCTAGAGAAGGTAAATACCTTGGAGCTCTAACAAAAACTCGATTCCCTAAGCATTGCTCCTAGTAGGAAAATGCTGTTCATCCCCTAATTCTCACCTGTCTTACAGCTTTCCATGCCTAGCTCCTCTGACCTGTGCAGCTGTACGGATCAGGGTGAGAAGTCAAACCACCTGCCTGACACCAACAGGTTCTCGATGAAGTAAGATTTCTTCTTACTCTTTCTTCTCCATTTCATTCCAGATGTTTGTTCTTAAACAAGCCACTATCAAATCCCACGTTTAGCTCCTATGTATTCTGTTACTGAACTCACCAACCTGACACCTGTAACTACAATGAGCCGCTGGGGTTAGAAACCTCTCACTCTGCAAGGCATCGCTTCATGCTTCAGGTGCACTGAAAATCAGAGGTGTAAAAGCGAAGGGATACACTGCCCCAGGCTTCCCCTTGTCAGTGAAGCTCTAGAAGAAATAATTCAAAGTGAACGGTTCTTTTTCCTTCTCTCTCCCTCCTCAAATTAACTTGAACCCTTCTCGTGCCTTTTTGGTTCTACAGTATCCATCACAGGTACGGTGCAAGCATCTTATTGCGACCTGGTGGTTCCCCCTTCAATAAATACGTCGCTCATTTATCAAGGAGTTTTCCATTGTTTTCTCCCAAAATAAGGGATGTCTCTCTGGGGGACATAAAAGCATCATTGAAAAGGAAATACTTTTGTAAGTCGCACAACGTGCAGAAGTTAAAGCAGGATTTTCTAAACAACTCCTCCCGTAACCTCAGGGGTGCTAATGAAGTTTCCTGTTTTTTTTTTTTTTTAATTCTAGAAAGTACAATTTTATTCTCATCTCTCTATTTTCCTCGTCTACTATAGTGACAAAGGATAGTACTGTACCTGAAGGTTTGAAAAAAGCCAATTTATGGATTCTCCTAATTTTTATTTACAGTGCACATCTACCTCATTTTTTAAGACCAGTTTCCCACTTGGTTTCTTTCAGGCTCGTACACGTACACACCTGACATTTTCAGGTTGCCTAAATCTAGTTGCAAACCCAGGCGTGCTGAAGACCAAGGAATAAACCATGCTAACTTGCTTTCTTAGAAATTAAGTTAGCTCAAGCTGTCACTTGCGATCAAACTAAGCAGCAGTGGTGATATAAAACCAGATGCTGTTTAGATGCAAAGCAACAAAAAAAAGCAGTTCGAGTGACAGCCTTTGTGATCAATAAGCACGCACGAGGCTGCTGCTGACATGCTGGCATGCCCTTTGTTTTTGATTCAATTTAGTAGCCATGTTGATTAGATAATATTAAACTCACATAATACTTGGGCTTGTCTGCAGCTCCTTTCTGAACGTTCTGCCTTTCAAGGTCCGCATTTGTGGTGTTCCCCACCACAGAGGGGCATGCCCCACTAACCTCCCGAACGTGCTCTGGTATTTGCAGGGCTGACCAGCGGAGGACAGCCTGCTTCCAAGCCATGACTTTATCACCCCAGGGAAAAAGCAGCTGCAAGGGAAGATCCAGCTATCTCAGAACTACTTCCCTTCACAAAGCTTTAGGGACAGAGATTTTCCTTCTGGAACATGCCCATGGCATAACCCAACACCACAGCACCCTGAGCCACGGTTGATACTTGAATAAGTAACCTTACAGGACAGGTAAGCACTCAAAGGGACAGCTTGTAACAAATAACAAAGGGCACCAGCATTTCAGGAGCAACTTTTTCACAGAATTGGGATTAAAAGTCTGTTTCACTTGCATCCAGCACCAAATCGAGGACAGCACTTGGTAAAATTCAGCTGATAGCTCACGTACTTCCACTTTCAGTAAAAATATTTTGAGTTTTCCTCCTCAATCACAGCATGCAATCATACCCGCGTTATCCCTTTTTCCCTGTTCTAAGGCTCTATCAGTTAACAGGCACGTGCAGTTGGCCACACTTAGTTTTTAAGTGTGAAAGCACTGCCTACATTTATCAGCAGTTGAGGTCAAGGCCATCTAATGCCTACTCGATCTGTTTACCAGCTTGTGTACACGACACATCGAGCACCACCGAGCACCGCAGGGTTATCAGCGCGACAAATGCATCCTTCAAAGGGATCCTGCAACACTTTCCCAGACTGTGCTCCCTGTCAGCACAAACAAGACTGTCCTTACCTCCAGATAAAAGGTCCTGGCTGTGTCTGGGTGATATCCCTAGTAAAACTGGCCTAGACACCTGCCTGCAGGGCTGATGAGACACTCGCCAGCTTTCCACGGACTGGGAAGAGGAGAGCATCTCTCCACAGGTCATTGTTATCAAGAAGGCAGCTATCAGACCTAAGTCCATACTGCCAGCTCCCGGAGCGAGGTGGGATTTAGGGTGCTGCGCCAAAATCACCCTCAGCTAAGCTTCCAAGACAGCCCACTGTGTGTAAACTGCTGTGAGTGCTGTGCAGACCTGGCGCCTGCTGCTCTCGTGTTGACTCAGAAGCTATGGCCCAATGTGAGGCCAAAAAGGATCCAGGAATGCTATGGAAAAAGCACAGGAATGCTATGGAAAAAGCACAGGAATCGCTCAGCTTTCCAGTGCCCCTGACCACAGCCCGTTGTTCTTCCAGGTCAGAGGCTTTGCACCCGTGCTAAGCTCAGCACAAAAGCTGGGGCAAACAAGGACAACACACCTGGGGCCTTTTCTCATCTCGCCCTCCACCAGAATTGCTTTTCCTTTTCATAGGAGAGACTGGTTTTTAATTCACAGCTGCCAGGAGACAGAGCTTGGCCTTTCACCCTTTCTGGAACTGACATCTGATACCTGCAGCCCATCCAAACATCACTAACAGCCTCTCCTCACCACTACTCTTCCAGGCTCCCACCAACTTCCTTGCAAATCTATCACAGCCACCTGAAGTTGTGCTTACAACAGGCTATCTCAGTTCCATACCACACAATTGTGAAAGGAACCGCGCTGGTCCAGATACAACACCAAACTGGAAGTCTAAAGCAAACTTTTCACGAGAGTTACATCAGAATTTAAAGCGAATTGAAACTCCTTGTCCTCGCAGCAATGCGGAGAGAGAAAATTTGGACATCCTGTTCCTACAGTCTACTTGATGCAGCTTCCAGTGCACTGAGGAAGCAGAGTTGCAGTGAAAGCCTGCTCCAGCATACAGTTATCCAACAGAACCTACCCTCACCACAAAAAGCCTTAAGTAACGCTGCAGCTCAGCGACAGCATTCAAGCAAATACATCGGTGATGATCTCAAGTCGATCTGAAACAAGACCAGGAAACGTGAACGTCTCAATAGACCGCTCTGAGTCACCGTGACAGCAATACATCCACTAGTGAGCAGTTAGGTCCACAGCAATTGCAGAGAGCCAGCACCAGATTGTTAAATATAAGATTATCTGTGCTTCGGCAAAACTGAAGAGCTGTCCTTAATTTTACTACAAAGAGCACAATTCAGTCTCACAACTACCTCTTTTACCCACAACTGCCACCAAGTAAGTTCTTCTTCCCCCAATGCAGAGACAGCTAGAAACAGAAACAACCTACAGAAACAACCTACAGAAACAACCTGGTTCTACAAAAAGTAGCTTTTTTTTCCCCTCCAGTCTCTAATTCTTACCCAACTTCCAGATTCCAGGCCTAAGAAAAATCTTTCTGTGTAGGTTTTTTTTTTTTTAAACACTTTTTAAAGTTTATTGACTCTTATCTTATTATACCATTAATGACTACCAGAACACTGGTGCTAGTTTAAGGATTTATTTTCCTCTCACAGACAGTTGTTATGGTTTTTCCTCAAAAAATACCTTCCTGTCAAGTAAAATCTGATACTCTTCTCCTATATATCTAGTAACACTTATGGGCCAACATTTTATCATAATAATTTGACACTGTACAGTTCCCAATGATGGATTAATTCTTCAACAGAGTAAGGGGGAAGCTTTTTTTATGCTGTGCATTACCCAAAGAAAATCACTGTCCTGCAGCCAGGGTGCTGTTGGAGGTTTGATGTATGCCCATACATACCCCGCACTCGAAATCATGAAACAAGTCACTAACACCTTTAAAAATACTTCAGAAAATCATTTTACCCCAACGTTTGAGACCTGTAAGCTGTAAACCCACAACATCTCAGTGTAAGTTCCTTTCACCTTTAACAAGCAATTTGTCTCTAACAGACACCCTCCGAGTCGAGTCAGAAGCTGGACTGGATGTACGGGGTCCTCTGACACCATCATCCCGCTTCAGCTTGCTTGCCAGAGTTAGCATTACTGCTGCCTTCGGTCTAGAACAGAAATAAGAACAAAGTTGATTACCAAAACTCAAAGAACTAAGGAAAAAAAATACAAAAATAGGCTACAGCCAGCCCCACATTCTGCAACTACGATCATATTCTCAGCACTCAAAGAGAGACCAAGATGTACGCAGTTAATGGCTGCTTTTAGAGACGTGGATGGAGTAGAGTGTTTGAAGAATGAGGGTTTGTTTCAGACATGAATGCTGAGGGAGTTGCAGTATGTGAGGCCAAGAGGAAGTTCAGTTTTGCCAGAGAAAGGTCAGGCTTTCATCATTGTTTACAATCTCGTTTCGCTGCACCATCTCCACAGCACACCCCAGCTTCGCATCAGCCCTTCTGAAGAATTGTGGAGAGAATCCAAAGAATTACAGAGAGAATCCCCCCGCTGTGACCATCCTCACCCATGTCCCTCCTAACAACACTTTTTGGCTGGCTCAAGAGGAGAGGAACTGGGGGGGGGGGGGGGGGGGGGGATGTTCCTGGAACTACTCCGTAGCGCTGGGAAGCGAGCGTTGAGTCAGCGAGCAGGACACAAGGAAGGGAAGGGGTCTGGACTGCAAGGAGCACGATTTTCTTTGCAACTGCACAGCAGAAACACACAGCACTCCTCACAGGGCAGAGGAAATTACATACAGAGATTTGGTAGCTGAAATGGAGAGAAATATTTGGTACATCAGCTATCAGAAGGTAACTGCGATGATAAATAACTCGCAACAAAAGGTGAACAGAAAGCCAAAGTCAAACGGAAATGTTCCACCTCCTGTGCCTTGAGACATCCTGCCCCTACTCCTGCTTGAAGGCAATTTGTTCTTCTTAACAGCGTGGCCAAAACCAAAATAATGCTAACAACACCAATACCCTTCAGGCCCTACCACCACTAAATTGCAGTAATGTTTATCCTTTTGTCATACAAGTTAATTGAGCAAAATAAAGGCGAAAAACTCATAAAAAGTCAGCAGCCTTTACACAAAGTAGTTGTAATAGAAGAGCAGACAGGTACGGTGTAGCAGGTACCAAGACATGAAGCGGATGCTCATGCAACATCAGCTTTCGTAGCATGAAACAGAATCAGCCAAGGCATAACACAGACGGGCAAGTGAAGGAAACCAGTGAGAAGAAGATGAGCAAAATGAAAAGTGACAAGGCTCGATTGAAGGTTTCTCTCTCAGCTTCAGCCCTACGTATCTGGATGCTTCTTCCACTCTTGTAAGCCAGCCCTCAAGTTTATCAGCTCGGCTGCAACAGCGATTGTTTCACTTGCTTATCTGTTTCTGTCCCGGACAAAACAGGTAGGAGAAAAAAACTCCCTGGCCTGCCAACCTTGTCACTGCTCCTCCAGGTCCTTGGGGAAGCTGGGGGATTTAAAGCAAAGACCAAACCGACACCAGGGTGCTGGTGAAAGGACGGGGGGGGGCAGGCCAGAACGGAAGCGTCACCTGGATGTGGAGAAGGTGACGATTAATGAGAAGGTGACAATAACGAGGGTCGGAACGGAAGGAAGCCGCATTCTGAAGCAGTGCGCAGCTGTGCGGCACCTGGTAGGGCACGACAAGGTGTAATAGGCTATAATAAGGCGTAATAAAGTATAATAAGGTGTTACATATATATTTTGTGCACAGGAAGGTCAGGCTCTGCGGGGCTGACAGGTACACACGCCAGGTTCCAGATACAGATTAAAACCAGGCAAAATTCGTGTCAGATATCCATGCTGGCTGCCCAGCTGAGGCAGACCCGGTGTTTTGGGGTTGTTTCCCCTCCCGTTACCCCACAGAAAGGCAGAAAAGGCGACAACCCGCCCCGCTGACCGCCGCCCGAGGACAAGGGCTGCGTTAACGAAGGAAAAGGGGGTTTAAGGGGGGGGGGGGAGGCACACGGCAGCGCAAGGCCCGGCCCCGAGGCCTGGCGGGCCGCGGCCGCCCGGGGCCAGCCCGGGTCCGGCTGCCGAGGCCGGGTCCGGCCCGGGAGCGGCGGGGGGCGGCCGGCACCTACCTGAGCGCGGCGTCAGGGCCCGGCTGCCGCGGCCAAGTCCAGCCCCGGGGCCGGCCCGGGGCAGGGGCGGCGGCAGCGACTCCTCCTCCTCCCGCAGCCGCCCGCCCGCCCGCCGCGCCGGAAGTGGGCGGAGCCCCGCGGTGGCACCGCCCCCCTCTCCCCGCCGCTCCGCCCGCAGCAGCCGAGCTCTCGCGAGAGGTGGCGCGGCGCGAGGGCGGTGAGCCCCCGGCCGCCCGGCGCCATTTTGTGGGGTTGGGATGGGGCTGAGGTGTTAATTAAGGTTGTGTCATAAAGTCACAGAACCATTAGGGTTGGAAAAAACCTCCACGATCATCTGGTCCAACCATCCCCTACCACCAGTATCACCCACCAAACCATGTCCCCAAGCACCACGTCCAACCTCTCGTTGAACACCCCCAGGGGTGGTGACTCCACCACCTCCCTGGGCAACCTGTCCCAATGCCTGACTGCTCTTTCTGAGCAGAAATGTCTCCTCATTTCCAGCCTGAACCTCTGTTTCTGAGTGAAAGCTACTTGGGTATCCTGAGTCTGGGCTAATTTCACCACTGGGATCTTTAGAAACTTGCACAATCAGATCGGACTGTGACCTATAAAACTTAACCACGTGCATAACGTTGAAGAATTCTTCCATCCCTTAGCATGCAATGAATAGGGGAACCAAAATGAAGCAATTAGAGAAGCCTCCAGGTTAAAAGGTTTGATAAAGCAAAGCTAGAGACCACAGAATCACAGAATCATCTAGGTTGGAAGAGACCTCCAAGATCATCTAGTCCAACCTCTGACCTAACACTAACCAGTCCTCCACTAAACCATATAACTAAGCTCTAAATCTAAACGTCTTTTAAAGACCTCCAGGGATGGTGACAACCACTTCCCTGGGCAGCCTATTCCAATGCCCAACAACCCTTTCAGTAAAGAATTTTTTCCTAATATCCAACCTAAACCTCCCCTGGCGCAACTTTAGCCCATTCCCCCTTGTCCTGTCACCAGGCACGTGGGAGAACAGACCAACCCCCACCTCACTACAGCCTCCTTTAAGGTACCTGTAGAGTGCGATAAGGTCGCCCCTGAGCCTCCTCTTCTCCAGGCTGAACAACCCCAGCTCCCTCAGCCACTCCTCATAAGACTTGTTCTCCAGACCCCTCACCAGCCTCGTTGCCCTTCTCTGAACTCGCTCAAGCATGTCAATGTCCTTCTTGTAGCAAGGAGCCCAAAACTGAACACCAGACACAAGGAAGGATTGGCAGGCTGCTATTAAAATACTTATTACTTCCTAAACATCATAGGAATAATACTGCTTCTCCTTTACTTAAAAAAATAAAATAAAATAAAATAAAATAAAATAAAATAAAATAAAATAGAAAACAACAACAACAAAAACAGATAAACAAACAGAATTTAGCTCAGTCAAATCTAGTTAATCCAGTGGAGAGCCACAACTCAGAAACCTTAAAGTGTCTTAACCCTTTCACAAGCTTCTTGTAAAAGATGAGAAGCTAGATGAATTGGCTGAAAAGCACTTGCCTTTTCTACAGCTCTTTTGTTATCAGCCTGCTCATGCTTTTGTTTTTAGACAGAAACATCTGTAGCTGAAAAATGAAGAAAGTGCTTAGAAAAACATGCCCGCTGCTCTCTGTCTTCAGCAGGGTAGAAGGCAAGAGGGAATAAAATCCCATCAAAGTGTGTATATATGCTGACAATGGATAGAGACCATGAAGATGGCAGTCCCTTCCCTACCTGCCTCCGTGGCTGTTCCATACGCACCAGCAGAGATGTTTAAAAACTGCCAACTTTAAGGGGAAAATAATCTAAAAAGATATCTGGAACGCTACACCTGAGTTTATTTTTCTGATTGCAGGTGAATCCAAGCACAAACTGACGCAAAACGAGCCCATGGGATAGCTGCAGAGATGCAGGAGGCTGCCTGGTCTGCCTCCTCCCTGGCTGTGCCTGGCAGTGGGTGCCTAGAAATGCCTCTGTGTAATTCTGCTTCCAGATTTCTATTCCAATGCAGTCAGGAAATGAGAAGATGGCTTGAGGATTGTTGCACCTTCAGCATCAGTAAGCCAGAGCCATTTCATGCTCTGAAGCAGACCCAGTCCTATATTGCAGATCCTGTCATAACACTTGCTGGCGCAAACAGAGGCTGCAAAGTCAACCTCAGCGCTGGCATTTGCTGGCTTTTAAATGTTTGCCTCATAATGGCAACATCCTGAAAAGGACAAGTCTGAAGGCTCAAGATACTGATATACATCCTCTGCTTTTTTGCTGGCTTGTTTCTCTTGTGGAAGGGACTGCCCACTACCAAAGTTCAAAGTTCAGCGAGCAGGCCAGAGTCACAAGTGTTATTATTTATAAGCCTTAAAATGCCTTATCTTAGCAGCCAAACCAAGATGCTCTGTAAGGGTCAATCCAAAATGTGCTTCCTTCAGGAAAGCCAAGAAACCTCCTTTCTATTTTATCTTCAGGTATCAACAGCTGTCCTCCCTCTTACTACGGTACAGCAGTTCAGTTAATATCTGGTGACTGTGACCTGTGCTGGGATTAATAAAATATTTTTATGAGCCAATTTATAAAGGTGCTGTCAACAAACTGCTGCCTCCTCTAAAGACTAATTAAAGGCGAGCCAATATTGTCTGACATGGGCTGTAACGGTGACAGATCTCCTTTCATCCTCCACCAGTTCCTCTTATTAGCGATGAGCAGAACTCAGCATCTGATGTTCGGTGACCTTCTGGAACCACTTAACAGTTCCAATTCACTGCAACGTGAAGAAAAATCTTTGAAAATCAGATTAATCTGAAGCCATGGCCTGGTTACTTGTTTTCTCCAGACAATCCAGGCAGCAAGACAGCAGTGCTGTTTACTGGAAGCAGGAGTCTCCTGTTCTTATTGTGGTCCTGTACAAAATGTACTCTGTTAAAAATGAAATTAATGTCATATTAACAAAATAGGCATCACAAGGGATACATGGCAAACACTTCCTAATGCCACATTTTCTAAACTCATATTTGTTCCTTCTTTTGCTTTGTGTTTTACAGTTTACTGTTTTTTTTCCCCTCATTCTCTCACCTCCTTTTATCACTGAGACTCAAGATTGTAGTGAAAGATGCTCCTGAAGCTGATCCCTCAGTCACCCAAGAGTGAGGAAACCAGGATCTTGGGAAATACTTTCTGCAACAAGTAGAGAACCTTGATTTTCAAAAGCTAATTTGGGGTGATTCAGTCAAAGTGCTCCAGTGAAAACTTTCCCAGTGGGTACCACCTTGCATGTTTGTGCAATCAAAACTAGGTATTTTCAGAGCTGCTGAAGAGGTGAGAGTCTCAAATTGGTCAGCACCTAAGGAAATAATTGCAGTTTATTAAGCAGTTTCCTGATGTTAGATCTATAAATATATCTCTGCATCACTTATTACCTAAAAACACTGATGACTAGTTGAAAATAACGGTAAGAAAACATTCATGTTTCATTTCCCCATCACTGTTTCTTTAACCTGGAAAATATTCCATGTTCCACAGAGCAAAATTTTGAGCAGTTCCAGACATCACCTGGTATGTCACACAAAACCAAGACTTTGCCTTTATTGGATTTCAGATAATGACCCAACCATTTTTCATTGCCCAGCAGCCACTGTTCTTGAAGCTAGAGAGATGAAACAAACATCTTGCATTTAAACTATCCCACTATGTAATAATATTTATGGATTCTTTTGTCCTTTTTGGTCTTTTTTAAAGCTTTTATTTAACCCGTACTTCTCTCTGCTGGGATGAAGCAGAGAAGTCTGCGTTTTGTTAGAAGTATCAGTTCCTCCCTTGATGGGCAATTGTGAGTTCTCATATGAAGCCAGGAACACTGAGAACTAACCCTTAGCCTAAAACTCCCTCGTGGCTTTCCTAAGCACAGCTTTTCTGTGCTCTTACTTTATAAACTCCAGCTTTCTATCCAAACACACTCCAGCTACTGAAAGGTGAAGTAGAAGACCCCACTGCAAATAAGCACCAGAAAAGTAGAGATGATCCGAAATGAACTCTACAAGGACTAGAAGCAAGTGAGGAAAAGAAGTAGAAACAAGAGAAAAGAGGAGCGAGGACTTTCACTAGTGGAAAATTGCTGGGCAAAGTGAGAGACTGACAACCTTCCTAAAAGAAAAGTAAAACCGGAACAATGTCATGCTCTTCTGCAACACCTTGGGGCGTTTGCTTAGTCAGAAGGGAGGGCATAGTGGGAAACAATGGGACGTATGATGACAATGATGTGATTACATCCCACGTACCATTAAGAAATTTGGCCTTCTCCCTCTCCTGCTCCCTTGAGCAATTAGTGTTGCATATGCTGCAAATTAGCAGCGTGCTGTTCTCCCTTCTAACAGCCTTGTCAGCCTCACTGGGCTCACTTGAGGAGCTTGGTGGTGCATTTGTGCTCAGAAGTGCTCTGCAAGCCAGGAGAGCTGCAATCACGTTTTGCCCACAGAAGAGAAGAGGTTAAACCTCGATAGAAAGGCCACGCATTTTTAAGCCTTTACAGAGAGGCAGGTTAAGGATGTATCTCATTTGTCTCTTTTTAGGTAGGGCGTCTGATTTTAAGGATGGAGATAAAAGCAACGTGGTATAATCACACCATCTGCAGTGGTTAAAGAGTGAAGGAAGCCAGGGAGCGTGCAGGACAGAAATCTCTGGTGTGGCAGGAAACGTGCTCACCAAGTCTTTGTTTTCCACCTTGTTTGCTTCTTTGGGTTTAACCCTGCTGCCTTTTCCCCCTCTGTCTCTCAAACAAGAACATTGCACTTTCATATGAAATCATTAGAGTGAAATATGAAATCATTAGAAATCATATGAATCATATCATATCATATCAAATATCATATCAAAATATCATATCAAAATATCATATCAAAATATCATATCAAAATATCATATCATATCATTAGAATCATATGAAATCATTAGAATCAATCACCTCTCACACCGCCCCCAAAAGTGGCTTTGGAGCATCGGAGAGGCTGCTGTGCGACAGTAGCTATAGCAATGGGCCCTCATGCTATTGCAGCTGCTAATTCGGGGCCACAGAGCAAAGAAAAAGTGCATTTTCCTGATGTGAGGCACCTGGGGTGGTGGCCATGTGCAGGGCTTTGCCTCCTGCACCCTTCAGCTCGCATCCGCTGCGAGCCGTTTGGAAGAAGAGCAGATCACTGTAATTTAATTGTGGTCACGACGGCAATGTCAGAGCATTTTTCCACACGCCGCTTTAATGAAGTCGCATTAAAAGGGGTTTTAGGAGTTCTTGCAGTGTCGACTAACAGGATGCCAGCCCCTAAAGTCACCGTGGATGGTTTGTGAGCAGAGCACTGGGGAAGAAACACGCCAAGAACAGGGGAAAACAGCCCTGTAGGCTGTGTCTCCTGATGATTACTGAGCAGCTGGGATTTGATGTGTATTTTATAACAAACAACCATGCAAACCTCTGATTGAGTCAATGTTTCTCTGCTGATACCTATCAGGCACAGCAGTGACCTGGAGTTTAGCTGCTGCTTCCTCGGAGCACTGCTAAAACCAGGGAACGAAACACTCGGGTGATGCTCTGATTACGAGGCCACATTTTGCCTGCAGCTCTAGGACGAAAAAATAGCCAAAAAAACCCTCACTGTTTTCTGGTTTTGAAGGTTTGAGATTCTTGCCTTGATCCTAACTTATCTTTTTTGCCTGATCTTGACTTTTTTTTTTGTTTGTTTTAGACAGAATAGTCTTCTCTTTGTCTCCTGAAATGCAGTCTTCCTGCAGGACTTTGTGTCCATGGGGTGATGGTGCTCACGGCCCCCAGGGACAACCTGGACCTTGGAGCTGGGGTTAAACTCTGGAGGAGCCAGCACAGGACTGACAGGGTGCTACACTTCCAGCTTTTAGCTTTTGTGATGATTAACCCAGAACCTTTCTTCGTCCTGGTTTGTTATTATTTGCCTTTTCACCTTTTTTTTTTTTTTTCCATGAAGCTTTTCTCCTTAAATATTTTTCATTCATTCCTTCTCAGAGGTTATTACATTTATCTGTCCAGTCCATCAGTGCCGACCCCGACGGTTTCAGGCTGTTTATCCGAAACAGGCAGAGGGCTTTGCTGCAGCGAAGGAGAGGAAACAGGGCTGGGTTGTGGCGGCAAAGGTAATGCCCAAAATGAGACTTGTGGAGTGCAAAGGAAGCAAGGAAGGCAATCGTTACTAGCTCACACAGCAGTCCCAGGGGCTGTCAGCAGCCATCTCTCAGCCTGTTCTTCTGGTGCAAGGCACTAGAAAAAAAAAAAAAAACAACAGCCACTCAGGTAGCTGCAGTGGAAGTCATCTGCATAAAAAGGTGAAGGTTATTTGTCAAATGATCTTTCATGTCAAAGCAGATTAAAAGCTTTCATTGAATCCCATCTCCCCTGGAAGCAACTCAGGACCATGACTAAACAATTCCTGGTCCCAGTATGATTTCTGATAGATGGGAGCTGTTATTTTGAATTATGAAATGCAGTGAATGGGAGCAGAAGTTACAACATCAAGAGCACCAGCAGCTAGTGTATTAGTAAGCAAGGAGTTTACTAGTGATTAAGTTGTTTGGTTTTTCTTTTTTTAACAGAGTGGCTTGAGCTATCATTATAATGCTGCAGTTTGAGATAGAGGACTACAGAAAGAATTCTGATACTTTCAGGAACAAAAAGGATTGAAACAAAAGTCACGTCCAGGCAGCAGAAGGATGCACAAGCAGCTGCAGCATTTGTCAGCTACCTTTTGAGTCAGCCAAGTTTAAGAAGTTCAGACCAGGAAAAAGAAAAACGTCTGTGCTGTAGGTCAGTAAGGGCACCTGGAGCATCTCGCTCCGGAGCAGGCAGTTCACAATTTTTCCTAATAGCCACAGCTCACAGACACATTTTGGGTTTGCTGCAAAGACAGCCAAGCACTTTTACCTGGTGAGGGTCTTCACATGCAGCTTTGGGTAAAAAAAACAAGTGGCAACAAACCCCACAACCCACTTTCCCCCCCCCCCACTCTTAACTCTCAGACTTCGCTGCAACGTGATGTCTTTCACGTGGGGGAGGCAACAACAGAACAAAGTGGCTGTTCCACAACAAGCTGAATAAGACTTTTTCCCCCCTCCAATAGGAATAAAATAATCTTGAGCAAGGTTTTTCTTCATAGCCCACTTATACCCCTGTGTAAGAACCAATTCCCTCTGGTTTTTTACCTGTTTTTTTCAGGTCCTTAAAGCTATTTTCCTAACAAAGGTTTGGGGTGTCATTTTTCACTTTCATAGCCACGGCTTCATGCTGTGAAATCCCTCTTCCTGGAAATGCTCGTGACTCACCCAGACCCATCCCCGAGCAACCTGTCCTGACTCCAGAGCTGGACCAGATGCTCTTCAGGTCCCTTCTGGCCTGAATAGGTCAAGGCCATAGCTCAGTGTCTTCAGGAAAAAGAACTAGAAGCTTATTTTGGCCACTCCTCGTGAAAAATGCCCTCAAAGTTAGCACAGTCCCACAGATGATTATTTTTCACTTTAATTTCAATATTAAAGCACCTTCTGGCAGAACCTCTTCTTCCACAACGTCCTTTTGCCCACCCTTTCTTGTATCTGCAGCAGAGGAACCAGCAAATTGCTCGCAGCTGTGCAGAAGCCTCCAGGGTGAGCCAAATCCCCTGCAGACAGCACTTGGGGGGTCCCTTCCCCTTGGTGCCCCCCGCAGCACCATAAATCTGGCATCAGCATGTGGGCTGAGGTGATGCCAATTTCTAAATGCCCAAGTTTCTCTGTGGTGTCCTCCCCACCCCTAAATAATTCCGACAGGATGATATTATAACAAAATATAGGGAAGACAGGATGGCGGCTTGTCAGTTTATGTTATCGATTTTATTTTTCATGTTAAATAGCGTATAAAAATATATTATCTATGCAGGCAAACATACATAATACAGTGTGCAATAAATAGCAAGCTCAAAAATAGATTTCTTTAAAAACAGTCAGTGTTCTGACAACCAGCAAAACAAAGACATGCAATAAATATGCTCACCCCCACTGAGCAGTACCTGTCAGAAGGGGCATTTCTTTACGTCTTCCTAAGACGTTATAAATACACAATTAGAAAAACAGACAATAACTGAAAAGACTGTTAAAAAATTGCTCCCTGAGCTCACATAAAAAAGCCAAGTGCTTAAACAGGAAAACGCAGCCAGGCGTCCGTAAGGCAAGGCAGGAAGAAAAGGCTACGTGCACCGCTCCGGAATGGCCACGCACCCCAGGTCGTTCAGCACTTGGAAGAGGTTGAGGATGGTGGAGGCCTCCAGGCAGCCGGCAGTCTCCTGTGGAGGGAGAAGAGGAGGTGAGCGCACACCGGGGGCATGGATGGGGCTCGAGCCATGGCTGGGAGCACCGCGGGGAGGCCTTTTTGGCTGCTTCTTAATGAATTTGGAGCTCTTAGACCCGAAGTGGTGAGATGTCTGCCAGGGGCCCCCTGAAACCCCATCAACCTTCTTCCCCAGCCTCCTGTCTTACCGTCTTCTTGGCCGTCTCCAGCTTCTGCAGCCAGTGCCTCAGTTTCCCAGAGGGCTGATGCGAAGGAGCCTCAGCGGCCACCTGCAAGGAGAGCATGTGGGTAAGGACCAGCGATGCCCCACAGCGCTGCCACCAGTGCCTGTGCCACCGAGCTGGGGCCGGGGGACCTAGGGGGACACTCACGCAGCCTCGCAGGTCCTCCCGGGCTTGGGTGAGGAAAGCCAAGGGCTGCTGGCTCATCTTGGCCAGCTTGTGGACCGTGGGGTGTGCCAGCACAGCGACGGTGAGGTCCAGCTCGGCTTCCACCAGGAGGAGTCGGTCGGGCACCTGCGGGCAGGAGCATGGTGGTTATGGACCCCAAGAAGTGGTGGAGCTGGTGGAAGGGCTCCCCGAGCCCTGCAAGGCCACCTTGGGGGGTGCGTAGAGGGGGTCCCCCTTCCCTGGCATCGCCCTTACCGACAGCTCGTTGGGTTTCCACTTCCGATGGAAGAGCCTGGTGCTGCATTTTCGGTCTGTTAGCAACATGATGCCCTCCTGGAGGCGTAACACAAGAGGGGTGGGGACAGGTTGAAAAGCTGCTCTTTGGTTTTGGGCTGTGTCGTGCAACCCCCTTCACCCTCCTGAGGTCTGAAACCAGGACAAGATTCAGCCCAGCCCCGCAGCCCCGGTCAGTAAGGGCGGGATGCTGGCATCCTCCGAGTGTGGGTGAGGGCCGCTGCTCACCGTGCCGGGGACTGCTCTCCCCAAACCGCCCCAGAAAACACCCGTTTTATCCCCAAACACCCTCAGGGCCTTGATTTCAGCAGACTCTCTCCCACCAGCCCACGCCCCACATTGCCGTTGGTACTCACAAAGTGCTCCCTCAAATTCTGCACCGCCATCAACTCGGAAGATACCAGGGACCCGTACTGGGAGAGGCGGCAAGTCTTCTTCGGGGCGTCCTGGGGGAAGGCGCCCACCAGCAGGGGCCCCAGGCCCACCACCAGCGCCACAGCGAACATGGGGCACAGCATCTTCTTTTCCAGCTACGACGAAGCGAAGATCCAGAAAGACAGAAGGAGGAGAGGACGACCCGTGTCCGAATCCACGAAATGCTTCGAGACGCCTCGAGTCCCTTTTTTTCGTGTCCAGAGCCTTGCTGTCGCTCGTTTCTGCCGCTCTGCCCCATCTCCCCGGCTTTTAAGCAGCCGGGCAGTATCGCGCTTTCACCTTGGCAGGAAAACCCGTGGCGCGGCAGATCCGCGACAGGAAAGCGAAAGCAACGGCGAGGAAAGCCCAGGCTGCAGGTGCGTCTGCAGGTGAGGGCACTGCAGGGACGCGGTGGCCGGGACGGGGCTGGGGACGCGGTGGGATCCCGCGGCGCCGCGTGCGGGTTTTTTCTCCCTCTTCAGCGGGACGTGGGAAACGCAAACGCGGCGTCTGCACGTCGCTCCCGTGGCGGCTGCAAAAACGCGCCCGCACAACAAGAAGCTGCTCCTTCCCCGGGGCAGCCTGATCCGTGAAGCCATAAGTGCACTTCGTTTTGTGCGTTCGTTCATCATTACTTATAACAGAATATACCTGTGTGTGTGTAAAGAGCAGATGTGCACTAGTGCTGCACCGAATAATGCGCTCACAGCAGGCATAAATGCACTCTCCTGTTTGCCACTGTAAAAACGCACCCACGTAACCAAAAGCTGCCCTCTCCTCGAGGTAGCCTGAGATGTGAACCAATAATTGCCTTTTGTTTTGTGCATTAATCAACCATTAAATATAGCAAAGTATCCCTGTGTCTGTACAAAAAGCAGGGGCAGCTGGAGCAGGTTGCCCGGACTGTGTGTGGCTTTGGATAACACCAGGATGGAGGCTCCACAGCTCTGAGCATCCCGTGCCAGTGCCTGACTGTCCCTGGAGTAAAAAAGTGTTTGCCTGTGTTTAGGTGGCCTGCCACATGTCTGGGTGTGTGCCCACGGCCTGCTGGCCCGTCAGGAGGCACCACAGGGCCCCTGAGCCTCAGACACAGAAATAAAGCCCGATAACACGGTGGGCACAGGTGGGACTCCCACCAACCTCCCCGCAGCAGTGGGTTGTGTCACTCATTAACACAGTCAGTAACTAAAAGCCTGAGGCGCAGTCAGGGCTTGGTTTGTTAGCTTGTGCTATCCATGAGTGGGAAATTGTTCTTTCCTTTCTGTCCAGTTAAAGAAACAAACAGATTTGGGAAAAAACTTTTATTCAATGCAGCGTGCTCACAGTTGGTAACAGCTATGGAATACAAGCCCGAAGCAGCATAAATAACTTCACGTCAGCTTCCCAAGCAAGGCACAGGCCATCCCTAATAAAAAGCACCATAGCAAAATCCCAAGGGGAGCAGGAACAAGCACTTCCCCTGTGGAGGAAGTGTGCGTCCTCGCTGTGGGGCCACCCTTGGGATGCACCCTTGCTGCACCCTCAACGTGGCCGGAGCGTTGTCCCCTCCCAGCGGGGAGGCAGAGGGGGCGATGCACGCACAGACAGAGCCAGGTCACCCTTCCCTCAGGTCCAGCTCTGCTCCCACAGCCCCGTCCACACCACAATCCAAAAAAAACCCGCAGAGCCCATTGCTGGCAGCCGCGCTCATGGGAAGGAGCAGCCGCAGGGCATGCTCGTTGGGTTTTGGCTCGGCTCCTTTGGTTCGTGATCACTGCGGTGGCTTTTATCGCGCACATGCCATTCCTGGCTGGAAGAGCAAACCGAGACGTCACGTCTTGACGCAGGCAAGCAGGAAATCCCAAGGTGCCAAAGGAAAAGCAAAAGCAGAGCGGGGAAGCCGGGGCTGCGAGCACAGCCAGTAGGGATGCACGCACCGCATGGCCTGGCACCAAGGTAAGAGCAGCAGGCAGGGAAACCCAAAATCTTGCACAAGCAAGGGATGTCTCGGACAGTAATACCATGCTGGGATGTACCCCGAGCCCTGGCCCAGCTGCATTTGGTACGGCTCCTCCGAACTGTGCTGATGCCAGCTCTGCCACTGCACCAGGGTGTCACTGAAGAGGGTCCCCCAAAGCCACCACGGCCTGGGGACACCATGCCCAGAGTGGCACCGTGGCTTCAGAGTGGCACAGGCAGCAGCGACACAGCCCCTCATCCGTTTGTTTCATCCTACAAGCGAAGGGGCAGCTATGCCACGTTAAGAAATCACTTGCTTTCAATTTTCATCGACCGTGCTGTCGATATATCAGGCAACACAAAAGTATTTACGAGTCCCAGTCCAGAAATAGCTACAAAAGCCATAAAAGAGCACTGTGGGGGTTGGCTCAGCGTTTTTCCAGAGCAAGGAATCCCAAACACGCAGGAGATTCCCAGGCATGGAAAGGAAAGCGAAAGGGGCAGGGGTGTGCAGGCTGGGTGCCGTGCCAGGTGAGGGAGGACTCCGTGACTCACCGGGCGGCCGGCACGGGGCAGCCCTGCTCGCAGCCACGTGGCTGGGGCAGGATGGAAGGGACGGGGCTGCTTCTTCCCACCCTTCTTGGAGCCACTCGGACAAAGTCTTGGAAAAGCGCCCCCAAAAAGGAACAAAACAGCACCCCAAAAATGCGAAAAGCAACACGGGCAATGCGCAGGAACGGTGCCCACTGTCCAGGGGGCGCAGGGGCGGGGACATCAGGTGGCCACCGCTTGTGCCACCTGGAGCTGCTGTGCCCACGCCTGCTTCAGTGATGCAATCCCTGCCATTTCATCACTACAGCTCACCTGCTGCGTCACCCCTCTGACACCGGCACCAGTGGGAAGGGCCCTTTATGGGAAAGCTGGGCAGCGAGCTGTTTAAACAAGCTGCAGTAACTTTAAAGCTTTTCTTTTCTTTTTTTTTTCTTTCCCTAAAGGCTTTGTGCAGGTGCTGCAAGGGCACACAGGGCCCCCCGCCCCACTGGGATTTCGGTGCAGCACAGGGCTTTCCTCCCAGGACCTTCCATCCTCCTGGCAGCCACCAGCTGCAGACAAAACCTTTGCTTCCCCCCAAGCAAGCTGAGCCCCATGGCACCAGCCCCCAGCATCCCGATGGGGACGTGCCCAGGGCCGAGCGCCACTACCGGGTAGCAGAGGCTCCATCTCTCCGTGCCCATGGGCCCACAGCTGGACACCTCCTGGTGCTCTTCCCACCGAGCTGGGCTGCCCAGATCTTACCCCGTGTGGAGAAGCCCTTTGATGGGTCCACCGCACAGCCCCTGGGGACAGGGCTGGTGACAAAACCCCCTTCCCTGGGAGAGAAGACCCAGGCCTCGGCTCTGGGTTTACAGGAAAGGGAAATGGCCCCACAGAGACTCACAGCCTCCAGAAAGCAAACAGGAGGTGTCAGGTACTGATGCAGACCCAGCTTTGAATCACTGCCTCTCAACCACAGCCGGTATATTTGGTTTGCAGAGCAGATAAAAAACAAGGCTGGGTTAAAGGGGTGTGCAAACATTCTCCTATAGGAGCAAGCCCAGAGAGGCTCAGAAACCACAGCAGCTGCCGTGCTGGGGCTGAGCAACTTCTGGGAAGCTTCCACAGGCATCACACAGCTCCCAGCTGCATTGTGTGGTAGAGCAAGCCCCCAGCGTGTTCCCAAGAGACAAAAAGCTGCAGAGAAGCAGGCTGAAAGGTCACTCTGGTTAGCAGGAGGCCTGGGCTGCAACCTCAAGTTTCTGTCTGCTTGCAGGCCAAGTACCTTCCTTTGAAAGCATGTGATGTATGGAAGTGTTTTTTGGTGGGAAAAAGCTGCATCTCCCAGCCCAGAGAGCAGCTCAGGGGACACCCAGGGACTCCCACCCCTCGTGCTTCTCAGAAATGCCACTGAGACTTTGAGACACTGAGAAATGCCACAAGGTGCCCGTGTTGTCTTTGCACCCAAAGGAAAAAATGTCGAAGACAAGAGGCTTGGTCCTGCTGCTCTGCTCCTTCCCCTACCACCAAGACAAGGTGCACCCATGAGCAAGAGGAGGATAAATTATTTCAAAAACTGGCCAAGTTACAGTCTGAAACTGGCTTCTCCCCACTTTCTGCAGTGATGCACATTAGGGCCTATCTACCCCATAAAGCAGGTCCCCGGTGAGCAGTGCTCATGAAGCGCAGTTACTCTAACCCCAGCAGATGCTCTATTAAGAAGCAGCCACAAGGAACTTTATTTTATTTTCTTTTAATTGTCTAAGGAATGTCAGCCACATGGGACCCTCCCAGCACCAACGGAGCAGCGCTGGGCAGACCAGGACTGCAGCACAGACAGGGTCTTGCATTCAACCCACATCTGCTTTCCACAGAAGGTTAAGGATTTTTAAGGTTTTAATCACCAAAATCACCAATCTTCCCAGGGAATAAGAGCAGGATATTAGGAAATCTACTTTTTCCTTCCCTTCTAGCACCAGAGGCTTTTCCTCTCATGCTTCTTTGTGCCCCAGTATGCAGACGTGCCTCACCCAGAACTCCAGGGGGGTTTCACGCGAGGGGACCCCCATCACCTCCAGCAACCTGAAAGAAGCAGAGGAAAGGTGTCCTGCCGTCTGGCCAGCTCTCACCAGACGTGGGACAACATCCACAGCCGGAGATAAGACTTTCCCCACTCAGAGCTTCTCCAGAGCATAGAAGCTTGGGCTGCAGACGCACACCGAGGGGTGTGTTACTTCAGCTTTGGAGGATCCCCACAACCTCTCACTGTTTGTTCACTGTTTGAGAGGGGGTCTCCATGCCCTGCTCATTTTCCTGAGCACTTTTTACCTCTTTTCCATCTCCGGGAGGAGGGTTTTTGCAGCTTCGGGGTCATTCTTCATGAAGACTTGGTAGGGAGAGGCAGACTCTAAGTACCCAACCACACCAGCAACCGTCATGGGAATTTTGTCGTAGATGTCGGTGATTCTAGAAAAAAAGTGGGGGGAAAAAAAAGGAGCGCTGGCAAACAAACTACAGGCAGTGGAGTGAGGATGACTGCAGACTGGGGTGGTGACAAGTAACACATGACATTCTCAGAGGTCCAAGAGAGGGAAGCATGACATCATTTGATGGGGGCAAGAGTGGTGTCCCCGCAGCCTGCCAGAGGAGAGGCCTGCCACCTTTGCCCACCCGTGGTGATGCACCAAGGAGTTTCTGCTCACCTCTTCTTGTCTGGAAATGGCAAGGCCTCGAATATCTCTTTGTAGTCTTCCAAGACGTGTTTTACTCTATTATGTGAGTATTTTAAGAGCTGTCCCCAGGTCTGTGGAGACAGATGATAAACAAAAGCACTTGAAGCTCTCTGTTTCTACTTAACTCAGGTTCACTTGGCCCTAGATCTGAGGCATATGATTTTTTTTCCTTCACTTTTAACTACTCCTTGCATTTAAAATTCAACACCTTGCTCAGCATCGAGAACATAAGCACACTATTTTATTATCGACATAAGCATGGCTCTGCCCCATCCCCTGGTGGGTGGGGGTTCTTTCGCTGCACCCACAAGCCCATTGCTTCTCCTCTCTGCACATTTCTCCTTGCCCAGACCAGCAGGGGAAGCCCCGAGGCTTGGGTTTCATCCCTTACCTCCCTGAAGATCTGGGTCAACTTCTCGGAGCAGGTTCCGTAGTGCAGGCTCATGTCCACGGTGTAGGTGCTGATGGCCACGCAGCCGCCCGGCCTCACCACGCGGTTCACTTCTCTCATGAACTTCTCGATGTCGAACCAGTGCGCGGCCGTGAACGAAGCAAGGAGGTCAACCGAGGCGTCCTCGAAGGGCAACTCCTCCGCAGGGCACACGCTGGGGACGGGGGAAAAAGAAGCAGAATATATTGCAGGAAATTAGAAAGATACAAAATCAATGGGCATTTTTTGGTGTGCAAGGCTGGTGTGCTATAAGGGCATATATTTTTGGTGTGCTATAAGGGCAGGATGATGCACATGCCAGGAGTCCCTCCAGGTGGGACGTGCTTCACCACCCGTACTCAGCCCACCAGCTCAGTGTAAGGACCCAAATTTTGCCTTGGCCCCAGTACTCACAGGTAGGAGACGTTGGGAGGCGAGGGGGCAGCCTTGGCCTCCTGGATCTGCGCCTGGCTGATGTCGGTGCCCACCACCTTCCCAAAGCGCTCCGCCAGGAAGCGGGTGCCTTGCCCCGACCCGCAGCCCACGTCCACGGCCAGCTCCGTGGGGTTTGTGCCCTGTGAAGCAGGGAAGCAAGCACACCTCAGTCCAATACCCCCAAATCCTGCGTTTTTAACCCCATTCCATGCCCCTGTGCACACCCATGCTGCAACCTATGGAAAGGCTCAGGGGGCATCCACGCCTTGCAGACTCCTCACCACAGCCCCACACGATGCAATGCCCCCCCGTAAAACAAAAATAACCCCCCCACACACCACATTTTGGCTGTGCCCTGCTCACCTTCTCCCTCAGGTAGCCGAGGATGGCTCCCTGCAGCTCTTCACCGGGGCTGAAGCGGTATTTCTGGTAGACGGCTGCGTGCCCCCTCCCCTCAAACATCTGCGTGGCCATGCTGACAGCCACAAGGCCTTGTCCTGCGCCGCCCAAATCCTCCCGCCTCCACCGCTCAGCCTCCGGGCTGCCAGGAGGACTTTGCCCTCACCCGCAGCACCAGAGGTGCTCTCAGCCTCCCACGGCCTCTCCCCGGGCAGTGGAGGCCGCAGGCCCCGGCTGCCTCCCGGAAGCCTGAGCAGCCATAGCCTATGTGGCTCAGCCGCCGAGCAGGCGCCGCTCGGCACGGAGAGGCCGGGAAGGCTGCCAGAAGGACGTGCTGCTCCCTTCGCAGGCAGCACGCATGGTTTTTTGGAGCTGCAGGCAGCGGAGGTTTAAGGGTTGGAGCTGCAGGCAGCAGAGGTTTAAGTTGTTGTTGTTCTTTTTCCTCCTTTGAACGCAGCGTTTTGCAGGTTACAAGGCGAATTGCTCCCTCTAGAGCAGCCGTGGAGCCGTACCAGCCACAACGCTGGCTCTGCGCGCTCACCCCTATGGACATACATCGGTGTGGGGCCCCCCCCAAATTTAACACTGCTGCTGGAGCCCATCCCCTGGGGCAGGCAGCGGCCTGGGCCCTCTCCTCTGCACAGTCACCGTGGTAATTCAGCAAAGTCCCAAAAAGCACACAAAATGGGGGGTGCTCGGGAGCCCTGCGCCCCTCAGGAAGCAGATGTGAAGCCCAGCAGACACCACAAGCTGGAACCAAGCCCTGCAGGAACCCCAGCCCCTATTACACAGCCTGGCTGTGCTGAAACACCCTCCTGCCACCCAGCAGAAAGGGAAAAAGCACCACCAGAGCCTTCATAACCCTGCTGCCAGCATCAGGAGCAAAGCCCCTCACCTGGCTCTAGGCAGGATTTTACCATTTGCAGAGGCAACCGCTAGAGTAACACTTATTGCACACACCTGGGGCCAGCAGAGCTTGGATGCACCCCAAGTAGTTTCCTTCAATTTGTAATTTGCTTGCGAGTCTCCGATAATAAGCAGAGATTTTGAGCCCATGCTAATGTTAAGGGACCAAAGCCGCTGTATTTTCTGGTGTGGAAGAGCTGCTCCTTGAGATGCTGGTTTTCTACCCAGAACACAAATTCCATTCTCTGGCAGGCCTCGCTCCGTAATGGTGTTTATGCTGTCCCAGCAATACCTCTCTGGAAGAAAAAAATAAAAATCTCCCCTAATTTCACTACAAAAACTCTTAACCACCTCCTTTTCCTGCAGCTACAAAGCACTTGTTACAAGACTCATAAATGCTTTCTAATTAATTACACGTATTTTCTAAGCAGAACATGAATTTCTCCCTGATTTCCTTCTTGACCATATTTTAAGCACTTCAGCTCTGAGCCTTTTGGATTTCTGGCCGGGCTGATTTAAAATATATGGTGTAAATGTGTGTAAGTGTATGATGAGCATATGATAAGTGTATGAGACGCGATGGAAATCTCTACCATCGGGACTATTTTGGGAAAGGTGAAGCAGGAATGTGCGTTCACGTGTGTGCAAGTAACTACCACGGCCGATTGCTGGAGCGTTTTCATAGTGGCTGGCACGTCTTCTGGCTGTCCTTGTGCTCAAGCACATGAGAGGTTGAAAAGAAGCAAGGGCAAGCTGCAGGCTATGAGGAAACCTGTGGAAGAGCCCTCGGCTTTGAAATCCTGCCTGGCTGGTCAGCTCATCCCGTGGAAATCCTGTCCTGTGAACGCTTTACACACAGAGGAGCTGAAAGCCCTGGCTGAGCGGAAAAGCCCAGCGCTGGGACCTTCTGGAAGCAGCATGGAACAAGTCCTTCTCCCGCAATCTCACCCTTTAATTAAGGAAGACGGGAAGACTGGCTGGGGGAATGATTAATGAAATGAACAAGTCACATGAGAATCTGTGGCTGGGCCAGGGAGCATGCCAAGCTCCCCACACAGGCACCCAAAGCTCCTCTTGCCTCCCCTTCTTCACCTTGTGCCACTATTTCCTTATAAAAGTGGCATCAAGAGCTTAATTTGCAAATTGAAATGAATTAATGAATTAACCTCCCGTGGCCTCAGACAGATGTGGATGTGCCACGGCACCTTCGTGGCACTGTCATCCTGAATTTCAGCCCTCTGTGCCAAGCGAAAGGTGCCCATGGAGCAAGAGCACCACGCAGTTTCTCCGAGGAATGATGCAGAAGCACCTCCAGAAACTCATGGAGAAGCTTGTGGAGAAGCTTGTGCACCTGCCTCGAGCTCCGAGGACGTGCCACGGGTGTGCTGGCGCTGGCCAAGAGCCTGGAGAAGTGATGGGTTGATCCCAAACAGGCTCAGAGCGGGCCACGCACCAAAATCTGGACCCAGCGAAGCCCCCTTCTGCCCCAAATGTGGGTCTGTCAGGCACAGCGCCCGGTCCTGGGTGGGAAATAACCTTTGGGGTGGCTGCGGATGCTCTCCGCTCCCCAAGTCGAGCGTGCTCCTTTCGGGCGTTGGGCGCTGCCGACACGTCACGGCCGCGTTGTGCAGGCACGGTGCTTCGCTCCCCGGGGCTGCCGAGCATCCAAGTGGCCATAATTCACCGGAAGGGGATGATCGTGGATCGGCGAGGCCTGGAATGAAGAAGAGGGAGAGCAAGAGGAGCGCGCACCGCCTTCGTTTCGCCTTCCTGCCCGCGTTTGGGCCGCGCCAGGCTCCGGCGGACGAGCGCGATGGCTCCCAGCGGCTGAGGCCGTGGGAAAGCTGCGGAAGGAGCGGATCCAAAGCCGGGGAAGGGCTTGGGGAGGCGCCGAGGGGCCGGGGGCGGGCAGAGCCCGGGCGAGCAGAGCCCAACGCGGCTCCCTGGAGGAGCCCATGGGGCTGGGGGCCTGGCTGCGCTCGCTGGGCGGCTGCTGCGGCTGCTGCGGAGGGGAGGCGGCGGCCCCCGAGAAGGAGCCGCTGCTCAGGTGAGTGCCCCCCTTCCTCATCTCCATCCCTGCGCCCCCGGGGCCAGGGGGATGCTCCCAGCCCAGCCCCTCTTCGCCTTCTCCCACCTCTGTCACCCCTTTTGCTGCTTTTTACCCCGCTGGAGGCTCTGGGGGGGGGGTTGTGTGCAGGGTCTTGCCCCCCGTGGCGTGATGCCGCTGCGTGCGCTCGGCTCTCAGACAAACAAATCGAACAAGTTTTCGAGAGAGAAGCGGCAGCTGCATCTCCCCCTGGAGAGACTGCGGGGCCGAGCCTCGGGGTTGGGGTCTCCATGGGGTGAGGAGGAATGAGGGGGTCCCACCTGGGCTCCCCACACCCCTACAAAACCCCACGGACTGGGGATGCTGCGGAGGGCGAGGGCAGCACAGCCCCTGCAGAACACGCCGTGGCGTTGAGCAGCGTGCACGCTGCTTTCTGGGGAGATTTCCTTTCTTTGCTGTCCGGCTCTGAGGTTGGGAAGAGGACAGACCCGTGCCCACGCAGAATTGGGGTTTGCACCCTGCAGGTGGCTCCGTGCGCGGCACCTCTCCATCCTCCCACAGCGCCGCAGGGGTGGGGGGGCTCCCAGGACGTGGGGTGACCTATTTAGTGAGCGGGGAGTCACGGGAGCTGCCAGCGGGGATGGAGGCGCCCTGATTCCGTGCTGCTAAAGCGGTTACCTCAATAAGAACCGGATAATCCCCAGCGTGGGGCCTGCAGCCCAGGAAATTCGTATTAACCTAATGAGAGCTCGGTGCACGTGCGGAGAGGTGCGAGCGTGGTTGTGCACCTTTCTTTAGCAACATGCCTTCGTACACCTGTCCACGTATTGCTGGCTGTAAGCAGGAAAGGCTGTACAAATGCTGGGCATTTGAAAGGCACCTGCTACTGCACAAGTGTGGCCACATTAATTAACCTAATAGCCTAATCACTGGCTTGTCCCTGGATGGGATGCTTTGGGGTTTTATATTTCGAAGCGGGGATCTCGCGGGAGCGCGGTGCTGTTTATTTTATTGCAGCGTTGTTTAAAGGGAGTGACTTGGTGGGGATTTCAGCTCTTTACTCTTCGGGAGCTGAGAGCCCAGGGATAGCCCCCTAAGTGTTGACTCCGTGACTTTTCACCTTAATCTTCCCAAGCCATAAATCTGATATTCAGAGAAGGAAGCAGTGATGGGAAGGAAACCTGTGAGCAAAGCATTAATGCTCACCATTTCTGGATAAAGACCAAAAGGCAAAGCAGTCTGAGTCCTCTCTGGTCCCATGGAGACTGCTGCAGCTGGCCTTGCAGGCTGCCCTTCACGTGCTTGTTTTTCCCCCATTCCTTCAGTTTTGGTGATGTTTGGCAGTACAGCGCACTCAGGGGACACTTGCTCTGTGCCCGTGCTTCCCACTGTTGCCCACTGTGTTTGCTTGGCTCTGCTGCCTCCTGGGCAGTGTTTGGAAATGAAGACGCTTTGGGAAGAGCCCTGCAAGCTGGGAGAGAGCGGCTCGTAAAAGCTGAGGCGTGTTAGCGTTATTGCCAAATAGTGTTTCCATGGTAAGCCAGGTGCTGAGGGCTGCAGGTGGCTCGGTGAGTAGGAGGAAGCCCGCTGAAGGCAGAAGGATGGCGATGAAGGCTTGCGAGTGATGCCCCGTGGGTTGGGATGCTGTGTGCCCTGCGGGGAGGCTTGGAAAAATCACAGAAACCCTCCTGGCATGGCTGGATGCTTGCTCTGGTGTCCCCACGACGTCCCCTGATCCATCCACAGCATTTGTTTGGGGCTGGCCGGGTGTGAAGACACTTTGGGCAAGCCCGTGTTGGCAGGGCTGAGTTATGCCATCCACACCCTCACCCCTACCTTCGTCTGCTTGGCTTCAATGGGAGATTATAAGAGATTATCTTTCCCCTTATTACCTGTTGCTCAGGTTTTTGGTTTGCTGAGTCTAATTAAGCTTCCTGCAGGAATGCTCATGTGAGTTTTGCTGTCTTATCCATGTGCTGGAGCTCCTCTTAGCACCCTTTGTAACGCCCTGATGTCTCAGGTAAAGCACCCACAGTGCTATCTAAGGTTTGACTGGATGGGTTTCTAGAAAAAGTTGTCCCCGCGGAATTAAACAACCCTATAAAAAACCATGCACTACCACTAGCAACAAGCACAGCGTGTACAAAAGCTCCTCATCTCGTTGGGTCAGCCTCCCCAGAAGGTGATGCTCTGCTTTGCTGACCATTGATCGAATAAATCCAGGATTTTCTCAGCAGGCTGAGGAGGTCACCATCCCGTGCAGCCCCTGCTTGAGCAGGGTCACCTCCAGCAGGTTGCCCAGGTTCGTGTCCAGTTGGGTTTTGAGCATCTCCATGGGTGGAGACTCCACAACCTCTCTGGGCAACCCATGCCAGTTTTTACTTAACATTAAAACAGAATTTCCTGCATTTCAGTTTTCATCCTACCATGGGGCAGCACCGAGAAGGGTCTGGCTCCATCTCTCGCTCCCTCCCACCAGGAATTAGGATGGGATCGGGTATTCAGACTAGGCACGTGGATGAGATCGCCCCGAACCCCCTCTTCCCCAGTCCCAGCTCTAACAGAAGCACCACGTGTTTTGTCCAGAATAAAACACTGCCCAACAGCCGTGCCTGTGAGGAGGAGATGGGTGGGAGTAGAAGCTTGAGCTTGACAAGAAGTTGAGCTCGGAGAGGCTGGGGGCGATTGCACAGGGGGGCCATGGGGAGATGCGCTCCTAGGGTCTTCATTTTCACAAGGTGTGCCGGTGTGGACACCGTGAAAAGGGATTCAAGCTCAAAAAGAGATTGAAGCTCACAGAAGGGGTTTTTTGGGAAGGCCAAGGTGATGCTCGGGTGGTTGACACAGCCTCTTATCCCCTCTCTGCAGCAACAACAATCCGTATGCCTCCTTCGGAGCCACACTGGCGCGGGACGAGGAGCAGAACCTGTGGAGCACCCCGCACGACGTGACCCACACGGAGGCGGACGACGACCGGGTGCTGTACAACATGATCGTGGGCAGGAGCCAGCTGGACAAGGACTCCGAGGTGAGGGCGGGCAACCTGCCTTGGGCTTCACGGAGCACTGGTGTCACCGGCTCTATTTCCTAGCTCACCAGGACGGGTTTTGTCTGATACTTTGTTTTGGGGTTTCTGGGATGGGATGGTGGTAGCTCTGCCTGCGGTGGCCACATCCCAGGTTCACATGGCATCGCCAGTGCCTTGGGCTGAGCTGCTGCTCCAGTGAGATGTTGCCTTAGACACTTCTCCGATGGGTTATAGGACAGTTACCAAGAATTGGAGAAGTGGCACGTCACAGAAGGGAAAAATCATCTCTATTACATAAACACTGCTTTGAAGCCCTCATTTCCTTCCCCAAAGCACTTCTGTGCAAAGGAGATTTCGGCGGCCTGATTAGGACCATGCTGTAGCAAATATAGATGCCTTTCCCCCTCTCTGATTGCTTTTCAGACTCCAAAATGTTTTCAGAAAAGCCTGGAGGCTTCCTGTTTAATTTCAGCATGATCCCATTTCATCCAAGAGACCGCGAGACCATAACTCCTCCCCGCTGCGAGATAGTTCCCTTAAACCAAAACCTTTCACTAGATGGTATGACTGAGATTGAGAAAAATGTATTAAATATCAAAATACCCTTTTCCTTCCCCACTTTATCTTCTCCACCTTACAATTGTTTGTCCTGGAGAAGATGGAGAGCTTCACCCAGCTTAATTGGGTTGAAGGAAATGAGGACATCTCCGTTCAGGGGCTGGGTGCGGAGCGGGGTGGACTTCAGGGTCCAAAGCAAAGGAGAGCACATGATAGTGCCTGATTTCAGCCTTTTGAGGCCCATTATAAGGCAGGAGTCATAAAGCACTATTATTAGCTATAAAACGGTATCCTAAGTGCTAAATGATGGCTCCCTGGGCAAAGGAGTGCTGTATGTCAGCCTCACTGGGGTTGCAGATGTGAGTGTAAGTTGGGGGCAAGCGAGCAGGTGCTTCTGCTGCTGCTTGTGCCAAAACAACTGCACCATTTTTTTTGCAGCATGATTAATAAAAAACCCTGAGGAGCATGACATCAGGCTGACCTGGAAGCTTGCTGCAGTGCAGCGTGGTTGGAGAAACTCTGAAGGTTTGCATGAGCTGCAGCGTGGGGCCGTGCCCCATGCACGTGCTCTGCAGCAAGGAAAACTGAGGCACGCAGGGCTGAGACACACACGTTGCTTAGCTTTAGTCTCATGCCTCCCATCCAGGTCCTGTAATTTGCTTAAAAAGAAGACTCGAGGATATACAAGCTGTTGTAGTCCTCAGCTGCAGCCCTTTCCTGGTGCCAGGACAGGGAGGAATTTGGCCTGGGAACCCAACATTCCTCCGGCCGGCCCCGGGTGCTGAAATCTCTCCTTACTCTCCAGCGAGCACTGAACAAAACTAGGCCAGATTGCATCGCCCTCTCCTCCTAATGAAAGAGAGAAAAGTCTAATTGCAAAACAGTGCTGGCCTGCGAAAGCCATAAGCTGCTTTGGGAGCTGCTGCTGGCAGCTGGTTCCCAGGGAGCGCACAGATGCTGCGGGGCAGGGGATGGGCCAGGGCTGCTGCTTCGTGCTGAGCACAAGCGTCACGAAACCATCCCTCCATTTGCTCAATCTCGGTTAAAATAGGACCGAAAGGAGAACTGACCCCTGGATCTCTGCCCCTGGATTTAATTTCAGCATGCGGTGCGCTTACTGCGTGCTTCCTTCCCACCTTTATCGCCGTGATTTCCTAGCACGGGGGGCTGGCAGGACCACAAAGGGCAGCTCTCTCCATGTGGCTACGTGACACTGCCGTGGCATTCAAACCCGTATCGCATTTTCCTCAATCTACCCCATGTCTGCTTCCTGTTGCATTTTCTGTTTTAAAATCACTGCGCACAAAGAGACAAGTGCTGTGAGCTAGGACAGAAGCGGGGGGTCAGGATGCAATGGCAGGGGAAAGCCTGGGCGCCCCATCGCCAGCAGACTGATGAATACCAAGGCATACCAAGCTGTACCTTTTTGGTGGTGATGCCAGGAGTCTGAGCTTCTGGGCATCAATGAACAGATGAGAAAAAAATATGTTTTCCTCCTTTGTGCTGTTCCCTGAGCAAGCCTGCAGGGTTTGGTTGGTGGAAACCGCCTGGTAACTCCGCATGGTGCCCAAGGGTGGCCTGTAAGCATCCCTGGAGGAGCCTGTTGACATTGTTTGCCTATACAAGCATTTTTTTGGCAAGTCTTTACATCAAGACAGGCCGTTTTTTCTGAAAGAGCAGTTGCAGCCCATGTGTAAGTGGAGGAGGCTGGTGAGGGGTGAGCACCACCTCCCCATGTGTAATCATAACAGAGCAACATTCGAGGTGCAGCACAAGGCGGTGATTTCCTGTGCTCACACAGCAGCAGAGACTTCGGACACATCCAGCTCGGTGTTTCTCCTCCCTGCCCCTTCCCTTCGTAAAACTTGGCAGCTCCGGTGCAAATTCCTCATGCCCTCGGCTTGCATAAGGCCAGCGGCGCTGCTCCTCGCCCAACCAGGGCAGCGAGCTCCCAGGGGCAGGCGCTGCGCCGCCCTGGGCGAGATCAGAGCTCTCAGCGAAGCTCATCAAAGCTTGGGTCAACGTTTTGAATATGGAAAATTCCTTTTTTTTTTTTTTTTTTTCCTGCGGCGGTGTCAAACCTGTTGTGGTATGAAATAAAAGCTTGAATCTGGAGGTGAAATGAGAACCTCTAGGAAAACGCGGCGTGATTTAGGATGTTGCGTAGAAACGGGGCAAGGCGCTGTTCCAGCAGGCAGCCTGCTAACACGGAGGGAAGTGTTTTATGGGACTGTGTTTACGGGACTCCAGTGATAACGGACAAGCTGAGATGTGGGAGGACGGCTCAGTGTACGAACGTACTTGTGTTTGTATTTGTTCAGCTTCTTCATGCTGGGTGAGAGCAGGAGCACCCCTGGGTGCAGGGTGCTACCTCCCTGGCCCAGGGTTTTGCAGTTTTTCACTAATAACTGTGTTTCAACCCCATTTCTTAAAAAAAAACGACAAACAGTGATATAAATTGCTTTCAAGGGAATAAGGGAAATGGCCTCAGTAGGGGGTTGCTTTGGCAACGTGAAGAGAACTCCCTGCTAATTAGGAAATTTCCATCTGAGCAGGGATGAAAAGTCCGACGGCGCCTGCCTGCCCTTTGGCACATTTGTTCCATAGTCACGGAGCATCATCCAAGCCATGTTTTCATGTTCAAGCCCAGCTCCAAGTTGCTCGCCCTGCTGAGGACGGGAGGAAATAACACCCCACAGCAGCAGCAAGGGCCAAGGGAGCACAGGGTTTGGCACGAGCCCCAGCTCCCTGCCCTCGGGTTTGGAGCATCCTCAGCCTCGTGATGCCGCCCGGCCCCACCACAGGTCACCTCCTGGTGACTCAGGGATGCACGCGGGGAACACCCGCCTGCTCTTGGCTCTGATGTTGCTTGTTCCTGCACGGAGACAAGGGGCCAGACAGCATTTGCTCTTCCTCTGCTGTGTAGTTAAAGGGAGAGGCTTTTTTAGATTAATTTTGGGGGTAGAAAGCTCCTGTTATTTCTTCATTAAAGCAGCGCAGCAGGCAGCCCCCTGCTGCATTTAGGACGGCTGTGCTGAGGGGAGAGGTCGGTGGTTTCTGAGGCTGGTGGAGAGCAGGGCATTGCCCAGCCTCACCCAGATAATCCCTGCTTTTCAAGCCTTCGTGCTGTCTGGAGGGCAGCCAGAGGTGACAAACAGCAGAGACAGGCGATGCTTATAAGCACCATCTCCGGTACCAAAGCCTCTCTGTTGCACCCTCCCCAAATTCTCCCCCAGCAGGGCAGTGTTCGAGGTCCTCTGGGACTGGGTTCACTCCGTAGAGCAGCTCAGGAAGCAGGATGTGCAAGGAAGTCATAACCTAGATTCCCTCAGAACAAAAATAGACAGGGGAAACCTCGCTGCCCTGAATCCAGAGAGCGTCACGGCTCTCTCCCAGCCATCAGCTCGGCAGCCTGACCCCCTCCTGCTCCTGCCTCCTCCCTTCCTACAGCCAGGGGCTGGGCCAGCTCTTGGCTTCCTTTTTCTGGCAGCCAGGTGCCCTCGTGTGCACACTGTAAAGCTGCACCTTTACGTGGCAGGCATTTAATTCTCGTCAGCCATGACATATTGGCCAGCTTGGGGAAAAAGCAGTAGAAAAAAAAACAGTAAGAAATCTGCAAGAAATCTCCATCTCGAAATCTCCATCTCTACCAAATCAAGGAAACTCGGTTAAGGCAGCAGCTGCTGGAAAAGCAGTGGGGTTCCTGAAACGTAGTCTGCCTTTGTAGATATTCATCACCGCCCTGAACCCAGGGAGGAAAATCCCAGGGGGGTGGCACAGATGAGCACCCGTTTATTCTGCAGGAGTCCGCCTGTGTTGTCTGCTGCTCAGCAGTGTGATTAATTAAGGCTGTTAGCACGAGGAAATGATCTGAGCGATGCTCCAACCCGCTGCGTGGACGGTGCTGTCAATGCATCCTTCCCAGCGTGCGTATTTACATCGTCTATTTTTATTGTTCCCAACTGCTTTTGAAGACCTGCCTGCTCCAGGTGGAAGCCAAACAGGGGGCTGAGCCCTTTGGAGAAGACACCGTGTCCATGACCATGCACAGCAGCAACTTTAAGTTTTCTACAGGCTGTCATCAGCTATTAGAAGTGTGCCGTGCCAGTTTTACCACAAGGGTATGCGAATAAGGTGTTGCAATAGGCTGTAGAAGGTAATTATTAATATGTGCTCATGCTTTCTCAAGCTGCAAGGGTCAATTAAGGTGTTTTCACGGCCTGAGGTTTTGGTACTAGCTGGGGTGTCAGGGTATGGGGTAAAAAAGGGCTCTGGCTCGTGTTGTTCCCCATCCAGGACAGCACCACCATGTCCAGCACCGAGCACAGCGGCAGGTTTGTGCTCTCCCCGTCCCACCAAGGAGCCCACCTCGGCCGGCAGCAACACCCAGGCTAAATTCTGTGATGCCAGCTCAAAGGAACCGGAAGCCTGCTCAGCCTGCACTAAGGAGATACAGAGATGCTGTGCCAAAAGCCAAGCTAAAATATCCTTCCTTGCTCAGCATAAGTTCTCCCAGAGGCACCAGAGGCCTGGCCATTGACCTTCACAGCGATCCCTCACTGCCAGCGTCACTGGTTTAGCTCTGGCTCCATTTCTAGAAGCTGAAATTCCTAGAAAAGCAGCAGAGCCCCACCGTGTGCAAATGCCTGACTATGTTATTTCTTTGCTTTGCAGGAATGGCAGAAGCTCAACTATGATATCTATACGTTACGGCAAACCCGGAAAGAAGTGAGAAGCAGGTGGAAACACATTTTGGAGGATTTAGGTAGGCTGAAGGACAAAACGATGTCATTACTGTGGTGCTGAGTGAGAGGTCCCATGACTGGAAAGCCCAGGGACCATGGCCAGCAGAAGGCAGGGGTCCAGGAGAGCCCCTCAAGCCCAGCAATGCGCAGTCATCCATGTCTAGTTTCCTTTTGCAAGCTTAGCAGGAATAGCTGGGAGCTCCCCCTGTGTTTTATAAACAAGATAAGCAGGGAGAACTGAATATTCCTTCCAGATTTGATCACAGATACCTCTAGTTTTCCTCCTTGGCTCATGCCTCTGATCGGAGTGAAACCACCCACTCTCTTTGCTCCAAAGTGAATCTGAATTGTTCTTGCACCAAAAAAAATTGCCCAACATTGTCACTAGGATGAAAAGAGATGGGGATCCAGGCCACTCCTGGCATCTGGATGGGAGGAGCACCGAGAACTCACAACCAGGTATCAGCACTTGTCTGTGCCCAGGTGCTCCACAGCCTATGCAGACCACATGTGGGAGAGAGCACTTGGTCCTTACATCTATCCCTGCGTGTTGAGAAAGACTCTCCCAGGTCCTGAATCTGTCCCTGGTCATTGACAAAGGCCCTCCCAAGCAGCCACATCTCCCTCACATCTGCAGTGGCTCCAGAGTTGGTTTGCAAAGGGTAGGAAGCTCAAGGCCTGGGATCTTTTGGCCGTAGCAGAGCGAGATGTGAAAGCAGAAGAGAAACCTGCTATCGCTCACTAGCTACACCTGTGTTTTAATCATAAGACCATCACTCGTTTTCCTGTAAACATTTTCAGATAAGATGCATTGCCACCAGCTCCCTGGAGCTGAGTTAGTGGTAGCAATTACGTGATCACTGCCCTGATTCATCCTCCTCCCTTTTCCTTCCCTGGGTACCTTTCCTATAAGAGATGCTGACTGCTACGGGAACGATCTCATGTGCATTCATTACTGCCAGAGGTTTTTTATCACTTTCACTTACAACTTGCCAGCAACATACTGCTGTAATCACTGGGGTGCCCCGCCAGCCCCAAAAGCTCTTGCACCACTTACATCAGGAGCATGCAGGAGCTGAATCAACACCCAGGGTTTGGGTGGGGTGATCATGGCCCTCCTCTGAAAAACTAGCTACTTGCTCTGAATTTTCTTAATGATATTTATTCCCCAGGCAGCAAGCTCATGCCTGCCCCAAGTGCAGCCATGGAGCTTGCTGTGGAAAAATCTGGTTTGTTTTAGTATGTAGGGAAAGCAGCAGCCCAGGGTGGAGGGGGAATGAGGAACTTGGCAAGAGCATTTAGTGTTCAGGGATGGCCCCTGCCCTCCGTACATTTGTCTCCTTTCTCTAACATCTCCTCCTCAGGTTTCCAGAAGGAAGCAGACTCCCTCCTGTCCGTGACCAAACTCAGCATCATCAGCGACTCTCAGAACATGGGCAAAGCCCGGGACATCCTGCTAAAGCTGTCTGAAGAGACAAACATCTTCCCGACCAGCTGGCAGCTCTCTGAGCGCTACCTCTTTGTGGTGGTGAGTAGCTCCGAGCGTGCCTCCCTCCCTGAAACCCCCAGCTCTGCAAATGGGCTCATGCACAGGGGAGCAGGTAGGTGGAAGGAAATTCAAGTACCTGGTAGCATCTGGAGCAGCTCCATCAGATATTGCACCTGTAGCTCCTTGGAGACGTGACTTGCAGCATCATCAAATTGCTCCCGAAGGTGCTGTGCAGTTGGGTGCTCTCGTAGCCTGTTAATGAGGTGGGAGAAGATTAGACCTCAAGCCTGGCTTAACCTGAGAGCCACAGAGGGGGGACCCTGACCAGGCAGCCCATGCTGATTGTAAAACCCTCTTGCTTTGGCAGGACCGGCTCATAGCTCTGGACGCTGCGGATGAGTTCTTCAAGATGGCCAGCGTGGTGTACCCAAAGAGAGCCGGCGTGGAAAAGGTGGATGAAAAGCAGGTCTCCGCCGGGATGCCCTGAGGAGCACGCCTCACTGGTGCTACAGCGGGATTCCCTCCCCTGGGACCAGGTTCCCCTGCCGAGGGCTTGTAGCACAAGTAGTGCCCTTCCTTGTTTCCCTGCTGAGAAGCGAGTGGGCTGCCCAGAGCAGAGCTGAGAGCCAGGGGTGCTCCATGGGGAGGGTATGGGAAAAGGGCTGGTGGACCCCAAGGTGCTCCAGGAGAAGGGAGCAGGAGCTGCTGCAGCGTTGTCCTGGTGGGGGGCCACCAGCTGGTAGGCACGGGGGGAATTGCTGCTCCCAGTAGCTGAAAAAGGTGGGACGTCTCCGGTGAGGAGAGCCACGTTGCTCCCTTCATGCTATCAGCCACCTCCCTCAGCCCTCCCATCCAGGAGAACCAGCGAGGAAGGGAAAATACCTCGGTCGTCTACAGCTTTGGGACATTGCTCTGTGTGCTGCTCCTCATCCTCGTCCCCGCCGGGCTGGTCCCAGCTCCTGCAGGAGAGGAGCTCACGGCTGGAGCCTCGTTCAGTTGGGTGCTGGGACCGCAGCAGTGAGCAGTTTGGAGGCGTTTCTCTCGAGGGATGCTCAGCCCGACACTGTAAACAAAGGTAGATTTTAGGGAGGCTCCATGGTGGGACCTGCTGAGAAATGTTCTCCTGTAACACCCTCAGACTGGTCACACCAACGTCTTCATTCATTTCTGAAAGTTCGGGTCTTAATTGCAATAGGAACAGCACCACAAAATTGCACGTGCTGTCCATGGATATGGTCACTGCTCTTCATGAAGATGTTAAATGGACACCCTTCATATCTTTGTGTGTGCGTGTGTGTCTGATAATGAGCAATAATTTTAAAACACTGGATTTCACCACTTAAAAACAAGTGGAAGTTCATCACTGGTTATCACGTTTGCTGCTAACGGACCAGTTGAAAATGCTGGTTGCTTAGGACCTCCCAAAACAGCAATATAGAGCTTTTATTTGTTTATACCTACAGAGTATGAAATATATATATATATTTATGAAACATTTCTGCTTGTCAGTCTTCCTGGGAAACATTTTTCTCAGCTCTAGACATCAACGAGAACTGGATTTAATAAACAAAACATGCTCCAAAACCAAGGTTTCTTGCTCTCTCTCTGACCCTATTCAGGAAACAACATTTATCTCGCCTGCTGATAGCAAAAGGGCTGAGGTATTTGTAGAGCGTGGGCTTCTGCAACCTGTTCTTTACACACATACAACTTACCTGTTGACTTGCAAGAGAAAGGTCATTTTCCAGCCTAAGACCCAAAGCCTCCATAGAAGATGATGGGGACTGAAATGAATTTCAATGGGATTTGGAGCTCAGTGCCCAGTTCCCGCTGATTTTTTTTTATTATTTTTTATTTTTTTAGCAAAAGTTGAACTGCACTTCGGAAAGCCTCCCATGTTTTTATAGAAAATAAACAAAGTGCACGGCAACTCTTGCGCTGAAGGGTTTGGTCTGAACAAACTGTTGCAGAACAGGGAGATCCGGCGGCCCGAGTAAACCCATGCCAAGGTACACACCACCATGCAAAAGCCAACCCGTGGGATATTATCATTTTGTACCTCTACGTGTTATGTAAAGCCACCTGAGGTGCTCCTCAGCCTTGTGCTCCCTTCTGTGATGTAGGGGGAAGTGACCAGGCTGAGGGACTCATGCACCAAGTTATGTACTGGTCACCTCGTGTCAATCCCAGCTCTTCTGCCTAAACCTGGCCAAGAGAATAGTGCAAATATTGCAGAATAGCCTTTGGTTAAGTGTAAGGATGGTGAATGTAAGAAATTTGACAACTTGAAACATGAAAGCCAGCAGTAATTGTTTCCCCAGAGGTCCAAGCTCAGGCTGGTCATTCTGTCCATCTCTGCAGGAAACACCCTGTCTTTCGTGCGTGTGCAGACTGACAAACTGGATTTCAGTTACCAAAATGAAGAGAGTAATTTGCCTTTTCTAATTTGCATAGAAATTACCAGGGAGAAACGCACCTTTTCCTTTTGGTTTGCTTGGATTTGGGCTTCCTTGCTGTGCTGGCAGGAGAAGGAAGCTTGGCTCAGTTTGTCTTGCAGCAAGGTTTTGGCTGTGCCCCAGAAATGGGCAGTAGAGGATGCACCACCTGGAACACAGGTACAGCATGCACTCGCTCTGCTATTTCCATCACAACATTCAGATATTCCTCAGTTCCTATTAATATGGCTCTGTCCTATTTAAAAAATGTCTTTAGGCTTTAAGAGAGGAAAAGCTACGCGTGCCTGTGCAGCAGATATGGTGGGACCTTCCTGTATAAAGGCAAGAACAAAGATGGGGAAAGAAGCACGCACAAAAATCTCCAAACTAAACTCTTTGCAAGCTTTGGGTGAATTAAAGTCACTGACGCTGGCAGGAGAGAGGCTCCTGGGCAGTGTTTGCATTTGGGGTGTTTGAAAACGTGAGACTAAATTGAGGAGACACTCAGATCCTGAAACCAGTGCAGACACAGGGGACATCCCTCCACCCTCTAGCTGCCGTTCAGCTGGGTTTCAGCCTCCCGTACACCCCACAGCACCCCTGAGCAGATGTTTTCAACAGGTCTCAGGTGCCACCAGTGACCCAAATCCTGCCTGCACCCGGTGAAACCTGCAAGCACCCAGCTGGGAAGCGGTGGCTGTAGGACAGCGGAGCGAACAGCAGATGCCACTGTTCCCCTAGCCGTGCCGTGGGAAACCATCTGTACGGGGCGGGGAAAAATTTCCCAACCTTTTCTTGGGTGCACGAAGTCTCTCAAGCCTGGGAGTACTGGCTTTCTGACAAAAGCTGGAGGTTGGATGTTCGATAGTTGTTCTGGCCGTTTCCAGGAGCTGGTGGGAGCCCACCTCCTTCAGAGGTTCCCAGGGCTGGCAACAGGGTCTCTGCTCCTGCCTGGAAGTGATGTTAACTGATATTTCAACTGGAAAGGAAAAAAAAAAAAAAAAAAGACATTTTCCATCTGTCTATAAGCCACAGACAGGTGTCACCTGGGTGTCCTCCTCCTAGGCCTTAGGGGTCACAGACACGACCAGCCCAGTTCATACAACAACCTGGAACAGATACCATCAGGTATGAATCAGGGCAGCTTCTCTGAACTCAAGGAAGAGACCCAGACCTATAATGACCCACAGCCAAAGCTTCCCTTCCCCAGCCTCCCTTTGCTTATTTCAGCCCCTGCTGGCATTGCTCAGGCTGTCGAGCAAACCTGGGCAAACAAACGCCTGTGGCTAATGGTTGGCCAGTGGCTGAGCAAAGTATTTTGGTTTTGTGGGTCACAAGGAGCAGCACTGCAGGGCTCCCATCCTCTCAATCAAAGCCAGGAATTATGTACAAGGCAACCAGCAGCCGAAATAGAGACCAGCTAGAAACAAATTCAATTTACAGACCAACTTGACTGTGCACATATGGTTTCTTCATTGTATTGTACATTTGACTAGGACACACATCATGAATCGGGCAGGATAAGAAAAAAAACTGAGCTGTGAGCTTAGCACAGGCAGAAGGTGGCAGTGCAGGTGTTTGGGAAAGGCTGAGCAGCAGCAGGCGGAGGAGGTGGGAGGCAGGAGTCAGCCTTTCCACCCTGCTCGCGAGGGATGTAAATCACGCCCGCACTTCTGATAAGTAATGAGAATGGACATGGGAAAGAAAACTGTCGTCTACTAAATTTCAGCCATAGGAAAAATTACCATTTCAAACCCCTCAGTTTCAATCATTTCTAACGTTAGAAATTCCAACACTTACATACTTTTCCTGGAGGGAAAGCCTGTACTTTTCTAATCTAATGAGGATCAGTAATGTTGAGTGACTTACCACAAAATAGCTCTCCAAAAGTATTTCTTTGAAGACAAACAACCATTTTTTTTTTTGCTCGGGGAGTCCTTGTTATGCAAGTTATGGCTTACTGAAAGCATTTCCTTGGCTTACAAATTGCAAACGTTGCGGAGGGAGCTGCCCTTGCACAAGGAGGCCGTGGAGAAATCTGCTCACTGGCCTCTGCTGAGTGCCCTACGCAAAGACCTGCATGGCCAAAAGCTTGACTGGTTTTACTATCAGCTGATCTCATGCAAAGTCCTACCTCCCCCTATAAACTTTATCCTTATTCTTCAATAACAACAGTTATTTTCTCCAAGTAATAGATTCCATTGACTATTTTGTCATATTTGGGTTAGGAAAGGAAGACACCATCGAGGCTGTGGGCACCCTTGGCAAGGTGGGATCCCAGCAGCATTAAAAAAATAAAGAGATTTAGGCAGCCAAACTAGCAAGAGCCATAGCAGAGCAGCAAACAGAGGCAAATAGGCACAGCCCAGCCACTGCCCAAGGAAAGGGAAGGGAATTTGGCAGGTGGAGAAGGTTGTGTGCAATGGGTACAGCGTCAGTGCCAAAATGGGTTTTGATGGTGCTGCAGGGTGCGTCATCTGAGGAGCATCGGCGGGGATGAAATGTGTTTGTGTACGCCTGGATAACCGTCGTTAAAATAAAGTCTGCTCGGTGGAAGTTCACTGGCAGATCAGAAGGAAGAAACATTGATGAGACGTGCTACCAGGATTTTATCCCTCTGAGAGTGGCAACTTTATATCTGCAAAGCTACTGGGACACTTGGCTTCGGCAGGGCTTGAGTCAGACTGCAGAGACACAAACACCAGGGCAAGTCCAGACACTTCTGAAGTCAAAAACAAAACTTCTGCCAACTGCCCATCCAGTCCTCTTCGGCATCAAAGTCTCAAAAATAACAAGGATGGCTCCTGAAGAGATTTCCACAAGCAGCGAGAGGACCTATGCCTGTCTGATGGAAGGAAATAAAGCCCACACATTTCTCATAGCGTAGGGATCACGGGGGAAATTCGGGACAGAGGAGGTCATCTTGGCCAACACCCCCCTCTGAAATAATCTCTCCCTTTTGAAGATGGTGTGAACGATTTGTATGGAAAACATGAAAGGGAAGGAAGGGAAAGGAACAGCGTTATTTGCTGATGGGGTTTGGAAATTTGGTTTCCATTCCCAGAGCTGCCCCATCTCTGTCTGCCCATCGGGTTATCCCGGTGCCAGATGGGGAGGGCGTTCAGACCTACTGGGGCTGATGGCAAAGTGGTGTTGCTTCACTGAGGGAATTGTCAAGAGTCTGATATTTCTTCGTCTGTCTTCCAGCAAAACTTTGTATCTCACAACCGTTCACAAGCCTATTATCCAAAACACTCCGCTATAATAGTTTCAAGATGCTTTGATTCAGTTTTGACATTTTTTTTAATGCTCTCCAGCTTTTTAGTGTAAGCCGGATAAAGCATTGTTTCTACTCAGAAAAATAGAACTTCGAATTTAGATCACAGCAGTGCCTTTTGAACATTTTCTTTTAATTCAGGAGAATACCTATTCCTCCTGCAAGCAGTTTCAGCTCTGAAAACTCTTATTTTCCAGGCAGATGATCAGTAAGTTTAGTTTAAAATCCACCCCATCCAATACTTAAATCTTTGGTGTGAGCTCCCTAGCAAAGTGTGCCGCATGGCAGCCAGTAATACCCGGATTACTTCTTGAGTGAAAATTGCTTCAAAACATGAGGGAAGGGCACCTTTTAATCTCTGAGGCCATGTTGAAGCGAGATCACCCAGAGACTGCAGCCCTGCACAGGATGTGTGCAGGCATGCCGAGGAATTTGGCTTGCCTGCAGTTTATCTGTCCCGATTGAACACAGATGCAGCCCCTTGCCTCCATCGCACAGTTAACGTACAGCGACTGGCCCTGAACTAATCAGACGCAGTTTTACAGGGTGATTTGGCCATAGCTTGCCCAACTGCATGGAAAATTGTTTCACTTTTCCTTCCCACCTCATTGGACAAGATGCATCCCCGAAATTACCCGAGTTTGGGTAACCACGCGTTCAGGGTCGGTTCTCTGCAGCCTGTGACAAAAGAGGGGAATTACAGGGGGTGCAAAGCACCGAACTGGCTCACGCTCTGATTCTGCTCTCCAGAAGGGAAGGAGCTTCCCCAGGGGATGTGCAAACACACCGGGAGCAGTGACCAGCTTAGGAAGCCCACCCAATATTAAACCTGCCTCTTGCCCAACTATGTGAAGAGTCGTGCTGGACCTGTGCACCACCGTTCCCGTGCCGGGGGCTTAATTACAGCTTCCTGACGAACACGCCAGATGCTTGGTGAACCTGCAGCCCGGTCCCCAGCAGGACATCTCTGATGAAACGGGTATGCCAACCTTCCTGTGCTGTTGCAAACCAGGGGAAATCAAGCCCTGTGTCCCCTCCACTGCGGCCACCAGGTCTCCAGGAAGCTCGATCCAGCCTGGACACACTTCAGAGATGAAATACAGAAGCATCCTCTCACTATTACCCACTCCTCATGCAGCAGGGGCACTAAAAAGCCTGATTGCAAGAGATTGCACGGCTCTAGGACCAGCTGCGCACATCCAGCCCTCCTGTTTCTGAGCCAGCACAAACCCTGCTAGACAGACAGCAGACGAGCAGGAAGCCTTGGTGCAGTTTCTGCTCCTGGAACCACAAATACTGCTTAGTAATGTTAATTCCTCTTTACATTATGTGCTATTTAAGCTCCCAAGAAGTCCAACAGTAATGTGTGCTTCACGCTCCTACTGTGGAGCATCTGCAGGCTCAGGGCAGCTGTCTCCTCCAACTCCAGCCTTTATTTTCCTTAGCACTGACAGTTTACATTACCAGTTATAAAAACCGAGGCCTGTTTTTCAACCCATTGCCTATTTTCAAATCCTTTCCTGACATTTTATTACACCTATTTTGTGTTACGTTCACCACGACACATTTTCTGCCTTTGAGCCTAACCCCTCACACCTCCCCATTTCCTAGTTTTTATTACTGCAAACCTGCAGGTTTTAGGAGTCAACAGGGTGGCAGGGGGCTGACGGGGACCAGGAGCACCTGACATCAGCGATTACCAGGATTTTCCAATATTTCGAGCAAGATGTAACCATGAAACCATGCGAGCTGACAGTAGGCAAGCCTACAGCTTCACTGCAAAATCTGCGGTGCCGGCACAACCGGCGGCCCGGGACTGACTCCCACCCACCGCAGAAAGACTTGCTAGAGACAACAAAACTCTTTCCTTGTGTAAAGTTTCATGCAAATAGAGCACTGGCTTCAGCAGGGAGAACTCAAGGCTCAAGTCTGGGAGGGCTGAGCAGCCTCGAAGTACAAATAAACACATTTCTCAGCGCTGAATAAGGGTTATCCAGAAGAGAAAAGTGGTCCACTACCACCCCACTCTGCATTCCTGTGCTTGCAGCCTCTTTTTGGAAATGTTATTTGCAATTTTTTCCCCATTTCTGTCGCATTAAGGACTGGCTACACTTGGTGAGCTGGCATTGGGTAAAGGAAGCCTTGAAGAAGGGAGCAAAAGTGGAAATAGGCTTGCTCAGAGAGGGATGTTGCAATCCTGATGTTGTGAACTGTTTGACAGTGGGCTTCCCTTTGCCCAGCTGCAGCTACAAGGATCAGAATTACCCTGCAGGGTAATCACCTCCTAACACGCACAAGGCCATAACACATCCATTTGTCCTACAATCTTCCACGGAAATGTGGGGTTACATGCAGGGAACAGCAAACCGTGGGTAAAGAGGAGGTCAGCATGGCTATCTGCGGCAGAGCTGTACGCACACCTGACTGAAGCAGTTTATCTTCTTGCTAGCTGCATGCCCAACACTGTTTTTTGCTTGGATTCCTTTCCCAGCCACCAGGGATGGTGGTTTAGTGGGATGTCAGTGCAGCACACCTGGGCTGCATCCCTGGGGCAAACCGAGCACCATCACTCACGGCAGGCAGCATCCTCGAGATGCTCCTGCACTTCCAAATCTCCGGGAGCAGAAATGGGACTCAGAAAAACCCAAACCCTTGAGTAGTAAGGTTTTCAGGATGCCACCCCATCGTGCTCCTTCCCTCTCAGTGGCTTTGGTGGGATCAGCCTTATGACCAAGCACAAGAGGAGAGGTCCGTGCCCTGCTGGAGGTTCACATAAATCACCGCAGCTCCGCCAGCTCCAGGTGTCTCGGGACACGGCCCTGAGCACGGCATCTGTATGGTTTCTTCCATCCCCAGCTACCTGGGAATGATTTGTGTTCTTTGAAGACACAGAGCTGATTTCAGCCCGGGAAAGGGCAGCGGGAGCTGCTGACCCGTTTCCTGGGTGGAAACGTGATGCACGACAGCGAGGAGCAAAGGGCATCTGCTCCAGCTCTGGGGTATGAGTCTTCAGCCAACAAGGGGAGGGCAGTAAACACGTACTTCCCTAGTTAGCAGCTTTTCAGTTTGACTGAATTTACAGCTCTCCTTGTAGCTTTTTTCAATGGTTTCCCACCCAGGAAAAGACAGATGCGATGTTTTCTGCTTGTGGTTGGAGAACATCAGGGGGTGCACCCAGTTTCTGCCATTTCAGTCCAGGCTTTTATTTGGCTTTACTCTTCTGTAGGACCACGTGTCTGCTCTGAAAGGAGAGGAGAAGTCCTTGCCAGGTGGAGGGGAGCACTTAGACAACATAGTGTGATGGAAGAGCTGAAAGACACCCGGGAGCCTACGTTTGCCCACCCTGGAGCATGTCGATCTCTCCACGTAAGACCTGGGGAAGGAGATAGCACAGCTGTCTCCTCCTGCCCTTACAGGCACTATCCCCTCCTGAGCTGGTATTATTCTCTGCAAAAGACCCTACAAAATGCTGGTTTCAGGTTCTCTCTTCCTATTTGTATTCCTCCTGCGTGCTCCTCTGAAACATGTTTTAATTCTCCCCGTTCCCCAACCTCATTTCAGCTGGTGGTGCTAGAAGGTATTTAAAGTTACAGCCGTGCTCCTGTGGGTCACCATGAAAGAAATTAGGAAAAAAAAAGGGGGGGAAAAAAAACACAGAAAGAAAGCCCGTGCCTGTCTGATGCACAGCAATGCTTATATTTCAATTACAGAGAGCGAGAGGCCAGACTCAACAGAGAGTCTGGGACGGGGGAAAGGAAGAATTATGTTGGAAAGCCAGACGCCGCAGCCATAAAAAGGTGGCTGCCTGTAGGGGCTGACCCGGTTAGCGAGGCAGACAGGTGGCAGCCACGCTTCCCACACGAATGGCGAGCCAGCATGGCCGGGCAGGCTGATTTACACCACCCAGGGGCTCCTCCAGCAGGGCAGGGATGACCCCCAGCCCTGAAATAAAACACATGCCAGAAAATCACTGCCTCCTCTCTATCTCCCAGGCTTGGATCAGGGCTCTGCTGCTCCCCAGCACCATTTCCGTGCTCCTTTCTTCCTTGAGATGGTGTTTGCCTCCTGCATTTATGGCCTGATGCATTTGGGGCTGTGTTTGCCTCCCTGTTGGCAGACCTTGCCCGCAGGAATGAAGGAGCTCGCTGTGCTTTCCACCAGCACAGACTCATGCTGATAAGCCAGGTTGCCTGCTCCGAGCCCCAGCCCGGGCTGGGCAGGGCTCCTTTCTCAAATACAAGGCTTTTGTGGGATTTTATGAATGAGGCTGGGCAGGGCTTCGGGCAACGGAGGTGACACGGTGCAGCTGCCTCCCCTGGGGAGGCGGAGGACGAGATAAACAGCCTGGCTGGCTCCTGGAGGCCACTTCTCCAATTACCCAATGTTTTCCTCCGGGCTCTGGTCACCACGTCTCATAAATCCCTTTGCTATTTGGCTCCCGAGCGCTGATGGAGCAGGAACAGGCGTCCAGCGATGCACCCTGTGCCGGGCTAACAAGGGACTGTTTGAAAGGAGCTCTGAGCAGGATGACGTCAAGCAAGAAACCTCTGGGAGGATGTTGCAAGCCGGGCTTTAAAGGCAGGGTTTGTTTAGGAACATCAGGCTTCAGCTGGATCCACTGATACTGGGCACGCCAGGGAGACATCCCAATTACCGGGCAGAACTGAGTAAGAGGCTTTCAGGCTGCGGGTACCTTCTGGTGAGCAGTACATAAACATCCTGCCCTGCTCAGCAGGGAGGGATGGAGAAACCTCTCCACCTCATGTGCTCTGTCTGAGCTCAGAGGTCCCCCAAGAGCACAGCCAGCTGGCAGAAAGCTGGCAGAGGCTCAGAATAGAGGGTATGTGTTGGAGAGGGTCTGGCCGTGCCCCTCGCCAGCCCCTGCATGTGTACATCTACGATCTTGATGGTCTTTTCCAACCTTAATGATCCTATGATCTCCTTTAGCTGAGCTACGTGAGATTGCACCGAGGTCCTAGGGAGGTGGTCAGGCTTGGTGTACTGAAGTCAGCAGGAGAGACATCAGCATTTGGGAAGGTGAAGCACTTCAGAAATAAATCCTGCCAGACGTCAGGGACCACCAGGGAATGGCACATGGCCTCCTGAATTCCCAGCTTGTGGCTTGGATCTGCCTATCCTAAAAATAAGGCTTCAAAAGAGATTTAATTTGCTCTGCTCCCGCCTGTCCTTGGCCAAGCTTTTCCCATAGGAACTGGGGCCACTTTGGTCTTTGTCCAGAGGCTGTCCCTCAGAGTGGGGGATGCTTTAATTCCTCTGATTTGCTGCTCTCAGCTCACATCAGAAGCCCCACGTCTGGATGCTGTATCAAACAGTGAACAGCTTGGTGCTTTTAGGAGGCGAGACAGATGCAGTCAGGCTTTTTATCTTCCAGGGCCTCCAAATTGCTGGATTTGTATTTTATTTCAATGATCTCTCAATTGCTAGTCATTACACAGAGCAAAAGAAGAGCCACATTTGGATAACTTTTCGCTTGGCCAAAGCCCATGCTTAAATACAATTCCTGACTCCCAACGACCCATGGTGGGGGTTATTTTCCAGCCTGAAACCTCAAGAAGTTGAGTTGAGCTGGAAATGATCTGTGCCACCCTACGTGCCGAGAGCTGAGAGTGGGACTTCAGGTGGCTGTGAGTTTCCTTCACCCATAAGTGAATCACCGACCTGTAGAAAGGAGAAAAGAGAAATAGAAATGGGCTCCCACGCCCGGCTCTCCCCGTCAGCGCCAGCTGCTGACAGCCTCTCCGAGCAGTTTCACTTCATGCCACAGCGCTCCATCTGCAGCTGCAGTCCACCAACTGGCTCTTTGGGAGCTCGCTGACCTTATAAAGCATGATTTGGTTTTGTTTAAGGAAACAACCCCGACTGTTTGGAAGATGCTTTGATCCTAAGTAGCGTTTTGAAGCCACAGGGCCGGGTGAGGCTATGAAATGATCTGCTGGTGAGTCACAGCACCGCTTTCGGGGCTATCCATTTTGTCAAGCAGCATACCTGATTCTCTTGCTCCTCGTCAAATATTTGCTGTCTGTCTGAGTGTATAAAGGCGACTTCACAGCCGAAGCAAACGCCTGCCTTAACAGTGGTCCATCCCTCTGCTGCCGGCTCCTCTTGCACACATGTACACGCGCACTTTGCGGAGGAGACGTGCATAAAGCCAGCAGACAAAGGCAGTAATCAAAGTTGCATGCAAAGCAAAAGAGACGACCAACAAATGCCATTAGCTTCCAGGAAACAGAAAGCCTTCAGAGTCCAAATCACCCTTGGTGAGAGCTAGCCCAGCTCCATTAAATTCAACAGACGCTGTTACACTTCAGTGAAGTAGGTCTTTTAGGGTTTATTTGAGGTTAACTGCCCAAATCCCTGGCTTACAGACCTCTTTATGTCCAAGATAACAAATGGGAAAGCAAATAAGAGCTCAGAAAGAAGCCGTGCTAGCGACTGGTTGCCTGCCCTCTGGCTCGCTGTGTTTGCTGACAGCACAGCTATGCGAAGCATTCGGCTCGAGGCGCAGCGTGGCCGTACTGCTTTTATTTAACGACACCACCTCGCTCCCCTCTGTTTGCTTTTTGGGGACTTTACCTAGCTGCCAGGTAGGGATATCCACATCGAGTAAACAAGTGCTATCTGCACTTTTCCCGGTATAAACAAAGGCTGGCCTTTGTCCTCACCACGAGGATGCTGCAGCAAGAAAAAAAAAAAAAAGAAAAAAGCTAACACTTACCTTTCAGTGAGTAGGATTCTCCTAAAATAAATAAAAGGATGTTTAAAAATGAACGTTAAAGCTGTGGAGCAACCTAAGCTATTAGATTAGCAATTGCTTAGTCCCAGGCCAGCCCTAGCCATCCTCTGGTGGCAGGGGACGTGGCTCTGTGGGAAGACGGAGCCTGAGCAGATGTTAATGCCCCTGGAGCTCCTGACCCTATAAATGTTTAGCCCCCTGTTCAGCTGCTCTCACCAAAGCCAGGCTCAAAGCTTGTGCTCAAGTGCCTGTGACCCAGACTTTAGATCATTAACTGTACGGATTGGTAATGGGAAAAGGAAAAGAAAAGGTTGTGGGGGGAGGAAGGAAGAAAATGCCTTTAAAGACTAGGAGCTGGACAAAACAATACTGATTTTAGTCATGGCCCTGGGATCAGCAATAAAAGAGATCTGGATCTCAAAAGATTACACGCATTGGGTGTAAGCTGTTGGGAAGCAGAAATTGTGTGCTAATAACACGAGGATGGCAGACTGATGGAGAGGCCACTGGCATTTGGATGCCTCCTCCTGGCATGTCCTTTCTTATTACTTCCATTCTCCAAGAGGCAAATTTACTTAACTCTGCCCCAAATGAGCCTTGGGGAACCCCAGACCTCCAGATTCACAAACGCAGGCTGCGATTCGACATCGAACGCAGAGCAGTCCTGGGCACTGAGCTCTCGAAGATGTGAGTTAACTGGAGAAAGTCCAAGAGGGAACATTAAGAAAGGCCAGAAGACACAATTTATGAGGAAAGAGTGAAAGAATGAAGGTTGTTTAGTCTAGAAGATGGATGATTATGCCCTTCAACTACATACAGGACAAAGAATGGATTAATTCTTCCTCAGCAGTCATGGTAGACAGTCAAAGTAGTAATGGGCTTACATTGCACCAGGGATGATTTTGGTTACACGTTAAGCAACACTTTCCTCTGCTTGTTCTCCAAGACTGCCTGCTGAGTCTGCATCTATGGATTTTTATTTATTTACTTATTTAAGATTATATATATAAAAATATGTATATTTTTTTAAAGTCAGGTCTTAGGTTGATTTGCATCCAGTGGGGGTGAGAGGTCTTAGCCTCTCATTTTTATGATTTTTTGGTAGAACAAGTGCAGCCATCACTTACCATGGAAAGAGTCTTCAGGTGGAAGGGAGTTTGGGGATCAGAGCCCATTCTGTTACCTTGGAGCACAATATGGTCCTTTGCAAGATAAGAAAAAGCCCCAAACTCTGCCGGATGCCTCAGGAGAGACGCTGTGGTGCACCTCCCGAAGGCACAGCACAACGTCACAGCTGCAATAAGAGCTCAGGTACCATTTCTTGCACCACAGGATCACGAGCACCTCCCTGGGCTTGGTTAGTCAAGTGCCCTATTGCTTTTCTCTCCCTTAATAAAAATAAATAAAGATTCAACATTTGGTGAAAAGCTATCACTGGCTTTCACATCAATTTATCACCATCACTGTACCTACAAAAAGGCTGGTACACCCCAGAACACCACACGAGCATCACCTGGAAAGCAGGAGAGCCTGCTCCAAATTAGTCCTCTCCTAGCAGGCAGGGGTTTGGGTTTAGGATTGTTTTTCCCTTGTGCAAGTGGCCTTTTCCCCTCCCTGCCATGCCAGATGCCCTCACATCCTGCTCCTCCCATTTTAGCTACCGGTCACAGCAATTTGGGAATACAGATCCTGTCCCAGCCTCTGAGGCCCCAGAAGAGCAGGGACTGTAAAAATAGCCACTGATGCGATGTGCTGCCAAGAGGAAGCTTTCACAGGGAGAGTAAAAAGTGTAAAACGGAGGATTTCTATCTCCATTCTTCCCCAGCAGCCCCTGGAAAGCCTGCTTAGACCCCTGCAGCACATTAAGTACTAAACCCCGTTATCCTCACAGCATCTGAGCCCCAAATTTCACTCTGATACTCAAATATTGGGACACTAAGGTCAGGGGAAGGCAGCTGGGGAGGTGGTGGGAAGAGAAGGAGGCCATGGAGGGGAAGGCAGAACAATAGTTATTTATTTTGATTTTAAAACCCAAAATTTCTAGTTTGTTTATTCTGCATTCTAAGGAGAGAACGCAGATTCCCAGAAAAAGGGTCTGGGAAAAAGAGGCTCCCATGTCTCCTTCAGCCCATCAAAGAATAGGACCACAGTGTTTATTTGAATAAAAGAATATTAAAAAAAAAAATCCAACATCCCCACAACAGCCATTCACATGCGCAGCCGCACACAGCCACTGGTACATGCTTGGTCTGTGTGTCGCCTTCATCTCGGATTCACCACCACAACCTCGTTGAGGGCAGACATGTGAGGGAGTTGGGAAACAAATGAAAAACCATCCTACCTGCCAACCCCACTGGCTCAGCCCAGATGAATCCACAGTTTAGGAGTTAAAGAGGATGTCTCTCCTCAGCCACTCCATCACTGCTGTTGCTTACACGAATTCGTTCGGTTTTCAGGCTGGCAGACTGTCTGAGGACATGATTACACACCTGAAGCACACACCAGCACTTGCTGGGGTACCACCCACCCTTTTGTCATTTGCAAAGCGCTCCCAGTGATCACAAAGCATGCCCTGAGGAGCAAGGCGAGTGGCTTAACACATAGTAATACTTGGGTTCTTCTGGTCTCCGTTTGCCAGACAGTAGCGTTGTATTTTCAGGCTTTGAATCCGCAGTTATGACAGCTAGGGTTTTATTAGCTTTTTTCACTTCTTCAGTCTCTCCTCAAGGACCTCAAGCACAAAATAACACAAGAGGTGCAAGAGCTGGAGACACTGCCAGAGAGAAAAATTTGCATCCTGCTGGTCTCTGCTCTTGGAATTGCAAGGGGATGTGCACTCAAGAAAAAGGAGGGTTTTTCAGCCTGAATCCATGCTCCTTTTTGTGAGAAAACTCTTGCCTCTGCCTGGGGCAGGGGAAGAGATGAAGCCACCCTGCAGGAGTGGGGCTGCAGAGGGCTTTGATAAAGCACTTCTCTGCTTCACAGTCCCTGAAAGCACAGCCACACCAAAAAGAGCCTGACTCCCAGGATGGCAGAGGGGGGAAAGAAAGGGAAAGTATTAAAAATAAAAGAGCCATTCAAATATTAAAGAAGCAATAAAATGCAGTGCACACGTTTGTACTTACTGCAAATAATTCAAAGCATAAGGCAGACGTCAGCCTGGATGAGCACTGTGGGGCTGCACGGCACAATGCCTCGTGCCACTAGACCTACTGGGGAATCTGGATAGAGCAGAATTAAACTTTTAGCATTTCTCCTGCTTGGGTTTTAACCAGAGCAACAGCTTAACTCGTTGATGTCCTGCAGCTGCACTATGAAATGCCAGACACCAGTCTGATGCCTAGACTAGGGGAGAAACAGCCTTTTCTGCTCAAAATTTAGACCGGAGAAGTCTGATCTGGCACTGCTGCAGTAGGAGAAGAGAGCTGACATTCAGCAGAAAATCACCCCTGAAAGCAGGCTTATTGCAAATACTGGAGAAGGAATCCTGCCTGCAGTTATTCGTGTGCAGATACCTGGCACACCAAGCTCGCTGGAACAAGAAGTCTTCTATAATCTGGCTGACGTTGGTGGAGCAGAGGCTGAAATGCCCCGCTGCTGCCCAGGAAAGGTGCGTTTCCCCAGGGAATGATGATGGCAGGGACGCCATGACAGCCTCGGCGTGTGGGCCAGCTCCTTGCCAGCTTTGGTCTAACCCAGGCCACCTCTCCGTGGTGAGATCTGAGAGCACACAGCTTTGCAGAGGGACTGGGTGAGATGCGAGATGCTGTCACACACAGGAGATGGAGTCCAAGGCTGGCACTAGAGAGACTTGACATGGAAAATATGTCAGGGAGGAAATCTGGATGGAAAACCACCTGAAATAGATACACATGCCCTGAGGGCTGCATAGGGTAACTCCTGAAGTCCGAAGCCCATCTCTTTGCCTGGCTGGAGTCAGCTCAGGAGCCGTTCTCAGGAAATCGCAGGAGCTGGGCACAGATGGTGAGGTCTGAGTTCCCCTCATCCATCCCAAGCACTGATGTATTCTCCAGACATATTTTGCAATCTCCGCTTGCTGCAATATTCCTGGGACGTGGATCATCCCCACGCTTCACAGAGAGGCTTCCCGGCCTCAACTCCAGCTACCCAGGAGGGAGGTGACCACAATTCACGTGTCACACTTCTTCCACCCCTCTGCACCTTGAATTTAACGCTCTTGGTGGACATTGGAGATTTTGGTGGTGCTTTGCCAGGCACAGCCACTAACCAACCCTGTCCCAGCTCTGCTCCTCTCACCATTTCTCTGACTCATTTGCAGGAATTACTGAGGCTTAGGGAGTGTCTGTTGGTGTCAGAGCCCTGCTCCCAGTTCCCATTTAGGGTCGGTAAGACATCATTCTCACCATGGGGCTGAAGGCAGGCAGAGAATCACATACCAATAGGTGCAAAGAGCTTGTTGTTTTTTTTTATTCCATCCAGGTTGACATCCACTTGTGTGGGTTTGTTTCATGAGCTGATTCTCAGCTGGTATGTTATTGGGAGAAGCAAGGAACAACTCATAATTCTGTTTTAAATCCAGGTATTTCCACTCAATGAGCAATCTGGCCTCTGAGATCTACTGTAATAGTAAAAGTATGCATTTCATACCAGTAACTTGTGGAGAAAATAAATGGACAATGAACTTGTGTCAGAGTTGGTAATGTCTAAATATATTTAACCTTACACTAGGAGACTGTTGAAAGAATTTCTGGTATGCAAAATGCTGTTAAGTAGAAAAGGAACATACTGAAATTTGCTATCTGGTAGTCAACTTGGAATACACAAGAGAGTAAACTGACCCAAAGACGTAGATAGAGCCTCTGGCTGGGCTGGTGGATGTTGGGTGGGTAGGTCCGTCGATGCTTCTCCCTCCATTGCACGTTCTTCCCGTCTGCATCTGATGTCAGTCACTCATACAGGAGCGATGCTCGGAAAGATGAACTTGTGCTCTGAGCCACCAGAGATGTCCTTGCCTTTGGTAAATAACAATAATCAGGCTGGGCTTTTATTGACTTCCTTTACACTTGCATGCTTACTTTCTATTGAAGTAAGCATTACAGAAATGGCTTTAGGAAATAAAATGTAAGGAGCAGCCTTTTCTTGTTTTCTGGCAGCAAAAACCCCAAACAAAGCATGAGAAAATTCTCTTGCTCTGTGGTTCCGTGTATCTTTCAAAATGGTTCTCCCACTCTGGAGAAATCCACTCCAAGCTGGATTTGCCCTATGAACTTCCCTATCCTCCTCCCTCCTCCCCCAACACATTTACACATCGATGCCTACCTACGTGTGGAAGACCTCTGTGGAAACAAAAGCTGTGGGCTTCTCCTTTGGGGAAAGCAGGGGTTTGTTTTCTTTTTTTAATGCTGAACTTCTTACCTCTTGTCTATTGGAGAGATTTCACATCCTGCTGAATAGACCCTTCGTAGACTGATTCAAGCCCAAGAGACAAACCCTGACCACATCTGAATTATGACAGCACGAATTCAGGACTGTGCACAAGATTTTCCCCCTTGAAAAGTTTCCATCCAGTGTGATTAATCAAATATTTGCTTTTCCTCTGAGCAGATAACACTGGTGAACTTACAAACTTCAGCCATGTAGTACCCACAAACTCCTATCTCCTTCTTCTACTTATCTCGGGAGTACAAAGGCCAACTGATTTCTCCCATTCCAACCAGACCCAGGCTCTCAGCTTCCATCCCGGCTGCAGTCCTGGTGTTTTAGTCTTTGTTTTGGACTCACTTGATTTAGAGAACAAGGGAGAAGAAAACAAGTGAGAAAAGGGTCATTCAGGAACAAAAATGAACCCGAATCAGTAAAAGTAAGTGGTCCAGCCCCAACACTGGTCTCTCTGCAATGAAGGATTTAACCCATAGACCTTTAAGGTGCCTGGTCACACCAACTTCTGGCACCCTGCATGGAAGCTGCCACTTACAAGAGGCAGTTCCAACCCCCCCAACTAGCTGGACAAACTACACACCCAACTTCTACCATCCCTGAGACATCAAGTGCAGTTTCAGTTTCAGAGAACTTGTGGACCTTGGAACACGAGGTCAAACCTCCAACGCCTTTGCCTTCAACCGAGAAGCAGCAGCAAGATGCGAGTCTGCACGCCCCGAAGCACAGAAGGGGATAGCTGGAGATGCTGGCAATAATGAGGAAAGCACAGCTTGGCACAGGGACAAGCTATCGCTGCTTCTTGCTCTCCCTAACAATTTTCAGATGGAGGCCACCGGGCCAGGGAGGCTGCTGGAGGAGCGATACCACGAGGATCCGCAGCCTTAGGATGACCTCGAGAAATGGAATCGCTTCAGGAAAAAGAGCTATGAGAAAAAGATCAGCTAAAAAAAATACAGTGGAAAATATGTATCACTTGGCTTAATTTTAGTTTTGAAAGTAGGGGAAGAGCCTTAAGTTTCTCACTCCTGCATCTTGTTTTTTCTTAAGCCTTCATGACAGAGGGAAGATTGCTTCTGCCTGGCAGGACAGTTGGACATCTTTAAGGCAAAGAAGTCTTAATGGCAACCTCTTCTCCCCTTGAACTCGTTTGAAATTGCCCTTTCTTGGGCACTGACGCTGTGAATGGAAAGGAGACAACAAGAACAGGTCCTTTCCATGAGCCACAAGCAGGAGGAGTCAGAGCCAGGGAGGACAGGATCAGGAGTATGCAGAGGGTGGATTTAGGAAAGCAGATGAGCTGGAGAAATTGGTAGAGAGAGTCAGAGTGGAGAAGCATCCTCTGTGTTCAGAGAGGCAGGAAGCTCCTCTGGGGAAGCAGGCTTACCAGCAGCCTCTTGTGATATTTATTTTCCCACCCTGAATCCTTGGGTTCCCCCTTCGAGGCTTAGCACACCCAAGACTCTCCTTCCTCCCCATGTATCCCTCTGCCTTGTCTTTGTGCTCTGGAGAAGATTCCTCAAACACAGTCACCTACCTCAGGTCTCTCTTTTTTTGGAGAAAGCTGCTGGGAAAGAGGATATGCAGCTGGAAAGTCCAGGTGGCTTACTGGGGAGATGCTCTGTGCCTTTGAGCAATGCCCATGAATCCTATATATACCCACTGCACAAATGTTGGAGAAGGCAGAGGTGTTCCTGAGCAGCTCTTCAGCCATCTTTCCCCACTACATCTGTTCCTAGAATTAGTCACAGCACAATCTATTCATCTTTGGAATAATGTTATGAGTGGGTATTGCTGGAAGCCAGTTTCATCCTTGATGACCATGAAGAAACTTACTCCAAAAGCTCACTAAGGCCTGCCTGGCATTGAGGGGGAGACGTGCGATTTCCTACTCTGCCAACTAAATTTTTCCTTCTATTCTCATTTAATCTGAAATAACGTCATCTGCGTAGCATAGATACAGGAGAAAAATACAAATCGAGAGCTACATGCTGGAAACAGAACAGGAGAATCAGCCAAGAACAATAATTTACAATAATACTTCTCACTTCACACATCTTACCCCAATGCATGAAAAGCATGACGGAAAAGGAGAGCTTATATTGTTTCCCTCTCACAAAAATCCTTACTTTCACAAACACTAAGAGGCCTGGCTCCTGGTAGACGTGCCCTGTAGAAAGCTCCCTGTATCCTCAGGAGAGAAACCTCCTGTTTGGAGCTTGTTTTTCTGTCTCCCAAAAGAGAGAAACAGAGCAAACGCTGCCAGCCACCGCTGTCCCAAGGGGCACATGGGTGTGCTGGCAAGGCAGGGGCTGCTACACCACTTCTTCCAGGAGAATAGATGTTCTTCTAGCTTCCCTCACTCAGACATGCCCTTGAACATCTCACAAGACTGAATGAGATCATTAGACACAGAGAACATGATTCAGAGCCTGTCCTCAAGCTTTTTTTTTTTTTTTTTTTGCTTTTCTTTGCACATTTCCCCGCTCCATACAACAGGGGAAAGGATGCTATGACATGTTAGCTCTCCACAAACAGGAGGTCCTTCTCCTCATTCTCCTGTGGGTACACAGGACATTTCTTTAAAGAAGCTGAAAGAAAAAGAGTCAGCAATGAGATACTCTAGAAGCAGGCACAGCTCTACTGGAATTGCTGCAGATAAATCAACACACAGAAAGCCAGAGTCAGGGAAAATCCCATTAATTTCTATTTACATCTCTTCAGAACTTGCCCCTCAAAGTTTTAATCACTAAACCTAGTTTTAAGGAGACATGTATTATGGAATCCCACTCTTTTATCACCATGAAATAACATAGCTGGAATTTGGTTTGTTTGTACATAAACTCAACCGCAAAAATAAATGCAGTGGGAACTGCCCACATCTCTTGCATATGGAAATCTGTGTTTAAGAACAAGAACACCCACACAGCTAATTGTCATGAGATGAGTTCCTTGTTGTTTCTTGGTTGCACTCACAATAGGAACACTGTTCAGCGATACAGTATTTTAAGCCTCACATCCTGCAATTTGCACGGTATTTTCATTTGCATTTCTAGTCTCACTGAAGCTTGAAAAGTCAATTTTGGAGGGATATTAATAGTTTGTTGATTCACATTCTAGTCCTTGATGACATCCTCATCAGAGCTGATGGGGAAGAAGAAAGTGTATAAGCTACACCTCTTAAGGGGCTTAAGAAAAGCCCTGTGTCAAATCCATGTTGCACTGGTGGCAGAACTAAGTGGCTGTTTTTAATCCAACCTCTTTCACTCTGAAACTCTTTTACCTTCTCAGGTAGGAGCTGCTATGATTTTGCTAGCCAAACCTCACGGTAATTTTGCCAGATGCCCCTGGTGCCAGGTCTAAAGGTCCCACAGGCATGGCAGAGAGTTTTTCCCTGCTTCCCAGGTCAGTGCCATCCCTGGATCCTCTAGGACTGTGCTGGAATAAGCTCCTTGGGCAGAGATCTGTCACCAGCAGCTGATCACTGCAGGTACCTCACAGCCTGTCATTACCAGTAGCATCTACTGGCAGAGACCCCTACAGTCTCTGCGGGAGGGCAAAGCTTTTGTTATTCCTCATATTTTACAGGGGAAGAAGAACTGAGCAGGTTAATCATGGAAATCTGTGATAAAGAAAGAGACTCAACATGATCTCCCTGTTTTTTGCTGCTCCTAAACCAAGGGTCAAGCCTAGAAATGCTGCATGGGGCGAGGTTCCCAGAAAGGATTTTCTACTGAATGAAATTCTTAACAAGGATTTCATGACTTGTTTCTTCATTTGCACTTACATACTGCAGTAGCACACGAGGAAACACAAGGTCTTACCTATTAGCTGCTGTAGATTGAACTGCGAGTCTTTTGTCCGCTTTGCCTCTTTGGCCACAGGGAAGGCAGCAGTGAACAGGGCCAGCACCTTCTGAACAGCTGTACCTCGGGCTGAGCGTGCATGCTTGCACAAGAGTCACCTAGAAGCGGGCTCCCTAAGAGGACATTATTAGAAACAGCTGTGGGATCAGCCCAGCAGTGGCTCACGTGCATTCAGCTGTGCTCGGCTACAAGCAGGGCAAGCTTGGAGAAGTGCGGCCTTCCTCACAAAGGTGGGCTGGGGCCGTGACGTTTGGCAGCTGGGTTGGGCACGGTGGGAGCAGGGACTTCCCTCCCCAGCCACACACCGAGCCAGAATGGGAAGATACATCCTATCCTCACCTCCTCGGCATCCAAGCCCTTGACCACTTTCCTCCACAGGAGGAAGAGGAGGGTAGTATCAGCACTCATGCTTGCTGACAGCCCTTCACGTTCAGCTCTCCCCAGGGAGCAGCAAAATACCGCTTCAGGAAGCAAAACACATTTTTTCCAGAGTGATGATGAATGGGAGGGACAGGTTCTTCCCAGCCAAACACTAGCTGACCCCCCAGTCCTGTAACACGCAGCTCGGGAGGATTGCAGCGGGATGCAGCTGGCTGGATGAATGCCGCCCGCCAGGGACGGCAGCATTCGTGCCTGCATCAAGCACTGAACGCCACCTGGGACGCTCTGCAAGCCTCCTCATGTCCCACACACGCTACTGGGAGGTCACGTTAGGCACGAGGCGATGGGTGAGAATGTGCTTTTCATGCCCTGCTGACTGGGAAACACGGGATCTGCTCTCACCAGAGTGAACCGTGTGGTAGCACGCATTGGGCCCAACCACCGCCATTTCGGTTGACCCCTGGCATCATGCACAGGCTGATGCAGAGCCTGTGGCCGGGACAAAGCCTCCTGTGGGTTGCATTAAATACTTACAGTATTAAATACTGGTCCACAGCCCAAGGCAAAGAGGGGGTGTAAGGGGAGGAGGAAGAGGAGGAGACAGCAGCTCCGAAAGGCCACTGGTGCAGCTCCCAGGACTTGCATTCAAGGGCTCGTAACCAGAGGTTGGGTCTTTGTTGACTGCTGGCCACACGTGCACCTCTTACAGGGGACAGCTGGGTCACAATCTCTACTCAAGTGGCTCAGTACCTCTGCCAAGAGACCTGTGAGACAGCAGCAGAGGAAAACCCCAAAAACATGGCTATTTGACTCTCTCAGATGCTCCTGTGTCATCCCACACACAGAGGAGAGTCAGTGGCCTCTGGACCTCAGGGGCCGTGACAGCTCCCCATAATGTTTTCAATGCCTTGACCCTTCTGGCTAGCATTACCCCATGCTTAGGTAGCAAAGCCAACATTAACAACTCCCAGGGTGGCTTTAAAGCCAGAAGGAGGTCACAGAGATACCGGCATCGCTTGCTAAGCCCCCCGGGAGCTCCGAGCCAAAGGAGCTAGAAGCAGCTAAACTGAGCAGAGGCGTCTTTTTGTTTTGCAAACCGCGGCAGTTGCCAGCTCTCACTTACCTGCTAAACCCATCTCAGGCATGTGGAAAAGCATTTGGGAATGAGATCATGGCATCTGCTGCTGCTGCTGGCTTCATCTTCTAGCCTAAAGGGCAAGCTGAAGCCAGCTCCCCCAGGAGCAGGGCCTGCATAGGGCCAGCGAGGCTTAGCCAAATACCTCCAAGGGCTTCTATGCCCCAGCACAATGGCTGGGCTGCCAGCAGGAGGTGCTGTGAAGAGAGGGCTTCACTCCTCCATCTCCCTGCGGTCCCGCTGAGGATCACACAGGTTGTCTGTGGTGACAACCAGCCACGTCTTGCTTCTTTTTTTCTTCTTTCTGACACACAGCACACCTGGGTGTAACAGGTTCTTCAGAGACTGGCAGCAAGGGAGAAGGAAGCTCAGTTTGAACCCATCTCTAAGATCAGATCATACTTAGTCATGCGGAGAGGAAAACAAAACAACAACAAAAACAAAACACCCCCCACAATAGTGGCAAACATTTGTCCCCAGTTGCAAATGCACAGAACAATTTGGAATCACTTCAAGAATAGGAGTGAATATTTTTTTTTCCTTTGATTTCCTCAGGTTTCCATTCAGTTTGAGGAAAAAAATGCGTTTATAATGTGCTGTGATAAAGGCCTAATGGGTGGGATACTATGAGATGCTGTGGAGCATGGAAAGGGTCTTTAGATTTGCTCTGCTTCAGCACTGGTCTCTGCTAAAAGTATGCTTAAGGGATGTGGCAGAGGGGTACGCTCCCGGAAGTTACCATGCCTGTTGTCCATGCAGTACTTTATAACTCATTGCTACCACCTCCTTACTGAAACCTAGTTCGAGGCACCTGATTCAGAGCATGTGAAAATTATTAGAGGTGTCAACAGAACACAGGTCACTGGGAGAAGAGGCACGTGATGACCACAAGGAGCCCACACTAAGCACCACATCGGCTTCTCAAAAACAAGACAGGGACTCCCAGGTGGGCTTTGCTTTTGTTTTCTCCCTGCTTGTCTACCAGGAGCATCTCCTTCAAAGATTAGGATCTATTTTATTTGAGGACAGAGGAAGCATCATGTTGCAGCAGCTTGAAATACACACACAAGCTTTTCACAATAAACTGTCCCCAGCCCCATCAGCAAGCTCTTGTCAGAAACTAATTCGGCAAAACTTTGTCTAGCCACCAAATATGATGAAGCAACTGTCATAAGTTTCAGGCCACATCCCAATGTCACAGCAGGGCTTGTGGTGAACAGGGCAGGCAGGGATCCAACCTTCCAGAAAAAAACAAGGCACCCTTTTGTGAACCCGGCCCCTGGGGCTTCTCTTTGTCATACAAGAGTAATTATTTCGCATATCTCACCTCCGTATAAGCTTGATGGCTGCAATTCCTTGCATCCATTGCACATCCCAGACACAGGTATCGTATCAGGCTGTGGCTGATCCTGCCCAGGAGCAAGGAGAACTGGTTATCAAAAGGCCATTAATACAAATGCATTACTAGAAAGAAGGCAGTAAATAAAACAGAGATGGCCCCTTTAATTATGCACAGGCAGTAATTAAACCGTGTTCTGAACCAATTAATGACTTGCTTCAAGGACAAAGCAAAACGGTCTGTTTACAGCTTGAAATGATGTTATTGCTGCTTCGAAAACAAAAACAAAGCCTAAACAACTGAAAATCAAACAGCCCCGTCAAGGCCCAAACTCGTTTCCAGGAAATCCTGTGTTCTTCTCACCAAGATGCGGTGATTCATGGTGGTGTCTCGCTAAACAGCCTGAAGTCGGGTGCTCTCATTTGCTCCACATTGACAAGTTCTTACATTTTTTATCCAAATTCGCAGGTGCCCAGAGCCAAAATAAGCTGCGGAGTGTCAGACAATAATACAAATTCAAGATTTATTATCGTGTTAGTATTATTTTAGCACTCTGGAGGCCTGGTAGAGAGCCAAGACGCCCTTCTCTTTCCTCTTTGCCAAGTATTGTGTGAAGCAGAACAAAACAACGTGGTGCCTGCCCTCAAATGCTCGTACCCCAGCACGAGGGGGTCACCCAGGAGCAGCGACTGCCCCGGGGGCTGCGAAAGCAGCACATCAAACAGCCCCATGCACCACCTTGGTGCACCCAGGCTTGGGAAGAAGAGAGGATGACCCTGCAGTCCTATTGCTTTTCCTTCTCTAGTAGAGTCTCAGAAGTCCCATGTCCCTTTCTGAAGAAAAGAAAGCAATTTAGAGATGTTTCAGCACTCTCCTAGTCCATCTCAGCATCCCATAGGATGGTTGTAAGAAGCCGTGTGTTTTGCATGGAAAGATACCCAGCTCATATGGCTGCTCCTTGGCTGAAAAAGCCATAACATCCTAAACCAAACAAGCATGTTGTTTCCCATGCAAGATGAATGCTGGGTTGGTCGTTGCCGCTCTAAAAGAGAGCAGCAACAAAACTGTGTGAACTGGAATAACTCCACTGATTAGTTTCTGGATGATCAGGCTGCAAACTGCAGTGTTAGCCCATGTTGGTTTTCTTCCAAATTTCTCACAAGAAGCCTGAGACAAGGCAGAAGATGGAGCTTTAGAGAATCGCTTCTTGTTGATTCTCCTTGGTTCTGTTAGGATGCAGGCTTAGACACTGAGCTAAGCAGAAGCAGATGGGAAAGAGAAAGCCAGCTACGCTTACAGCATCATAAATCTCAGCTAATACAGAAAACAAACAAACAAACAAACAAACAAATAAATAAAAAGTACCAAGAACCTCACAAAAACAACCCACCACACAAACCCCAAACTCACTCCACTGTTGTTACTCTGATGGCACTAAAAGACAAATAAATATGTACCGAGCATCCCACATGGAATACAACCACCCCATCAGCCCACTATCGTTTCCAGGTCCTCATCAAAGCACCATTTCAGCAAACCAACAAAGCAAATCACAGCACCAAAGAGCACATGTGAACACTTGCAATGGGCATGTCACTAGATTTTATAGTACTTGTCTCCTCAAATGCCACGGAGAGCATCGCCGTCCTCATTTCAGCTGAGTTCAAGGACTCACCACACTTCTAACAGAAGAAAGCCATGGAAGTCGAGTGAACAAGCAGATGCCGGAGTCAATTTATTTGCTGGATTAACATGCTCTGTAGCCTTTATTAAGAAAAATTGTGAAAGATTTTTTTAATCAGTAATACCAGGCTTTCAGGACATTGATTATTCAGCCTAATCACACAAGTGTGTATAGCCAATTTGCTTTTGCATTTGTCATGACTTTTTCCTGTAACACTGAAGACAAAGCTTTTCCTCTGCTAAAAAGCAAAGAAAGATGCCTCAATCTCAGAGCTACAGGACCGAGCTAGCAGAGAAGAGGAGACTTGAAAGCATAGCTAGGTACACAACAGATATGGAAAAAGTTAGTAACAGTAGGAGAGTGGCCAACACTGATTTGCATAGAGAAGTGTGACTGAATTCACATTTTGACCTGCTATTCTTGGGAAAAACATAGGATTATATCCTCCTCCTCAAAATCCCAATGTACATTTTACTTTCGACTCAGCTCTCCAAACTAGTCACTACAAAGGCTAAAGCCAAATCTACCCAGATGGTCTGTCATTCTGATTATGAAAATAACCATTTCTGTTTATAATAACAAAAATGACAAGGACAACAACAACAAATAGAGAAAGAGTTTTTAAAAAGGGGTGAAAAATTAGCAACCTGAAGCTGTCAATGTAAATACTGGTTGCTGAGGAGCAGCTAGGTTGTGAGTAGGAACAATATATCATTAAAAAGCCAAAGCAGTCCTGATAAAATTAGAATGGCAAGTTAAGTGTTATTGTGGTTTTCTCAGTTTTATGTTTTTGGTAATGTCAAATATTAATAAAGTTACATACTTAAGGGTCCCCCCAGCCACTTATCCACCCTGTTGCTTCCCAGCAGAGATCCTTGAGGCCACTGAGTCACACCGGGAATTCCTGACCGCCAAGGGGTTTGCTATTTTGGACGCTGCAGCCACTGCCTAGAATAGACCCTGAAGACCAGGCTGAAAAGAGATGATGGATATGAGGAAACACAATTTGGTTCTGAAATTCTTTTCTGCCCTGAGCAAACGACGTTCCAAGGATGCTCAAAGCACTTTCCACATTAGCTCGCACTAAGAATAACACAGAAAATAAAATCTTTCAAAGTGGAAAAATATCAGAGGTCTTGACCTGGCAGCTGTTTAAATGGATTAGCCTTCACCTTACAAATACATCTCAAGTAAAAATATTAGCTCAATTGGAAAAAAAAAAAAAAGTATTGTTTAGGAAAAACAGCAACAGCATGTTTTAAGTTGTATTGTTTTCCAGAAAGCTTTGAAACTAAAGTGGTTTTGAAACACAGTTTTAATCCTAACTCTTTTTCAGTTGCTTTAGAGGAGTAATTTGGGAAATAGCATCCAGGTCTGCCTTGCATATGGATAGATGTGTGCAAGACAGCAGTGCACGGGCAGCTATAGATATTGCAACATTTTTTCCAGCCTCACTGGCATGCTTTTCTGTAATCTTCCATCTGTTCCCAACAGTGTTAGAGGAGACAAAACACTGCCTTCAACAAGCTATACTCTCTTGGAGGTAGTCTGAGTGGAGGAGGAGGAAAAGAAAAAAAAATCGGAAAAGTGCTGTCAAAGAAAAAAATGCCAGGGGTGGAGGGTGGAAAGAGGGGGATTGCCAAGAGGGCTGCAGTTTCCAGAGAGCAGAGCGTGAGTCAGCAGAGAGCGAGGGTTTTTTATATATATTACAGAGCGATGATGCCCTGAAGACCACAATGACACCTCTTTACTCCGAGCTCGTGTGTGTTTTAACAATCAGGCAGCAAGATCTCATTACTTCCTGACAGAGAAACTCCCTGCAAAAGCAGCAGTGATATTTTTTTTTAAAATTTATTTTTATATATTTTAAAAGAGAGCTCGGGCAATCAGCACGCCCTAGAAGGGCTTACCATTCAGGGCAACTCTTTTCCATCTCCTTAATCTGATTCATCACCTCGGTATCTGTCAGCTTGTTTCTCGCTCCTACTGAACTTACAGCTCCATATGATTTGGGAGTTCTCAAGGGCTCCTTTTATTTGCTCTTAAATCCTGCTGAAAGCGTTCCTTTTCAGAAAACATTCCCCTCCCCTGGTGCTTGGCTGTCACCGACATCTACCACAGCAGTCAGCCCCTTGTGCTGGTGTTTGCTCCACTTTGCTGGCCCCCTTTGCACCTCTGCTCGGAGGACACATGAAAGCTGAGCCACGCAAAGTCACGTACCAGCTTTCTCTTCCTATGGAGACCAAAAGAGACCCAAACTGAGGGGAAAACCCCAGAAGCAGTCATACACATCCGCACACCTCAGAGTTTCACCACTCAAAGCCTTCCTTGGGGTCAGGCCAGAAACACCCAGGCGCTCCAAGACCCTTTTATTTCCCAACACCTTTCAGTTCCCATGCAACCTACCAAAAATTTTTTTTTTTTTCTTCTCTCAGTTATGTGATAATTTCCAGCTTTCCATCACATAACCCACAATACAGCCTCACTAAACAACCTAAGTGCCAGATTTAGATATGTTGGTAACCTACCCCTGCCAGAAGGGTGGCACCAAAGAGGGTTCAACACCTTCATGCCAGCTGCTGAGCCCCTGCACGAGGAAAAGCAGCCCTGTAAAATGATAAATACCTGTTATAAACCATAGCTCCCACACCACTCCAGCAATTTCTAACAGGGACAGACATTTCCTCGCTCTGCTCATGGGAAGGGGCAGGATACAAGGACAGGGAACAGCCCTGGCCCCAAATCGGGCCTGGCGACGGGGTGGTGGAGAAGGCCTTTTGGGGAGAGCTGGGCCTAACATGGCCATGTCAACCACACATTTATCAGCCAGGGCAGGTGTCCTCTGCCAGCCTTCTGCTCTTCACGGCTCTGGCCCAAAATGCCTCAGGGGTGCCTCAGGAGTGCTGCTTTTGAGCCATTTGCCTTCCCAGGGCTGTGCCCCGCCGGCCTTCAGGGATGGCCCAGGCACCCGGCAGCCCCTTGCCATGGGGAGAGTCCCTTTTGGGGCAGTCTGACACGGAGCTTGGGTCAGGGCGACCCCAAGCTTGCTTTGTACTGCAGACAGCCTGCTGCTCCTTCCCATCACTGCAAGGGATAATTAGAGGCTCTTCAAGAGCAACCAGGCTTTCTCCACAGGGACCCCCAAGCTGCGATGATGTGGGAAAAATGAGTGCTGCCTTGTCTGCTTGGGAATTTCCTGGGACCACCGAGAGAAGCTGGCAGTGCTCCTCAAACCAGGAGCATCTCTGTAATGGTTTTTCCCAATTCTCAGGGCTGCAGGTCCCGGCCAAGGAAGAGTGCTATTGTGTTCGGGGCTTGATTACACGGGCAGGCGTTAGAAGTGGTTTGTTTCCCTGGCTCTTCTGCCCAAGTTTTTTTTGGGAGAGCTGGACTTTTATTCTGAAGCGAGAGCAGCAACAGCTCATGCAGCCCGACCGGCAAGCATTCCTCGCAGCGTCTGTGAAACATCAGGCGCTCTCTGTTCGAGCACATGTGGGCTCTTGCCCAACTCATCCTCTCCTCTCCCTCACCTCCGAGTAGGGCCAGATACTTTTCTCTTCTATTTCCCCTGACTGAAATGGGTTTTGACCTCACTGCTTTCAGAGCTGGGAGCCTGAGTGCGTGATCTCACCGCTTGTTTGTAGGAAAGCAGACTGTGATATCACAGAGTGAAGGGATTGAGCATTGATCCAAAACCTACAGAGGTCATTGGGATGTCATCAGGCTGTGCACAGGGCCACGGGTGGTGAGTTTAGGGAATGAAGCACCAAAAGAAGATAGAGGAAGGGCTCTGCTAATGGCATGTGGCTGATGACTCCCCCCATTTCCCCATGTTGCTTCTGTAAAACATCTTCACCAAAATATATCAAGACCTTTGGAGAGAGAGAGCCAAGAGTCGTTAAAAAAAAAACAAAAACAAAAAAACAGCCCACTTTTCAGATATCCAAAGGCCATCTCAAATGAGCTGTACCACCGAAATGAGTTACCGAGCAGTCCTGAGTTATGAATGTAGCAGGGAAAGTCAAGGTCAATTTGCAAACAGAGGGAACGGGAGGAAGTCCGACGCATAAATTATCTGTCATGAACTATTCACCCGTTGCTATTCCTATTACATCCTCAATAAGCTAATAAGCATCACTGTTGCTCAACGGCAGACTGACAGCATATTTGCCTTCTGTGGGGTGATGCTGCTAATTGATTTTGGCCACTGACTCGGAGTGCGTGGTGGATATCTGGGAAGAGCAATAACTTCACCATGCGATCATCCTGGTCAGTGACCAAGACAAGCTATTCTCCAACAATCACTGGACACCTTCCTGCATGCAGCTTCAGCGCTCAGGCTTAGCTCATAATTTGGGTGTCTTTCCTTTTCAGCCCTCAAGCACTTGCTTTCTGGAAACCAGACAGAATCCTCATTCCTGGCCATTTAATCTAGTATTTCTGGACTTCGGTCATTTATGGTGAAATTTTAAATATATATTTTTCGTTTGAAAAGCTAAATTCTTCTGCTAACAGGACTAGAAAATCTCCATAAAACAGGAGGCATGGTACAGGCTATGGAGGTATCTGGGGACACAGCTGAGCTGTTTTGGACATGCAGTGTAAAAAGTGTAGGTGATGCAATGCAAAAATAGCTCAAATCCTTTGGATAGCAGGAAGATAGCCCTCTCCTCTGGTACTGTGTTTCATTGATATTTCCACCCTCATTACAGCCCCAAACTTCTCCCTCATGATCAAAAATTCTTTTCTCTGGCCAGACCTTCTCTCAAGAGCTACTGCTTGCCTTGCTGGACTTTCACAGGGAGATTGGTCACAAGAGATGGTCCATTTATTGCTCTAAAAACAGCCTCCCTCACTTGATGGCATGCCTTTATCCACCACCAGATTTTTGGCCTTTTCAGGAAGAGCTTCCCACCAGGATCTTAGTTGAGAGTTGCAAATGCTGTAGTAAGAACAATGGGGGTAACCTTACCTAGCTTGAATGGATTTTTGTTTGGTAAATCCAAAGCAAGTGCTGTCTGGGCACAGATTTAAATTAACGCAAAACTTCTTCACCAGATTGGGAGCTTCCAGAAAAGACTGATTTATAAATGATACCATGTTTATGATACCGTAAATGATACCACAACCCCTCTTCACTGTACAATCTGAAGATTTAGACCTGAACTTTGTTTTTATCATCACAAGCCTGTAATTGATGAAAAGTCTTTCCCTCCTCTTATGACAATTTCATTACTTAAAAAGCTTATGGTAAGAGACCTTGTTAAAAGCCTCAGTCAGCCAGCTCAACCCCAGCTAAATGTTGTTTGATACTCCAGATAGTTCTAATAGATTTGTGAAGTGTGATTTCTCCCTGCAAGCACCGCACTAACTCCTCCCCAGTCTATCAGTTTTATCCAAGTGCCTACTAATTCAAACATTTCTGCCAGCTGCTCTGACATAGCAGTCACACTTCCTGGTGTATAGGTCCCAGGAGATGCTTTCAGAACTGGTGGCATATTTACCACGCTCCAACCTTCAGGCACAGACCCTGATTTAAGCAGGAGGCTTCACACCCCAGCAAGCGATGCCATGGTTTCCCACCTCAGCGACATTAGAGCTCCTGGGAGAGTAACGCCTCGCTCAAGCAACGCATTGCCCTTTGTTCTCTCAGCGTGGTCTGATCAAGTTATCGTGGGTTAATGAGCCATCACCCACCAGGCATGCTGGCTGCTTTCAAGTCCCATTACAAAGGCGGGATTTTAAGCTATAGCATTTCACTCCACAACAGAATTGAACGAAGAAGATGTATTTAGTCCCATTTTTCCAGCAGGCAGTCGCAAATTAGGTAGGACAATTCCACTGCTTGCCATCGTGAATCAGTGCCCTGCTTCCCTTGGCCCAGTGATGCTCAAGGTCAGAAGAGATGGAAACTGCCCCAGAACACCCACTGGTTCTGGCCGCCTCCAAGGAGACTTTCAGGCTGAAGGGACAGCATGCAGGCGTTTTCTGAGTGTGGGAGCTTTGTGCAACCCCCTGTCTTTGCTGCAGAGCCTGCATTTCAGGCTTACATCTCCAGCCACTCCAAGCAAATTGCGCCGTGATAGGATAAGCCAGGGCCGAGGCTGCAGGGGTGAGAGGTTAAACAACTCTTGAGCTACGCGCTAGCTGAAAATACATGATGAGAGCTGTTGCCAGGTTAACTCCTACAAAAATCAGCCTCAGCCCAAAGGGCAGATAATAAATTGGTGTATAAGCTAAACAAAGTGCTGACGCAGCCTTTGCTGGAACAGCACTCCCAGCGCCGCTGTAATACGGGGCCAGGCTGAAATTCCGCTGTGATTGACACTCTGCCATCACATCATTTGTTACTGATCCCATTTTTCCTCCCTTCCTCTGCTTTTCACTTCAAGGGACAGGACCTGCAGCAGCACAGCCTGCAGAGCCCTCCTCCAATCTGTTTTCCATTTGAGCATCCTCCTCTGAGGATTGACTCATGCTTCTTGACATAAAGCACCGCCTCTTTGGGCTCTTATAAGGAAACAGCAGGAGAGAATTGTCTAATTCAGACTTTTTGGCAGACTTTGCATACTATGCATTATAGTGTGCATTTCTAGCCAATGCCTTTGCACTTTCGTGGCCATTTCAGAACAAACTGAGCTTCCTCCCTCAATGTTTTGGGTACTTTTGCAAACTCACAATGCCTCAGACCAAACAGAATTAGTGTGAGGCTGGGAGTACATCAAACCTTGGAGGAATTATTTTAACATATGAACCATAAACACTCCTCTTCCATTTCTGCTTTGCTACTAATTCACATCCCAGTGACTCCAGGATTTTGCTACAGGGAAATACATTTCAACATCAGATACAACATATGGGATGCACGAAGATTATCATGGCCATGGCCTGAGTTTATGGGAGCCCTGTATCTGTCCCACGCTCAGGTCTTTAAAACCGGAGCTGTGAAAAAATGCCTATAGTGAAACATGAAACCAAATGAGACTGACCTGGCCTGGGATTTGGTTATATATGGGAAAGTCAGGCTGAGTTCACCTAGAGAGTTGTGAAGGTTCATGAACCTTGGGAGGGAGCAAAGGTCCAGTTCCGAGGAAGCCTAGCCAAACCTTTTCCAGAAATGTTAAACTAGTATATATTTGGAAACAGAGAGATCCTGTAAAATAAATAGTTTTAATAGGAAATCTATTGGAGGGAGACCTGGTGGTTTCAGCAGCGTTTAGCATTAACGTGGTGAATGAAGAGAAGGCTCAAGCTCACACAGAGCCTGAGAAGTGTTAAAAAACTCAGACTGAACTCGGAGCCCCTTGTTCCTGAGGATCCTATTATAAATGTGTCATTTGCAGCTCTAGAGGTGAGAAGAGTTGACTTTATTGGGTATCTGCACCATATCTGAAATAGGGAAGTCTCAAGCTGGCTGAGCCCTTTACACTCTGATGAACTGAAGGCATCTCCTCATTTTCCCCTGAAAATTTTCTCAGGATTTTTTTGTACTGAAAACTACCAGTCTGCCCTCTGTGCCCCTCCTTTTGGCCACGTTCAGCAAAATATTTCACAAACATGGACGAAAACTAACTGAAAGTTCAGTAAGCACTGTTATTTCCAGAGAAGAAAATTAAAATTTCCATCTGAAAATCATGACTGTTTCCATGGAACAGATCTTTGGAGACAGGTCCTTTGATTATCAGTACTACGATGCCCTACAACAAAATATGGGAAAACCCCAATGTAACTGACTTTCTCAGAGGCAAAGGAGCGTGCCAGCAACTTAACAGGGGCTGGAGATTTTGCTTTTGGTCATGACTCCACTTTTTTTTCAAGATTTGGCAAAGGTAAATGGAAAAAGATTTTCAGTACAGCTGGTATCTAATCTTTAAATTAGAAAGAAACTGAAGCCAGGGCTTCGGACTTTCATTACCACTACCAGGCTCCTAAAGCTGGGAGGAAAAAGTATGATAATGCTTTTAAACACCAGATTACTAATCTGCAGCCTGATTAACGAGCTCCCATGTGCCAGACAAGCTGGTCTCAAAGGGACTCCCCTGCCCCTTACTCTGTGGGTCCGGGCAGCAGTGGTGATGCTCACCACAATGACTGCCCTGCCTCCAAACCCTGACAGCCCTGGGCTCCAAGAAGGGAACATACTGGTGGCCTTGGCCTCATGGCTGTCAGCAGAAGAGGACAGTTGGTGTCAGGGGATCAAGCTGGAGCAATTTTGGTGTTGAACCTACCCTTGATAGGTCTGGCTCGTGCCCCATCTGACGTGCTCACTCCAGGGGTGAACACAGACAGGCAGGGCAGAGCCCTTGGTTCATCTGTCAGCTTAAAAAAAACAACAACAATCAAACAAACAAACAAACAAAAAAAAACAGAAATAAAAAACAGAAATTAGCCTTGCTTTCCCCTAAGAGAACATCCCAACCATACTGTGATAGGAAAAGAATTAGGAATTAAGAAAGAACGGTGGCGCGAATGCCATAAACATCACTTCTGTGTGCGCTCCGCTGCCAGAGCACACATAATAAAGCTTAATTTCCTGGTGCTGTGCCCTGCCTGTAATACACTGCCCAGATCTTCCTACTGCTCCCAGCTGAAAGCCAAGTCATTCTATAGGATTATTTTGTTAAGAGCAAAGCTACTTGATCAGAAGAGATTTAGCACCAGATTATGGCCACAGCTTTTTCCGGCCCGGAGGCTGTGGAGGAAGGGGGCAGGAGCTGCTGGTGATGTGAGGCTGAGCCTGGAGCTTGGGAGGCCTGCGTTCAGCCCTTGCAGCAAGTCCCCTGTAAATTCGGAGATAAGACACCCTCTACCGCCTTTTCCACACCGAAATATAGGGTTTGAGGAAGGGGGATGTGTTACAGACAGTGAGATGCTCGCCTATTATGAGGAGGATAGACAAAAGCTCTGATGCCAGCACACCAAAACCTCCTGGAAGCCAGAAGCCACATGCCTTTACGATGCTCACAAGCTCTTTCCCAAGCCCTGTTGCCCATCCCATGGCCCAGCACCTGCACCCCAAAAACAGCTCTAGCAGGGTCTAGGCTAGCAGGGAGAGCCAGCCCTGTGCCAAGCTTGGAAAGAAGCTGAGGCTTCAGAGCTGAGGGGTCGTGGTCTTAACCACACAGCACAGGAGAAAATTCTGTACAAATAATAAATTCGGACATGATACTGGTTATGCCATTACCGAAAGGTCATCAAATAGTATGAATATAACTTTTAAACATTGGTATCGGTAACGTGTGGTAAGCCTACCATCCCATCCCATCCCATCCCATCCCACCCCATCCCACCCCACCCCATCCACTTTCCCCAGCCTGTCATTATTTCATATACCAAGAACCCAAGTGCCCGAATTTTACACACCTGAAGCAAACTGTGCCTCAAAGAGCAGCAACAGAAACCCTAATCATGACTCCCATAACCCAAAGCAGCCGTCATAGGATGCTTTGAATCTCTTCCAACTTCATAAAACAATGGCAAGGCCTCCTTTCATTGCTATGGGAGCAGGTTTTAGCTCTTCCTGAAACATTTGAATACATATTTCTCCAGGGCCATGCCTTAGGGTTAACTTTATGCAAAATACTGGCAAAGCCTTATCCCTTTGAGAGCAAGAATACAGCAGGTAAGCAGTTCCCAAATGTTTTGTAGTTGCTGTGTACGCTGAAGTACTAAGCAACAACAGGACCCACCGCATAGCAGGGGACACCTCTGGCATGCCGAGCCCTGTGGCAATGGGTTAAAAAGCTTCACATCAGCTGTGGGGGCCCCTTTGGATGTGCAGCCTGGTACAACCCATGGACCAGCTCTGCGACAGACAGCCTGCAGGGTTTTGTGGACCTTCTCTTAGAAACCACAGGACTACATCATAAAAATAACATGGCAATGTTACTTAGACTGGAAAAGAAAAAAAAAGTGAATTTAAATGAAACATCATGGAACATAACTATAACTACAATATTGCCAGCTGTGTCTCCACTTACACAGACTTACCAGTTACTGGAAATAGTGATCAACTTGAAAACCCAAACTACTCTTGGTATAGGATACACTAGTGAGGCTGTCTTCCCATCTCCGTGATGAATTCCTGGATGGCTAAACAAGGAATCACTGTTGGATATTGTAACAAAGTGCTGATGGGCAAAACAAAATGATGATAAGTGATGGAGACAATTTTAAGGTTTGGTTACAGGCGCCCTGATAGACTTGCTAATAGCTTGTGCCAATCGATTACAGAGTCTATTTTATTGTTAACTGTGGATTAGCTCTTTATATTCCACTTATATATTAACTTCACTCATGTAATGATGACCCCAGGTCTTCAGCTTCCCTTCTGCAAGAACAAAGCTGAAGGGAAACGCAGGCTGGGCAGTGAGAAACATGGCACTGATAAACATGGTCACGGAGACATTGAAAAACAAGTTCCAAAACATTGCACCTGAGATGTGAGAAAGCACTGACCAGTGGTCCTCAGCCTCCACTGGCCCCTGGAAAGTGGTGTTGCAGACAAGGTGATGAGCAGGAGCCGTCACAGCAGCCCTCCCTGATCACTCAGCTGCAGAAGCCCTGACCTCTTTTGAGGCAATGCCCCAGGGACTGCGGGCATTGTATTGCTTAAAAGCTTGATACTCAAGACTCTAGCTGAGGCAATGTATTACCTTTCACGGAGGAAATGAGTGCAGATTTGGCTAGGGACATAAATAAAAATGAGATCATTTTCTTGGGGCTGATTTATGTGATGAATGATTTGCTGTTTCCACCCTATGTTGTTCCAATCCGCGAGGTAGTGTCCTCCTTCTGAAGTCAACAGGAGTTGCAGATGCTCTTCAGCTCAAAAAAACAGGTTTCACACAGCCAAAATAAGCCAAAAGCAGGCACTTTTCATCTCTCTCTTCCAACATTTCATATTTGCATCATTTGTTACAAACTAATCAAACTAATCATTGCTAAAGCCACGAGGCAAATCATGACTTGTCTTTTTCAACATATTTAGGCCATTTTTACACATATACTAAAATGCTCCCCTAGTCTGAGTGTTTTGCATCAGATTTTTCTTCATACATATATATATTGAAAGAAACGTCAGGAGGACGTATATATTGAGAGGAAACGTCAGTGTCTCTATTTGGGATTCTGATTATACAGAAGTTTAACACAATGCCCATACCACAAAATTCAGCCTCGTGTGCTCAGTTCTGATTGAAAGGATCTGACTTTAGTGGTGTGATTATACATGCAGTGTTAATAAAGTGTAGGACAAGGCTACACATACTGCTCTAAATCAGCATTTGCGTTGATACCCAATTAAGCACTACAAATACATAGCTTGGTTTCTACCATCAAAGCGCTTTGTGAACAATAGGAGTCTACATCAAAATAATTGCATGTGTGTATCCTCAGATGGAGGGAAGATGTGGATGGCCGGGGGGGACTGAAAGGAGGAAAGCTCTGAGTTCCTGCAGACTTGTTTTTGTCAGAAGAAGCACAAAGTTTAGCTTAAATCTGTGCTGCATCCTTCATGCAGCTGAAGACAGATTACCAACTTTTTGTTGTTCATCGAGTTCATTGAGTCATACATTTCCATGTGGGCTACAAGTACGATGAAGAAGAATGGATAATCTTCAAGGGCAGTGCTAAAACCTAGAAGCATCTCCTGTTGTTGGAGAGAGCCTGAAAGAGAGGTCTGGGATCTTCCCTGCTGCTGCTTTTTTGTACCATAAAGCTGGAAACAGCAAGAGAGCCAGCCTGAGCTGCCCGCCAGTGAGAGGAGGATCTTCCATCCCTAATTCTTTTATGCTGGGAAAATAAAAATTTATGGCATTTTGGTACAGAAAATGCTTTCTGCCTGGTTCCACTTCCAGACAGAACCAACCTGCTACAAACCACAATCCTGTGCAGTTTAGGGTAAACACCAAGGCACAGATGGGGAAAAATAGAACATCTCTGCTCCACGTGCCTGGGCAATTCTGGAGCCAGTTTGGAGTATTGGCCAGAATTTCAGCCACAGGTGGGACAGTGATGTCAACCCTCCCTACAAGCATTTCAGGTAGAGCTGAGGGTGTGAAGAAAGATGGCTTTGAACTGCTGTCACAGTCCTTTGCCACTGCATTGAGATGTGCCCCACACCAGTATAAGAGTGGACTAGTGCTGCTGCATTTACTGTCCCATAAACAGTGTCAGAAGGAGTTTTTAGCAGGTCTGCTAGGGAGTACCTTTATTTTGGCTCTGTGCTGTCTGCTAGTTAAACCTAGCAGAAAATGGCGAGGTGTTTCTGTAACACATTGGTATTGTTCCTGTTTGTGCAGAAGGAGAGCTTTTGAACAGGAAACTCTACCAGATTTTGATGGAAATCTGGATCATGACATAGAAATATTCAAGTGTTTCCCACTGCTCCCCCCAACAACCACAAGTCTTCACCAAAGATGTATGGAAGGCAGAGTGGGACTCTGTGGAGCATTTTAAAGCTGCTTCATGCTGCCAAGCAGCTTGTGTGGTCCTGGTCAGGGATGTTCTCAAGGGGACGTTACCTGCCTTAGGTCGTGTGCACAAGGAGGTTAAAAGGGAACACCTTCCACTCTTGGTCCAGGTCTTGGTAAAATCTGCTCCCCTGAGTTTCTAGGAATAACCTCTATTTCTCTTTACACATACTCTGCCCACAGCTGAAAGAATCACAGACAGTTCCTGCATTTACCTGCTGGTCTTCCACCAGCCTTGAGAAATAAATTCCCCAAGAAAACTCAGCTAAAACAGGCCAAGCACAACGCCATACCTTGCCATGGAGCTCTGCTGTGATGATCATGCTCTGCTTCATGTTTCTTTTAGCCCAGACTGCAGCCAACTTGACCAGTCCACAAAGAGCTAGGAGCCATCTCCTCTAATATTTAGGGCCACTAGACTCTGGAACATAATGTGTTTCGTGCAAGCAGTTCTCCGTGAAGACAGTCTTGGGAAGAAAAGCAGAAGTAGCAAGGGTTACTCCCCATCTCCCTCATGTCCACCTAACTCAAGTCTTTGAGCTGCTGCAAGCACCTTGCTGGTAATAAATCCTTTCTCATGCATCCTTTTCATGCTAGCGCCCTCAGGCAATGCAGAGTGGAAAGAGTAAGGTTTCAGGCTCAGTACCAAGGAATTCCTCTTTTCAAAAGGCCAGACACAACAGCTGGGAAATTTTGGGTTATTGCTGCTTTGTGTCAGCTCTTACCCACTCCTGGAGGGGTCTGTAATTTCTGAAGCTTAACAGCATTTGAACCAGGCCGAGCGATCTTTGAATTATTTTTTGGCTGACATTTCACAGAGGCGTGAGTGTGTGTACTAACACATATCTGCATGTGTATTTTATATCTGTATGTATACACACATGCCTCGGGGGAAGGCAGGCGGGTAACTCAGCACGTCTAGCCTTCAAAATGCTGATTCAGGAGCCTGGAAGCTGCCCCCATGTTGCTGTTTTTCCAGACCCTGGCTAGTTTTCAGCCAAGCTGAGCCCAGGGGTGCTTGAGATATCTGTTTAGGGTGAGGGTCCAGCCTGAAAAGTAGCAGCTGCTAGCAGCACTGCTGGGCTGTAATGCTTAACAGATTTGTTTTTGTGGTGTTCACATTCCCAGTGCTTCCCCTGCCTTACCCCACTCTCAGGGAGCTGCCTCCTCCTCCTCCTCCTCCTCCTCCTCCTCCCCCTCCTCCTCCTCCTCCTCCTCCTCCTCCTCACACACACACCGAGCCCCTCGGGGGATGTACATTTCTGTGGGCAGCAGCAGTGTAGACACCATAGTGCCCACCAGGAGCAATGAAACGGTGATGTTTTGGCTGGTGCCTACAGCAGTAGTGTGGCTACACACACAAGCCCACATTCATCCCTTTCCCCAGACTCTTTTTCGAGACACAAAAGGGGGAATCTCATCATTTTCAGGAAAGGCAAACAGAGCTGTTTGAGCATTTTCCCCCCTTTATGGCCTGAATACTTTGCTTTCACCAGCCCTCTGAGCCTGAGGAGGAACATCCCCTCCTCCCACCTATCTGGCCCAAAAAATGCAGGTGGTGGGGACTTTTCTTGGTGCTTGCCTCGGGGGGTTTCACTGGGGGAAGCACTGGTGGGGATCTCGGTGGGGCTGTGCAGCAAGGCACCAGCGCTGGCTGCCTCCCTCCCTCACGTGGGGATCAGGACTCTGCTGAGAAAAAGCAGATAGGGTTTCACACAATCCAAAGCACATGTACAACTAACTAAAGCTGCGTAAGCACTTTTCTTTCCGATGGAAACGTTCCAACGTATGTTTTGAAAGAATGCGAAAATGTTCCCCCTCCTCTCTCGCCTGCCGCCAATGGATCAGGCCTGACGGGGACGATCCCCTCAGACGCTCTTTTTGGAGAGGGATTTAAGGCTTGGGAAGGGGCACGGATGACAACGCTGGGAATTCATGCCCTTAGTAGCAGAATAAGCCCTTAGAAAAAGCCTTATCAGCTGAGGAAAACACCTCAGGTTAAACATACATTATTGCTGTGAGAAAACGTGCTCAAGCACTCGAGTCCAGTGAGAAGGGACACATTTGGGGTTTTTCCCTCTCTGCGTTTAAGCACTCTCAGATGTTTGCATCCTTCCCAGGCAATTTGGCTTTTTGGGGCATCCCCTCCTCCTCCAGGAATGTCTATGCAAAAGGAAGTTTCTCTGTGGGAAGCAGTTTGTCTCAATGTCATTTTTCATGGGGGAAGGGGGGAAAGAAAAGCCCTGACCAAACATTTCTGACCAGCGGCTTTGTGCATATATAGGCTGCTGCAAAGAGCTCCCAAAAACAGAGCTCAATAAGGAGAAGGCAAAAACAACGTGTGGTAGGCAACATGAATGGCCTTGTCGTAGCCAGGAATTGCTGTTGCAGGAGCCCCATGACAGCAGTGGGGTACAGGACCACGTTTTGAGTTCGGATCATCCTTCTCGGCACGAGGGACAACGCTTGGGGCACGGAGTCGGAGGCACTGAGGAACAGTGTCCCATGCACATGAAGCCACCATGCCCTGCTGAAGCCCTGCAGCCATTTTGACATCCCGTGATGGTCGATTCCAGATCATCCATCTCTTGTGTGTGATGGATGTGTACGACACGTTCGTGTCCTGGTTCCTGTCCCGCGTATCCCCAGTGCAGAGCTGAGTCATCCGACACGGACCTAGGGGAGAGGAGTTCCACTTGAACTCCACAAGTATCCGCTGGGTTATCATTATTCTTCTTAAAAATAAAAAGCTCCTCTTCCAAACACTGTATATGCTTAGTCACGGGGAAGGAATGATAAACTTCCAGTGTTTCTGGTGGGTCACCGCATTAATTGGCAGGCTGTCCCAAACCATTGTGAAGAAACGCCACCAAAGGTCTGTACGCAGGTCCGGTTACGGGCGTTTTATTTCCTATAAAGATTTAACCAATAAACCTGCAGATCCATTTCCATGTTAGACTGAAACCTATAGGTTTCACGGGAGATTAAGTTCCCAAAATGTCTACTTTTGAAAGACAGACGGTGGAGGTGAAGAGAAGAAATAAACGTTTGGGCCTTATTCCCGGTGAATGTCAGCTTAACTGCGCTGTGTGTTTGTGTCTATTTATACCCACAGAGGATCTAAAATTACAGCTTTAAGCAGGAAGCTAAACCAAGAGTTTTTAACAAGTCTGAGCAGTTGAATTTAATGCTGAGGAGCGGGGGGGGGAGCACTTCTGATATGAGCTGGGGAGGAGGGCTAGGCCTGACAAACCGTAACAGGAGACAATTTTCACCTTATTAGCCACCTGATGAAAACCAAGCCTTTTTAAATACGCCTCAGGACAGAAGCCACAAAAGGTTATTAAGGTTGGAAAATTTTTTCTGGAGTCAGTTAGAGAGGGGTGAGAGAGAGGCACAAGCCAAGGAATCCTGAGCAACTTACTGCATAGGGGAAACTGAGGCAGACAGCTGCAAAATGACTTACTACAGCCCCACAGCAGGCCAGGAGCAGGAGCATAGAGGAAATCCTCGTCTGCAGGGTCCCCAGGGGAAAACACAAATGCTGAAGCTGTGGTTATAGGTGACCTGCAGGAAAGAGCATAGCATCGTTTTTACAGGTGTGCTTTTTGCTGGAACCAGTCCTCCCTCCTCCACGACAGATCTGTCCCTGCAAGCTTTGTATGAATGTGAACTCAGCATACAACCCTGTGGTACAGAAGGAAAAAAAAATCACCTTTTTTCAGTAGCTCACATCCAGATTTCAGACTCCGTTTTGTTATTATTCCCAGCAGCTCTGCCTGGAAACCCAAGTAAAGCCAAGCGAATGGTCCCAGACTGCGGGGATGACCACACAAGCAAACTTCCAGGACAAAATTCCGGTCTGTCCCGTACATTTTGGGAGAGGCTGCAAAAGCACAAGAGCCCTTTTCTCTCTGTGGTATCACGGCGTGCTCCTGAAGCACCCAGAGCTAGCGCAATCCTCAGGCATGGAGTTCCTTGAAAATCTGGCCCCTTAGCTTTTATTTGCCTTTTTTAGCAGACTAGGCAGCAATCAAGCACCCTTCACAGTGCTGTACCACTTGAAAGTGATGCGTAAAGGGTTCATAAATGATCAGCAGAGCTTCTGGAGCATGTTACAGGCAGGAAAATCAAACTGCTGGGTGCTGCCCACGGATTCCCCCTTTACTAAAATTCCCCCTTTCCCAAGGCTTGCTATGGGCTGCAACTCCTTTGAAAGCACAGAGATGGATGGAAATTAAATCCCTTCCCGGACATGGAGGTGGCCTTTATTTACTGTAAACATTATTCCAGGTTTAAATTTGGAGATGAAACAAGGGCTGGGCGAGGAGCCCGGATTCTGGCCAGGGCTTGCCTGCAGCCTGAGGTGAGTGTCGCTGCCAAGGCGTGCTCCAGTCCTCCCCGCATGGCACAGACGTCGGCTTCCTTTGGATCGTTTTGTACGCCCTTCAGACGGGAAAGGTTCGTTTGCACAGACATCTGAGCAGCTTACTCATACATGTTACTCACCAGCCACTTGCTGATGGGGAAGGAGCAGCTCAAGCCCCCCAAACCAGCTGCGAATTACCCTAAAGCGAAAGGGCTGGGCTTGATTCAAGGTCGTCTGCCCCGTGGTTTGTGTTAAAAAGCAACATCAGTTGGAAGGAATTTCTCTCAGCTGAAAGTCAGGGAAAACATATTTAGGACTATTGAATCTTCTGGGTATTTCTCGAATGCCAGAACTCAAGGGGTCAGGAGCTGGGAGGAATCTTTTTTTTTCTTTTTTTTTTTTTCCTCTCAGTTGTTGTCTGTATGGCCAAATTCTGCTCAGCAGACTTCCCTGACCGCACGCCCAGCCTCAGGCAGCCACATTACCCCCTTGGACCACCAAACGCAGGTGAGCAATGTGCCGGGAAGTTAGGATTCCAGCAGATAAATTCTCTGCAAGGCACATACTGACAAGTTGCTAACTATAGTTCACCAAATACGTTGTGCTGACTGCGTTTTCTTACCTGTGTAGAGGGGAAAAGGAGGCATTCAACATTTTCTACGAGGGTATGGAAACCCTTTTTTTGGGAGCAGCCCTACCTTTCCCCCTGCCTTGTCTTACGCTCCAAATAAGAAAGCAGTCAGAAGTCTGGCTTGCAGATTTAGCCGGCTTCCCCTTCCTTTTATGTGTGGCTGCAATTCCCAGTCAGGCTTTTGCACCCTAAGCTCCTATTCCAGATGAACAAAACCAGATGCTGCCAGCTTGACGTTTGAAGCCAGCCCCCATTCTGCTCAAAAAAAGTCTGTAAAAAAGGTCTGCATCTGCAAACACAAAGCTGATGACACTCACCAGACAGACCCTTGTCCTATGCTTCCCAGGACCCAGCTTGCCTATAGGGTATAACAGGTTGCTCTTGTCACTCTCATGCATCTCCTTGAATCTAGCAGTATAAGGCATTCAGTAAATTAAAAAATTTTCTAAAATCTTTTCTTTTTTTTTTTTAATTAAAAAAGGGCAAAGAGTATTTTAAGTATTCCTCCACCGCTGCGTAGACTGTTTCCTATTAAAGGCAACTGTGTGCAGCATTTCTATTAAGATTCTGCTTCCTGTTGTGTAACACGGAATGTCAAAAATCCCAGTATCGCTTACGAAGTTATTACAAGCTCCAGAGAGTTTTCTATTCCCAAGAAATCTCTCCCAGCGGGAAGCTGGAAAAGTTCCTGTTGAACTTACAGCAAATGCCTCAGATCCTATGTAATATTTACGGTGTCCCTCTCATCTTATCCAGGCTGGCTTGCTGTTTTGCTGCTGTGAAAGAAAAGCCTGTTTCGATGGTTAAGGGCTGTGACGTTTGCTTATAAGGACATTGAAGCGGATGCGATAGCCACAGGAAATGTCCCAGTCTCACTGAGGTACCTCAGAGAGGTATTCGGTCAGATGAGAATTCACTAAGCTGATTCCCAGGAAAAAAAATGCAGTAACTTGATGAAGGAAGAGAAAGAAATGCGACAGGTCTGCATTCATGGCTTGCCAGATCTGGATTCCATGAAAGCCAGAGGAAAAATTCCCATTCACTTTCACGGGAGTAGGACTTTTACCCCAAAGAACTTCCATTCAAACAGAATTACGCTTCATTTTGAAACATTGCAAGAACTGGGTGGTGTCCATTTGTATTAAGGCTCAGGGAGAGGCAACTTCCATCAGAAGGGACTGACCATTAGGGATCGTTGTCCTCAGAGGAACATCTGGGTAAGAGCAATCCTGAACTGAGCGTGTTGGCTTTAAACATCGGCCCTAACCTAACCTGGATCTGACACAGCTGGTGCTGACCATTCTGATGGCTGTTTTCGTGCGAAAGCCACAGAAGATGCCTATGAGCACGTCTGTCCTTGGGGCTGTACTTCAAGGGCGACTCATCTGCAGATTGCCTGGGGACAATTCCAGGGCTAATTAGGAAGTTGTTCTGGCTTTGCTGCCTGTGGAAGAAATGAACACTCAGTGGAAACAGTTCTACGTGCAAACCTGTCAGAGAGATGGTGGGGATAAAGGGAGGATGTCTTTTTTGGGTTGAGCTTGGTACAATACCTAAGTGACACATGGATGATGCACACATATTGTGGCAACTCCCTTAATGAATCTTTTCACAGTCCTACATTTTAGCTCAAACTTTTAGAAAAAGAGTTAAGGGCTTAGAGTCCATGTATATGTATGTAGAGCTGACCATGAATCACGTGTGCTGAGCACTCAGCAGCTTCCACAAGCCCTTAGGGAAGATGCTGGGTGCCCAATAGTTCTTTAAATATGGGCATTTTCTAAGGAGATGTGAAGCTATGTAGCCTGAGACAGCTTTTTCCAGAGGTACTGCAGGCATCAGACAAATTCGAAGCTGAGAAAACAGGATGTGGCACCTGGATGAAGGGCAAGAAGTGAGCAAAAAAGAGGCCGGGGCCAAAATTGAATCCTAGCTCCAAGCATGCTAGGTGGCAGCATTGACTCCCAAGGGGAACAGCCTGAGCTTGAGTCACTGCAAGGTGGTCTGAGCAAAACTCTGGGAAATCTTGCCCAGATCAACCTGTTCCCCGTGGATGGGCAGCACAACCCAGCAGGTCGGCCTGTGCTTCCCGACGTCTCCATAAACACAGAGGAGATTATGTGGGAAGGAGGAACCCGCATTAGCTGTATCCTTCAGGGCAAATTACAGTTCAGGAGACAAACAGCATTATGAGTAAGGAGCAGCTAGGTGCTAAGCCCGTATGTCCCTGTTTAGTTCCCTTTGCGTATTCGCACGTACTCAGGAAGAAAGTCATTGCACCAAATAAACCACAGCCCTGCTTTAGACGTGGACAAATTGTCCCAGATGAAGGCAATGCTGCAGTAAAAGGAATCAAACATTTAGTATGGCGTCTCATGAGACATGTAGAGTGGGGGAGATGAGAAACCCTTCCCCCAGATAGCAAGCTGATTGAAGAACCACAGGGCAAGGAGAAATAGTAGCTGCTCCATACTGAAAAGCAGAGATGCCAAGGGGAGCGGTAAAAAGATTAAAGTGGGTGTCTGGTTTTATTTAACATCCTCATTAATTCCTTGAGAATACAAAGGAGTGAGTGCCTTCCAATCTGAAATGGCTTTGAAACAGGCAGCCAACATCCGTGTCGCACCAAGCTCAGAAATGCTACAAGGGAAAAACGAAACGAGTCTAGCGAGTGCCAGGGAGGGAGAGGGATACAAAACGCAGATACTGGGGGGAAGAAATACGAATTGAAAGCAGGGATTAGGAGGAGGGTGTCATCTGAGACACGGATTGCTAAAATATCAAGGCAAAGTGACTGTCATCAACTTGCAGTGTCTGTGTTGGAGGGGGCACATCTCTGGCACAGGGAGCACGAGTGGAAACCACTGGTGATTGCAACCCTAAGTGGAAACTGGAGACAGCTCAAGCCTGGACAGGAATGTGTAAGAGATAAATGCGGACAATTTAAAGACGTATTGAAATGGTTAAATTAAATTTAGAAAATTCTTGTGAGAAGCTAAAGTTACCCTTCGAGAGCTGTGGTACTCCAAAAATATTTGTAAGTCCCCACTAGGTACCAGGTCTTTTTTCAAAAACGTATTCAAAAAAGGATGTTCAAAATCTCAGATTTGCAGAAATCCAGTTAGAGACCGAGTCTTTGGGACAGGTCAACTCATCTTTGTGGAAGCTGGCAACAACAGCAGAGCTGAGATACAGTCATCGAGGTACCGAAGACGTGTTTCAGCTCCCTGGTATGCGACAGCAGTCCCTAGCCAGGATGTACACCTGTTTACCTATTAACCAGATTTTCAGAGCACATCTGTGATCTATGAACTTACTGTTTGGGGAGAAGCTGAGCCGAAGGAGAAATCGTGTGTCTCTGCATAGAAGAGTCCAACTTCTTGATAGTTTTCTTTCCTGGGGTGACTTTAAGTGAGTTTATTGCTCACGGCTGCGGGCTACAGTCAGATCCTGCAACGAGGAGGAGATGAGGAAAATAACATCAGGGATACTCATGGTAGGGATTAGCACACTGCTCGCTGGTCCTGAAGCCCGGCTGGGCTAGAAGGAGCACTTGAAGAACAAAAACCCAAAAAACAGGTCTGCATGGAAAAAAGCAAAGGCAGGCCCGGCTCACATCAGCGTCGGCAGCAGACAGCATGTGGCGGGGACAGCACGGTGTAAGGGAACCTCTCTCTCACGCGTGACGCTTGGGAATTTCTTAGGGACTAACAGCTTGCTCCTTAGCCAGCCAAGTGCTGAATTCAACCCACATTCCTCTCACCACCTCATTACCTCGCAGACATTCCCCTGTCTATGTCTGCTCATTTAAACGGAGCTCCTTAAGGCAGAGGATGCTCGTTAGGGACGTGGTGCGATAACCATGGCACTCGTGCGCCTTCCTAATTTGATGCATCTGATGAGCCAGAACTTAATGAACGCAAACTGCTGCCCAAGTTACTTAGATCTGGGCAGGCACTTTCTGTCTTCGTCAGCACATTCTATGGGCTGATCTCATGACGTTCTCCTTCATGCCAGGTTTTTTTTGTCTATCCGAATTTTCTTTTTCCACTAGAAGCCTCCAAGCTGGGCTCCTCTCCGGCACTTTGCATGTATTATTTCACTGCTTCACTGGAATGGTTCAAATTATCATTTTCCAACTGAGATGTGTAGACTAATTCATTCAAGACCGCTTTTCTCTGCGTGTGACAATGTGGATTTCTCTGTGGCCCTCGAGGAGATAAAATGTGCCCAAGGTGCTGTGGGAAAACCAGTGTGCTGGGAGCGAGCCTTTAGACAGAGGAAACAAGTTGTGCTCTGTAAGTAGAGTGAAGCTGTGTGCTTTCAAGTGGATTTTCCTGATTTTGGGGGATGAACTGATTGGCAAATAACATCCCGGTGTGGGCAGAGGGATCTCACAAATTGCACGTGGAAAAGGCCAAATCCAGGTTTATTTCCACCACTCACAAAAGAAAAAAGGCACCGTTTCATGGCCATAGCTCTGATATTTGACACGGAGCTTAAATTCACTTACAAGGTAATCTTATAAAGTAAATGGTGTGTTTAAGCTAAAGCACGTGAGGTTCTATTTATTCTTTTGCTTCAGGGAACAGATCGCACTTTAAAAAAAAAAATGCCTAAGAAATAAGTGTTTCCAATCCCCATACGAGGAAAATTCATACCAGCAATACAACTGTGAAAACTCTGATTTCCTTGAGCTTGTTCTCCTGGAGAAGAAACAGTTCCTGTGCCTTAGGAGCCAACCTGACCATGCATCGAACTGCAGCACAACGAATACCTGGATGAATGATGCAAAAATTAACTCACGGGTGATTTGAGAAGTCAGACAGCAAAGAGCAGATATGATGATAAAAATCACAGTTAACCCTGGACAATTTATTGAGGGCCGCAGGGAAAAAGAAAAAAAAAATAGAAAAGAAGGAATCAGTTTGCAAAATATGATTGTTTTTGAGCTGTTTGCCTAGCAACAGGCCAACAAATGCTCCAACCATGGCCTTGTTTCATACTCTCACAGAAGTACCAAATCGCATTTCAACACACCCTGGTGACCTCAGCTGCCCTGCTCTGATGCCGGGGCATCTCGCAGCTCCCACCACGCAGCCTCACCCCAGCCTCGGCCCCATGGCGGAGCAGAGCACGTCTATTTCCTCTTTCCCACGTTGCAGCAAGCCATTCCCCCAGTTGCTCAGGCTGGGCACGATGGAAAAAAGCGATGTGATCTGCCAATTTCCCTGGCTGTGGGTATCACCCTGGTGCAGCTCCGCTCAGCTCTGCCTGGCCTTGCTTTCCCAGTACTGAGGTTGCTGACGGGGAAGTCAAGGTTAGGTTGAGGTCTTACAGCCTCTCTTGGTGGGCACAGCAAACGAATCAAAGCCCAAGTAAAAGCTCTGTTTTCCTTTTTTCACACGTTTTCTTTTCCCAGCATCTCACACATGCCAGTCCCCTGGCTTTGGGAACACGGCTTCCCTTTTCGGACCAGACCCGATAATTTGGTTCCAGCAGCAGAAACAATTCAGGTGGCTTAAACAAAGACCACCGGAGGTGCTGGGAACAGAAAAGTGCCGGAGACTCAGAAACTCAGCCTGAAATACGTTTCAAGTCCATTTGTATCCTTGCATCTCCATGGACCGAGGGCTGAGGGAAGCAGCCAGGTGGTATAGCTTTAACCGGGTTCACTTTGGAGGCAAAATGAATTAATTTTGTCATAGTTTAATCGACTTAATTGCCACTTTGCTGTTTGGGCAGTCAGTACCTGCTAACCTCATGGTCTCCGCAGTGCTGGGCTGTGCACCTGAGGGCTTGCTTGAGCCAGATATGTGAGAGGCTCAGGTTTGCCCACGGCAGGAGGGCTGGCAAGCACAAGCAGACCACCCAACCTTTAAAACATGACAAAGCCAAGCCCAAACGCACCCTCAAGCCTCTGCTAGATTAGGCAATTCCAAAGCAAGTGGCTCAGCAGCTGTCCTGGGGTGGCATGAGGCCAGATGCAGAGAGCATTGTGGTCTGGTTCAGTGCTGGGAACCCCGGAGCAGGATTTACCGTGCCATCGAGTCACAGCCTCAGTGTGGGATCATGAATTGGGTCAGGTCAGTGGCAGCAGGGTCAGTGGCCGATTAGCTGCTGAATGCACAGGGCCCTGAGCCCACTGAGAACAGCATGGCAGTGACAAGTGCTCCTTCTTGTTCTCAGAGTTCAGAGCCCCTTACTTTGCAGCATGTTTCTGTCCCCCATCACGCCCTTCCTACCTCCCCACTCCGAACCGCAGAGGGTGGCAGAGCCGAGTACATCTGTTTCCTGTTTCACAAACTGCAATCACACACTTCCAACAGGCACTCTCGTCTGAGATTGAGAGCCAAGCAATGTTATTTACAAGTGTTTGTGCTCCCGAGCCTATCTGGCTCCTTTGTATTGTACTGCCTGCTGAACGTGAAGCCAAATATCATAGAAACTCCTTTCCCATTATTTGGAGTTTGCATCGTCCCCTTTTTCTCTTACTGCTATTGAAAGTAAATGTGTATCTCAGATATCCTGACATATTTATCAGAAATAACTTAATCAAAGCAGACAGAAAACACAGCTTCAAATATGCAATCGTGACTTGAACTTGTTGTAAGTATTCCTTAATAAGTTGTTACTAATAGTGTTTGCCATGAGAACCTGTGGGCCAAGTGAGCGTACGTGCTGCCTTCGCTGCAGTGAGTCCAGCGGGTAAAACCCTGGCCAAAAAAATTAGTGGTTGAAGGCCCCAGCGACTTGGCTACAGGCTACATCACACGCTTCTGCAGAGATCTCACGAGAGTCATCGTTCGCCCAGCCAGAACCTAAATGAGACCCAAAAATGAGCACCCTTTACCTCCGCCGCCATACGCTGTGCCACTGCAGCGTTGGGAGGAGATGGTGCCTTGCCACCCATGGCTGCTCGTGGATCCACCTTTCCATCGAGGCTTTCTGCCACCTTCTGCTAATGCTTTGGATGCATCCAGGAAGGCTGAGGCAGCCAGTGAGGCTGAGGGAGTTGCATCCATTTAACAACTCCTTTACTTTTCCTACCCTGTGGTGCTGTGTCCAGGAGGACTCCCCCAAAAGGAGCTCAGCTCCCCAGCATTTCACGTTACGCAGCTTGGGACCGATGGGCCCGGCCATGTGCGTAGGGATAAACATTAGTGCAAGGATTTGCAGAGGCAGGACCCTAATCCAGAGAACAGCGTCGATCCCTGGTACCATGCTGTTGATTAGTGTCAGTGCTGGGGCATTACCGAAAGCCCCAAGGGAAAGCCTGTGCTTCAGGATGCTTCCAGGACCAAGGTCTTATCCCCCAGCCTGCCTCAGCCTTTACTTGCCACTTACGCATTTAGCAAGCAGAGCCCAAAGTTGAAAATATGCAGGCGTGCAAAAGCATTGGCACTTTGCAGGACGAGAATTTGCAGATGCTTTGGTGGGGTCTAAGTCCATCCACTGTGCACTGGTTGCATAAGGAAAGAGGGGAAAGAAAACAGAAGAATGACCATGCAGGTCTGTAGTTGCTTTAGAAAGCAAAATATTCAGCATCATTTCCTCCATGCTTGTTACTTGGCACATGGCTTTCTCTTCCCTGATGCACCAAATGTGAGCAGCTCACAGGCTTCCATCTCCTATTGATGTGCAGGGTCTCAGCACTATGCTGCAGGCTCTCATCTCTCCAGTTCTTTCCTCTCGCTCCTCAGCTTCAACAAGATCTTCCAAAGCAGCTGCCCAAATGGGGAACAGGACTCAAACCTCTGAACCTCAGGTGCACCCCCTATATTATCCCCCAATTCCCCTCCCAGTGACTCGATGCACCAGCACTTTGGGCACCACTTCTGCGCCAAATAAAAACGACAACACCTTAGCTTGGAAAATAGCAGCCCAGGCTTTTAGTTAGACTTTAATCCTCACCCTGGGGACCAAGGGGACAGCCTTGCCAGGCTCTGACCTTCCTCAAGAGGTAATTCAGCAGGGATTTTGCGGAGAGATTCCTGAATTGCAGGAGACCGCCTGGTTCTGGGGCAGAAAGCAGGACTTGGGAGTCGCAAAGCTGGCTCCTGTGTTTACAAGAAGATTAATCTTGTGATGATCACGGCTTGTGATGTTTCCCAGGCAGCTCCGCAGACGCGGCGGGGACAAGGCCAGGCCCCTCGAGACCCTTGCTGATAAACAACGCCTGTATTTGCGGTGGCTCTTTTCCTGTGGGAGCTGAACCCGGCTCATCTAAACAGCTTTCTGCAGAGAGTAAATGAATCCATGCCCTCGAACCACGGAGCTGCATTCACCATTTGTCATGTGTTGGTAGGCAGGAGGTACACACCGGCACTGGGATGCCCTCTTACGAGTCCCAGTGAGGTGCCAGCTTCTGAAGAAACTGTTGGACAAAATGTGCCAGATACGTAGTGTGAACACCATTTTACACCAGTCAGTGGCTCTTTTTCTTGGACCGACACTTGATGTGGTAATGGTTTTGCAAGAGGATAATATTTGTATTTACTTCTATTTTTTTCCTAAACATAACAGACCTTTTTGTTATTATTATTTTATTTTTTTTTTTTGGCTTAAATTGCCTTTCAAAGGAAGCTTTGATTCCCCTGAGTAGACAGCCACACTCACCAGTGGATGATGGAGACTGGAGAACTGTAAAGACCCTGCTCTTAGAGCCTTCCCAAATCCTCAGCTGCACTTCAAGAGGCCATGCCACATTTGGGGGAAGGAAAGGGAAAATGTGTCAGATCAGCATTAATTTCCAGAGAAGAAAGGGGGCAATCCTTATGTGTGTTTTGTCTGCCATGGTCAGGAAGTGCAGCAGACACATCTCAGCACCAGCATCATCTGCTGGCCTTACTCGTTCCCTTGGGTTGAGGCCCTCTGGAGAGAAAAGATTTTGCAACCGCAGCAGAAACGCTTGTGAAATGTTTATCTGATCAGCTACAGACTTTGAAGGCTTGCTTTGGGAAAGAGTTCTAACACTTCATAATTCAGATGCAATTGGGTGGTTTGGTGTCTCTTTTTTTTTTTTTTTTTTTTTTTTTTTTTGCAAGGGAGGCTTTTCTTTTAGGGCAGCAAAGCGGTGTTTTGTACCAAGAGCTAGGATGAAGTCAGGATGTCACAGTTCACTGAAAATATATGTCCATGTATTTGTGGCCAAAGCAAGAGACAGGGTTACATGCTGTTCCCTTTGCAATTTACATTTCACCTTATCAGACACACTGTCCCGTTCGATCACTGCATAAGCAACCCCTCAAGGAGAAAAAAAAAAAAAAAAGAAAAAAAAAGAAACATATTGATGCTATCCATGGAAACCATCTGCAAAGGCACATTGAAATGTATGCCCTCTTCCCCTACTCAGCACTGAAAACAGATAGTATTATCCCTTATTGTCCCTTTCTAAACTCAGTCAAGGAGACTCCACTCTCCATCTTAAGGCTCCCTTAAAATCGAGATACAAGCACTGCAGTGGAGGCTTAGCCCAGCCTGAGCCCAACCTGGCGATGAAGATTGTGCACCAAACCTGCTCGAGGCCCCTGGTGGGAAGGTCTCCCAAAACAAGCGATGCTCCCTGCACCTCCTGTCAGCAGTAACTCACTTAGATGCAATTAATTCCTGCAAATCTCCCGATGAGACCAGTTATCTCCTACAGATAACGCCGTAATCTCCTGTAATCTTTGACTGCAGGAAGAATTCCTTCTTTATAACTTTAATTTTCTCCGTGGAGAAGGTGATAATTTCTGCTTGCTTCCTTCGCAGTGCCACAGAGTTGCTCTGGTCCTTCCCCACTTCTCTTTTCCTTGACATTTTGTTGTTTTTTTTTTTTTGTTTATTTTTTCCCCTCAGGTTTCTTTTTTAGAAATGAGCTGCAATTTGACTGTCTTGCTCCTGGTATTGCTTCATCTAGGCAACTTTCATTGCTGAAGCAAACGGGGCTGGAGCTTGAGCAACATGAGCTGAGACCAACAAATGAGATAGCCGAGGCAGGAGCAAGACAATGATGCACAAAAGATGCACTGCTCTTGCGAAAGGGAAATACAAACCGCTGAGTCTGTAAACAAGTGTTTCCTGGCGGATCAAAACCACAACATTGCAGGCAGCAGCACAGGTTTCAACATTTTCGGGGCCGTGGCATTAAGGATGAATTTCGTGTATTTCGCTTTTGCTGTGATTTAAATTTTTTCATAGTGCCACGAGGCGATGAGCGACAAGCATGGGGTGTTTTAATCTTCCCAGTTCCTCAAAGATATTGAAGTACTTGGAACGTGTTGGGCTCCATGGGATGCTTGAAAATATTCCTTCCAAAGGAAATTAAATTTGAGATACCATTCCTGTAAGCTCTACTAGCTACAAAGCAAAATTTTATTTTGATTGCTTTGATTGTACTGACCATTGTAAGTGTTTCTAGCAAAAATTGCTATTTATTTACAAGTTTTATTAGCATTATACCAGACAACTAGATGGTAATGAGTAAAAGTTGGTGCAAATATTGAGCATGACAACATCACATTTAGACCCAAAAGGAAAAACAAACCAACCATAAAGAAGCAAAAAGTCCCTGCCCTGAGGAGAATAAAATATCAATGGGTAACTCAGAAAACTCTAACTTAGATGATGGCCTGAGGAACAGTGATGACAGGATCTGCGCAAGCTCACCTACAGAAGTCCCACAGACCCAGGTGATGCTGCATTTCCTCGGTCCTACGGCAAGAATTTCATATCAGCATCCCCTTTTTTCTCAGACTGATTAAATTTTGCTTACATCCAAGGAGGGAACAGTAGATATTTCATGGAGAAAACTGTTCTCCTCAGAGCTGTATCGCCATTTCTGTCCACTTTTTGTGGTGCAGAGGCCACTGAAGACCTGACTTATCCCCTGCCATGTGACAGATAGGCAGTTTTCAGAACTTATTATCAAAGAATTTAGAAAATCTCATGCTGTATGAATTAATTAATTGCTTCTGTGGTAGTACATCTGACACAGTGCCTGCTGATAGGCTGCTCTTTTCTGATGATGGAAAAAAAATACTTGGCTGCATTGTTTTTAGAGAAAATAATGTTCTCTGTTGTTGGGAAGGGAAAGGATAACATCTTGGTCCACCACAGCACTTGCCTGTTTCCTCTGGCCTCAAAGAAAGCTTTCCACATAGCATCCTGAGGTCGAAGTGTGAGTCTCACCTTCCTATGCACACATCTCCACGCTGAGAACATCCCACTGAGGATTCATGTAAACTGCTCACAACTTGCCTGCAAACAGAGAAGATACTCACGGCTTTCATTTCCAGCAGCTAATCACCACTGGTCTGCAGAAAAAAGCCCTTGCCTCATTTTTTCCATGCCGGGCATGGCCAGTCCCTGCCACTGAAGAACCTGAGCCTGACAGCTTAGCAGGGATGTAAAGAAATTACAGAGGACAACTGTATCCAGAGTTATCTAAATCAACAAGAGCACTTGGAAGAGTTATGACATACATTTCAGGTTGAAGCTGACCTTTACCTACTGCGGGCTGAAATATTTTTCTGCAGAAGAATAGCCTGAGAACAGGTTCGTAAAGGGCTTTCTATGTTTTGCCCTGAAACACTGAGTAATGACCACCCTTGTCAACGAGAAACCAGCTACATGCACTGTTGGTCCAATCCTGGCTTGCAGCCCCTGGTTCTTAAAGGTTTCAGGTGTGTATAAATATATGCATATGTAAATATATACATGTGTGTGTGTAGTTTAGCAGAGAAAATGAAGGGCAGATGCTTCTTAAAACTCATAGGCAACCCAAATATCCTCACCAGAGTTGTACTCAAGCTAAGCTGATATTATTCTCAGTTTTATTTGGATATACTTTAATCCTGAAGAATCCCGTAAAATATACCTTCCTGGAAAATATAATGCAAAAGGATCCTTTTGAAGCACCCACTGTCCTTGCCAATGAGCCGCAAAAGAGGGAAAAGACATTTGGAAACTAGTGTTCAGAGACTGGGCAAGAGGACTGGAAACTCTGCAGAGATGCTGTTCTGTTGTCCTGTCCTGTTTGTCTTCTTTTCCTCTTCTTGTTCAGCTGGCCAGTGGTTGAGACGAAGTGTTTTGACTCTTGTGAGTCACACTTACCAGAAACATTTCACTTTGGGTATTTCCTTGTGGTTGCCATGCTCCTGGTCCTCCTTCTTTCTGCCTTTCCCATTTAAATAGAAGGACACCAACTACTTTGTGGAAATATTACATGTTCTTGTATGAAGAGCGCTGCATTGGTCATGCCCAAACCTTTCCATTACAGCAATCCAGGAACAACTGTAAATAACATTTGTGATCAGAGCAGGAGCTGCAGGACGAGCCACTGATGCCTGAGAGGTTCCTCTGTATGGCTTAAGCAGCTCCCAATTCACGGGAAGGGGATGGTTAAAAAGTGGGAGAAAGCAAAGTTTGGCTCTGCGCCAGACTCATATCTGTGCTGGAAGCAGGGAAGAAAAAAATACTGATTTTCCACCACCACCACATGGGAAAACAGCCATCGTTTCCTCCAATCTTGGCTGTTATCCTCCAGGGTAGTGTCGTTTGCTCACGAGAGGAACTCTCCCCACGTACGGGCAGCTTCTCCAGGGGTTTCTGAGAGGGCAGAAAGATTACACAGCCAGCAAAGCGTCATGGAGAGGGAAGGAAACACTTACCCTGCCCTATCTGCACCCCATGACCTCCTCGAGCAGCGTGTGCCCTGCCTCCAGCTTTGGGGGCTGATTTCATGGAAAGTCCCTCGGGACTCGGAGCTACCATGAATCACAATCCCCTTTCCTTTTTTTTTCCAAAGTAGCACCAGCTTTCAGCTCATGGTCCTGGCCAAAGCACCCAGTGGAGCTCTTGTGCCCACCTCTGCCCTCTCCTGGAGGCGTGATGGAGAGCGCGGCATCCCTCCAGATTTCTGATATTCAATACCAAGAACTGCATCGTAGCCAACGGAGATCCACCAAACAGCCACGGGTAGAATAGCCCCAAGTTACTTCTGATCCACCAATGCAAACATATTGACAGATATCCTAATTATTAGGGAAGTTCTGAAATTCAGAGCTCAGAGATGGGTGAATCCTCAGCTACCACGACCTGCCCTCCCCTAGATTTCTAAATTCACATTCTCCATCTGCCAGCTCTCGCTGAGTGGCTCCCAAACATTTTGGAGGAAGGAGCCTCTCCCTGTCCTCAGCATTGCTCATTTTTAAACAGATCTGCAAGTGAAGGATGGTGTCTTGAAGGTCACCCTACAGGGTCTAGCAGACAGCCAGCAATCTTCAAAGAAGACCGGGAACCGCTGCGCAAGTGGAAAGTATTAATAAGCACATGTTGCAAAGCTGTGTGTCTCCACCCAAAAACTCAGTGGGGTTATTCTTTCTACAACAGCCTACCTCAGCCTCCGAGCTACCATAACTGCTGGAGGCCTGGATCATGACTGCTGCCTTTTGCAGGGTACGCTATAATTTATAATAATATATTACAAAAACAACCCTTCCTGTGGCTTCTGGTTGCGGTAACAACTTGCCTCACACCCTGACAGGCAGTCGTGTTTCTCCTGTTGATGCTCTGACTTCTCAGATTGCCAGGTTGCTCCCTGAAGATCCTTAGATTTCCTGGCCCTAAGAGGCTCATTTTGGTCCATGGAGTCCAGCAGAGCATGTCTGCACCCAAAATTTTCCTCATTTTGCTCAATAACCTTGTGCTGAATTTTCATCCTCCTACCTCTGCAATCTGTAAAAGGGGCTTTCCTGGGTTATCCCTTTCTTGTTGGTAATTGATCAAAGCCCTGCAGATCTGTTTTCAGCCTCATTTTAATTTGTCTGGACTGGAACATGAAGTTCAGACCTTTATTCAGACTCTGCTATATTTAATTTCCCATCTGATTTAAGGCTCAGATTTTCCAGAAGGAGCCCAGCTGACATTTTCAACTGTGCACCATTCCCAACCGAGGTCAGTGGACCAGCTCACACCCCTTTAAACACTGAGACATGCAACAACATTTCCAGGACAACTTCAGCATCCTGGACTTTGACTCCAGAATTGCCTTAAGTGACAATAATTCTCACCCAAGAGGGCTGGGTGTGTTTCCCCGTTAGGATAGGAAAAAAATGTGTTGTGACACTCAGTGGCCTCAAACCTGGCTGAGGGTGTGAGTCTGGTTTGAGTCGGGTTTGAGTCCTGGAGTCGGTCCCTGGCCATCTTTGGTACAAATTTCACCCAAACCTCAGGCTGCTCTCATTTATGCTGAGAGTTGGGCTGAACGCCAGGCCAGCTCAGGATGCAGAGAGTCAACAAGCAACTGAGAGTCATATTATGTCCTTTGTTCTGGCAGTGATGAATCCGTTCCTGCACATCTCAGCTACACAACGAATACCTGAGGTAGGCAGCAGAAAGTGAAATCATCTTGTGACGTGCCTTAATTAAGCCTGTGGTTTCGACTACACGCCTGCTGACAATTTAAACCCGGGGGCAGAAATCTGTTAACTTGACTCCTTCGGCTGAAAGAGAAAACTAGTGCAAACCAGAAAGATTTCTGGATTCTTGGGAGTTCACCTTAAGGGCTAAAGTTTTCTTTGCATTGTTTTCCACAGTTCACGATCATTTCATTGAAAAAGCAACGCTGGCTTTCTAAAAAGTCAGAATCCCTGCCCAAAAAACTAATTGGCCAGAGCATTTTTGATCAGCTGCAGAAGGGCTCTGAAGTTATCTCAGGTATCGCTGCAGGACCCTCTGCAGCAGACACAAACTGGTGTCCCAACTCAGCCAAGCACCAGGCATTTTGGGGAGGTGCAAGGCATAACATAAAGCAAAAAGAAGAAGGTGGAGGCAATGAATCGCTGGCCTCTGGGCTGGTCATCAGCCCTACTCTCACTTTTCTCATGCAGCTCCGTGGGAGGTGTTTCTGTGGGACATGATAATAAAAGCTGGGATGTTTTTCCACCCAGATTTTTTTATGCTTTCCTTTTTGCTGTAGATCCCAGAGACCAGATGTCTTACATTAAAGAAAGAACAACTTACTTAACTTCTCTTTGGGGACATCTTGGGGAAGGAAGGAAAACAAGCAAAGAAAGCAGGAGAGCAGCGCTGCCCTGGGGTTCCTACCTTCTCTGGGCTTCGGGATGCTTCTGCATCCCCCAGCTCCGCCCTGCAGCTGTCCTGTACCTGGGATTGACCTGGGTACATGGTTTTCCTGAGGACCTTTGTCCTGTACCTTCTGCATTTGGGCAGAGCCCTCTCTGGACCAGCCTTGCATGACATCGCGAGGGATGATGTAGCTCCATCGGTGCAGCTGCCTCGGCTCTGAGAGCAACGAGCCATGGCAGCATGCTGCGGTGCCTGCTGATGGCAGATGTGTTAGTCTTCTAGATGTTTTTTAGGCTTCTGTAGCTGGCTGGGGTCATCCGCTCGTCCTTGTAACGTGCTGACACCGAAGGCATCGTCTTGCACAATGAATCCCTGTGCACAGCAGAGGTGTTTAGTCCAGCTGAAACCCACAGGATATCCATCCCACACTCACCGCAACCAGGAGGCAGACCTAACAAAATAAGGCTGTGAGCAATGAAGACAAAACCCTCAAAACCCATCCGGTGTTACTGGAAGGGAGCGAGACCTCAGGCATTTTGGTGTCCTGGTGGAGAGATGGCATGTCTTTAAGGAACAGACTTCAGCTCGTGCTGCAGAAAAAAAAGGGAAAAAGGCAATGATCCATAGAGGTCTGATATGGCAAACTGCTTCCAGGGTCTCTGCTCTGGCGATAGGGTTAAGTGAGAGTAAGGAGCAGGTCAAAGCAACCAAGCTCCTGCTGGGACTTTGATTATGTGCGGGGACAGCAGATGAACGGCAGCACAGGGAAAGCCTGTGGTTGGTAAAGATCATCAAATTACAGGATCAGCCAGGCTGGAAAAGAGCATAAAGAAAAGAGCACACCGCAGACAGGGCCAGACAAGAAGGCTTCAGAGGTTTTCCCTGAAATAACCACGTAAAAAAATGAGTTTCTGGGGCAAATACTAAAGACGTAGACAGAGAGACTTTCTGTATTGCCATTGTAAGCAAGCAACAAGGTAATGATGGAAGCAGAGCATCCATCCTTCCAACACCAACACATCAGTGGGAATCCATGCAGTTGCATGGAGCCAGGTAATGGGATGGAGAGGTTACCGCAGTGCCAAAAAGGGGCCTGGCCTTTCCCTTCAGTGAGAAAGACACAATGAGAGCAAGACAAACACAACCAGCGAGCGCAGGGGTACCAGTATACCCCCTTAGCTGCAGCCCACTTTGGGATGAGTTAATTCCTGCACTTGGGGGCAGTAACAACTTCAAACCCTCACAGGTACTGCTGAGTTCTAGGTAACAAGGCTCTCAAAGAAAAAATACCTAAAATAACCATAACAACCAGTTCTTAAATAACGTCAACCCCTTCTGTCATGTGCCTGGCGTGGGTGCTGCTTGCTGCAGCCTTTCTGGACAGAGCTGAGCACTGCACAGCACAGGTTTGGGGATCGCAGAGAATTTCGGGGATGCGGACATGTCACACAGGTAGGTCTGAAAGCAGCACCTTCCGACAGCCACTCAGGATCACAAACATGAGATGCTGCCCCATTTTCTCCAGGACTATCACTTCTACAACCCAGTGCTCCCAAATCCTGGTAAGTGAGGGCAAGGAATACAGCCTGCCATGAACCACAAGTTCCTCAACGCTGCACAGTTTCCTTCAACCTTCTGGCATTTGTGTCCTCCAACGAGGGTCCTATCAGAGCTCGTTTCCTCCACCTTTCCTAAAGTTATTTAGGAAAACACTCCATTAGGCATCAGCTACTCTGTTAGGATTTATTAGCTCCCACTGGGAGAGAGGAACAGAGATTCACATGAGTCATTAAGTTTAAGCCCTGCCAGCAGGATGGACATGAAAAATGATATTTTAGTAGGGTTTGCATTGGCACTGCTTACCCACTTAAACGCTTATAGTATGATTACTACGGGAAAAGGGATGTTGGATGATTTCAGGAAAAAAAAAAAAGAAAATTAAAAAACACACAACCCAAACACAAAAATCCTCCGCAGAACCCAAATACACTAAACATATTTCTGCAAATTCTTTATGGTGGGATTGGCTGCTCTGCTAAAACAAGTTACAGGGATCAGGTTGTCTGTGTCCTCCAAAGCAAGACCCTACTCAGAAGCTTGATTTTTTTTTGATTTGGGGGTTGGACCCGATGATCTCTTGAGGTCCCTTCCAACCCCTACAGTTCTGTGATTCTGTGATTTTACTGCAAGGGCAAGCAAAAAAAAGCCAACTGCTGTCTGCTGCAGAAGTCATTATTGCGAACACAGACATGGTCAGAATTTGTTCTCGGGATATCCTTTGTGTGGCATAAATGACAAACTCCAAAGGATGCTTGGGCTGAATCTTGCTTTTCAATTTCATTCAACATTAGGAAAATTGAAAATTTTAACCGAAAGGAATTTGGCTAAAAAATCAGAAAGCATTCAGGCAATCCATGAATGATTTTATTTTCTTTCTGGTATTTTCGTATATTCTATTGTATATTTTGGTATTTCTTTCGGCTATTTTTCACCTCTCTGTGTCTTGTAGACATGCAAACATACTCTGCCAGTTGGCCAGGCAACAATCCCCTTTGATTTAGTTAAATAGAAATGGTCAGAGGAGCCACAGCTGATGGGGTCTTCTTTCCAGGCTGACGTGGGATATCCACGGGGTGTGTGGGGTGCTCACAGCCCGTGGAGTACAGGAGCTAAAAGGCGGTGGCAACATCCAGCTCTAGGTCCTGAGGGGCTGGTGGCACTCCTCAAGGCCCCTCTGCAGCAGATAACAAATCCCAGGTGGCCTGAGAGCATCCCAGTCCCAGCCATAACCTGCTGGCGATGCAGAGCAAGTGCAGAGGCCATCGACCCCGTTACGCAAGCCCAAAAGGAGCGAGCATGAGCACCTGAGCCCATGGCTCCTGCACAGCACGTAGCCAAAAAACCTCCCTGGCAGACAAGCAGTGCTTTGTACAGTGTTGGGAAACACAGGTTCCTGCTCCTGGGCTCAGCCAGAGCCTGATGGCTGTCGGAGCGATCCCACCAGGGTGACGGAAGAAATTCATCACATTAAGAAAACATGCTATAATTAGAAATGGGTTAAAAACAGCTGGACAGACCTCATTACTTGTTTTTTGTTTGCTTTTGCAAAACCAATACCAAGAATGGTTTGGCTTCAGGCCTCGTTTCTGAGCTCACAGTGTTCATGGGTGGATCTGGGGACCAGAGGAGTGGTTTCTGTTAAGAGCTGTCGGCAGAAAAAGAGCAAACCATCACCCGTTTCAGCGTGCTCCCACGTTTGTAGAGATGAGCCTGTTCTGACCATCACCACTCGTGTCACTGCTGGTTTGGAAATGAGGTGACTGAATGAAGCTGTGGAGCTGCTTCGCTGCATTTCAGGGCTGGGTTATCCCCTCCGTATTCAGACCGGGGCTCTGCAGAAGATGCTCACTCTGTAGAGTATAAGTAGAGTGACCCAAGGCCCACCAATACCTTATTCTGCAGACTGCTCAGGTGTGAACAAGGGGCTTGGTCAGGCAGATGAGAACTGCCCCCCTGTTCAGGCAGCTCCCCTGGTCCCAGAGCACGGCGCTTGACATTTATTGCAGCTCCTCTGGAGAGGGATGCTGCCAGAAACAAGTTCCCAGCAGCAAGACAGGACAAGGAAAAAGGATCTAGCAGCGGTGGTAACTCCCCTTCCGCCACGCTCTCTCCTTCCTCCCACTCACATCTATATAAATCCACTCATAGGTGATTATCTGACCAAAGTCTTGTCAATTTTACCCAAAGATAACACTACTGACTTCAGTGGCATTGTTTGAGCCTCGCCTACGTCACCTGACAATCATATAAGCGCCCCTGTATTTTAGGAGCCCTATAAATTTCTAGCTAATGTGGAATATGACAGGGTTAAGTGCTCTTACTGCTGCAGGATTTATTGTGGGCCCTGCAAGCTCAACCTAATCCAGGAAAAGGCTTAATCACAAAGTTATCTTCCACGCTGCTGGCACCCATTGGACTATGTCTGCATCCACACATGGCTTCATAAAGCATTAGTCAGTAGAAAGACACATTTTTTTTTCAGTGTATTAGCTTTTAGGGAAAATAACTTCTCAGCTGTTTGCCATTTTACCATTCCGGTATCAAGTGATTGAGTCTTATCATTAAACATCTCCTCAGGCCTTACCACTCTCGCATTCCCACATCAGCTGCCTTTTTTAATGAGCTGTGGGGAACCATTGAAGTCTCACTGCAAGAAGGATCTTGTCCTTAGCCATTCGTTGTTCTTCCCAAGCATTAAAGTCCTTCGGCTAAAAGATCTGCTTCTCCCTGCACCACAGGCTGATCCACAGGGAAATGTTCTTCTCTTCTTGCTTTTCTTCTGCCCTCCCATTTAATTGGCAGAGCTGTACTATTAATGGTGCTAGACCAATTATTGGCAGCTGCTGTTGAGCCAGAGCTATCAAGATTTTGCTAATCAGGGATCTGACCTAGGAGCTCCAAATGCCTCCGCTTGCTCAAAGCTACAAAGCCGTAGCTGTTGCTCTGCCAGCTCTCACCGGCTCAGCTGGTCAAGCCTCAACTCTTCCTGGATGGGAGTTTTCCAAGAAAAATCCCGCCAGGAGCCAGCCCTCCAGCAGTGTTCATGGGCACCGTGCTGTCAGAGGAGCCGTATTTCAGATGTGGCCGTAGCCAGGCATGAGCTCAGGACTGACTCAAAGGGAAGGATACCACCCCCTGAATCACCAGCGCTGCTTCCTGCAAACCTTGAGGTTTCCTGGCTGGACATCAGAAGAGATCGCTGTTCCTTCGGACATTTCTGTTTGCCCTGGGTAATTTTCCACTGTGCCAGACTTCCTCGGATTTTTCTCATTGCAACAAGACAGGCAGGGACCCCACTTTTGGGTTAGGAGATGCCGAAGGTCCGGGGTCCCCTCACAGCACCCCCAGGCCAAGTCTCACGTGGGAGCTCGGTCCCCATGGCTGAATTTCTCTAGAGCTTCTCCAAGAATATGGAGAGGCAAAAAGAGGGAAAAAAAGGAAAATGCAGAGGGAAAGGGACCAAAGCCTCCATTCCCAACAGCTTACTTCCTCCAGAGCCTGTGCCTGGCTTTCCTCAGCAGGTTCTTGTGCAGAAACAGCTCAGCACCCAGCTTGCCACCTGCCAGAAGCACCCTACGAGACCAAAGCACGTCTTCTTCCTCTACCCTGACCCTCGCAGGGAGCTCAGACACGGCACTCAGCTTCCTCCAGGGCTGCTCCCTGCTTTGGTGCTTCTCCCTGCTCCATGCTTCTGGGCAGAAGGAAATTGCAGCGGTTGCTAGTAGGTCCTTCACTTCTCTCAGTGATATAGGAAAACAACTTTCTGACAAATTGAGGAGCCTGAGGGTTGGAAACATACCTACTAAAGGCAAGCTGTGGTTCTTCATGAAGGCTTCTTTTGCAGCCTCCTGCTACAGTTTAATAAAACACCTCCCCACATCAAAAAGCAACTGAGATACCCAAAACCTGATTGAATTTGGTCATTGGCAACCTGCTGCAGCTGACCCTGCCCAAGGAGGGAGGTAGGACTGGAGAGAGAACACAAGCGGGCTTGCTGCCCCTAGGAAATGGGCAGTTTGTAGGGAATACAGCAGGACAGGGTTTAGGAGGAGGAAAACAGAAACTGGATGGGAAAGCCCCTTAGTAAAAAAGTTCCCAGCCCTGATAAGGGACTCCAGAGACAAACAGATGTAATGGTTTCAATGTTTGCCTGTCCCAGGTGCCTGCTGCTGGAAAGCATTATTCCAGTAAGGGAAAAAGTAACAGTGCAAATAGAGGCAGGGGAATGACAAAAGGTGATTGTCTGAAGGCTAGAAAAGGAGGCGCGTTTCGTGTTTTGGAGAGCTAGGCTTCCTGAGATAACTCCTCTGCTGATTTTAGAAGCAGATCCTTTCTCTAAATATTTTGTTAAGGAAGGCGTGCCTTCAAATATGCCCTTAGTCAGCTTAAAAAAAACATGTACTAGCAAACGTATTGTGGTTCTCAGGCTGTCTAAAAGTCAATTTTGGAAGGGAATCGAAACACTGGCATGGCTTTAATGAAAGAGATCACCATCCTGGTCCCCACACCAACATTTGGTAAGGTAGATCTGGTCTACTGGCCACCTGAACCGATGCCATGCTAAGCCTAGATCATATTTAATCGGGAAACTGATTTCCATTCCTACTATTTCTTGCTGCATTATTTACTACAAAAGATACTGCAGCCAATGCTTGCATGCCTCAGCTCTTCTTCAGTCCAGCAGGAACTTTGGAAAACCAGAGAAAAAGCGCAGATTTGCATGTTTTGCTAAGGCCAGAAGGGACTCCTTCGCTCACACACCTTCCCCTCTTCCATCCCCCAGGCCAGCGAGCTCTGCTCCAACTTCTCCGTGGGTGGGCAGTGCCTTGCCTTCCTACCCAAACCACCACTGACAAGCCCAATGCCCTGAGGCTGACCTGGGACGGATTTTTCAAGCACATTCTTGAAGTGAACTCTGATGTAAATGCTTGTCCCTAAATCTCGCTACCCTCTGTGCTTCCAAACATCACTGCACTGAAAAGGAAAATAGATTCTCCTGCTTCTTACTGTTTGCACAAAACACAAATACTGTGCTTTCTGCACAGAAAAACTGGGCCGGGGAAAGGTCACCGAGTAGTTTTGCACATCCCAGAGCAGCCGCTTATGCAAAAGGGCTTCCTTCCTCCTCTTCCTCCTCTGCGGGCGTGCTGCAGGGCATGTGGCTGCTCAGAGGGAAAGGGCACGGCTCTTGCCCTCTCCCCCCGGCTGGTGGCACCCCTGTGTCTGGGCCTTTCGCTCTGCTGGTGACACGGCTGTCCCCTGAGGTCAAGGCAAAATGAGCCTGCCTCGCTTTACTGACTGTGCTCCTTACCCCCTGCCCCTGCCCTGGGTCATCAGTGGCAAAAAGGGAAGTGAAATAGTCAAGTGCAGCTCCAGCTTCTGAATTTTGGGGGATTTTGGTTGAACACCTACAAAATTCAGGATGTGCTGAAGCCAAGAGACCTGTGCCGGTTGTCCTCAGGAGGTGCTGGGCCAGGCGGCCCCATCCTGCTCCTACACAGCTCCTGTTTGCAAGCATTGCACCCAAAGCCTCGCAGGAGGATGAGGAGGGCATCCCTCCCTACCCTGACCACCCCTGCAGAGCCTCCTGTTTCTTTTGCAAAGGTACCAAAAAGATGTAAGGCCACTGTACTAAAAGTCAAAGCACCTCGTTTTGGCAAAGCCCTGGCTTTGGAGCTCCCTTCCTCTTCTTTTGTCTGACTCTGGCCTCTGCGGTGACCTGTGTCACTGTCTGGGGGAGCTGGGGAAACGAGGAGGAGGTTTTGGGGGAACACAGGCAGACGGGGAGATACAGCCAATAATATCTGTAAAGTCACAGGTGCTGTGCTGCTGACATATAATCAGCCTTGTCCATGGGCTATAAAGAAATAAATTCTGCATTTTTTTCCCCCTAAGAGCACGCCACTGAAATCTCCCCTTCTTTTTCTTTCATCAGCTCCTGCATCTCTTAAACAAACCATTTTACGAAGACGCAAAAACACAAATTCATCACTCTGGCATAACTAGCTGCTGCTTAAAGAAATACATAAGAATAAAAGAAACCCTCACAGAAAAATGAAAGTTCTCCATAAAGCCCCCTTTACTTTTGTTCGGCGCAAACTCATTTCAGCTTGATTTATGGCCCACTGGAATTTAAAGCTTCGGAGGAGATTAATGGGCTGCTTTCGGGTTACGTCATCTGCGTGGACTGTCAGGACAAGCCTGCTCTGAAATCACAAAGGAAAGCTTGGTTCTGGTCCCCTGCTAAAATATGAGAGCGACTGCTGTTCCTAAGTAACTTGATTGGATAACACAACAGACAGGCTTCGTGAGAAATACAGTTAGGATTTGCCCTGCATGAGCACGGCGAGCTGCAACAAGGTTTTACACTGCAGGATCAGGCCACATATTCTGAAACACATCAGACATGCCTCATTCTTTGAGCCACGCTCGGATTGGCTGTGAGAACATTTCTTTCCCATTTTGAACTGTATTTTTTTTGAGGATTTGAGCACTACGCTGACCCTTTTTAGTAGGCTTAGGCTGCGAGTCAATAGTGACAGCGGGTAGGGTGCAGAGGGAGGACTTTCGGTCACAGAAAATCTGCCACTTACCCTGCTGCTGCTGTGACCAAAAGTCCCAGTTTCGAGAGGAGCAGCACTTGCTGGTGCCAGGCGCTTGGTTCTGGTGGAGAGGCACCTACGGACACCTTGAACTCGGGATCCCAAAGTTTGAGCCCTGCAGACAAAGCCAGACAGCTGTCCTTCAAGCGAAACAGCGTGCTTGACTGCTGCGGTGAAAAACCAAAAGGTTTGTTCCCCCACCATGCTCCCAAGAGGAAGGTCGAAGTTGTTGAGCACTGCAGCCACCCTTACAAGCACGTAAAGGACTGCGGAAGCCAACGTGCAGCTTAGGAGCTGCCAAGACCCCAAGGAGCACCCGAGGGCTCCCATGCCCCCCCAGCAGGGCTGGGAGGAGGAAGGACGGCGGCTGGGACTCCTCCTGCACCAGCCTGCAAAGAGGGGATGTGACAGAGCTCCTCATCTGCTAACGGGGCTGTTTGCTTAAAGGGGGAACATCACCCCATTTCCCTGATGTCCTCCCCGCAGTTGGGCTTGGCTCAGCCTCCACGCGATTCCAGTCCCCGGGGGTATCCGGTTTAGAAAGCAAATTTCTTTACAATGAAACATATTTGGCAGCCCTGCTGCACATGAAGTTCATCTTCGGGGCAAAGAAAAAAAAGAAAACAACACCTCCAAACCCCACTAAGCAATTGCCATGTAATTTATGTCAAATTATTGGTTGCTAGGAGGAACAGATCCAGATTTGCCCACATTTACTACAGAAAAGGGATTATAGATCTTTCCCTCGGCCCATCAGGAGCATTAGCAGCGCTGCTACTCATTCTGCCAAGGGTCTGAGAAATGACCCTTGGGGGCCTTCATCCTTCGAGGTTTTCTTTCTTTAACACTCTTGCTTAAAGAAAAAGGGGAATATCAGCCAACTGTACGTGGAGCTCTTGGAAGACCCATAATATCAGAGTATTTGAGGCAGTAAACATCTCAGATTTTTAAATCTCCAGAGGGAAAGGTGTGAGGAAGTGCAATAAAATCAGAAAAGTAAATATTTCTTAAAGATACAAAGCAAGCAGGAGGGAAAAGAAGAAAAAAACCAAGGAAATTAGAACAGACTTTAAAATATATGGTTCCGTAAAAAAAAAAACACTAAGTTTTTAAACTTTTGGGGGGGGTTATGGTGACCCAGATCTACTTCTTATTCTACCATACAGAGCTCCCATTGAAGCAGGAGTGAGGATTAATCAGGAATTAGTGGCACTGCTGCTTTCTTCACAACTCCACGTCCACAGAAGCGCTCCTGCCTCGCTCCAGCTTTGATCTGAAGGAATTACAGGATCCTACCAAATAAACGGCAGCCAGCTATCAGCACAAGCCTGTCTACACAGAAGCGGCAAACATACATTTTTCCAAAAGCCCAGCTCTCCAAAATGATGAATCTTTGTGCCACGTGAGCAGGTGTTGTGTGCTTCTTGCTGGAGGCAAGTCCCTAACAGCAGGTGAAGACAGACGAACGCGCAGGGAAGGCTACCAGAAAAAGCTGTGGGGCTACCTCCTACAGCACACAGCGAGCTATGTGCTCAGACTCAGGAGGTCACATCAGCTCCTTCTGTAGATACAGGAATTATTTCCTGCCAAATATCACATGACACAAACATAATATCCAGCATATACGTGCTGATTTACGAGGCTGTGTGCAGACACATGAATGTCTGGATGAAGCTCTGGAATTTTTGGCCACTCATACCTTGGTCAAGAAAAACGCAGCTGATGCTGTAGCATCTTTAAACCAAAACCACTGCTGAGATGAATGGAGCTACACTGCTCTGGCAGGATTTCTGGTCTCTGATATTCTTAAAAAGCAAGCTTTAGTATCTGTAGTCTCAAAGAAACCAGGTATTTTCATTGTATCTGGTAACTGCACCTCAGTGAAATGCATTTTAGAAGTCCCATGGAGAAATAATCACTTTTCTATCCTCTATATTCAGAGACCCTGCTTGCAAGGACTTCTCTTCAACAAAGTATAATTATGAATCACACTGGCTTTTTCCAGCAACCTGCAAATTTTTATCCTTGCAATTACTGCAAGTTCTCTACTATGAATAAAAACACAATTAGGAAAACTTCTAAAAGTCTTACTGCCTGCTCCTTGATGACTATTTCAACACGTGCATGCGACTGATGGCATGTGTACTGTTTGCAGTGCATTTCATGGTAACCAAGTGAATTTGGGGGCATGAACCAACAACACAAGTTTTGTTACGGGTCAGCAAATGAAGGGAAGGGAAAACCCAACCTAAACACACAGGTAGCCCATCTCCAGCTGATCTGTTCCTATGACCACTGCCCCGAAGGCACGTGCAAGTCCTTTGGGATTGCCGGGGATGTCATCTCTTCCCAGGTTTCCTTAGAGACTGGATGAATCACCCTGGGGGAAAGCAGCTGGAGCCGATGAAGATGCCAGGGGGATTACCTGGCCTTCTGGCCTGAGAATTGCAGAGCAGGGCTCTGCTTTCTCCAGTTATTTCAACCCCAGGGATGCCCGTTCTAGCGGGGAATGCAACTGCATCGTGCTACAACTGCAGGGGTCTTGGGGGTTTCAGCTGTTTCCCCGTTTCCCCATGTTTTCCTTATCCTCTGGTATCTGCTGTTAAGTGAACGGCTCTGTCAGTCCCGCCCCCCAGCTTCATTAACGTACAGTCTTGGCTCCTCAATTAATTAATTTGCTTCCCCTGTCCCTGTGTCATACAGGATTATTAATCTCCTAGCGAGGAGCCTGGGGACCAAAGATTACAGGCACCATTTACAGCCCACTGGGCCAAAGGCGAGCTCTCTGAGAGCTGGACTGGGACCAGGAGCCGTGCAGCAGAGCTGAAACTTTATTCCCCAGCCCAGCCTTTTTGTCTTCAGCACATCTCCCCTCTGGTTGCAAATTTTGGGTTACTCATGTGATAAAAGGTGGTCCTGCTCAGCTCCTCTCCTTTCTGAGCCCATCATCTGGAAAGAGATGCTCTGCTCTGTGTAAAATGCCCTGAACAATGAATGAGAATAGACGTGGCCACCCTTGATAAAATACTCATCCAAAAGCTGTATAATTCCTGAATACATGGACCTTTTTTTTGTAAATGCCATCTAAATTAATTCCTCAGCAGGTTCGTTTTGTTCAGAAAGCAAGGGAATAATATCACAGGCTGGTCAGCATGTGCAACAAAATACAGTTTAAAAAGACCAGAAGCACACATGCCCTTAAAAGACATGGCGTAGCTGTTAGATATATTTGATGTAGCTTGAGTTAGACGTGGCCAGAGAAATATTTGATGTTGTCTCAGACTGATTTTCTGTCTAATATTCTATGTTACCTTTATCTCTTTATCTATCTAATTATGTTAATGTAATCTACTGACTTTTTGTTGTAGTTAATAAAAAAGGCAAAACTCTAAGCCTTGAAGCCACTACAACTTCACTCCAGACACTGCTGCTGGATATTTAGCATGTTAATGTGTAACAGGCTTCACTCACAAGCCTCAGCATGTCCTGCAGCATAACGGGGCAGGATCCAGATCTGGTGTAATTTGGTGAGGCTCCATTCGAGCAGGACAGAGCTCAGCCTTCTCGTGTGTCTGCTTCTGGGGAAAGCCTTCAAAATCTACAGCAGAGCAGAAAAAAAAAAAGAGAAGTTCCCTCCCACTCCTTCCAATTTCAACAAGTCGCATTTTTTCATTCATAAGCACCAGAGCTATTAATAAAATCGCTGAATGAGACCGGTTAACCCCCACAAGTGACACATACCTTACGCTTTGCAAGCCAGCATGACAACAGTCAAAACAGAAATCAGCCTCTCGATACATCAGCACGCAACGCTGTCTGCAGTTCCCAAAAAACTAAAAAAATAATGAAAAAAATTCAGACGACGTCCTATCAGTTGCAGACAGATGAGTCACTGGCTTGAGACGAGCAGACCTAAAGTCACCTCCAGCCTGCAAAACTCTCCTGTCCTTGCTTTTCCTCTCCATCCCCAGGCTTTGTGCCAGCACGTGTTAGCCAAGCATCTCTTTGGAGGGCTCTGTGCCCTCATTAATGCAAACACCTTCCCCTCTTCCCCCAGCCTCTCTGTTAACAAACCTGTAGACCCAGCTGCCAGGCCCTGGAGCAACTCTAATTGAGATTTTTGAAAACCCACTGGGTTTCAAAAAAATCATCTTCTAAAACATCCCCTGACGTTTCCTGTTGCTGCCACTTTTGCTTTTGCTCATCGCCCCATCCCTGTGCTAGACCTGCCAGCATTCCCTGGCCCTAACCCTGGCAACAGCCTCCTATTAACACTGCCGTTAATTATTTTTCACTCGCCAAACTACCCCCAGGCTGAGAGTTTCTAATAAGAAAGCACAGCTTCCTAAAGCAGTTCAGCTCCATGGGACGAAGCGGCCCAGAACAATTTCGTTTCCTGTAAAACATTTCACTTTTTAGGAGCTTTTGGTGGCTTTTTGCCATCGTGCAAGTGGGACTGGGGAGGCTCCCCATGCCCAGCGAGGCTTCCCAGCCATTCTGGGGATGCTCAGCAGCAGAAATTGGGGTAAAAAATGAAGGACAGAAAAATGAAGGAGACGGGGCACAGCATCTCCTGCATGCAAGGTCACAGCACCCCCTTTGCCATAGTTAACTTCCAGAAAGGAAGAAATACTCCTTTCTTTCTGGACAAAACAGCATCTCATAGAAAATTGCATGTACTCATAATGTTCAATTTTCCAGATAAAAAAAAAAAGCACCAGGTGAGAAGGGAATAAGATTCCCCACCTTAATTCAGCCCCTTGCACAGCAAAGGACTGGCCCTATCCAAAGCACTACCGGTGATGCACACACTACCCAACATCTCTACTTTCTAGTGACACAAACGCCTTGAGAGCTAGCGTGGTCTTCTCTGTGCAGCTTTAATAGCATCTGAAGAAAACCAGTGTATAGGAAGCGAGGCAGGGAACGCTGATGGCATAAAACTAAGCGTGGATGCGAGCACTTTATTGAACACCACGTGCCAAATGCTCCAGCACCGGTGGAGGTTTGCCAAGCAAGAATTTGGCTCTGTGCACTCTTTTGTCCATTTCTCAGGTCTCTTTAAGCTTCCTCCAGCACTTGTTTCAAGATACCCTAAGCAGGTCTAAGATAGTGATGCCTCTATTAAATATTTATGAAGCAAGACCATTAGAGTCTCAAGAAATTCATGCGCTGGTCCCAATCCAGCAGAACACTTAGGGAGAATTTAGCTGTTGAGAAAAGCGGTATTTCCACCGATTCCCACTTCGTTTAGCCCAGCCCTTGCCGAGGAGGGTCCCAGACCCCCGTGTGGCCATGCCTGGGGGGAGAAGCCCCCATAGCTGATGCCACATTTTAACTCTTTGGTCTTCCCAACTCATCTCTGACGTTCTGCTGGACCTAGGATCGATGCTGAACGTATGAAGCCACTCGGATCCCTTAATATGCTTTTTAAGCCAAAATCTTTGGATTTCCCCTCATTTTTTTTCTCCCAGCCAATAAGTAAGGTCACCACGGTTTGCTACAAGCCAGGTGTGATTCTCAGTGTGGTTTTCAACAGCAAATTTCAAGAAGCTGTAGAAACTCACCAAGACCAGAAGGGCCATTGTGGAGCAGGAGGATCAATCACACAAGGGCCCGTGGCTCGGAGCATTTCCTGCAGTTAATAGCGTGCACTTGTGGATAATTTGACATTTGTCAATGGGACATTTTAATATTGATTTGTAATTTAATAATTGATTTGTAAATCAACGTTTCACAAGCTAACAGCTAGAACAACCACAGGGGAGGGAGGGGTGTGATGTGTTGGGTTTGACTCACCTTGAGGAGACCAGGGCAGGTGCTGCAAAGGTGCTCGAGTCTCAAGACAAGCCAAAGGATAACTAATGTGTGGGCTGCGGTAAAATAGGCACTGAAGTGTCTGTCTGTCCAGCCCACAGACACACCTAGCCATGAGCAGACTTCAGGTAGCTGGCCAAGTGCTCGTTTCAGCAGCTTCAACAGCTCCCACCTTTGCCTGTCTCAGACTCGGTGCTGCTGAGTTACTCAAATCGAACATCTAACCCTTCCCTGTGACAGCACCTCTACGCCAGGCTGCCAGATGCACCGAGTGGGACAAACAGTCCAAGGCCTCGCTAACAGCTCAGGCTGGGCAGATCTCGAACCACTGCTCAGCAGGATTTGCTGCTCGGGATCCACCTCAGCAGCAAACCCTGCCTGGCTCCTTCCAGCGAAGCGTCCATACATCCAGCTGGACGCCTGCCCGGACCGCAGAGGTGTTCAAACAGCGTTGCTGGAGAAGTGAGCACCCCAGAAGTCTCCGGTCGCCTTTTTAAACATTTTTCTAAGGCTGGAGTCTCCCAAAACCTTTAATAAAAAAAATATCTCTGCGCCCAGCCATTAAAAAGAGGCAATGGCAGATCCCTTGCTAGCTAAAGTAACTGCACAGCTTGTTTGTAAAAACGTTCCACTGCCAATGGAAACAAGTTTTAACGTATATTTTTAAGAGGCTGCTTTTTAATAACCTCTTTATAAAGCAAGCTGGGAATAAATACCCATTAAAATCAGATCTAGAACTCAATATTAAAGAAAAAAACAAACACAACGGGTTGAACGTGGCACGCTGTCCCTCCTGTGCTCCCGCGCCGCTGGCTGCAATCCTTTCAGCAGTTCCCCGGCCACATCAGCTGCACCTCTGTGCCATATCCCTTAGTTTTACCCAGCCCCTTTGTTTCTTATTTTATTTTGAAAGAAGCATAACATGAAACAGCCCTTGTGAGAGAACAGGTAGCATCCATCACAACACGTCAGGCAAAACAGACTACAGCAAAACTGCACCAAAAAATAAAACAAAATCACATTTTTGCACTCATCAAGCAAACCTCCGAGAGTGAGTGCTGAAATACAGCTTGCACTTGAGAACTTCTCCACCAAATAAAAATGGCTGGGTCTGGACAGAAACGAACAGCAGACTTACTTGTCGCACGAGCAGCGCTCTCCCTAGATGGCTTCGGGCTGGCATCCCTTGGGACACGAGCCTGAACAGGAGGCACGACAAAGCCAAAGGGACATTTGTCCCTCCAGTTAAATTGCATAAACCTATTTTACTGATTATAAAAATAAACAGATTTTTTTCATTATTCCTGTGCTGAAAATATTTAGAGCAGACATTGTTTTTTCAAGCCTTCCCAAGGTTTTTTACGAAGGCTCCCCAAATTTTTAATGCAAATATCAGGAGTACATTCTGACCACCAGAAGACAAAAATATTTTGATAAATAATTTTGCTGGAACTTTTATAACTTCAAAAAAAAAAAAAAGTCTCGTAAAAAATACTTTCACAGAGGCAGCTTTTTGTGGAAAATTTCGTTGTAAAAAAAAGCCCATTGATTTTTCACGCCATTTTTTGGACTGCTGCTAGGGGATGAAAGCTGCTCCTATTTATTTATAAACAGGAGCCCAGAGGCAGAAGTCCTGGGGCTTGTGCAGGTGCACGCACATACAAGCAGCTTCACCCCCGCCTCCTGTTCCACGCAGCCTTGTCTGGCTGCATCTCGAGGCCGGCTGGATTTTAGCAGCCCGTAGCAAAGCAGGAGTTGCGTCTGCTGACAAAAACAGCATGGATATACCTGGAGGTTCCTGCTGTGAATTGGTAGTTGAGATGCTACAGAGGTGATCGAAGTAAGGGGGCTGCATTTCCCCGGGTGCGCAGCTCGGGGTGGGGGCTGCAGTGCCCTCCCCGTGCACCTGGGGCAGCGGGAGGAGTCACGGCCCTTTTGAAGAGGGATTACAGCTGTGCAAATAATTATGCTTCGGTTCGCTGGCTGAACTTGAAAACACGGTATTTTGTATCCATCCATCCAAAACGTGTAAAATTTGAGGCCAAAAACCAGAACTCATCCGCTCCCCATCTGGGGTCGAAGAGAACGCCGCTTTCAGCCCCCAAAAGATAAAATGTTATTGTAAATGCACATTTTTAGTCCTCAACACCACCCTCAGCATGCCACCAAAAACCAGACGGGACAGAAGCGGAGCAGCTTCACATGAAGGGCTTGCAAATCGGCACTGCAGATGCAGAGCATCTTTCAGAGGGCATCAAAGACGGAGCCCTGAGGGCAGTTGGCACAGCAGCAGCGACACATCTCGTGCCTCCTCTGCCTGGGTGCCAGCCTCTCCAGCTCACCTCCGCTTTCCCCTTCCCCACAGTGCCACCAGCTGCTGATAACTGAGGACAAGAGCACTGCAGGTGCCCTGAGCCAACTTGGGATGGACGTTTCCTGACCCAAATGCTCACGTTTACCATAAGTTCACGTGTTTGTGTGCTCAAGCACCTTGGGGCAGACCCCTTTCCGGCCATGACCTGCATTCAGCAAATGGGTTCCAGGTTTACAGGTGTGCTAAGGTACACAAAAACCATACAGTCCTTGAAGTGGTCCTGCTGGAATCAGACAGCAGATCTCCTTATGGAGAAGGGAACGGGCAAATTCAGAGCTAGAGGCCAAGAACTGCTGGTTTCAGTGGCTCCTGCCCTTTTCCCTGCAACATAAAAGCTGGGAACACGCCTCTTGCTGCTCATGCCCCAGCCATGCAAAACAAATCTTGCTCTTCACATCTTTACTACAAGTATTATCACCAGTCCACGTGGCTGAGGTCTTGTGGTAAGATTGGGGTGATACGGGGCAGGTGAAAGATGAGAACTAGCAGAAGTACCTGTGCAAACATCACCTCGCATCCCCCGGTACTGCTATCACGGGCTGATGGGGCACAGCTCCCGCTGTTATCCCAGCCAGCAGTCTGCATATACGTCTCCTTAAAATAGGCTGCACATAAAGTGAACCTGGCATGCTTTGGCATATAAAGCTGCACTTAATGAAGAAGTGGTTTAAAAAAAGCCCGGCTGTTGCCAAGAATATTTCACCAAATCAGAAGAGGCACTGGGCCAAGCTCTTTGCTGTGCCAGATACATTCATGCTAGGCTCCTTTTTGGATGACTCAACGGCACAAACGCGCTCCAACCCCAGGCTCAGCGCAGAGGGTGGAGGAAACAGTCTGCTCCAACACCAGGACGCAGGCACGGGGAGCCTGTGCCTTGCTTTAGTGGCTTTGGATGGGGACCTGGCTGTGTTCACACTACCAGCAAACACTTCTCTTCCTCACCAACATCCCAGTGCTGCTTTTGGAGCCCCAGAGATCTTCCCCAAACCTTTCTCCGTCATCTCCTCAGATTTTAGCCTGGTGACCTAAAATCAAACCTCTCCCACCTGTTTTCCGGTTCATTTTCTGTTTCCCAGCACAGAACAGCCCCCAGAATCACATCCGATGTTTTTCGGACCTGCAGACCTAGCTCCAACAGTGAGAATGAGACAATTTAATTGTTTATCATTCATTTCAATCAAAGCTTTGCTATTACATTGGAAACCACTTTTCCCTTTGCTGTTCAATCAGATTTATAACAGGCTTCAGCTACTTGATATTTATCTATCTTGCACGTACAACAGAACGGAGAGGGACATAATAGAAGTCTGTAATAAAAGCCCTAGGGGCAGGGCTGTTTGAAAATGGGTGATTTAAGGTCTAGGCCAGCCATCCAGCTCCTGACTGCAGCTGAGGATTGAACAGAAATGGCCTTGCACTCAACAGCTGAAACAAGACATGGAGAAAGGCCCCAGGGCAGAGGTGATGCATGGGAGAAGCAGCAGGCACAAGACACAGGACCTGGCTCTGCCTCTGCTCTGCTGTGTTAGGAGACCAGCTGCACCTAACCTAACTCAGGCTGGAAGAGGTTCCCCATCCCCAGCTACCACACCGAGGGTAAAAAATAACCAAGCTGCAATACGAACTGAAGGGTCATGTCCTCTCTTGGGGCACACAAGTCCATGCCAGCTCCGACACAACGCATAGCAGTGACTCCAGCCGCTCGGGCATCCTTCAGGCAGGAGTTATCCCTGTTGGCAATGCCAGCAGGCGCTCTGAGACCAAATCCTGCTCTGCTGAAGGGGTGCAAGGCTCATTTTGCATGCAGTAGATTTCCAGTCTGCCCGAGTGTTACAGGATGGCCCTGCCACCATCACGGTGTGCAGCTGGAACGTACTGCCCTCCTCGAACTGATGGGCCAGTCAATGTTACACAGCAACACACACCAAAAACGTAAGTGTGCCTGTGGTTCTTGGAAGCCTAATAAAGTTCAGCTTCCTAATAGCATAACACAAACAAATAGATTATTCAGTGCATCATCCATGGCATTTATTAACATTAGGTAACCCATACTCATTGGCTGCTTTTCTGAGTAGCCATCAGCAGAGATTTATTTCCTTCCAAATGATTTCTCCCCTCGTGAGTCAGAAGGGACCTATGTGAAAGTAATCTTCTGGAAAAATACAGTAAAAGAAAAAAAAATAATCTATCCCTAAATTGCTCCTTTTCAACACAGCCTGAATTACAGTAGCTTTTAACAGTGGAGCAGAACAGTCCAACATACAAGGCTTCCTTTCTGTTGCAGGAGAGGCTAAGACAGACAGTTAAAGCCCCGTGTTTACATCCTCTTCAAGACGAATGGTTGGTTTTCTTCTCTCACCAAATATGTGTAGCTGGCCCGCCTCCAGTGCCCCAGCGGTGCTGCCGCCATACTTTGCTTTCTTCCAAAAAAAATAAATAAATAAACGTTGTTTTTCCTAATGTATTTCACCATTCGAGCGGTCGCTGCTCAGCCTGTGAAGAGGCAGGAGCTGCAGATGCCAGCACCGGACCGCTTGCACCATTACCTCTGCTGACGGGTCGTAATGCCTTCAGCAGGGAAACTGCTGCAGATCAACCTGCTACTAAACAGGGCGAAAGGTGTCACCTTCTCCCTAAATCCCTTAAATCCCGCTCCTCTCTGGGCTCAGAACGTTGCTGATGAAGGACTCGAGCAAAGGGCTTCCCGTTGACATCAGCGCGAGCTGAAACAGCTACAAACGTAAGCTTCCCGTGCCTCTACCAAGAGGTGTGAGCTTCTGTGCATGGAATTTTGCACTTTTCGATCCAAGCTCGTCAGACTTGCTCTCTGTTTCTGGAAGCTGTCAGAAACATTCCAGGGAGTGCCCTTCCTGGGCTTGCGTTCCTATAAGGCACCTTTACATCCAGCTGCTCGAGAGACGAGGGCAACAAATAAATAGAACTGCAATGTTATGGAGCTTCAGCAAGTCAGTCACGTTAAGTGGCTCAGACAGAAGGCTATAATCACAATTATGATAGACTTCCCCCATCCCAGAGATCACAGCTCTGATTTTTATGAGGTTGCCTGAGCCATTTGCAAGGGACTTGGCCTTGTTAAGCCAAGAAATCTGCCAGCACACGGCTGGGTTCACGCTCAGTCAAAGCGCCGTGTCCATGTCATGTATTTTCTTGGGGCCTGTGAGCGTGTCCTAAGCCTGGTGAAGCAGAAAAAGGAGTCTTTCCAAGGACTTCATGGATTTTGAGTTAGGCTTTAAACACATGCAAAAGCTACTGCCATTAGTGTTGCTCTTGGAACATCTCTTTTCCTTAACATCAATCACAGGGAAACAGTTATTTGGCTATGCCACCTGCAGCTCTCTACCAGAGTTCATCACTGCCTTCCTGACAGTTTCCTGCTAAATCGGTGGTGATAACATGAATATAATTCGGATGTCACAATTGTCCAAAGCTTAATCAACACCTTTCACAAAGCAACAGTCCCACCAGAGACCCAAAAACAAGAGGGACTTCATTTTACACACCCACATGAGTTTGGGCTGGTCTCCAAAAGAGCGATCTGTGCAGAGCAGTATATATTTCCGTTAGTCACGACCACACTGAAGTTATGGCTAACGCAGCATCTCCATGCGGAATCCCCTACGTCCTTTCCCCACATCCCCGAGGATGAATCATTCTGTAAAATGAGACAAACAGGGCAAGCACAGGAACGCTTTTTCTGAAGATGCACCAAAATGTCATCTATACGTGCACAGCTGATTCATGTGTGTTAATCAGAGACATGTTTGCTTTTCACAGGCTGCCCATTTCACCTGCCTTTAATATAAAAGCCTGGTAAGCTTCATGGGAAGAGTGGGTATGTCTGTTAATGTGAGTATTGACAGAACGTTGTCTCAAAATTAGTATTTACACAAAGCAAGGCTACTTCAAATAGTGAGTTTTGGAAGTTACCAATAATAAATTTGAAATTATCAAATTGCCAAAGTGAAAGTCAGTCTGTATCTCCAGCAAAGAATGGAGAAGGAGATATCCAAGATATCTCTTCCCACTGACAGCAGCCCTAAAAGAAAACCCAGGCCCTTCAGTTTGGCCTCCTGTTTCTCTTGAGCTAAAGGGCAGAAGCTGAGCATTCAGCAGGCACTTGAAAAAAGTTGCCAGGCTGGACCTACACTGGAAGGTAACTTCTAAGGAAGGAAAACACATGAAAAATGGATGATGGAAACAAAGATGGGGAAAGACACGCACTTCTAATGGCAGCAGAGCACCAGAAGGCAACGTATAAGCTAGCAGGGGAGGGTACCGTGTCAGCAAGTGTTATTTCTCCACTTACAGAACCACCATCCCTCCTTTCCCTCTTCTTCACAACCCAGCGAAGGATGGGAAAAGCAGAACTAGGAAAGCCATCTGGAAGGATTAAGACCAGCCCTGTCAGGATTCAAAACCACAGCTCTGCTGCTCCATGGAAGCACAGGTCCTGCTCAGCTGTTCACAGGGTCACGAACTGAGATGGCAAAGGGGAACAGAAGGCCACAGACAGAGGGGCTGCTGTAAAGGCAGGTTGTCTGCAGGTTCCTCTGAAGGCTGCCACCACAAGCAGGGCTAGAGCAGGATTACAGCTGCCTCCATGAAATCTTCAAGTGTGAAAGCTCTGAAGAAAAAGCAGAGCATCCCATGGGAGGGATGCATCACAGAGCTGCATCAACCCAAAGATAAGGAAATTGTGTTATGGGGTGCCTGTGCAGTGGGAACATCAAGACAGCCCCAGGTACATCAGCTCATGTCCAAGCTGTTATGAAGATACCCTCACGTTGCATTGTAGTTTCACGAAGACACCCTCAAACTCTCTGTAAGACAGCAGAAGCTTCCGATCTGTTTGGATCAGTGAGCCACGGCCTCATCTCGCTGTATTTGGGGAACCTTTGTATGCCTTTATTATGAAGCTTTAAATAGAAAATGCCAGAATTGATACAGGCCCATGGAGCTGCAGCTCAACTTTTCCCAGGGACCAGATAATGTCATTTTCCCTTCACCAGGACCTCTGGGACCAACCACTCCCCCCTTTTCATAAGAAATGGTCTGGGTTCACAGCTAATTCCCATCAATCCATGAAGCAGATCAGGATCCTACATACCCCGAGTTCCTGAATGCACATATTTAATTTAGAAGAGTGCTAAGTGCCAAGCAGCAGCTGAGTCAAACAACTTTCCCCAGCTACTTGGTAGGGACAAAGTGCACACAACTGCACATGTGCTCCGTTAATTGGGACATCCCAAACGATATGTTGCCTTGATGACTGATTAAAAGGCACCGAAGACTTCTTTGACTCCCAGACCTGCAGAAACAGTGTGTCCTCAGCTCCATAGGAGGCATATCTTGAAAGTGTTGCACATCAGGATGTCTTGATAGGCAGGAGGAAATATTTTTGGGCAGGAATCATAATTCTTTCCTGACTGCTAACATCTGTTTGCTAAAGCCTACAGAACTTCCCTGGAGTTTTGAGGTTTAAAAACATTGCTTGAAGATGACATACTAAATATTACGAGAATGTGCTTCATGATCCACACCCAAAACCCCCCAAAGAACATTTCATATTTTCAGACTTTGGTCAACACAACTTTTAGACTGTTTTTAGTTCCTTAAATGATAGGTGTTTAATTAAAAATGAGCCCGTGTACCAGAGCTGAGAGGGAACTAGACAGCCATAAACCCACAAGGACAACTTTGAACTAGACTATGATGGGAAAATACTGGCTATATCCAACCCCACCATCTTACTGAGAACTGGGACCACTTGTAAACGCTCACCGAGCCACCACATATAGGTAAACAAGCAGGAGACGGATATTTCCTATCTCAGACACCCTCAAAAGGCCTGCAATGGCGCGGTATACTCCTGTAAACTTAGGGGGCTGAGTTCATCTTTCAGGATAGCCATGTCTTATGATCTGATAGCAAACTGCTGAGCTTCTGCAGCCATCACTCCTCTTCCTAGAGTGCTATTTAGTGACACCATCCTCTCACAATGGTTTTTCTGCACTAAATTTGCTAACTTCTTATTCTTCTTCTCCCCCTGAAATCAATCCTGTCCACATTTGTGACTTAGGAAGCTTCCCCCCCAGCCCCTTCATCCCTCATTTGATTTCGTCACTGAATGTCCTGCTGAGATGGGTGGACCTGCCATTCCTAAGAACACAAGTAGGAACTTGCACATCTACAAATCCAGGAGCGTACAAGTCCTGGTGAAGAAAGGGGCCTTTGCAAGTAGCTAGAGAAAGGTACTCCTTTCTGAAGACAGAGCATAAAAGGTAGATATACAGGTCTGCTTAGATACAGGTGATCTCCTATGGAAAGATCCATAAGGATACTTATGTCTCCTTAACATGCATGAGAGTAAGACGTCCAAGCATCTTTTGGGATCTAGCCCTCATTGTCTTTTGAAAAAATAAAGCCCAGGATACAAAGGAAAGGCTAGAAATCCAAATGGTGCCTCAGGGGACAATGGTTTAGGATAATTCTGCAAAAGCACAACCAGTCTTCCAGCCCCAGCCCATTGAAATGGGGACTTTTACCTGTTTTGGAGGACTTGCAGGGATCAGACTGCAGGACCATCCAAGCCCAGTCACCTCCCTCCTCTTGCAGCTAGCTACACAAGGAAGCACGTGAGGACAGGCATTTAGCAACACCTCCCATTATTCTCTCAATTTTTTTTGGCAATGGCTCAAGAAATCTGAGCCATGCAAAGTCCATGTGCTTAAACAGACCTTTGTGTGTTTTTTTTTTTTTTTTAATAATTCCCAAGATATCTTTCCGGCAATTTCTCTAACGCCTTTTTTTGGATTTCAGTAGTTGCTTGGCAAGTTTTAGCAATGACTTCTGCACTTGACTTCATATGTTATGTGACAAGATACCTCCTCTCACTTGTTTTGAAGGATCTAGCTAATAATTTGGTGCCTCTGCTTTTGGAACTGCAAGCAAATAAACCTTCCCTACTGACCGTCTCCCTGCAGGTCATGGAGCTGAAAGACAGTTTCTTCTTGTTCATCTCTCCCACACAAAGAAATAACACCTACCTCTTGTACGAAAGTCATTCCAGACCATTCATCTGTTTTGTGATTGTTTTTTTCTTATTATTTTATACTTTGTTCATTTATTTTTGAGTATTAAACATCATTTGCAGTTCTGAAGTGAAGGGTATACTAAGGATCTATACATTGCCATAAGTTTTATTCTTTTTTCCTGTCCTGGCAATCCTTAACATTTGACCATTTTCTTCCCCCAGCTGAGTTGATGCTTCCATGTGATCACCTTTTACCCATGCCTTTCAAAACGCCCCCACTTGGTCCCTTCTCAGGCTCAGGAACTGGCAGAGCATCTCAGCAATGTGCTGTGAGCAAACCCAACTTGTCACCTCAAGACCAAGATATACAAACAGCTCCTGCACTCCGACAGCCCAAAGGACAGAGTGGGACTTGATCCTTTAAGTAGGCAGTGGGCAAACATCAGCTTAGCTGTAACGCATGTTTATACATATATAATGTATATGTTCATACATACGCATAGAGACAGACATTTTTAATAAAGTCACTTGGACTTTATTTTTAGGCCAGCAGACAGCCACAGAGGAGAAGGCCTGGTCTTTGGCAGCAATCCAGCCGTGCACATTTTCAGCATCTGGCATGCTAACGAGGCCGGCTCTATTAAAATGAGCTCCTAACCACGCCGCCGTGCCAGCTCCCTGAAACAGCAGCCAGAGAGCACTTAACATGGCCCTCTTCGTAAAAAGATGAAAGGACAGCTGAAATACCTGTTAGAGCATCTCTCCGAGGTCGCTTTCAGGATCAGAAACACTAGGAGCTAGTGCATGTGAAGCTGGCAGCGGGGAGTTGCTGAAATTTGTAGGTCGTACGGAGAGAAATCAGAACCAGCCCCTTAATGAAGTCAGTTCATGCTCTGGGATAGCTCAACACCATTGCTAGTGCTCTGCTAGGTTTCTCTCCTAATGTCGTCTCAGCAATCCTCACACTAGACATAAGTGGCACAGACTGCCTGGGAAGAGCACCTGGTTAAGTACCGGGCTGAGGTTCTCGTTGAGCTCAGCCCCGCTGTAGGCATACCCTTCCAGCACTGATCTCCGCAGGTAATTTGCACCCCTTGATCTCTTCAGGTTTTGACACTCAGGTTCTCTCTACAAATGCAGATCTTTGATTTGCCTGGGGGTTTCTTGCTGTAAAAGAGACTTCATTTCTCCTGTTTTACTCCAATTCTTTTTTGACTTTGCCCGTTTAAGGCAAAAGATCTCAAGTGGGAAGGATTCTCAGATGTCCTTAAACTCGGATTTCAATATTGGCTGGGCTAAAAAAAACTAAAATAACTGTCTAATATGTTCAGAATACAGTAATTACTACAACAATGGGCAGCAGCATAAAGCACTAAGTTAAACCAACACAGACAGCCAATATAAAACATGGTGTTATAAGTAAATAGACCATTCTGTCACTTTCTGAAGCCTCTGAAATCCACCTCGGCATTAAGCCCATTTGCAGCTATGTTTCTTATTGCCATATTATTTTGCCTAAAAATATTCATTTAGTGAATGTCAAAACCTATCAGTCCTCTTGATTCACCTCTCAAGCCTGAACACAAAGCCTGAGTATTTTCAGTCTATTTGGAGTCTTTACATTTTGACCAGCTGTTTAATAGACATTACAAGACATTAATTACAAGTTAGAAAAATCAGAAGAGCTAAATAGTTTGGGGGAAAAAAAGACTTTTTGGAATTTAAGTTTTAAAGAAAGAATTTTTACCATTTTGACTAGATTGAAAGACATGGGAAAAACAAGACTGGGCTCCCTTTCTCTAGCAAAAGCTATAATTCTGACAGCATCTAATCTGCTTGCTGTTGGGACCTTTTTCTGTCCCCACCTAGTATCTATGTCCTTTTCCTATCAGGACACCCTGATCCAATTAAAATCAGAGTCCTCAGCTCTGACAGCCCATGTATAATTGATGGGGCCAAGCATGCTCCTATAAAGACCTCTCAGCACACAGCCAGCTTTGTGGTTCTTCATCCCCACTTCTCACCCCCACTAAGTGAAAAAAATCATGCCACAACCAGTGCAACAGGTAAAAAGGAAAATAAATCCTTTGCCTTGCCTAGGCATGCTCTGAATAAGTGGCCAGCTTTCCTGTCATTTACCTTGTAAAGCCTGGGGCCCAGGTTACTCAGGTCACCGCCTGCCTTTACTATTCTAGTCTGAAAGTGAAAAATTAAATTCTTCATAGCCAAACACTAAGCATGGCCCTCTCAGCTCATTCACAGCTTTTGAAAATACTGGCTCTCTAGCTGCCCTCACCATCCTCATCCATGAGTTGAGGCAACCCAAAGAGTGTCTGGTTCCAGACACCACAGCTTCCACCACTGCTCTCCTAGAACAGGAGGGACCGAAAAGCATCCTGCAAACTGACTGTAGCTACTCAGCTTCAGAACAGCTCTTCCACTGCTTGTATGGAATATGCTGAGTGCATTTGCTGTAAGGGATCGTGGTGTGCTTCAGCTCAGTGTGTAATTATAGACCTGAGAAAAGGCCTCAGAAAAAGAGGCAGCTTCCCTCTTACACCCCCAGAGACAAGAGCACGTTTTTTCCGCAGAGCTACAGCAAAAGGTTAAGTCGTTTTTACTAATGCCTTCCTAAACTCCATTTCCAATCACATTGACAGTAACTCATGAACCTTCACCCTAGCACCAAGACAGCCATCAGGCACGATAAATATTAGCTTTTTTAATGAAATCTGAAAACTGGGTCTGTCTAGACAGGAAAGGATGAGTAATCAAGCTCTCCAATCAATCCAGCTGCACAGGTTTGTACGGGTATTTGTTTTAGCCAGCATTTCACTTCTAACTGGCAAGTTCTACCTTACACTGATAGTCCCATTATTCGGTTTAATTTTCTAACCTGCAGCTTTCGAGACCCCTAATGAGAGCTCCCTTCACTTCCACTGGTGATGCCTTCCAGCTCCGCACGGCTCCTGTTTCTGCTGGGCTAGAGAACAGAGGAAAATCTTTCATAAGTAGTTCGACCCTGCTCTGGTGAGTTACCTAAACACATGCCTCGCACACAAGGAATCCTGCTGAAGTCAGTAGGGCAGTTGTACGCATAAACCTGTGCACTGAAGTATTTGTGTAACTGCAAGGCTAAGATACAATCACAAATGACACAACCAGTGATCTTTAACTGCCACCTACCAGCAGAAAGATCAGCGGCAGGGAGAGTTGTGGTGGTGGGAGAAGTCACTAATTAGCTCGTCAGATTAAATTGATGGATCTTGGCTAAAGGGGCAAGTTCAGCCCTACCTTGAATCATTGGTGACCAGAGGTCCCAGGCTGCTGACTGAAGTGTTTTCAGCTGAGACCAGGGCAATATCAAGGCCTTTTCAATTTTACATATCTGTTCATGTTGAAAACTAATTGGTGTATACATACAGTGCATGTGTTACAACCTAAAAGCCATACTCTAAATAGACAAGGCAAAGGAAAATCACTTTTGTCAGAAGTAACCACATTAGATCAAGGTCATACAACATAGCTGTGCTCTTAATTCCCCACTAGTTCAGATTTTAAATCATTAGGGCTTTCAGTGGAACTCCACTACAGCCATTAAAATGTAACAGATTGAACAAAACCAGGGAGCCAAGTGCAAATAAAAGATGCAATTGCCATTTATAGTGAAAAAGAATTTAAAATGGTTGCTGAAGGCCTTGGACTAAGCCACTGCAGGCAGGAACCCTCTCCAGCAGGACCCCTATGCCATGCTTCAGTCTGTGGGACCTGTGCACATAGGATCCCCCATCAGCTTGGCTGGTTCCATGTCGTTAGCTGCTCTTTTGGATGTGGTATGCTCTCATTTTTCAAAACTCAGAATAAAGTAATATTCTCTGGGGGCAAGGGGAACCTCAGTCTTCAAAATGCTTGAGCAGAAACTCAGGATATCCTCAGTCACGAGACTTTGATCCTTCCTTTGCTTTCAGATTTGCTTTCCAATATAAAGAAAAATCAATCAGCAGAGGTTTCCAGAGGCACTTCAAGCCCCTAGATTACCAGTGGCTTCAGGAATTTTCTGTAATTTAACTACTGCTCTCAAGACATACAAGAGGCTCAACCTGTTTTGCCTTCAGCCACTTATGGGTGCCGCCATCTCTGCCATCCCTGCTCACAACCCTGAATTTCACTGGGGTGTCCCCACATGTGGCTGTCTGCCAGCTCCCCCCAAACAGAGGGGGAAGGCACAGGTCTCAAAGCAGCAGGTCGTGTTTCCCAGACTGCTGCTACACCTCCCCAGACCAAAAGGCTCAGCTCCTGAGTGTTTTGGTTCCCAGAGGGACTGTCTCAGAGTGGGTGGCCACACTCAAAAAGCAAAACCAAGGTGATGTTTTTTCATGCAAGTGCATGCAATACATGTCTATATTACATAAGTGTCCCTATATTATGTAAGGTGGTTGGAATTGATGTTCTTAAGGGTCTTTTTCCAATGTAAACGACTGTGAGATTCTGAGTTCCAAACCTTCCTCCTCTATTATTTGTGGAATCAGGCTATCCGGTATCTGCAGATATTTGGACAACATCCCAATTCCCCAAAGCTTCAGTACAATGGAGCTTTTGTCTGGGAACTCATTACAAAGTTTATTATTAATTGCTCAGACGCGTCAGTCACCCAGCTGAGGTGTAGAGCCCATTCCCAAGGGCAGAAGTGCCTAGTCGCCCCTGGAGCCCCTCTCACCACCAAGCACAAAAAGCACACAAGCAAATTCAGATTTGCCCACCTACCTGCCTGGAGGGCTTCAGTGTATTATGGGATAGCACCTTGCCTATGCCAATGGTGAAAACCTACAAGTTTGTGCAGAAAGCAAGCAGCTAATAACCCAAATTCTGCAGCTTGTTGTTGGAAAAGAACTTGGCTCTGACAAGCAGAGGAAATGGAAGAGCCCAGCTCTGCCTTTATCTGAGGCTCACTCGTCTCAGTCTGCGGTAGGTTTGAAGCCAGCGAGCCAGTTTGGATAGCAGAGCGCTCAGGTTTGTCAGCTACGGCAGGTTTAGACTGGACTTGAGCAGGATTCGAGATGAGAACAGCTAGGAGAAAGCGAGTGGCCAGATAAAAAGCTTTCTCTGGAGGGGTTCCAGTACTGCCACCTATGCAAACTGAGCCCTGGCACAAAATCTGGAAAAATAGTTGGCTTGGATTTGTCATATGTTTCCTCAGCGCAGTGGGAAGTCTATAACTGTAGCAAGTACTATTATCATCTCCTCTTTAAATAGAGCATCCAGCCCCATTTAGTTTTGTCCACAGTGATAAATGACAGCTCAAAATGCAGCCTTGGCTACGACAGCACCTGGTAGGTGTGGAAGACCCCATGTCACACCATCCACGTGAACGAGCAATGCCAGCACTGCCAGCCCTAAGCAGCCAGCAGCTCCAAAGCTAACAAAGGTTGGCGTACATCAACCTACAGACCTCCCCACTGCCAGTGTCTTCCCAGATAAATTCAGTCACATTAAGTCATTTCACCCATTGAGAAAAATGCTCAAGTTGCTGCAATTTCTCAAGACCCATTGCTACAGCCAATACTGTTTCTGCACATTTTCCCCCCCATACATATATACACATATATATCAACATGCAGCTTCCTTTAGGGAGATCCTCTCCAAAAAAAACTGTTGGCAATACAAGAAACAACTTATTCCTTACCCACTCTGAGCAGGAAGCTTGTCTGATAAGCAACAATTTTTTTGATAAAAAAAATCTGCAATTTCATCTTTTTTTGGCAGTTCCAGTGTTTTTTCATGCAACCTAACACCGCAGTAAGGGCTGCCTGATGCCGTGACCACTGTACGAAACATATTGGGGTTTGTCATCTTTGCTGCTTTCAGCATCTGATCCTTGGTCTCCTGTGACCATGAGCTTTGTTACTTTAAGACAAGAGTCACGGTGATACAAAAAAAAGAGTTTCAGGCAGCTGAAGAGAGCTAAAAGATCTCATGCTGGGAATAGGGCATCTTCTGGGCTCTGTTGTTCACACCGAGCTTTTCAAGTAGCAGAAGACATACACGTGCATTTGTCATGGAAACCTGCACTAAAATAACCCGAAAATGAACCTGGAGATGAATAGCTAGGTCTGTGGATGAGTAAATTAATAGGCAATGCCCACGTGAGAGCATGGACAAACATGAAATGCTATTTTCACTGGGACACCGAGGTATCCACATGGCATTAGAGCAACACTGCTGGACCACCTCTGTGGTCAAGGGCAAGCTGGGGAGAGAAGGATGCAAATTCCTCTGCCCCTTGGCTTTCTGAATATAAGCACAATCAACATTCTTTTATTATGAGACCAGGGTGGGAACTAAGGGAAATGGAGGATGCCTGGTACGGAGGCACAATTTCCACCCCTTAAACCACACATCTCGGAGTGAGCATTAAAAATAGGCGGTTCCTACCCACACAAATCTAGCGCCAGAGCTGGAGGAGTTTGGGACGCAGGGCAAGCTGGAGCTAGGTTACTGGTAGAGTCCCCTACAACTTTGGTTATGCATCTAAGGGGATTTTGAGGCTTTTGAAAAAGCAAGGTATTATTTACACAAACCTGTTTGGTTCAAACTCCCCTGCCTGTGTTTAAGTGTGAAGAGCTTGCTGCTGGGTTAGATGCAAACCTCTTCACGTGGTACAGGTAGTGTAAAAGGGATCTGTTCAATGACCCTTCTAAAAGCATGCAGAAAGACTGGGTTATATCAATAAACCCCAAAAAGTTCCTGGTATCAACATGTTGAAATATTGATAAATTAAAAGCATGACCAAGTATTTCAGCTCTGCCCCAAAAGACACCGTGCACGTGATTACAGCTTACAAAATCTTCCTATCATCTTTTCAACAGCACAGCCACAGCCAACATTTCTATCCACACAATGGCTGAGTACACGGAGCAAGGATCTCTGGTAGGTTCTGGTGGCTCTGCCCTTCTCCAGCACTGCAGAGCCGTTAACAGCACCATTACAGCACCTCTTTGTTAATGGAGAGAAAACCACCAAAACATGTTGGTAGGCTTGGTTAAGATCATGTAAAACAATACTGAAACTTCTTAAGTTATTAAAAAGTCATGATTAATAGGAAAAAGAGGGTAAAAATTATCAGAGACAACTGAATCAATTACAGAACTCATCTGATGCTGATAATTCAATAGTTATTTAGCCATGCTCGAAGTAACAATAAACTGCTGGAGGCTGGTGGCTGAGCAGCTACGATCTCTACTACGGCATCCGGCTGAAGGATTACATTTCAGTAAGCATCATTTGATTTAGGACCCAAAGTCTCGTTCTCCTAACCTAAATTATGTACCTGTAGGCAGGGGCAGACACCCAAACAGATTATGGAGCAAAGGACCGGGTTAAGAGCTACCCTAGGCACTTGAGGACATGTGGACGATGATCTAAAGGCAACTTTTTTTTTTTTTTTTTTCCCCTGAAGACAACCTTACTGAAAAATACATGCAATTTTTAAAGGCTCTCACTTACTTAAAAGACCAAGAGATTCTTTGTACATCCAGAGCTTCAGTTTTGGTGTACTGCACGCACACAAAGTGAAACAGTTCACTCTCCTCATCAGCATTTTGTATTTTTTCCTCCAAAGATCACATGTTCCCTATCTGATCTAGTTTAAACTTCAGGAAGCTTTAGGCATAATTGTAGCTAAAAACTTATTCTAAAATTGACACACAGCTTGCAAAACTCAGTAACTCCATCTAAAAACTCAGTCTCTATCAGAATTTAGCACACGTTTACCCCCAAAAAACTGGGGGCAGAGGACAGAAGAGAATGAGCCCCGCATGCAGAGCACTGGCAGAGCAAGATGCTACAGAGATGGGAGCTAGAGAGCCTATAGCTCCTCCTCCTCCCCACCAGCAATACAGCTGTACCTGTAAACTTGCACACCCCTGGCTCCATCCCTTCCCAGGATGAACAAACTTGCCTTCCCAGGCAAGAACAAACAAGATAACTCCTCAGTTCTTGGCTAGGCAGACCTTGTAGCTGCTCACATCAAGACCTTACAACACCCTGAACACACCACAGCAAATGAAGGCAACGAGCAAAAGTAGCATCCACAATGCCTATAGCAAAAGAAGCCACAACTATCTCCATTTCCTGGGTCCTGCTTCACTCCAGCTATTCACTGCATCTGAAATATTGCTGCTCATCAGGATTCGCACGTATTTTATAGCTCCTTAATTTACAAAAAGCTCAGTGAGATGAAACGGGTCAAGGGGTCAAGGATTTATCAGTAGCTTATGTAGTAACCTTTCATCAGCAGCATCTCAACTTCACAGCTATCTTTGTATACCTGTATGTGTGTTTCGCTTGCAGCAAAATAGGTCCCATTCAGTAAAAGGCACATCTGAAATAATTTCTGCCATGCCAGCTGTTATGCAAATCTCCACCCAAGACGTAGCCCCTATCCTACTGCTCACTTTAAATAGGGCATCAGCAAGAGAGCAGTGGTGGTGATTACAGATGGGGACCCCAATTCCGCAGGGCCTGAGGCTTTTAGGAAGAACGCTGAGCCAGATGGGAGAGAGGAGCATCATACACCAGCAGCCCCCTTGGTGACAGCAGAGGCTACTTCACAACATCCTTTGGCTCAGTCTATATTAGTATATCTGTGGGTTTTTTCAGTCTAGACTGACTCCAGCTGTACGTGCTATGGGATAGCCATGGCACTGAAGCCTCCCAATCCCTCTTGATGCCTTCCACAGTTTCACAATGGCACTTTCCTTTCAAGACCCCGCTCCCCACATGTGCCTGGCCACATAGATAGGGTGAGGGAAAGGAAGTGGACAGGTGGAAGCCACCAGCCATGTCCCACACCACTGGGTCAGACAGGAGTGGTGGCAGAGGCCCCCCCTTGTGCATCCACAGCCCCGTCTGCAGCACAGGGAGGAAATGAATGGAGCCTCAGGGCTGGGACACCGACATTTCTGCCTGGGCTACAGCAGCACTTGCACAGGAGCCGATTCTTCAGCCTGGGTATTTAAGGACTCGGTAAATAACTACTCAGGGGATGTTTTTTTCAAACATACTAATGGCATTTTCATCAAAAGACCCTTTTTACAGAAATAGACAGAGGAGAAAATATTTATTCAGTGTTTCATGGAAGCTCCACTGGCTGGTGTTTTATAGGAATGATTATAGTGTACTGGGGACAAGCAGACCTGGTGGGGCAGACCTAGTCCTGCTCTCAAGCTAGCACAGGTGCAAGAGCTCATACCTTGCCTTCTCAGACTTAGCTGAAGGGATTTTTCCCCCCCCCCCATCTGCTTTTATCTGCGCACAAACCCACTGAAGCCTAACACTGTCCCCATCACACCCCTTCCTCTTTTTGAAGCTCACCACTTCCCCATCTTGGTCTCTTCAGGGAGTTCACACCTGCACCCCCCGGTCTCTCCAGGCTGCCTCCATTCATCTACAGAGGGTTCATCCTAAATTACGATTCCTCCTTGTGCAGGAATTTTGGTTGTGCTCTTTCGGCACTTAAGTTTTCCTCTAGCCCTGCAGTCAGTCTGCTGCTCTCAAGCCCGCCTGCCACAGCAGACAGTGGGAAAGAACGAGGATGGATGTCGGGAAAGGAGAGCTGGGCTAGTGCTCAGAAAACTCTCCATACCAGGATCTTTCTCACAATTGCTGAGCCAGCTTGGATTATTATTATTCAAGTGACTCATATGGTCAGTGACAGTGTGCACTTGTGTGTAGAGCCATGAGTCCATGTTGTGCCTCTGCCCAAGGGAGGGAGATGCCACAACAACTGCTCCACATCCCATAAACAAACAGACATGTGCTGCCAGCTGTGCAAAGAGGGACATTCAGACCGGCCAGTGAGTCAGCCTGTTCTCAGAGATGCAGGCAAGCAGCCTGATACTTGCAGTGAAGTCTTAAAGCTGCTGAAAAGGCAAACCCCCACCCCTCCATTGAAGATTTTTAGCAGAGCCCAAGCCTTGAGTTTCAAACTGTGCTTTAGGATTGGAGACAAAGCTTCTGAACTGTGATCTCTCTGAAAAAGGAACTCCACAAAGAAAGTCAGATACCAACAGAAGTTGCATGTATTGGCACTCACACTGCTTGTGATCCACTCACTTAAAGTGGGGATGCAGATTTAATCATCCTGCAATTGCCTTTGATACCCCAGGGATGCCCTCCTCCACTGCCATACAGTCCAAGGGGGGGCACCAGTGACAAGCACCCTGTAAAAAAAGTCACAAAAGTTTCACCAAGGAGGAATATCAGTCCAAGGAAAGTACAGTAGCATGGGATACTTTTCCAGCAAGATGGATCGGTGCCCTGAAATCACTTAGGTTAACTGCCATAAATACCAGCCACAAAAAGACAAGTCCTTGGACCTCATAGTTGCCCCCTCTCCTTACGTGAGATGATCTTTGCAATAGATTTAGAAATAACTTGCAGCTAGGCTGAAATAAGCTATTGCACAATGAAAAAGTGAGCAGGTGCTCATTACATACCAGGTTCAGGCAATACGTCTAAGGAGGAAACCCTCTGGCTACTTGATTTGGCACTGAGATATGAGAGATGTTTTACATACTGAGAAGTTTATGGGGTAGAGAGGCACATTCAGGTGTCAACAATGACCAACAGATTCTCATAACTAGATGAGGTTAGAAGAGTTACTATCATTACTATCAACTGTTTCATGCTCTTATAACATCTACCAAGGGAATTGGGCATGAGGTAGCCTTCACTCACACACTTTGCCATGTGGTTCTGTCACTTAAAAACTTGTCTAGATTAATAAATCGAGTGGAGTTAGCCTTCCTCTGGGAAACAATGCAAATCCGCTCAGAAAAGCATTTCTGGGAAACCTGGAAAAAACAGTGGGCCCAAGTCTCTGCTGGCCCAACTCCACTGGTCGGAGCAGCAGCAGATAGTTCAGCCATACATTCCTAGAGCATGACTGCTCAGAGATCCCTCCCAGAGGGGAACAAGAGAAACACTCTGATTAACAAGTAATTAGAGAAGGTAATCTGACCAGAGAACAACACACAGCCATCCATCTCTCTACGGAGAGAGCTTCCCCAAGCAACCAGCACTTGAATCTATGAAACTTCTAAGGAACTGGGAAGGAGACAGAAAGAAGTGGATGGGAGGTGCTGTTAAGGGGAAGACAATTTCTTGTTTTCCTCAAAGCTAATATTTCTTTTAGGTTACTAAAGTGATCATTGCTTCGTTCAGCTTAAGCAAACAAAGCCCCAGATCTAAACAAAGGGTTTTTAACAGTAAGTAAAGTTCCATAAAGAAATTGCTCAAACCACTCAAGTTGGCATGGCCAGATAATTGCAAGGGACAAAACACTTTAAAATTAGCACTGCCCATTAGCACACAATGCTGTCTCAGCAACAAATGACCATGGCAGCCCTGGTACGCATGGAAGTGACTGAGCTGAATTCCCCTCCCCTGTTCCAGCCAAGAAAACAGTGTGATTTCCAGACAGGGAACAGGAACAGCACATTTCCCAGCACTACCATCACCATTTTCAGCGGTTGGCTCATACCCTGAAGGACTGATACCACAACACTGTAGTTAATCTACTCTTCCAGAATTAATTTGTGATGCATCTCCTAAAGAAAAGTGCACAATATTTAATGAGGTCAAATCCCACCCTGCATCCGTAAACTACTCAAGTCCCCTTGGAAGGAGCATTCATAGCATCTAGAACAAGCCTACCTGCCATTTACTAGTGAAAAGCTAGGTGGTGAGAAACAGGAAGTGTTCCAGCAGAGAATCTATCCAAGGCTTGAGATGTCCTGAGGTATCTCAGTTTCCAAACTGCAGAATGGGTTCTGGCTGTAGCCATCTGCAGTGCTGAAGCCTCAAGGTTTTCTGGAAGACCTGTAGGTTGACACACCTCATTCTTCAAATCCTTGACATCCTTCAAAGGAAAGGGCTGCAGACAGATGTAACTGGAAATAGAATCTCATCACAGGGAGGAAGCATGAGCCAGAATATCCAAGCCAAAAGATTCAAGCTAATTTCAGTTCAATTAGTTCTTGAAACCTTTGATGTCTTTTAAAAATTCTGCAATACTGATTTCTTGTGCTACTTTTTTCAATGCCCAAGTGCAGTTCCACTTAGGATTCTGCTCCTGAAAGTCTCCTGCTGCAAACTGGTTACCCAGGATGTATGCATCTAAAATATATATGCTTCATTATTACCTGCAGTGGACCACAAGAGATGGAACTTGCTTTTGTTGCTCCAAACAAGCATCTGACATCTGCACTGTAGAGCAACTTGTGCCTTCCTTTCTGTATCTGATGGGACAGATTTAGATTTCCTTTTACTCTTTTTTTTTTTTTTTTTTACACAGAACCCCTGCCATAGAAAATAATCTCACAGTGGTTAGCAAATTATATAACAGGAAATGACAGAACTCAAGAGGTTCCCACCAGACATTATCCTCAATTTTTTGATTTACTGAGCCTTTGTAACAATTCAGTCTGCTCATTGAGACTGATGTACTATTTTTCCACTACTCAGCTCCTGTGAGGGGGAAAGATGCTTGGCAGTGGAAGAAAATATCCGTTCATTCTTCAAATCTGCCAAGTCCCCTATGGGGTTTCATTATACACCCTGGGGATAAATAACCTTGATCTGAGTAATTAATTCACCAAATGTGATCCACAGAAGTAGTTCATTCACTCTGTTGAAAGTCGTTCCCAAGCTCATGCACTTCAAGAGATACCTGTGAAAGGCAGGTAGAGCAACTTGTTCTGCTGGATTACGAAGCAAAAATAGTTTTATTTGTGTTTCAGATGAGGGAGGGAAGAGGTATCAAAATAAACCAAGTGTTTTTGGGGTTAAGATTTTTTACTGCTAGGTATGTTTGCTCACATCCCAGTTCTGGGAAAAATTCCCTCTTCCAGCAAGCAGTGAATTTCCAGCAATAGAAACAAAAAGCAGCAGATGAATTCAAGCTAAGCCATCACTCCCCAAAGATGCTTTTGCTTCACTTCAAGCCAAATTTCATGTCGTTTCCCACACAATACCTATCTTGCAATGCTTCCAATAACTTCCTTCTCAAAATTAGGTGCACTTGCATTTGGACAGAGGCTAAGCAGGATGAGATTCATTCCTTGGTTCAGAGTTAAGCTCTTCTGATGAAGCTGTCATGTATTTAGTCAGATTCAAAATACTCCCTACATCCTCAACCAGACAGGCAAATTGCTTTCATCTGCTATGGCACCTTTCACTCCCAAGGAGCTGCCCTCAGTGTAAAATACAGGTAGAATAAAGGTAGAACCAAGCACTGCACAATTTGATTCACTCCCTGTTCTCCTAGCCAGCTGATTTATTTTATTTTATTTTTAGGTCTTCTGCAAAATGAAGCACTTACAGAGTTTCTCTGAAAAGCCATTTCACCAAGGTTGGCTTTGCTCAAGTCTTCTGTTGTGCTGTGCAAATTGGAGACACCAAGACTTCCCAACCAAGATCTCATTCCAAGCCCAACCTATCCAGCAGTGCAAGGAATGATTTAGCTTTAGCTGCTCTTCTTTCTCCATAGACCTGGAATTAAGCTCAAGGACTGAAAAAATACTGAAAGCTGAAATCCCAAGTCTTATCTTTAATCTGGTACTGCAGTGGGTATAGCACTTGACATGACTAAGAACTGGCATGCTAAACTCTGACCTCTTAGCCACATCTTATCACAAGTGAAATCAAAGCCACTTAAAACTTGATGCCAATCTGGAAATACATCCCAACAGAGTTGATGTTTCAGATGTGAGACTACAGCACTGGTTCTTCAAATTGCTTTTATCATTTCCTGTTGACTACTTTGTTTCTCAAGTATGAAGCCAGCTCACACCCCAGGACACCCTGCAGTTTGGCATTTTCTAATAACTCCTATCCAAGGATTTTTCTGACAGCCAGCTGAGATCACCCCATACCATCTGTGATCTCCCACCCTCCCAAAGGGAGGCAGCTACCAGGCAATACCCTACAGACTGAGAGCACCTGTGTATGCAGGTGTACAACCACAGATATTCTCCTGAGAAGCATGGGAACCTGGAAGCTCCCTTTGTTCCTGCACAACCTGTTGACATCTTGCTGAAATGACGTTGTGAGGGGAGAGACTGCTCTGCAAGAGGAGAGGTGTAACAGCTGGGTGGTATCTCTGGGAATCCAAACATTTAGAAACTGTGGTGGACAGCTTAATCCAAAGCCAGAAAAGAGTCAGGATGGCCAGCACATTCAGGAACTGGCAAGGCACAGCTGGCAGGATGCTGCAGGAGTCTCTGCCACCCTCAGCTGCTTTCATCACCCAACACAGCTGCTGGCAGGCATGGAGCTGCCTGTGCCAGGCTGGTGCTGAGCACTGCCCCGCAGGGTACCCAGTGGCATCGCTCCCTCTCCACAGCCCGGGCAGAGGGCAGCTTGAAGGCTGGAAGAGCAAAACAACTATTTAGGCCACCCACCGTCAGAGTTTTCTTTGTGAGTTAGAGCTAGGCAGCAACTCCGACAACACTTACTGAAAGAGAATGCTATTTTCCTTCTTAATTAAGGGCTAAGCATCAAACAGGGATTTATCTGTACAGAGCTGCTGTAAACAAAGGCTACATGCTTGGAATACAGCACAGTTCATCTACCATAAGTGCTACAAAAAGAGACCCACCTGCAACATCACCACAAAGCAAATGTTAACACCAAAAGGGCAACACAGAAGTGGAGTCAGAGCCAGCAGTGCTAGTGGTAGCAGCAAGAGCAGAAGGGTGGACTTGCATTATTTAGGCAAACACCAGTTTGGGCATATCCATACTATGGCTCACAGCATGGAGCTGACCTTCTCAACACTGGGAAGATCAAACCGAGTGTTTGAGAGCATTCAAAACTGTACTGCATACATACTTGGCTTCAACCAGCTTCAGCTGTCCCCAGGTGAGCTCATCCTCACACCTGAGCAGTTTGGGAATTTACAAATAAGAGTGCTGACTTCAGCTTCAACTGCAGCTTTTGCTCAGCTTGGACTATCTACAAGAAAGTTCTCCCTGGTAGGGACTCCCAAGGGTTCTGAGTAAGAGGTTACAGTTAGAGCTCAGTTGCCCCACATATGTTGAGCAACATCCAGAACTCTAAGCCTAAATTAGTAACAGATATCAGTGATGTTGATAATTATATTGAATTTTAGAACTGAGGTTTCTTTAATCATTATGGACCTGATAAAATAGACTGTACTCAACACCTACATTAAAGAACATTTGGAGATTGGGGAAGAAAAGCAAGAAGCTTAGAAACTGGATAAGGGCTTTCTAAAGAAAGTGAAAATGTTGAAAATGTGAGAAACCAGCCAGCAGAAAGGAGAAATGCCTGGAAGAGATGAAACATATGCACTTACCAGTCTAAGACCATCCCTACTGGAAATTCACTGTTCATCTGCAGGAACAAAGAATTATTTGACCATAACTGGATGCAAGTCAAAACCCTAAGACACTCTAAACACATTCTAAGCAGCAAGACAACTTAGGTCTTAATATTTTCCTATTTTGCTCCTTATATATGATAACATCTTTGAAAGAACAGACCCAGTGTCTCTCTGGATCATTTGCTGAAAACATGGATTATTCACCAAGTGTTCAGAGCCATGGAAAGGCTTGGAACAGCTGGAATCAAATGTAATGGCAAATTTGGGAAATAATACCCTGATAAACAAGGTGAGCAGCATTCATGTGACATGCAGCTACAGTGCAAGGTCTTGGGCAAAGGTCACTCAAAGGCTTGTGAAGTAGGACAAAACTGAGGATCAAGAGATATGTAGATGCAGATGAACCACTGGAAGCACGGAGGGAGGCAGGAGCTGGCTGTGTGTGAAGAGATAGGGCCAGGAGGGATTAGAAGAGGTACAGAGCTTACATTACCCCAAAAAGTTTCCTGCTGCTGCAGGGAAAATAGGAGAAAATTTGTTTTGAGGTGTCTCTAACTGGTCCTTTATGAGGACTGTAATTTTGTTAGAAAAAGGCAATTAGAATGTGTACTTTTCTTTACACAGAAACAATAGTAAAAGCTTTTATGCATAAATGTTTATGTAAAAGCTTGTTAGGCTTGCAGTCATAAGTGATGACTAAACCCAGATGAGGAACTTCAGCAGAAAACAGCAGCAGGGACTGTGGGAAGGTTTTCACCAAGAAGAAAAACTCATTAGCTTTAGTTTGGTGGGTAAGACAACCAGGGACACAAAAAAAATCCTTATTCACATCTCTGCTCTAATACACAGGACTAATAAGGATTAATATCAGCAATGATGGGCACCCAGAAGCAGAAAATAATTGTACAAAGCATGAATTCTCCAAGAAATCACAGGAGATTACACTTCCAGTCACTCAAACCAACATACACCCTTCCCTCTCTTTTAAACCATTACCCTAAAAGGTAGAAAATTATATTTGAAGCAGAGGCAGCAAGACTGGCTGTGGACTATATAGTTTTGCTTGCTGTGTTTTAGAGTACATTGTATTTGTAGCATAGTTACTTTCATTTTTTCCCACCCTCTTGAAGTAATGCTTCTAAAGTATTCTCTTCTATCAAGAAATTCATTTCCCACTAGAGTCTGAGATGCATTTCTTCAGTTTCTCTAGAAGACTCAAGTTCTTCCTTTTAATTCCTTGTAATACAGAACCAATAAACAAAATCCAGGTGAAGCAGAATTCCTAGTTTGCAATGCACGTTGATTGCAGTTGCACCACACTGACTTCATATGTGGGGATAATACAATAAAACATGTTTTTCCCCTTACTGCAGATTGCAATCTCCTTGGTGATGCTGCAGGCTCTGCCCCAGTCTTCCAGAGGCTGGCCCCTCACACTACATACCAGTCTCCAAATCAAGCATGCTTCCAGCCTTACCCCGGTCTGTGTGCACTGAAATGCATGACACCCATTTTGTCTGCACATCTTGTGTTGCTTGCACATGTGCCTGCAGGACATACGTTGCTCTATCATCTACTCTCACATTGCTAAACTTCTTCTATCTTCAGGTTTCATGTAATTGCATTGAGAGCTTCAGTTTTTGGGACTGTCTTTAAGAAGATTTTTGTTTTAAGAAAAATTTCAGAACACCAGCAATTTCCACATGAAAAGCACTTGCTATTGACTACTAAGATCCAAAAGAGACGCGCACATCTTAGACAAAAGCCACATTACAGACAATACAACATTCTGAGCCTTTAGGATTATTCCTTGCAAAACTGCTGTCTGCAGTGTAACCAAAGACACTGGGATGGATGACTTGTGCATTTCAGACTTAAAATAACTCCTGCTTATTTATAATGACATTCATAAGACCATTGTGGATGTGTATAAATACACCACCACCATAGCTGGAATAGCATCTAAGATCAAATAATACAGCACAGGATACGGCCGTGAATTCGGAGTTGATTTAAAGCTGCTCAGCTCTGCAGTCACACCATTTTGAGACATGTACCATGTGCAGCTCTATAAACCCCATTTATCATTACCTTAAAGTGCACGGCCTTAATTATGCTCTCTCCAAAAACCTTACCTGTTACTTCATGAAATACTTAAGCACACCAGAAATGGAGAAGAGAGACAGGCTTCTATTTAGTTTCACATGTAACGTAGCTTTCTGCTGAATAGTTAAACTGAGTGTACTTACTTCGCTTTGCTGTTTGTATGTTTTTCTCTTAGCAACACAAAAGAATGCTTTCAGTTATGGTTTCATATAGTTAGAAATCAAAAGTCAGCTTAGAAAATAGGATATTTGAAAATACGCATAACAAATCATTTACATTAAGCTACAAAACAAAGGTATCCTTTTAACTTAAGGAATGTATTTTGTGTAAACACAAACAAACATTTTGAATTGTGCATTTACACAAGCTTTCTTCCTTCCCAAAGAGCTTTACATGTGGAACAGATTCAAATCCCAGAAAACCCCTGAGGGTTTTTCGTTCATAAGAATATTCCCAACTCAGTGAGATTATTCGTTTATTTTAAATTAGTCACCAGTTTGTTTGCAGAAGTGAGCCTGCATTAAAAAGAGCTCTAATACAGCACTGAATAAAGATCCCTCTAAAGTTGCTCAGCAGCTCTATTCCACAGAAAAAAAAAATAAAGCCATAGCATTTAAATAAGAGTTCAAGGTAGAGAGAAAGGCAGAATGCAACAGGCTAAGTTAAAATTTGACCAGGACTGGAGTTTACATCTCTTCTCCAAACAAAAAGCATATCGTGTGGGGTATTTATCAAGAGGCTGGCAAGTCAAAGCCTTGCCTCCTGCAAGCAATCCAGCCTCTGCCAGGGATGGTTGCTCATAATTTTCCATAACTCAGCAACCCTCCAGGGGAACCACTGCTCTGACCACCACTGGCATCTCCTGTGGCACTAAGGTTTTGCACAGCAAAACTCAGAGCACTGCAAGATTTCACAGCCTGGTGGCTGCAGAATTGGTATCAAGCAAGCTGGAGGGGACAACACTAAAGGTAAAGTATTAGCATACAGCTGGAGGAAAAATCTCTGAATCTTATCTTGTGAATCTGAATAACTGTTGTGGCCTGTTAGATGCATCCCACGCAGCCTAAAGGTCTTCCAAATACCTCCCTGCAGACCAGTGCCATCAGCTTTTGCCAAGCAGCTTCAAGTCAGTGAGCAGCCCTGCTTTCTGCCTGTCAAAGATACTCCAAACATCCTTGTTGAAGGTGAGAAAATAAAGAAAAACATGCTCAACTTCGCACTTTTCAGCATGGTTTGCAAGTTAATGACCCGTGTATTGGCAACACACCTTCACTGGTTTGGAATAAACTCAGGTGAGCTACGATAGCAAAGTGCAAAGCCAGGATTAAACAATAGACTTTCCAGAAGGTTGAGCTCTTTAAATTCCTTTTCCTTAATCTCCATTACTGTATAACTAGCTGCTGTTTGAGTTTTCTGTGGGAGGAGGAAGCTAGCTCTTATCAGGCAGGGGAAATCAAGGGTCAGAGCAAGAGCTAGGCACTGCTTAAGCTTCCCTCAGGTTTTCTTCCCTCCATCACCTGTATGCTAATCTCAGCCTGAATATTGCCCACAGGTAAGGGCTGAGCTCCCCTGCAGCTCCAGGAACAAAAAGGCAGCAGATTATGATCTGAAAAGCAGATGACACTGCAGCGCTTTTGAGGGTCAGCAAGGCTCCAGCAGGACTAGTCATATGCTAAGTGCTTTTGACAGCAGGGACAGCCCTTCCACCCCATTTCTGCAGCCACCAGGTATAATGGGCAGGGTCCAGCTTCACCAGGCTCTCCGAACACTGCAGCATCACCAGGACGTGCTGTTGCTTTAGTAAGAACTGATGCAGAGCTGCAAGCCAGGTGTGTACTCAGCATGCAGCTGCTCGAGGCTGGGCTGCTGCCATTTCCAGGTGCATCTGCAGCAGTGCTTTGGGAAAGCAGCAGATAGCAGGTGGTTGTGTTCAACCACCATGGAACAGGCAGGCTGTGCCCACTGAGCACCACCCGCGCAGACAACACTTACTCTGGGCAGACCCAGGGACTGAGAGCTCAGTGCTAAACTCTATAATCGTGTGGACTCTGTTTTTTGATCTATTCAGCAAGCTCCAACTGCATCTGGCAGGCCACAGGTATTCCCTACACTCCCCACAAACCAAGGCTGGGACACAAGTCAGTGGGGACACTCAGATGCTCACACTGTTGCTCTGTAAGAGGCTCAGTGTAGTAGCCATTCCCTTCCCAAATAAGGGCACCTTTTTGGTACAAATTGGTGCACATCTTCCTTCCAGCACATATACCAGCGTTATCTAAGCAGTCCTGCAGGCTGAGCCACACTAACAGGCTTGGTGGAGAGCCCTGACTGTGGAAGTGTGTTTCCTTTTAGCAAAATCAACATCTTTTGTCAAATTTCAAAGTGGAATTAGTCGCTTTCATTCAGGATTTCTGTTTTAATTCAAGCCCACAATTAAACCATGTGTGGATTTGAGCCGCACACACTTATTGGAAGTGGCAGGCCCTGAATGACTGACATTCCTCCAAGCTTAGGAAATGCTTACATTCACCATGGTCCTCTTACAGCCAGGGGAGTTTGATACCAAATCTCACCAGGTCCTGTGATGTAAAGTATGCCAGCACTGTGTTTGGGCAAGCCCAGCACAGTCAGTGGTACCTGTCAAGAGCAAGGGGACACTGGTAGGCAGGATCAGCCTAGCAAAAATGCTAGAGGTCATGTTTACTGGAAGGTTTTTTTTAAAAAAAGCTTTAGAAAAATGAAGTCGGGGTAACAAAGACAAAATCCCTGCTAACACACTGCTTCCTGTGATACACTCCCAACAGAGCAGTCGCAGCAGCTGGGCATGGTCAGTTTGGAAACCAGCTATACCTCACCCTCTCCAAAGCACCCTGGAAGAAGTCTGGCCAGGAAGAAATGCGAGACAGGGCAGCAGAGCTGGCTGCATGAGATCAGGGGCTGCAGGCTTCAGCCATGGTCTCTTTAGGGTCAGTTCTGGGGCTTTTGGAAAGGTGGGATTCGGCGATTTGAGGGAACTTCTGGATGCCCTGTGAAAGCATTTTCCTTGGGTACAACGCAAGGTGATACAGAACAGCCGCATGGGCGCAGGGGCTCCTGCCAACTGAAGCTGTTGCCTATGTCAACAGGAGTAGAGCTAAATTAGTCCTTAAATGAGTTGAACAGTCTGAGGTCCTTACGCAGTAAAGCCAAAAGCAGTTAGGGAAGAGTTCCCAGCAGAAAGTATTATGTTTGGACAGACCAACAGAGCACCAACATATAGAGCTTCTCTGTGCTGATCAAGCCTCTTCATCACAACATGCAAGCTGTAAGCACATGCAGGGGCACCCTTTCAAGCAGGGAACACAAAACTTGAAAAATAAACTGTTTATGTCCATAGATAATGGAAAGAAAACTGGCAGGATGAATCAGAGGTGGTTTGAAAAATGATTCCAGGACTTGCCATTAACAAGGCGGGCAACATTTTGGTTTCTGAAATGAGAACACAGAGCTCTGAAGAAAAAAGAACACTGTAAAAACAATTCAGAGAGCAAAGTAAACACTCCACCCTAAAAGGAAGTCTCTCTCCGCTTTGAATGAGACGCTGCTATGATTTCAGGCCTGAATTTCAAGTCCGGCATCAGAAGATGTCCAAGTCCAACATCTCCTGGACAAAGCCCGAGCACCACGCACTGAGGTACCTTATTCCAGGCAGTGCCCTCCCTAAAACAAAGATCAGCTCTCTGGGTTGGGCTGGATTTCCTGTGCAACATATCAAATTTTCCCGTGTACCTTACACCGTGATCTTTTAAAGAAGTTATAAACAGTTTTAAACTCAGTAAGAACTCAAATTGAAAACAAAGCTTTAAAAGCCAGCACTAGACTTGAAGGAATTTTAATTGTTTTTTTTAAAAAACTTAAGCCAATATCATACCCAATCAACCAGTTTTAGTGTCTGATGCAGAGTGCATCAATTCTAATTAACAACGTTCCTTCTACTTATTCCAGTCCCTTTAGGTTATTCTTTATTTTGTATTAAAGCATTTATGCTAGACATGTGATAGATTTCTGTGAGCTCCTATAAGATATCACTGAAGCTTTTTGTATTGATCTTGTTGAACCTTTTCTGGAGGCATTTAACCCTATTTCCACATTTCTGCCTGCAACGTACCTACCATTGACTTCCACCGATGAGCTCACAGTGGGCCATGCAGCTTGCTGCATATTCCAGCCCTGAATTAACTGCACTGAAACAAGAGGTGATGATCAATTTACATCTATAATAATAAACATTTTTCCCCAGAAGTGAACCTAAAGTGATTTCTCTTGGCTAATACTGCAGTAATAACAAGAACACACTTGTAACCATCAAATATAACAAGTTGACAACTCTGCTGATAGTTTAGGGGAAGAAGCTTATCTGAATTTCTAGAACAGAACAGAACCCCAACTTTCTGGAGGTTCAAAAACACTGAAATTGAATGTGTGTCTCCACCCCCCCCCCCCCCCCCCCATTTGCCAGTATGGAAGTGGGCAAGATTACTTTTGTCTTGGAGAGTCTTTTCAAAGTTATTCTAAGAAAAAATAGGATTAAGAAGCACCTTCACTCCAACAAATCCATTTCCAGAACATTACAACAGTTTGTTGAGACTGCAAAAATGGGATCTGCATTAGCTCTTGAACAAGCAGCACCAAGCTGCTTTCCGAAATGAGCACATTCTCAAACACGAGCCTGATTGGTTTTTTTAAGCATGTGTGGAGCCAGTTACTAAAAGTATAAAATTCCTCATTGGGCAAAAGATGATCTTAAGCATTTCAAAGACTTGAAGCAGGAAGAGGTGGCTTTTCACTGTATCAGACTGGCTGACCAGTACGAACTGCATGAATGTAAAGATAACAAACCACCATTACACCACTTAAATAATATTTATCTGCTGCAGTCCTGTCTACGGCAACAAAGTCATCAATTTTGAGCAGCTTAAAAAGGTACTAAATTATAGAGTGGAAGTGCTTAAATACACATCTTTATCTGCAAGGAATTTGCATGACAGCTTTGCTCTTATCAAGAACTGGTGAAGGAGGAATTAGCATGTTTTTATGCTCCTGGCATAGAACAGACTGCAGTCAATGTGACCATTTAAGGCCTGAGCCAGACAAGTTTTTGCCATTTACTGACTGCAGTCAGTGCACCCAGACACTTACGTCTGCTCTTGCAAGATGTATCAGCCCCACTGGACCCAGTTGTTTTGGTGACCTGAACTCCACCAGGAAGTGCCAACACTTTTGATGCAGGGAAAGGTTTAAGTGGTACAGGACTGGCATCATTAGTTCCTCCACAGCGCCCAGTATGGGGCATAGCCAGGGCAAAACAGGGTAAGCATGCTCTGTTTCTATATGAGCATCACTAGAAGTACTGGAGTGCACCCAGATCTTTTCTTAACCCAAAACCAACACACACACAGAGCTCTATGGCAGACAGATTGCTCTGGCTTGTAAAGCAAGACTTTCAAGGTCTGGTCCCGGGTTTGCAGCTCACCTTGTGACCTAGAATTACCTCTTTTCTCTCTCTGCCTCAAAGGCTCTTATCTATTCCAAGCTCCTTTGGAGAAGCCAAAGAGAGGGAAGGCAGGACAGAGCTCATGGTTTATTCATATGACCCAGAGGTACAGGATTCCCCCCACGCTGACTGACAAAGTATCAGTAAGATGCATTAGTGTTGCTTTCCAATTGTCTGAAAAGCCTGCCACCAGCAAAAAAAACTCATCTCTTGCTTTAGGTGATAAACTTCCCAGGGCAACAAATCCTCCTCACAAGGTGTCTGGTTGCCTGTGATCATAGCTTTCTGGGGAGTACAGTGAGGAGTAGGAACAGTCCTGAAACTGCTGATTTGTGCCATCACTTCCTACCTCATCCACTACTGCCTCTAACATAAGGACTTCATAATCCAGAGGGCAGGGATCCTTTTATTTAATGAACACAAAATCTCTTTGCTTTTTCAATCTGTTCCCATTTTTGTCACTGCTATTAAGCAACCATTTCTTGTCTAGGGGTACTTGAAAGATCCAGCCTGCTGTAAAAGCATCCTAAATAGGCTTTATTCCCCCAAAGTGAGTTGTCACTTACAGCAAGTGCCTTTGCTGCTTCCCAACTATGAAACCCGCCTTGGAGAATGCTGTCCAAAGGGGAAGAAGCCTTTCCACCACCACCAAGCAGAAAACAGAGCAGATAGCTGGCCAAGGAGACAGATACAGCCTACAGAATATTTAAGGCATTGAGTGTCATCACCTCAGTGGCTCACAAAAGCTATAGGACAGTAGGCTGGTTTGTGAAGCCAGGCTCTCATCTCCCTCTCACACTTATGTGCTGAATCAGCACTTAGATTTGGTCACATTATCTTAAATCAGTTCCTTCTGCAGATTTTTTCCCCCTTCCCAAAGTCTACATTCACTATTTAGACACATACCCAGCTTCAACCCCAAAGGATCTCCTGTCCATACTGGCAGTGCTGATGTTTTGGGAGTGTTTGTGCCAGTCTCAGCGCTCTCAGCAGGTCCCCAACGCATTCTTGCAGTAAGCCAGCCACCTCCTCTGTATTCCACTCTGCCCCAGTCATCTTTATCACCACTTAATTCTCCACTGCAGTCTGGAAAGATAGCTTGAAGCCAGCCAAATAAACTACAGTAAACTTCAAAGGTCCACATCAGTATGTCACCTCATCAGGTAGGTACCACAAACTATTTCCAAATGGAGCCATCTACAGCTCTTCTTCTACTGCCAGCTTCTAACAAGGTTCCCAACTTCTAATGGGGTTCCATGAACTGCTCCCAGCATCATGGTGTGCAGCTGCTAATTACACAGAAATTCACGAAGGTCGATCTTGGAGGTACACATTTAGAACAAGGTTTGCCATTTCCCCCACCCTGCCATTTAAAGTCTCCCTGCATGTGCTGGACACATGCAGAATTCTCAATTGGACAGAAGTTGACATTTTAATTTCACAGAAAACTTTCAAGTCAGTTTTCAGCCCAAATTAGAAAAGTTTCATGTTCCAACAATTAAATTACCATCCCAGGAAAAAGTTTGCTGGAGTCAAAAACCTAATTTTGTTTCAATACTATTGAGAAGACTTGTTTGAACACAGTGCTTTGCAGTTTGACAATGCTGAAAATATAGTGCTGAAAGCACTATTCTGAAAGGAAATCCTTCATCTTCATTTGCTTATATGACAGAGCTACACTGATGCCAGCAGTCCACCCCAAGAGTTTTGAATTTCTTAGAACACTGCGTGGAGACTGTCAGAGGGCTTCCTCCCACATCTGCTCTCAAGAGCCTGCCTCCCCAGCTGTCATCACAAGCCTCTGTCGAGCAAGAGCACCCTGCGAAGAGGAGCCAGCAGACTACAGATGAGACTACCAGTGATCAGCATCTCAGTACTGATGAGAGGGCGCTGCTTACACGGCTGCAAGTGTTCAGCAAAACAGGCTTTATGTTCCTTAAGTGATGCCAGCTTCTCCTCCTCGCCTTTGGCTTCCTTTGGCTTCAGCCGCACTTTTAAGTGGCTTCCCCACCATGTAAAGTTTCACATCAACAACATGGGAAGGAGAAACTTAAATCCATAAGCACACCATATACAAAGCCTCCAACCCCAGCATCTACCAGGGATGCTTTGGAATGGTAGTTATCAGTACAACACCTCCACTGAAGCCACTGATTTTCCACCCTGAGGAGTTCAGCCAGTAGGAAATCTCTCAAAATACCAGGTAGGAATAAAATTCATTGAGATCTAAAGAGAAGTGCTAACATAACAGGTGGTTGATTTTATTGATTTTAACTTAAGACAAGAACAAGCAGAAAAGTGCATTCATATAAACCATTTAGTAAGCCATTAGCACCCTGCACATGAACTAGAGCTCCAATAAATGGTGCTCTCCCAGGTGGAACCAGAGAAGAGGTGAAATGCATTTCCATGAGAATAAAGACAAAGTCCCTGCCCCGGGACAAGTCTAAAACAATTTCCAAAGAAATTGCTGATAAAATGAACAAAGTGAAGGCCTTAACATACACATGATGAAGATCCTTCCCTGCCTTCACTACCACGCTCTCTGCTGTTTTCAAATGAAAAGGAAAACATTTGCAGGAGGATGCAATTGTGTTATTCCTTGTACAGTACGCTCACAGGTGGGCTTTCCCTACTATCACTTGTAATTTTTAATATGAGCACTTCACATTTCCTTGCCTCACATCAAGCTCCTCCTCCATGCCTGATTTTCCTCCCTTTCTGATTAGGGAGGAAAATAGTAATAGCAGATACCCCTGTTCTCTTCTACTGTATTTATAGAGCATGAAATGCTTCCAAGAGGTTGGCTTCAGACACGAGCACCGGAGACATTAATTGCACTGGTAACTTTCCAGTGAATGTAGTTTATTTGTTCAAAAGTAGAAGCTGTACAGAGAACATAGCCTTGATATTTTACCGGCATAATCAGCAAACAAAAAGAATATGAAAGCAAAGAACCAAAGGGCTGGCCAGGAGAAGGGAAATACATGGAGCTAGTAAGAAGGGAATCACCCAAAAAGGCAGAAAAATGACAAATAGTGGCCCACTCTCCAATCTTTTCTGCTGGTGCAGATGTGGTACAAGGGGGCTGGATTTCAGAGCCACTGTATGGGTGTAAAGCCAGAGGCAGCAGCAGGAAAAGGAGACCCTATGATGGTTTGCAGTTGCCCAGTGTCCCAGTTTCCTGCTGGTAGGAAGGTTTTACAGCTCGCCATCACAGCAGGAATTGTGCAAGCTCTAACAGTCCAATACTCCAGCCAGCTACTGCCTGCATTCAGCTACCTCTCAGTACAGACTGAGGTCTCAGCTCATTAAAAGTTCCTAATGTGTAGTTATATCAACTTGTAATCTCCCCAGATTGGGCGCTGAGCAGTGGTTTAGGTAACAAACCCAATAATCCACCACCACCCTGGCAGCAGGTCAGAGGCTTTATTTCACCACAGAGAACAGGCTGAAGCTCTGAGGCATCAGGGATTGCAGTCGACTTAAAATGCAAGCATTTGGATTTGTGTGTAATACAAGTTCTGATATTTCAGCTGGAATGGATGAAACCCAACAGGACCATTGGTTTCACACTTCACCACATGAGCTCTTGGACCACCAGCCTTGCCAGAAGTCTCCAGGAGTGATCCTACGTCTTTGTGGTAGGACAGGAGGTGCCCGAGGTGGTGTTTTAGGCTGGACTTAGAGCACTTACCCAAAAAATGATTCATTTATGGGTAAACTTCCCATCAGCTTGTGTGACCACAAGCACAAGGAAATATAGCACTAGCAAAGAGTCATTAATTTGGCCAAGGCTTTGCACCATAGATCCTTGTTTGGACACTTTGGGTTGACATCACCCAGTCCATCCCACACAAAACATGCCTGGTAGGCCAACATCCTGCCCTTTCACTGAGAAAAGCAGGATGCACAAGGCTGGGAGCACCAGAGCAATGAGGAAAGGGTATCTTGGCCCTCTTTGCATGCTTTTCTCTCATGCTTCAAGGAGAATAGCTCTCCAATCAACTACAAGTTGTTGCAAATGCATCAGAAACAGATCAAACAGATTCTTGCTAACAAGAACAGAAATAAGAACTGGTGTTGTAGAAGAATACCTTCCTCTGCGTGGTCCCTGGGGACTAGGAGTATAAGAAGCGGGCAGGTCCATGTAGGGAGGAGAGCAGCTAGGACAGGATTCCCCTACCACTTAACTGCTTGCAGCTGCTATCTGTGCCACACTCCACAAACAAGCAGCCTTTGTCTCAGGCTGCTACTCTCTGCAATGCTCAGCAAAGAGGGAAATATCACTCTGTATAGACCCTCTTACAAAAGCACCTCTAGTATTTTCCTTCAGCAGAAATACTCACGCTTAAAGTCAGAAAACAAGGCTTTTACCATTTTTTCCCATAAGACCAAAAATAAACAGCTTTTAAGGAGAATATTGAGACTGAAGTATCAGACAACAATTGAATAAATTCCGACTTACCTTCCACCTCCATGTTTTCTTTACAGAAGTTTGTTTCCTTGTCATGAAAGCCACAGAACAGGATTTTAGGACAAAGATTTTTCCTTCATTTCTAAGAGGAAGTTCTCAAAACACTATCTACCTGCCTGAAGTAGACAAAAAAAGCTACTCCATTACATGAGGATGTGCTGTCATTGGACTTCTCTACTATGAATGGCCTTAGTTTTTTTTCCACATGAAAATACAATTTCAGAACACCTGTGTTTCTGCTGCTACCTCTTTTTTAACTCATTTAACACATCAGCACCGAGATGGATTGCCTTCCCTTGAAGGCTCAGCAAACCAGACAGAAAACATATACAAAGAACACCCACAACATGGTAAACGGGATGCATTACCTGCTGTATGCATTGATGTGGGTCTCTCCTCCTGGTCACAGAGCTGCAGCAGGCCACTTGCTGGCATTAAACTCATCCACAGCAAAGCACAATGCTGAAACAGAGCACAAAAAAGTCATTGTTATCTTTGTGCTTGGTCTTTCATAAGGTTTTCTGGCCAGATTTGCACTTCAGAGGTACTCAAAGCTAGAAGGGGCAAAAGGAGTACAAGAATTTATTCCAGTCGCTTTGAGCAGAAATCACAAGCAGTACTGAAAGCAGCAGTAGCTTGACTACTCCTTATCTTAAACATCCCACTGTACAAAAAGGAGGATTTAAGGGGTCAGCTAACCCACCCTTAAGCCTTTTTAGCTTTCAAATACAGCAGGGCATAATGGAGCAAAGGTGTCAGCATCTAGAAATCCCTCTCCACATACCCACAGCCCCCCTCTAACAGCAGATCTCTCCTCCAGAAAAGGACAGCCCTGTATTACAAATTCACAGCATTTGGGGCTGGAGGAGCCCCAAGCAGAGGTGACAGCAGAGCAAGAACACTTCTTCCAAGCAACACAAGCCAAAACTCACTCCAAACTTCCCCATGACATAGCAGGTAGCAGGAACTCTCCCTTATAAAGGGCCACCCAAAAAGCTTTTGCTCCAATTACAGGGGCACAAGCAACAAGGACCTGGGGCATATCAAGGGAACCCCCTACAGCCCTCCCTTCCCCCAGTACTATCCCAGTAATAATGGGGTTGCTAACGAGCAGCAGCTTTCTGCTGCAGCTGGCCACAGATGCTGGGCACCTGGCTGATGGCACGGTCCCTAGGTTACTTGATTTTTTCCCATTCCTTCCCAAAACACTGTAAAGTTGAAGTTTAACTTGGTTCAAGTTTTACTTAGTGAATCCTAGAACAATGCATTTCAGAGGAAAGGGGGCAGTCCCTCTGCCATTGCCCTCTCTTTGTACCAGCTCCCTAAACTCTCCACCATGCACTGAGCCCTTCCTGGCTGCTGCACAGGGGGTTGTCAACATAAATCAGACAATGTGAGCTTGGGGAAAACTGGCATTTTCCATCAAAATGCTGTTTTAACCAGAAATTTCCAGCCAGTTTTCCTTTATCCTGGAGTTTCTACAATTAAATGATCATAACAGGGAAGGGCTTTCAGTTTCAAATCATGTTCCTCGTCCAATTCAACAAGTGTGCTTACCAAACCATCCTATTTATTTTTAATCCAAATTATTTATTTACTCCTTATCCAGACCTTTGGAAACATATGTGTTTTTCCTCTCTCTATCTCAACCCCTTTTTAATCTGATTTTAATTACTGCTGGGTTACAGGAACCATGTGGCCTAACTGAACTGTAATTTCTGAGCTGGCATCCCCCATGTATGAAAGAAAACAGCCATACAGCCAGCTTTTTCACACTCCCATGAAGAAAAGCAGGAAAAGAGAAATCCACCAGGAAAAGTCACGACAAAATTTTCCAGTGTCAGTGGATTCTGGAAACTGTAGAGGGTTTTTTGCTTTCAATCTCCAGACCAAAATGATGCTTACAGCCAGAGCTTGCTGTAAGAATAGTCAAGTGAAGGATGCACACTGCATCCATCCCTTGCCTACACACGTGGAAGGACACTGAAAAAAAAATGTATCCCCAGGTCTGCACCAATGATTGTTTCCGGTAGAATGTAGAAAAGTAGGAAATCCTGACCAGCGAGAGAATTAAATGTAGAGCCTCACCTGGTGCAACATGACACGGTGCAAATCCTCAATTACACAACGCTGACTTACAAAAGCTGGTGCTCTGTGTCTAAGTGGGTGCACAGAGAAGTTTTCTAAGTCACCTCTGTCCTGACAGCCAGCAAGAACCCGCACGCTCCTGGCCCCCCAGCCCCTCTGGTTTTGGTTGCGGGGTACTCTGATGTTTATCTTGGAAATGGGTAATTACTCTCAGTTATAATTAAAGCATCATAGGCCCTCCTCAAAGGGACACTCTGGAGCCCCACTTGTCACTTCTCTTAGAAGTCCTCAGGAGCAAAACAAATGCCTACAAAAAAAGCAGACGTTACCAATTCTTGTCATTTTTAATGAGTTTTTCAACGTTTTCTTTTCCTTAACACCCCAGCAGCTAACATTTCCAGGTTCACTTGCAATGCTTGGGAAGTTCCTGCCCCTGCTGTTCAAATATCACTCCTGTTGTTAAATTCCTGCTCCTCTTCTTAAGGTACATCATAAAACTTGAGTCTAATGTAACATCTTTAAAGACATCACCTAAAAGCACCTGGTAGGGGGGGAAGAAAAGGATTTATTGTGTTCAAAAACCTCATGATAGCTGAGAGGCACAACTCTCTGACATCCTTTAGAGCCTATTTCCTTTCTAATTTTCTCTTTATGGGCCTTGCTTAAATTTTCAGGATGAACTAAAGAGAGAGATTTGGGTAGGAAACACTTGTGGGAAACTCCCAGGCCACGTTTTATCCCTCTGAAATGTGAAAAGCTTGGGTTTGTATCTATGCTGAAAAGGGGAATAAAGCATGGAAGGAGAGAAAAAGGCCTGCTGTTACTTCGGACTCTTGCCCCCCTCAAAAGCCAAACCATCCAGATCCCAGGTTTTCTCAACAGAAATAACAGACTCAGCTGCTTGCTTTTCAGGACTCAGCCATAAGGAAGTGAGTAGCAGGACCAAGATTTTTTCTGGCATGGAAATGATCTAGAACAGAGCGACACAAAGCATGAAAAAACAGGCTTCTTAACAGCAGACTGCTTTGGCAGCAGTTGATGACTTTCTCTTTGATGACTGGATAGCTTGCAAACCTTAAAAAGGTCTTCCGTGATGAGCCAGAAATGTCACATTAAATCATGAGACAGACGGAAGATTCGTAGCATCAGAGACTCGCAGGCCAATATGGGTAGGAGGGGACTTCTGGAGGTCATCTGGCACAACCTGCCCCCCTTCTGGCAAGGGCCAGCTTTGATCAGGCTGTTCAAAGCCTTGTCGAGGCAAGTTTTGAATCTCTCTGAAGCCTCTTGTGCTATTTCAGAAAGCACAAAGAGACCTCCGAGTTAACGTAGGCAGTCAGTAGAGTAAGTCAGTTGACGGGAAGATACAGGGAAATGAAGTGAAGTGTATATACGGAGGCATATTTTATTCTATCAATCCTACCTGGTGTAATGGTCATGAAATTGTTTCCTGCGAATTCATAGATTCATGGAGTTCCTGTGGCACGTCACCTCTGGGCCTCCAAGCCTTTATAATCTGAGAATCTCCAAAGACCTCTGCTGTGCCGTCAACACCCTTAATTTTACCATTCATCTCAATTTATTTGGCATTTTCCTTAACAACTCAGCTCCTAAAGACACAGCGCTGTAGAACAATGTCGACTTTCATGGTTAAAAAAAAAACCCTGCTAGATTGTAGAATAAAGCAGAGAACAGAGAACCTTACAAATTCAAAGGCCACAAGTCAAAAGCACCCCCAATTAATTTTCCTCGTTCAGCACGCAGTGAAAGCTGGTTTGCTACCGAGCCACATCGGATGTGTGGATTCTCAATCATTTCCCCATTAGTGAAGCTTTCCTAACGTCTCTCCTGGGTGCATTCAGACCCACTCACTCCTGAACTCACACTTCAGGCTTTCCTTTCAGCCACAAGATCTCTCTCTCCTACTCAACAATTTATTGCCAAGACGCTTGCAGGAACATAATTATCCTTGATGTTTCTGCCCTGCCGGTGGAGTTGGTTGACATTAGTCAGTGGGTTCAGAAGTTGAGGGGAGGGAAGCATGATCATGCAAGGAAACAAAACTCAGGTAACACAGCTAAAAGGATCTCACCATTTGTAAACCACGCTCATCATTCTCGGGGACCTGACTTCTCTTTCGATGTCTATCCTTTCAAGGTAGCAAGGCTCAAAGCAAGGCTAAAGCAGAGGGCAGAATTTATCACAGAGAGCACCAGACATGAAATGTACTATCGTTTAGCATCAAGGCATGTCTATATAGACAGATAATAATATCACATTCTACCCTAGGAAGTGTGAGGCATGGAAAACAGCTGCTGAGAGCATGCCCACTTATTGAATATATTATGTGCAGACATACTATAGAGGCAGACCTTCCCGTGTACTACTGAATTAAAAAATAAATATTACAAAGATTTATCCATTGGTTTCCTGTTGCTAAAGAGATGCTTGTGACTACCTTTCCAAGCAAGCAGCATTTCATAAGCAGCTATCTAATTCTTGCTGGTGTGCCATGTTTTAAAACAATACCTTTTTCAGCCCACTGGGCTCACCACCTATTTGTCTCAACAAATACTCTCTGCTTTTTCCTCTCTGCTACTGCTACTGCCCTTTCTGTCTGAATGATGTCTCACTATGAAGAATGATTTGGCCAGTCTTCTCTCTGTTCACCATACTCTTTTTCTAAGACCCCACTTGCTTCTATTGACCACCAGCTAACTAATTAAGCTCTCTGCTTAATGTCCTGTGGTTGGCAAGTAAGATACTATTACCTGGTTGTTTGTTGTGTTTTTTTTTTTCCTTCCAGCAATTCTTTGTGGACGGAAAGTGTTTAGCATTTGTCCTTCTCTTGGCCATGCCTCCTGAAATTATTTCTGTCTTGTAACAAACTCCCAAATCCCTGCCCTCAGAAACTTGTGAGGATCCCAAATCCATGAACAGAACAATCTCTTGCTGCAAGAAATAGGAGTAAATCTCCAATCTCCCACATTTTCAGACGCATTGACTGGTTTTATACTCTTAAATATTCACCCAGCATTTAATCCAATTAAGAGTCACTCCCTGGATTTTAAAGAACTCCAATGTTCTCATCTCATCCTACTGCTCTGATCTCATCCTAACTTCATCCCCCAGAGACTCATCTGATTACTTGTATTTGTACTTCTGCTCTGCCTATTTCATGCCACTGGAGGATTGTTATTTCATATGTGTGGGTCCATCTCTTCGGGATTATCTCCTCTGTTATTGACTCACTTCCTCTACAATAAACTCTTTTTTTTATATAAATTAGTCTTTGTACGAACTGATGGTAAAGCATTTTACAACATGTTATTAAAAAGATCCATAGGGGGAAAAAATATATGGCTATTTCTGAATGAGCTTTGAGCTCTTCAGCAAGGGCTCCACTTAGTAATCATGTTAAAGAAACCACCTAACTTCATAAAGCCAATTTTAGAGGACCTTTGGTGTTGAAGTCTAGATGAATGGATTCCAGCCTTGGAATAGTGAGTAGGCTGTGTAAATGGCCTCTGAACTGCTAAATTACATGGCATTGTTTTTACTGAATGATTAAAACACTCCAACACCCACAAAAACTTCCAAAACAGCCAAGCAAATACTTTCAGAGTGTGCCACACTTTTTCCTTTCCATATTTGAGACACGCTCTTTTCCATAAATATATTGTTGTAAAAAAATGATTGGACAGATGTTTGCAGAAAACAAAGAAGAGGGATCATAAAACCCGTCAAAGCAAAATCAGCTCTGCTTTGAACTGGAGAAATGGTTTGTGGATCCCTTTAGAAAATAAACACAGATTCATCCATCTTTATCAAAGTCACGACACATGTTTGCTGCATGCTGTCTTCTGAGCAGAGTGAAGACAGGTGTAATAACCATGCAACACTGAGCTGTCACCTGGAGAAGGAAGAGTACAAAGAAAAGAATAATAGTAGAACAGAAAGGCCAGAAATCCTTCTAAAAGCAAAGGGCATCGTTAAAGGATAAAAAAAATGTTCCATTAAATATACCTGCTCTGAAATCGGAGACAGCAGTGTAAGCTTTTATCTTATGCTAGCACCATAACGCCTAAAATGATCATCAAGAACTCTAAGGCATGACGTTTTGTAAAACAAACTATAAGAAAGTCCTTGCTTTAACACAGTTACTGCTTCAGCACGAAAGGCAGGAGGCACAGAAGAGAAGATGAAGGCACCAAAGAGTTCTTGCAGAGAGAACAGGAGCAGCACAGCAATTCCCCTGACACCAGCTAAGTGGTCAGTCCAGCAGCTCCTTAGTCTCTTATTTCCTCGGGGAAGATTATCTCTGTCATGTAAGAACTGTCTGTAATTCAAAGCTATTTTACCTAAGAAGGCAGAAGTGCTATTTTGTAAACCCATCAGCTCAGTCTCTCACCAGTGATACTTTCTTATCAATAAGAGGTAGCAGGAAAGAGGCAAGGAGTGGAGATCGCCTTGCACAGGAGTGGCCAGATTCCTGTGGTCAAAGGGATTGAGGTCATCCAAAAGGATCAGGTCCAAGAATCAGGACAAGATGGCCAGCTGAACTAACCTGAGATGGAATCAGTGCCACAACAAAATGGCCTTGGCCATGCCACAGCTGAGTTGTTCTTGGCTATTTTTCCTATTTTTCATCACCATTTACAGCCCGAAATCAGGGCAGGGCTCTTTATACCTTCACGGTACTGGAAACATTTTGCATTCATGCAGCATACAAAGCAGGGCTATGGAAGAGAGTGGGGACGTTTTGGGAAGAATAAATCAAACTTCAGGTCACTCCAGGACACTATACGTGCCTCAGCATAGGATACACAAACGTCCCTCTTCCCACAACACCAACCAGAGGATATAAATAACCAGCTGTCGCAGCACTGCGTCATGCTGTTGTGATATGTCTTGGGCAACCAGACACATAAAGGAACCTTTCAAAGCTGTGATGCCAGCTTTCACCTGGGCTAGCCTGGTGGGTGAACAAAGATCACTTCAGAGAAGGGAGTTCCTGGCTGAAAACAGGAAAAAGGAATTCACAGCATGTCCCTCATCTCCATTGACTCCAGCTGGTGCCCACTGGAATAGCTCTGTGCAAGCAACCTCACACCAGCCGAACATCCTGACACTAAATACCTGACTTCGAAGAAAAAGAATTGAAGGGAGCTTTGGTGTTCACATGTCTAGCACGAAAAAGATCCTTCTTTGTACCTGTACACAGCAACAATCTCCCACTATAACAACTAGGGCCAATGCTGAGTTATGTCAACAGATGACTCAGAAGAGGAGGAGGAGAAGATGGAAAAAAAGGCCAAAGAAAGGCAAGAGTGCTGGAAGAAAAGCAAACAAAAACCAGCAGTCAAAGCAGCTGTGTTCTGGGGGGAGAGTGCGCAAATCGGAAATATGTTGAATTAAGGGGAAACTCACCTTTCATACTTCCTAATAGTTAAAACAAGCCCGTCTCACATTCTCAGAGGGGGCAGGGGAATGAAAGACATGCTTTGGGATAATTAAGCAAACATGGGATGATTAAGAAGGTAAAGTTGCTCTCCCTCCGATCCAAACCGCCATCACCGCCGCCCCAGCTCAGAGCACATTCCATACTTATTTTTCAAATCAGCCCACTCCCGATCTGCCAGCTGCTTCCCGGAGCCTGGGATGGAGCAGGTTTTGCAAGAGAGTGGGACATGAGTCCAACCATGCGTGACGTGCAACGGGAGTTAATGTACCCCATGCAGGCATTTACGACAAAGCCTTTGAAGGGAAGCAGCCCTGTCCTGCATGTTACGACTTGTATTTGACACGGCAGGCATGGAATCACGGAGAACCTGATGTTTCTGCTTCTCCAAAGATCCTGAAACAGAGGAAAGAGGTGTTTGCTTTCAGCTTGCAGCCTCCCCAAGACTGTAGCACCGTAAAAGCAATTAACAGACGTCAGGGACAAACCTGTGCAGAAAGGTGAAGGTAGCCCTAACTCATCTGAATTTCTTACCTATCAGTGAGCTTTAGCAGAGAGCTGTGTTTGGGCTAATAAACAAGCAATCTGTCTTTCAGATCAGGGCAGACGTGCACCCGAGTCACTTCGTAAGTCCTGCAATTCAAGCATCCCAAATTAAAGAGGGGTATTACTTTTCAAGCAATCTGACCCATGTTCCACTATTATACTAACTGTTAAAAGTAATTTTTTGTTTAAGTTTTGAAATCAAACTTTAAAAAAATGGAATTTTATGCCACTTTGAGAGATATTTGATATTAGCAATATGCCGGATATGACTGCCTATCCGTCTCGTGGACATTTTGCTGACATTTCCAGTGCTTTGACTTTGAGGATACGGGATGGAGAGCGTGTCGATGGGAGGGAATCCTCCCGCTTCTCACAGGAGGCATCACTCCAAACCCTTGACTGTATCTCATCGTTAAAAACCCCACCTCACTTGCCACAAGAGTGGGAGTGATAGCCCACAGCCCTGGCTCAGTTACAAATGGGATTTCGCCTACTTGTAATTGCCCTTGTGGTTTCCACCAGGAAAGTTGCTGTTTCCCTCTTGTTCTCGTAAACGCTGTTCTGCGTGGATGTTGTGCAGATACGCTGCTGCACTCCTCCAGTCATGGCTACTTTCTTCTGAGTAATTATCCTTGAAGGAGTATTTCCATTGAATAATTATTCTAGTGAATAATTAAAAGCAGTTATAGGATGGAGCTGCCTGATCAAAGTATCTTGCAGAGTACATCTCCTTTCCCAACTGTGCAACAGCTGCAATAGCTGCACCCTTGGCCTCTCCCCCGAACCCTTCATTTCAAGCCAGCTTCAGAGCTGCCTATGGTAAAAAACAAAGCTTTGTAGCCGACAGTTCATGAATAGCTAGGTCCTCGGTGCAAGCCTTGCTGAAGATTTCCACCCCCGCTGTGTCAGGAAGAGTGGCTCCTCTGGAATCAATTAAATCATGCCGATGCACACCAGCTAACGAGCTGGCCAGGTTATTCCCAGTCCCCCCCAGCGCTGCGGCAGGAGGAGTTTGTGCCCACACAACTGTTCTCCATTGCCCTCGATGCAAAGTCTCTCTGTTTTGCCCTGCTTCATCCACACAACGGGCTGGCTGCTGTAATGTCGGGGTATTTGCATTACCAGGAAGGGTCTTGGGTGTGAAAGGAAATTTTCATTTCCTCTTTAGCTGAGCACTTTACAATATGTGTTTTAATAAAGCAGAGAGAGTCAAATTATTTGCTTGTAAATGCCAATACACAAGAGAATTAATTAGGGCAACAGCAGCCTGGCTGTAGAGCCTCTCTTGAGGGGGTTCACATGCTCAAGCCAAAGCAAGAATTCCCTGAATGAATATCTTCTAAAATTGCAAGCCAATACATCTAATCTCTATGCAGAAATTGCTGCTTTTGAAATCAGACTCATCTTGACACATCAAGGGCCCAGTTTATCTCTGTTCCTACAGCGTCATCCATCAGCCCGGAGGTCAGTAAGGATCCTGGTATCAGGTAGGTGTGACTGTCAGTGTGCCCAAAGTGTTTTGTAACCTGGAGTAGATTACACACCATCCTTTTATAGCTCCCAGTACAAAGAAGCCTGAAAGGGTATTAGCCAAAATGGCATAATAGTCCTGCTAATCTGTTCCTCCAAAGATTGGGTTTATGCCAGGAAAGAAAGGTTTAATCCAAAAAAAAAAAAAAAAAAAAAAGGAAACACATAGAGGACAACTCGCTGCTATAACTTAAACCCAATAAATACTCTAGGTGTTTAATTGTGCATCCTTTATCATTTTACGTGCTGTAATTCCTCCACTGACACCCCTGTGCAACTCAAAATGCTGTCAGTCACCTTAAGCTTTAGCAAATCCTTCAGGCAGCTGTAGGAGTGAGACACGCTCTCTTTATCTCTCAGAGCTCAGCCTAACCTCTGGCATATCCTCTCAGAGGGAGCGGGGGATGATGCGATAGGCATAATGAGTGTGGCTCCAGAGAAAGGAGCAAGAGGGATCTCGTACCCAAAGGTGGCTGGGGTGAGTCAGAGGACGGAGGATTTGTCCCCACAGGCATCCTGGCAGCACGGATGTTCAAGAAGAACCTGTGGGGTGGGGTTCCTAGAGGCTGAGAGTGCTTGTCAGAAATGGCACTGCCACAAAACCTGTGATTTCTGTCCCACCAGGGAAGGCAACAACTGAGCAACGAGCCAGCAGCTTCATGCAAACCCTCCCTGGTCAGCTTTCCTACCAAAGGCAGGGCTGAGTGCATCCCTTGCGGCATTCTCCTACCAGTGTGTGCCTCCATCTTGGCAATAGCTTGATTTTTGCTGATGTTAATTCCTTGCGAAGTCATTGGAAGGAATCGCAGTGTTATTGGTGGCTGCGGGTACTGGGGAAATCCAGTGTCTACGCTGGAGAACACTGGTGGAAGTTACTGCAAGAGAAAGAAGCCATCCCACCGAGTACCTACCAAACAATCCCTCGCTTTTCATGGCTGCAATACAGAGATCAAACCAGTGGATCTATGTCTAAAAGCCTACTGATGGAAGAACAGCAGCCCTCGGCATACTGATGGGAATGCAGAAACAGACACAACTGCTTAGGGATACAGAGCGAAGGGAAAAAAACCTCCTTGTCATTAACGCAAGGGAGAAAACAATTGCCTTCTCTACCTGCCCGCTGGCAACAGATTTTTCCGTGAGACTGCTGCTGGAGGGTCTGCCAGCAACATGGGGCTGTGAAGCTCTTCCAACATGATTCACCGCAGCTTGTTTTCAAAACAGATGCATATACACAACCCCGTGTGCATGAGGCACATAAAGGGCAGCTCGCGTTAGGAGCAGCATCGCTGCGTTTACACAACACCGCCAGAAAGAAAGGAATTCTTGTTGACTGTTGTTTTGTCTGTTGCTCTGCACATAAACTTTACATATTTCTGGGCATGTTACAGCCACAGCAAGTAAGCAGAATGCATGGAAAAAAGGAGCATTTGCCATGTGATCTAGTTTCCACTTCTCTTTTGCTGCTGCACATTATTAGCACATTCAACATAAATGCTAGCACTCATTTATAAAGACTGTGAATAAGTTATTTCCTTGATCTCTTCTGAAATTTCAGAGAAGGAACAGATAAGGTAGGATAAGGATTGCTTTAAATAAGATTTTGTTTGGAATTCCTTCAGTCCTGAATGCTCTTCTTTCAGGGACTGATTTTAGGCTAAAAATTCGAATTATTCCAATTAAAACATGGTTCCCTAGTAAAAATGTCAAGAATAAAAAGGCCATGTTTGTGTCCAAAAGTCACCCAAGCCTCCAAGAATTTCAAGGGCGGTGTCAGAATCCACAATGACCTTGACATCAGGTCTGAAATCTGACAGAGACGAGTGGAGATTGCCCAAGGGCAAGGGAAGAGTATGTGGTTTGGCAGCAGAATTCTAGCAAGGAACTAAGCAGTATAGAAAACTTTAGATTAAAAATATATATATATAAAAAATCAGTTCCTGCTGCAAAAAATGATGAGTCTCATCTTGGGCTGTATTAATGGGAAGAGCAGTATTACATTGTAGACAACACCCAGAGGACAATTCCAATGTGATACCACTGCTCTTATTCTGGTGCTCCAGTGTTTCAGCATGGTTGCTGGAGACTGGAAAGAGCCTAAAAGGGAGCAATAAAAACAGCTGTAAAAGGTGATCAGACATGAAATGTGAACAGACTGAAGAAACTGGATTTTACCAGGAAAGAAAAAGAAAGAAAGAAAGAAAGAGAGTTGAGAGAGAGAGAGAGAGAGAGAGAAAGAAAGAAAGAAAGAAAAAAAGAAAGAAAGAAAGAAAGAAAGAAAGAAAGAAAGAAAGAAAGAAAGAAAGAAAGAAAGGAGAAAAAGAGGCACCATGCTAGAGCCCCAAAGCGTGTACACAGCCATGTGTAAGAAAACCAAGATTAGTCGTTCTCCAAGGCTGCTGGGGAACATCAACAGGGAGTTTAGCAGCATTTTTAGCTTCAGTTAAGAAAAGCTTTCTGAATTAGGAAGGTGAAGCCCTGACAACGGTTATTGAGGCAATCTCCGTCAGAGGAGGGCTGGAGCAGCCTACGCCTCCGGCACATTGAAGCACAGCACTGGAACATGCCATCTTTTGATTACTGTCCCCTTACACTTCAGTGACTGCAAGCCCCTGCAGTAAACAAGTCTCCTTCCAATTTCTCTCTGCAGTCAAGATGATTAATAGCTGAAGTCTTGCAGTTCTTAGAACTGATGGAGTTGTGCCACAGACTTGAAAGCAGCCCAGATCTCAAACTTCAACATCTTCAGTGTGAAGCTGAAGGATGCTAACCTGTGACATTTGTGGGCTGATATTTTCTCTGCTTTGGCCTTGCAAAGTACTTAGGTCCATCTTGTTGCAGGTCACTTGTACTTCTCAGGGTTCATCAGAATACACAGCTGGTGTGAAATACAAGCTGTGACTCTTGTCCACCTTTACACACCTGCATTTCAACACAGAAGCCCAGCATGTGTTTAACTGGAGACAGAAATGACAGACCTTGAAAACAAGCGGTGTGTGTTTCTTTTGAAACACAGCGAATTATTTTCAAGACTCAATTCATCTTCTTTGTTCTCAGGACAAGTGTTTTTATGAATCTAAATACACTCAAGGCCCTGAATCTTCTTTACCTTCTGTACAGTAACATCTTTAAAACAAACTAGCATGTATTTGCATACACGCAGACACATTAGCAGACGAAGTGGCTGACATTAAGGTGTGCAGAGCTGACTTCTCCTCCATCTTCTCTTTCATTTGTTGTACCTTTTGTCATTCCCACTTACAACATCCAAAACTGACAGCTGCTTCCACGGCTCTTTAATATACTTTGCAGGAAACAATCTTTGCGTTAACATATTTCCTTCCTGAGTTCCCTCAGTATTGTTTTTCAAGTCAGTATCAGGATAACCAGAAACTTTCATGGACATCAAACTGGTAAAACTTTCAATTTTTCAAAAGGGAGGGCTCCCAAAGTTTTCTGACTTGAAAAGAATTTGAGAATTAAAAAAAAAAAAAAAAAAAAAGAGCATAGTTAGCATGATGCTTGTCCATGTAGCACCTGCCCTGAGGAAGCCCTAGGGAAAAGCAGTCAGTGATTATCTGAGACGCATTTGCTCCAGAAAGGGAAACAGGATTTCAGAAGTGTCTGGCCACATGTGAGTTCCTTTTGAACACAGTGGGACTGGCCTTGCAATGAGAGCATTTCAGTTCTTCAACGAAAATGGGACACATTGCCCTGTATTGCAGTTGGGCTGGGACAATCTGTGCATTCCAGAGCTGTTCAGGGAGATGCTCAGCCTGAGGGTTTCTGCGAGAGGTGAGTCTTTGTGCAGCGGGATCACAGACAGTACCAAATACACCAGGAGTCGAGGTATTTTACCGTAGCTGTAGAGGAGATGATTTAAGATAGGTAAGTGCAAGACAAGCTTGCACATAAAGGCCTTTGGTCTGTTAAACAAAATGAAAGCAGGCTGTAATACCAGCATAAAAAATGGCTCTTAATGCCTTCGTAATAGAGCTGTTATAAATTCACTCTTTGTCTAGCTTGGGTCCCTGCCATAATGTGTTGCAAATAATCACAAGGATCCCTCATAGCCCTCCTTGATGTAGTATCCAAAAATGCTTTCCTCTGGAAGCATGCTTGCAAATCTCCATGCTTATACTGTCAGTTTAATTCCTCAGGTCATCTTGGCAGCCTGTAGTATTTTTCAGCGGTCACGTAGTTGCATATACGTAAATGTACACTATGGTAGAAGAAATCAGGAGAAATCAAATATTTTTCTAAGATCTAGCTGTCTGCAAATGTTAGATACAGTATTAGAAACTGCCCACCAGAGCAGCACACAGCAATAATACTGCTGTTAGCAGATAAGAATAAGCACCTTCTAGTTGTGTTTTGCTGTCATAAAACCTACTGCTTTCTTCTTGGAGTCCACTACAGCAAAAGGGAGCATTTGCTAAAAATGTCACAACCTTAATTTCAAAAGTTTTGCAACCCAATATAGCAGTAATTTTATTTCAAGAAGCATCTGGATTTTATTAGATGCAAACACAGTTGGTAGGAGTCTGGAAGGGGAGAGAGATAAAAAATGCTCTCTCTGGAATATTTTAAACCAGAAGCATTCATCATGCTCAGCATACCCTTATAATATAACAAGGGGGTTTAGGGTGACTCTGCAGTTCACTGCAAAGCTATTGCTACTGCAGTGAGTTATTGTATTTACATTTTCATTGCCTCTGGCAACTTGCAAATGGTGACAGGTGAAAAGTTTCCTTTCTTCTTTGTGGGATTCGGCATTTGCTTGCAGCCTTGCTCAGATTCCCTCTCAGCAGGAAAGACTGAAGACTGCTTCCCACTCCTTGCCATGCGGTTATGGGTGTTTGTGGAGCCTTTTCCCTCTGAAAACCTTTTTTTTTTTGGGAAGTCTTCACTCACATGTTTGTGATGCTGTCCCTACTGTTGGCTCTTGCAGCTCCACTTTAACAAGGTTGTGTCTTCTAATTCCCATTCATTGAGCATTATGCAGTTTGTGCATTTATACAGAATTTATACAAGCTAGCAGACTTATGAATGTCAATTTGAATATGAGTCTAAATTTAAAAGTTTTAGATCAAAACACCCTAAAGCTATGCTTGGATTTAAAATCAACATCAAGAGTTCAGTTTTGTAAATGAACTCTCTTCTTTCTTTGTGGCAAAACAAATCAGAGACTGAAATCTGGCCTGGCATTTGAACGTCACAAAGTGCTGCCTTTCCTGGAGATAAATCTTTTCTTGAAACACACACCTTACTGGAATTATCTAAGCAAACAAGAACCTGTTCATTACAGCAGCCACGGGTGGTCTAAATCTCTGCTTCTTATACCTGGAACCTTTCCCCATCAGGGAGGTGTGGGGATTGACAGCTTACAGACTCCTCCTTGCCTTAAACCCCATGTCAGAAGGAAGAATAAAAGGCACTAACCAACGATGAGCATGACCTGGAGTGTTTGTGACATATCAGCTTTGTTTCTACTTTCTCATCCCGATAAAGCAAGCAGCTGAAAAGAGGAGAGAGACCTCGAGCACCCCGTCCTGCACAGGGGACCTCACGCTGCTGGACAGCTTTCTACCACAAGGACCACAAGCATCTGCTACAGCCCAAGAAGGAAAATTCACCATTTTATTAACATTGTGGGCAGCCTTTAGGAGAGAATTTGGTCTAGCAGGACTTCAGGATGAAAGCAGTCACCGTTAGCTGAGGCACGTTTGCAGTGTTCCTGTTCATCCATAAAAAGAAACTGCATATAGCACTGGACACAATATGGGGCATGGTTTTGACATTAATTTTATCTTTGAATGTTTTCCGCTTTAAAATGCTAAGACTTGGGAACTTTTTTAAGTGTGTGAACCACTAGTGAGGCACCAAAGTGTGCCTTGAAAGCACCGGCATATTCTTCCAGCCCTAAAAAATGCAGTAATGTGTGTAGCAGTAGTAAGTAAGAAGATTTCTGGAAAAAAGCTCAGTAGCAGTGAAACCTGCTGTGTGGCACTCAAGGACAACCGCAAATTAATCATTTAAGATTGTCCTGAGGATGGATTAAGCTCAGGCCATTTCCTACTCCCTCCATCGGCCTGGATACAAGTGGCAGTGTTGGAAGGCACATTTTTGGTATCTCCTCCAGATCTAAAAAGCCGTTTAGTGACACTCATAAAAGCCAGCTAAGAGCATACAAATATTAACTCATGAGGTCTCACTGATTCATGGTATAAGCCCACGCAGACATCAGCAGCTCTCCGGAGAGGGGACTTTGGCCAAAATGCTTAAATCATGGGAGGGATTTTTACAGCTGCCAAAGGGTTTAGGACACTCGGCTTTCATCATTAAGTAGGCATCACGCAAGAACCCACAGTGTCCTTGAAAATTACTCTCCATGTGTTTGTTTCGGTATGAAATCATCCGATGGGCTGCATCCTCCAGTGGGTTCATTTCTGCTTCTCCCCTTTAGAAAGCTTCACCGCCTCCAGGAATAGCGATAAACTCTTACTAATGGGGAAGTGCTTAATCAGGGTATTCATAACAAATAGACTATTATGGCTTTCACTTCTTGTTTTATGCTGATTTTTAATTAACGCTGACATTTATATATAAAATAGTTGGTTTCCAAAAGGCCAATTGGAAACCCTCTTGTGAATTACCTCATCTGAGCGCAGAGTTTTTGTGTGCATATTTCTAATTGTTTGAAGTTTTTCCAGACACCTCTTAAAGTCACACTGCAGTTTTAGAACACAGTTCGAAGAGATTTGGGCTCTGAAACTTCAGAGAACACAGAAGAACTTTACACAGTAATGGTGTTTAGTCTTTTGGATGGATGCTAGGCGTAGAAAGAATCCTCAGGCCTGTGTCCCATGAAGGCTGACATGCAAATGAAAGGTTAGACATGTAGTTCGTGGATTTAGAGATATGAACGCACAGTATATATGCTTTTGTAGGATTGATGTGGCCCGCTTAAACGCGATTGCACTTTATGGCTTTGATTTTGGCTTTTCTATAAAGAAAGCAGAATTTCTAATGGTCTTAAAGCATCAATCCTTCCCTGAGAGGTTAGACAAAAAGACAAACATTAAACAAATTAGGAGACCAAGCCTGCTCCCAAGGAAACCAAGGTCAGAAATGGTCTCATTTCAACAGAACAGTCTAGTAGTAAAATTTCTTCTTTCCTCTTAAATATTGGTCTTCCTTTCCTTTCCTGCTCATGTGTCGACCATAGCCCTCATCCCTCCAGCAGCTATGATCTGCATCCAAGATTTGTTCTGCTTGCCATGTAATTTATGACCCTGTCGTGCAGCTTATTCCTACACACTTTCGCAGTGGCGAGGCTGAGGATACCGATGTATTTAAATGCTGCTCCAGAGGGGCGGGGAGCAGGCTCTGGAGAGACAAAGCACATGCCCAGCTTCATTCAGGTGACAGCTAAGGTTAATCACATGGCGGAATTATTGCTATAGGTAAAGCTAGACACTAATGAATCTTTGCAGGATCGGGATTTGAGCTTTTCAGCTACAAAGGGTCCCTCACAGCTCTCTAAGCTGTGAGCCAACAAGAGCTGAGAATTCAGCACAGCCGACCTGCCTTCCCTTTGGTGCTTTTCTGACCAGGCTCTGCGTTCCTCTGGGAGCCAGGGGCCTCAACGATGGGGCCTGGGTACCAAGGAACCTAAACCAGACCGTCTTTCAGTGACACCTGGGCTCACAAGACTCTTGGACCTGGACTGTCAAACAGCCTTAGGTCTCCCATGCTTCAGAGTTGCCACGCGTCTCAGAGGTGCTTCAACACTGGTGCTTCAGAGCCTAAAGCTCCACCACACGTAGGCATCTTTCAGCAACACTGGTTATATGCCATTGATTTTTCTGAGATCCTTAGAATGTCTTTGTCTTAAACATTTCTTTCCCATGCACAGATGCTCCACCTTTTATAAAAAAAATCCTATCAAAGCTATGTTTCCCTCTTCTCCTTCTTGCTTTCTCCTTTGGGGCTTTCTGCATGAGAAATGTCTCAGGCTGTGATATTTGCCAGAGGAAAAAAGAGTAATTTTTAGAAGCTATGTTTCAGAAGAGATTATCCAAAATATTCTCTAAAGACCAGAGACTTAATACGTCCTTTACAGTCTCACATTTCCATATCCCTGAACACCTCTGAAACAGAACCTGAAAAGAGTGAGGAGGTGTCGGTCAGGAGATAACTGCCACGGGCAGCACTTACTTTCAATATTACCCACAACATTTCTGATTATAAACTAATTTAAGAGACACATTGTCAAAAACTTTCCCTTTATTTAAAGTGGATATAATCTGCACTGTATCCTAATACACTGTATGGAAAATATGAATGCTGTTCCTGGAAAGTAAGTTATGATCTCTTTCCAAATTGTGTATAAATTTAGAGAGTATAATCAAATGCAGAAACAACGTATATCTGCAGACTCTGAAGCAGGTAGAAGCTTCAGAGTCTATCTGCTTCAATAAATCTTTCAGCTTTGCCATGAACAGCAAGTGGGTTTAAACTAATCTATCCAGATTAATACCCTGATTTGATGATACGTGTTTAAGTAATGTTTGTTTTAACTTCTGCATGACCCGGGTAAGGAAAAATGTGCCTCCAATAAATATGGCTGGCTTGGGGCATATTCAATGAGTACAAATACCAGATGCATCATCAAGTGCTTTGGGATATTTGTTTTTAGCATATGACCACAAGATATGATGCATCCTTGCAAAGCTTCCTACTTCACTCAAGAATTATGCTCAACTTTTTTGGTGTTGCCAGAAGCCATGCTGGACAGCATAATGGGAAACTTTCCTCCCCAGACTGTGTTAAGCTACTTCAGGTTTTCTTTCTTTTTGAAGCCCCTTTTTTCTTCTCTTCTTCTATGCTAATATTTATCCCATTCAGAAAGTCCTTAGATCAACCTGCTGGCAGGCCCAAATACTTCTCCTTTTAAGAAAAGCATGAACTATATCACTCAGTCCAACGGGCTGGACTGCAATCACCTCAAGTAATCACATAAGAGATTTAGTTTTCCATCCATTACCTGCCTCAGTGCCTGCCTGGCGACTGCTCCTGTGCCTGTACTGGAGAGGTGTAGACAAGAAAGAGTAGGTTAAATTATGAGGCCATCCCTTCCTCACACACCACTAAAAGGCGCTTGCTGGTCTTGAGAGGAGACTTCTGCAGGAGAAGGGATGTGTCTGAATCACCAGCTTCCTGAGCCGTGATGGACGACCTGCCTGAGAAACACTTTGAAGCTTTAAAGTGGTGTGTAAGCACCTGGAAGCAGCGAGAGGAGTTTCTGCAGCATTGGGCAGAGCTCCTTGTTCTGGGCAAACTCACTTGTTCTCAGGTGTGACTTCCCAGCAGAAATCCTCCTGCAGCATATCAAGGTCCACCACTTGTATACAGATCAGCAGCTAAATGCTATCAACGGGAGGACTTTAGTTTGCTCACAGAAACGCCTGTGGCTTGACAGTATGAGCTCAGTGTAATGGCAGAACGAATTACGTAAAATGGCCCGTGAAAACAGTGTCTATTTATTGTTATTACAATAATTTGTCATTTCAAGAATGAGGAACGCTGTAAATTCCACAAATACTGTCAGAAAGGTATAAGAACTAAGTGATGACTGCTGGAAAGAGTCAGCTCCAAATCCGTGTGATTTCATGCATACATAGTTCAGTACAGACTAAAAATAAGAATGCCAAACCAGTCCAAGATGCAAAGCAACCCTAAAACCAGAACAAGGACTATAATCAAAAAACATATGCAGACTATTATCAGCTGTGAGTGCCAGCAAAAAAATAAAAGATGTCCAGCCCACTATAATCAAAGTAAGGAGTTATTCAAAGGATTAATGACAGAGCAGAAATTCTCTGAGTCAGTACAGAAAGGCCTTTGCCATGAGGTCCAGCATTCAGCCAGATAAAATACTGAAACAAACTGGGTTCGGTACCATATGATAATGTGTATATTCAAGACAGCCAGGGAAGTAACTTGGCTTGGAGACCAGTTGTTTGCAAAGCCTTAGAGGCAAGATAGGCTAAGCTCAAAGGTCAGTATGCCTCTAATTGAACAGGTTAACGAGCAAGAAGTTAAAATAAATTGGTCAGGAACAGTCTTTGGGATGCTCACTTAACTTTGTATGCAAGCAAATCAATAGTTGAAAAACAACTACCAAAGAACACCCAAATTTTAACATGGAGCCGCGCCAGGATCAGCTAGGCAGTGAGCTGTAGGACTGACAAAGCTGCATTTCTCAGCCTGACCCCACAGCTAGAGACTTCCCATGGAAGTGACTTGGCAGGAAAAAGCCCTTCTCAATACCTTTCTACATATAGGACCAAAACTCTTCACTCACAAAGCTCCCTAGACAAGAACCACACCTGTAGGAGGTCTCGACTTCAGACTGGTTATATGCTGTATAAGGACATAGGTAGGATACTGAATGATGCATTTTTTACTGAATGACACACGTTTTTCAAACTCCTTGGCTCTGAGTGATTTCTGAATTCCTTGCACTGACCTGAAGGCAGCCAGACACCCACCCACAGCAAGCGAATGGAACTGATGGACACTGAATGAAACTCCAGCCCTGCTTCACTAACATTTCATGCTAGAAGCAAAACACATGCAGCTTCATCTTCCAAGAAGGGTTTGAATAAGTCAGGAGCAGCCTTTATGCCTTATTCTGGGCCTCTCTGGGCTGGATTCCCACCCACAGAAGAGAAATAGCTGGGAAGGCCCACAGGATAAGTGACACTATTGCTAGGCGAAAGAAACAACCAAATTCAAACAAATACATCAGAACCAAGGAGCATCTTGCCGGCCAGGAGACCTGGGCTAGCAGATGGGAGAGGGTGGAAGAATAGGGAAAAGAAAACGATAAGGAAGTCAGGCAGAAGACCCAAGCTCCTCCTCGGAAGATGGAAAGTATAAAAGGCAGCCAACGAGAACTTCTGGGCAGGGCTGAAAAACAAGTGAAAGTGAGAGCTTCTCTCATCTCTGAGACTGCAGCCAAAAAATCAGGTTACCAACAGTAAAAGAAGAAATAAAAAAAAAACTTCAAAATTGGCAGCAAAGAACTATCCACACTCCTTGGCTCCATGTAAGGCTGGGTGGAAGGGGTAAGAAGGAAACAGGGGACAAACTGCAGCTCGGAGCCAAAATAGTTTCTTTCTGGATGCTCCTGGCTCAGTTCAGCCCTTTGTGACTCTCAATTTCAACCCGTTACGCACTCCCCCATAATCATCATAATAAATAGCTGTTTGCTTGCTCAGTGTATTCAACTTCCTTGCAGCAAGCCAAGCTCAACCCAGTGCTAGCATTTATTTCTGGATTTTGACCAGGCCTGCCTAAAACCAAACAAGCGTTAGTGTGATTTGCCATATTTGCTGAGAGAGAATAAAAGCAGTTGCACTCAAACACCAGGGGTTGTGGCCAAGTTCACCTCATGCTGCTGGTGGTGATATCACCGTTACTTAACTTCGCTTTAATACTTTTAAGGCTGCTGCAGAAAAAGGGAGGGTTTCAGTTCAGTTGCTGGGCTTTGAGGGAGACAAGTTATTCTAACTACATTGTCCTTCCATTAAAAGAACAAAAACCCTCTGCTATTCCAAAGTCAAATTATTGTTAGAATTCTGTAACGACAAAATAAAAGCAGTCACTGGAATTAGGAGCCTTCCCTCATCACCAGCACCAAGTGGGATTTGGGCCAAAACACAGAAACTAAAAAGAAAATAACAGCTATAAGAAACCATGCTTTTCCAGCTGTCACAACTTTTTTCCTTCCTTCATTCATGCCTAACGTGTACAGGTTTGCACACAATGGCTGGCATTGAAATTCTCCCCAGGTAACAGCGAAGGGTGTTTCGGGCTCTCGATGGGTGACCTGTCTCCCCCAGGCTCAGCAATGCGATTCCCCACATTGCCCAGGCCCTGTAGCAATCCTCTCTCGAGAGCATTTTGTCCCATTAGCCCCGTTTCAGGGCCTTTTGGAGCTCTCTCGTCTTTGCTTTGGGGAGAAGCTGCAAGATGCCATCTCCTTCCACAAAAGAAGCATGGGCAGCTGGAGAAAGAGAGGAGTCACCTGTTCCCTGAAGATGTCTTTGGGGGCAACTTAATCTCTGAAAGTGGAAAAATAAGTGATACAGCAGTGTTAGAGGGGGATTTCCTTTGAGCAGGACAGACATAGCTGGGGAGACGGAAAATCCCTCATTAGGACAAGATGGTTCCAACACTGCCTAAAATAACATCTCCCTCAAAAGCTGGCAACACCACACTTGGTGCCTCAAGCCAGGTCCCAGAGCCACACTCAAAAGTGCTCATGGCACATCCCAAAACTGCAGCCAGACTTCCAGAATGGCTCTGAGTTCGCAGAACTGCCATGGAATATCCCCAGCAGGGCATAAGGCTGGGGTTTTCAAAGGATTTAGGCAACCCGAACAAGATTTGGGTACCTGTGAAAATCTCTGCCTAACATCTCAAAATGCAATGAAGAACAGGCTGTCGGGTCTTTTAAGCTAGTATTGCTCTTCCAAAAGCTGGTCCTGTGGATGAGGGTCTGTCACTTGCTCCTTGCCTGCCAGTTCACAGGTCTCATTTTGGTTGAAGTTCTGGCATCAGGAAGCACGTCAGAGTCTCAGTTACCATTCTTGAATTGCTTTGTATGTGACGCAAATCCTCCTTGCAGAATCAGAAAAACAAACAAGCTGAAACCTCCCCCCCAAAAAATGTAAAAGAATGAAAATCTCTAACCCTGACCCTAAACCATTTGCCTGAGACAGGACAGATTCGTGCCAGGGACAGATTCATGAGTGTTAAACGCCTGTGGCTGACAGTACTGCAGAACCAACTGCAAAACAAGAGCCGTGGCTACAAACTTCTCACCACTGGCAAACTACAACGATTCGGGTCGACCAAATGAAGTAACATAATCCACAGACAGCTACAGAAAGGAAATGTGTTTTCTGTGTTTGATGACACCGAACATTTAGTTATGAAAGACTGGGGAGGAGGGAGAGAAGCAGGGAATTTCCATCAAGAGTGCCAAGTTGTAACTAATGCCCTGTTAGGGACCATTTATGCACGTTGAAATTCATTCCTACACCAAGAGCCGGCATAAAGTTACATACCGCTAAAGCTGCCAGTTAAGCAGCAGAAGGAATGGATTTCATTTAAGGAGTGATGTTCCAGATTCCTGGATGAGACACTCAGGACTGCTGCACTCAGGAGTGAATGAAGCACTGTGCGGCAGAGCCTCAGCAAGCCTTGAAATGAATTTTGCTCTGACCTAACGAAAACCACAGACTTGAAATTCTGATGATTCAGAAAATTTCAGCTCGCAACAGGAGTTCTTGCAAAATATTTGGGAACTGCAGGAAGCGTTTAATGGTCTCCCCATGTGAAGGAAAGGAATCCTGACCTATTGTCTTTACGATTCTTGTTTTTATGAGTGATAATTTTAGAAGGAGATAATTAAGCCCTTGTGGCCATCCTTCTAAGGTTGCTAAAAGAATAACAAGTGACCTGGCTTGGTGCTTTCCATACTGATTCATGTTCCCTCTGTGCTGTCAGAACTCACAGGAGAATAGCTACAGGGCCCGACCGTGCTCCCAGTCATATCTGCAGTCCCCAACCAGTGTGTGCAGCGGAGGAAATCAAATCAGCCCAGTGGAGAGGCTTATCTGCAGAGCCGTGTGATGGAGCAAGAGAAGTCAGGAGAACCTTATAAGGGCATGTGCCTTTCCTACCAGAGTGAAAAAGTTAGGATTTCAGTACAAAAAAAAAAAAAAAAGAGCAAGAACATGAATCAGAATCTCCACGGCTAAAGCTGAGGTTTAGGATGTCCTTAATCCTTATTGGGATGCAGAAGCATGGCAAGGCGCTATAAATTCAAAGTAATCTCATCCTAAGAAAGACTTCAGGTGAATCTTTCTTTCATTCCTGTTAGCTTGATGGATGAGCTAAGAGAAGGACAAAGGAGTCACATCCATTTCTCAAAATAGATTACAGACATCTCAGAAAGTCTAACAGCATGCAATATAATAATTACTGCATGCTTGTGTCATAATTACTGTCATAGATTCCTTTAGAAGTGAAACCAGCCTGTTTCAAATTCTGTTGAAATATGACTCAGTTTATTTCTGTCTGCTAATAAATGATGGCTATGCAAGAAACTAATTTGAGAATCACTGAAAATTATTATTTTGTTTTATATGCTTCCAGTAATGTTTTCTTAAACAAGATTCTTACATTTGTCTCTCTCTTTGTGTAACTAGTGCTGTGGTAAGCATTAGACACAGTCACACACTTGTTAACACTGTATTTCTCATTCAGTCTTCAGACTGAATGCCATTTTCATTTCTGTGTAAATACTCATGTTGTCCTTGAAGACTTAGGTGCTATGCAGAATGACAAAAGACGTAAAGGAGGTCAACAATCGACCATTTAGCCTTCACGTGGAGTATATCCAGGATGTGCAGCTTTTAAATGCCATTTTAAAATAGTCGCTAAAAGCAGCAGGCTGGAAATTGGGTCACTAAAAGCAGCACGCTGGAAATGGATCTAGAAGTCTTAGTGCTGGGAACAGCAACCCTTCTTCTCTTATGCTTGCAGAGAGCTGGTAGGTGCTATGCACCCAGACCTACAGAGGTTATAAACTCCCTGAAGCACTCAAGACCAATGGGGTCTTGCTCCACAGTGAAGGCTGTTGCTTCTACATGTTTGTTCCACCATAGCCAGCTCATTACGGATCACCTGCACTTAGCTCATACGTTCTAAGGTTTCCCCAGTGATTTTTATTTGCCATAATCCTTTTGTACTTGAAGATTCCTCATTACCCTTTCCTTTTCCATATCAATTGTGCTTAATTAGCAGTTCACAGCAGTGGGACATGTTCATGTGCTCATTGGAAGCGCATGGAGAAGCAAGCGCTGCCCAGAAGCAGCTCTATGCTTCATACTGCACAACAGAAGTTGAAAATTTGACCAAGACCTACATACAGTACTTGGAAAAAGGACCTAAAATTACCTCCTCATTGCACATATGTGTTTCCTAGAAGGAAAACTCTTATTTTCCACTGATTTCCACTTAGTAATGCTTCCTTTGGAGTAGATTAGGTAAAGTACAACCCAATTATAAACAACCTTAGAGCATCACCTTCTCACAATGCTCTTTTCAGCTTGGTTTTATCAGAGAATTCCAGAGCTGTTTTAAGCTGGCATTTCAGGGCAACACTTCATAACTGAGGTCTCAAAAAAGCAGGAAAACAGTTTGAAAGCAGGTTCTCATTACGATGATGTGCCCTGCTTCAAAAGCTCTATGGCAACTTTAGTCGTGTGATTATTTTGAGGGATAATGTGTCTCTGGTAACTCAATAAAAATGCAGTGCGGTGTATCTAAAAATAAAAATTAGGAAAGATGAGAATTAGCTCACCACAGCTCACCTCAATTGCTAGGTCAGGTTTCAATTTCCAGTAAGCTTTCAGCAGGGAAGCTCATGTTAATGGGTCTGTGGAAGTTCCTCATAGGAAGGAACAGAAATTTCTTTGAAAAGACACACCTGACAGCACAACTATTTGCTTTCCTGGAACAACGCATGTGCTGGACCTGTACACTGCCTAGAGGAACAGTCTCCATCCCTAGCTGGATATTACTGCCTGTATTTCGGTGAGGTAATACAACCAGTTTGCCCTAAGTGCAACTAGAGCTTGGTGCCCAACTCACTAAAGAACCCTCAAGGAGACCTGTAGGTGTTCGGCTTAAGATTCTTGGAAACACTGTAGGCTACTTCATGCTCATGTTTGTTAGAGTTGTTTTAATAAATCAGGAGCCAGAGCAGACTATTAGATCAACAATCCCTTTGCAAAGATGGAGTAAGCACGTGAAGTCATCATGAAAATGGTTAGCAATGCAACCTTCCTGTACGATCTGAACTCGAGGACTGGTCCAGCTGCTGTACCAGAGCAGGGAGCGCACAATGCTTTTCTCCCAAGCAGCTTCCTGCTTTAGGGCCACCATTACAGTGTGTGCTCTCTGCCTTGCAGCTTTCCTTCAACGTAGGGAAAAGAGAACCCCCCAAGCAGCAGCGGTGGCAAAAGAGAGTGATAACATTTGTATACAGCCTGGTTAAGTTAGATCATCACACTGAAGATCCCATATATGTAAATGGGGTACAAAGCCTAATAGGTTTTCACTTTTCTTTTGTTCTCAGAGTTGATTTTGGAGAGTAAGAAAAAATATCACATTAAGAGGCTATTAAACTTATTTTGAACATAAGCGGCACCATTTTTTCCAAAGGGGGTGTGAAAACTTCTAACTTTGAGCCACTAGCAGCAGACAAAACTCCACTTGGGGTTTCCTGTTTCCAACCTGCACACACGTTCCGCCTCACCTTCTCCCCCCGTGCAGACCATTATTCCTCCTGAACCGAGGCGTATCAGCTTACAGCGTCGCTCTAAAGAAAGAAAAGTTTTCCCCTCTGAAAAGAAAAGAAGAAAAAGAGCCATTTTGCTAAGCGATTTTGCAAAGCCCCACCAAAAGCCCCACAAAGCGGTACGACCGCCTCCCAACCCTCTCTCCTCTCGTCCCCACACCCCTCCCCGGGGCAGGCAGCCCCCAGCCGGCCGAACCCCAGCCCTTTTGGGGCTGCTTTAGGGCTGCCGGGCGGGCTGTGCTCTGCTCTGCAGGGCGGTGGCAGCAACCCCCGGCCGGCCCCCGGCTGCTCCGAGTCCAATGGGCTCCGGGGCGGCGGCGGCTGCCCCCTCCCCGTGCCTCCCGCCCTATATAGCGCCCGGGCGGCGCCGCTGCCCCATCCGTCGGGCTGCCTGCGAGCAGCCCCTGTTGCCGAACCGTGCTGAGCCGTGCCCGGAGGATGCCGTGCCGAAACGGGTGGCGGCTGGCGCTGCTTGCCCTCTGCCTGGGGGTGGCAGCGGGAGGGGGCGCAGGGCAGCGGCGGGGAGGGAAGAGCCGGAGGCAGGCGCAGACCCCCACCGTGCCCCAAGCCAGCCCAGCGCAGGGCAAGCGTGAGTACCAAAGGGCTAGCGGGCAGGGCTGGGTGGCTAGCAGCAGGTTTCGTCCTCGGGGGGTGGTCCCCGGGGGGCTTCTCACCGGTGGTCGCCTTCCCTCTGTGGGTGGGGATCTCCGGGATGGAGGTCTCGGCAATGGGAGACTTCTTTCTTCTCTCCTCTCGCCTGCCCAGAGACGTGTTTTGGGGTCTCCCTGATGGGAAACTTCTTTCTTCTCTCCCCAGAGACCTGTTTTGACAATGGAAGGTACTATCAGATAAACCAGCAGTGGGAGCGCATCTACCTGGGGAACACACTGGTCTGTACCTGCTATGGCGGGAGCAGAGGGTTTAACTGCGAAAGTAAGCCTGAACGTAAGTTGGTAGTGGGGTTTTTTTGGCACCAAGTCCCCCAAAGGGCTCTTGAAGCCAAGTAGGCTAGGTGCTCTAGTGGGTTACAACCAGCAGACCGGGTTTTCAGCTGAAGTTCGGTACTTAGGGTCAGTAATGGATCTACGCTCACTTACATTGAAGATCTGGCTTGGGATTTTAAGAAATGCTTTTCATTAGAGATGGGCCTGCCACCAGAACCCTGAGCCAAACATCACTCCTCTCTCTGGAGGATTGGATCTAAACGTTAACTTTGGAGCCAGCCTCTTCTTTATAACAAACTGAGCTGACTCCTCGACTCGCACGGGGAAGTTCAAATCTGGAGTCACTTTGCAGCTCTGGCTCTGTACAGTTTGATTGCTTCACCCCAACTTTTCATAGCTGTGCAGTGTCGTCAGCTTGTTTAAAAATATTTCAACTTACAGCTTTCCACAGCTTCCCAGCCGTGCTGCGAGCTTGCTGTAATTGAGTGTAAAATGAGATTGTTTAGTCTCCTGCAGAAAAAGTTTAGGTAACAGAAAAAAACTTTAAATGCAACGTCTGCTGGAAGATGCGTCTGTCTGAGATGCAATGTAGCTCAGATAATCAGATGCACACTCTCTATCTTTATTGGTCTGAAGCCACTGGCTTGCTATAATTTCTTTATGTTGCTCTAGAGATACAAGAGGAAAAGCTGGTTCCTGGCTGATAACATTAATGTAAGACCGATAGGAGCATCCCAGAGATCTGTTTGGCAAGGCTTGAGTAAAATACTGCTCAAGTATTTGAGGGAGTACTCAGTTCCCTTGCTCCCCCATAAAAAGGGGGTTTAATCTACATTTCTTTCCCCTCCAGGGATTTCCAAGTTTTACACTTTCAAAGTCCAATAGCAAGTTTCCTGTATGGCACAGTTAACTTCATCTTCCCAGTGGTGAGGTCAAGAAAGTTGTTCTGTTGCAGATCTCAAGCCTGGTGGCAGCACTGGCACAACCGTTCTGGAATCACTTATGCACGTGCAAGTGTGAACAATTCATAAGCGACCCTGTTGACTGCAGTAGGATTGCTGCAGAATATGGGACTAATATACTTAAGCTCTTGCCAGGGCAGAATGAGGAGGATTAACATGACAAAACCCACAGCTTCTGGGGGATGTTTGTTCCCCCCATCTTCCATACTGTTGCACTTCAAACAGCTGGTATTGATCCTTTCAGGGCATGCCTGCCTATGTGCCATGCTCAACTCCTGGCTCACTGTGGGAGAGAAGCTGTAGTTGTTTAGCTGCATGGGGACCCTGAGGGGGTGAATTTCACCTGACTTCCTCTCTACTCTTCTACCGTTAGAAGAAAGAGGAGATCAATCCATGTTTCCCCCGGGGAAAAAAAAAAGAGCATCTGTGGGAGGAGATGAGGAACATGTTTTTGTTGTCTATATCTGTTACTGGTGTGGTTTCATGAAGTTCATTTTTCTGCCCTCGTAGCTGAAGAGACTTGCTTTGATAAATACACTGGATCCACTTACCGAGTAGGGGAGACATATGAGCGCCCCAAGGACTCCATGATCTGGGACTGTACTTGCATTGGAGCTGGACGTGGGAGAATCAGCTGCACCATTGCCAGTACGTAACTAAGAGTGTGTTACTAGAGCTATTGTTCCTTGGTGTCATATTTTCCAGAGCAACTTGCACAATTCTTCCAGTGCCCATTAGCTAGATTTAGGGGGCTTTCATCCAAAGCCCCTTAAAATATTGTAATTGAAAGTCCTTACCCCATGTACATGCACTTGCACAACCAAATTGCTCTTATTTAAGAGGTAAAGTCTTATGTATAAAAACATAGGCCAGAATGACTGTTAATGTACAGCCATAGAGGTTAGTACGTTTAATATACACAGGAATGCGTTACATATTCACAGACACATTTATGAAAGTTTTTTCTGACTGGAAAAAAAAGTCAGTGTCTAATCTGCAGCTAGTTGGTCAAAATTACATTGTCAGCATTAATAGGACTATTCTGAATTTTTACCACCTGAGAGCCAGTGCCTCTGGCCTCTAAAAATGTCATGCCAACACTAGTACCCGAGGGAACAAGAATCTGATATCCATTGAGCCAGCTCTATGTGTTTCTGCAATTTCTTACCCATCTGTCCCATACTTTCTTCTTAATCCTTTCTGCCCAGCTTTCCCTTTAAAATCTGTCTCTCTGTCTGGAAACCCTTTCACTATTGAGTCACTGAATTGTTCACAATTTCCCTTCAGTTCATAATTAGACTTCCTTTGAGTGCAGATGAAGATTGCTGTGTCTCGGGACTTCTAGACTGAGATTTCCAAGTCCCCTGGGCACATTTGGAAAAAAGTCTTGTTCTTATAAGTATGAAGTTTCTTGTTTAAGACAAACAGTGCTGAGCCCAATAGCATTGCCACAGAGGGCTCAGAAGCCAGCCATTATAGCACGGAAAGAAATGCATCGAATATAACAAGTAGAGCTGAAGCCCTTCTGAATTTAATGGCATTTTATTGGGCAGGGATGATAAGTGTTGTAAGAAAAGAAAGAGTCAGTAAGGAAATTGCAAACATAAGAGAAGTCTCGTTTCCTCATCATCAGCCTGGTTTAGAGCTCACTGGAGAGTCTCATTGACTGCAACTGGCTTTGAATCAATCTTTATAACTCTTAGATTCCCAGCTTTCATAAATGAGCCAGTGAAATGTTTTAGTGGTTCCTAATAAATGACCAGATGTGTTTCTCCTTCTTTCCTTGGAAGAAGATCTTGTTAGCAAACTGCCGTTCACCATGTTTCCCTCCATGAGCCTGGGCTGAGCAGTGGGCCCAGAGCACCTCAGGCCTGTGGGGTTCTGTTGGGCTGGGAATCAGCCTTTCTGGACAGGATTTCTAAACCTGATACAGATGTCTCCAGGGTATCACTTCCTTTTTTTTTTCCCCCATATATTGGCCTCGCTGCCACATCCCTCATGCTGTGCAGGGACAGCCACCGAAAGGCCTGTGTGGTGCCCCTTCAGCACAAGATGGCAGCAGCCCCCTCCTTCCTCACCAGGCCCCAGTCTGAGGGCAGAACAGCATCTCCTCATGCCCTGGTGTTCCCCTTTCAGCAGCAGGTCTCAGCTCTGGTTTGAAACCTGGCGGGGTGTAGCTGAGGACAGGGCCTGGTAAAGGAAATATCTGTCAGGCACCAAGGGAAAATGGCGGGCCTCAAAGGAAAATGGTGGGCGCCATTTTGCAACCTGAAGGAGGTGGCCATGGTCTGCCCTCCTTTTCCTCACTTCCCCTCACCTCCACCATGACTGACCATTTTTACCCCTCGCTCCCACCTGGGTGGCCCTTACCATGTCCCCACAACGCTGTCCTATGTCAGTACTAGTTGCCACAGGGCCCCTCACCTCAGCTCCGCCTCTCTCCTGCCTGCAGATCGCTGCCATGAGGGCGGCCAGTCCTACAAGATCGGCGATACCTGGCGTCGCCCCCACGAGACGGGTGGCTACATGCTGGAGTGCGTGTGCCTGGGCAATGGCAAGGGCGAGTGGACCTGCAAGCCCGTGGGTAGGTGGTGGCTCCATCTTCCCTCAGCTTGGCTGAGGTTCAGCCTCCTTTCTCCTGCTCTTCTTCCTGGCCTGGGGTGTACCCATCCCCATGTGGGATGCTCCAAGGCAAACACTCACCCTTTTCTCTCCCTCAGCTGAGCGATGCTACGACAATACGGCCGGGACATCCTACGTGGTGGGTGAGACCTGGGAGAAGCCCTACCAAGGATGGATGATGGTGGACTGCACCTGTCTTGGGGAGGGCAGCGGCCGCATCACCTGCACCTCCAGAAGTAAGTGCTGACAGGCACCCGCTGCCCTATCCACTTTCCTTATTTTAATGTGTCTTTCAAATTCCTGTCTCAGAAAGAAAAGGTTGGTCTTTTCCTGCTGTCAGAAGTAGTTTTAGAGGGATGGCAAGAGTTATCTCCTGAGGAGGTGTGGAAAACAAACCCCTCTGAGGTGACATCTGCCATTTACAGCCTGGGGGCGGGTCAGAGTTGGTGGTCTGCGCTAATGACAAAGCGGCTGGATTATTTTGGTTGTTAATCTGCTTTAGAGAAAAGCTTCAGGAAATATGCAGAGCCGTTGAGTCACAGGCATGTTTTCCCTGAGGAAGTCAGGGGAATTGCTTGCTCTGCAAAATGGCAGAGTTTGGGCTAATAACTCCATTTTTGAGGTTTAAATAGGCTTTTGAGGGAAAATACAGTGACTTTTGAAGAGAAATAGTTACCAAATCCAACAGTAGAATTTACCAGTTGAAAATGTAAATGCTTTTCCCTTTGAAGTTGTTTTGTGTGTGTATACATGCTATGTGCTTGAAGAAGGTTTATTTTGTCTGCTGTCCCATCTCACTTGTTAGTTTTTCTCCACCATTTTGTCTTCAGTGTAAATATGCTTCACCAGGGCAAGTGACTTCTCTGTTTTTTTGTATGGTTGAACCACATTACTGCAAATACTCTGTTGCATTAGTACTCACAAAGCAAACGGCTTTTAAAATCCAAACTCTCGCTTGTTTGTTTACCTTCTCTTTTAATTTTGCTAGGAACAGACTCCATTGTGGAGCTCTTGGTTTATACCAGTTGCCTCAAGAAAAGTTAACGTTGTACCTTACACCTTTATTACGCAAGTTTTGAGGAACTCTTCTGTAGCCTTTAAATTGCCTCATATTCAGTTGCCTTGGGGCACACAGATAATAGCTATCTGCTGATAGAAACAACAGACCTGTAAAGAACTAAAACAGTAAGGAGGTTGGGATTAAAACTGAAGATCTGGAGACACTTGGTCAAGAAATATTCTATAAAAATGAAACCAGCTTTCACAATCTTAACTCTGTTACAATACATAGGGAAAAATCATTAGCTGTCAAATAGGAATGAATAAAACAGAATGTGTTGTTTGTGAACTTTGGAGGAGATAACATTACTAATAAAAATGATTTGGCAGTATCTTTCACCCTATAACTCAGGTTTGAATTGTTGTATCATAGGGGAAATTGCAATATAATGACCTGTTCATTTTTCAATTTGTTTCTCAAAGGTAATCAAATACATAAATTTGAATCTCTGGATGTAAAATGATAGCTGTAGCCCACAAAGTAGCATTATGCTTCAGTATGCCTGCTGTTATATATCTTTTATGGTGTTTTCTAGAATCACTGATGACTTCTGGGGGGACATTTCAGCTTTTCATTGTCTAACTTGAGAATTTGTATGTCCATAAGACAGGTTGCTTTCTCCATGTAATGTTTGCCAAATTACGTTATGAACACTTCACCGGTTTACCCCTCTTCTGGCAAATTACTCATTTTTTTGGTCATTTTAACCAATGTGAATTAGTAACATGTTTTCCATGTTCATATATTCTGTCCAGAGTGCTCTTTCAGTGGCAGTCTGACATGATGCGTATGTCCTTCCACAGTTCTTCATAAATCCATGTTCATTGATCTGTGATTATATTTAAGCCTCTGTATCAAGTTGCCCTTGAATGAAAAGTTAAAATGTTCTAATGGAAGAAGAACTAGATAATCCATGTGGATCTGGCATCCAGACAAAAGTAGTTTGTTATGCCGTCCTTTGAACCCATTTACTCAATTCATCGGGGGCTGTGGGTTATTAAAGACAACGGGGAGATTTAGAAAGTCTAATATTCCTTGTATGACATGAGCAGCTTATATTAACTTTACTGGCAGCTTCATGCACGCTTGTTTTGGAAAAAAAGTTATATATTGCATTCAAATAGTTTAAGTTTGGTGCTCTACTTCAGTGGGAAGAAACTAATACCTATGTCCTATGTATAGTATGAAATGACTCCACTGTAAAGACTTTAAGAAAAAAGATCTTTAAGAAAAAAAAAGTTTAAACTTTTTTGAACATAGCTTACCGTGTTCATGCTGGGAGTATTATGGTGCTAGTTTTGACAATCGCTATGAAGTACTATCCCAGTTCTGGAAACTAGTGGGAATTTTCCATTAGACTTTAGGATCAGGGTTTGTGCTCTCTTAGCCTTTGCAGGTTTTAGTGCATATTAAGCTTGTACTAGTGGGCTACCAAAAATGAGGTTGGCTCTCAAGGAAGGCTTTAAACTATCTGCTCATTTGATTTATGGTTCGGAACTGTAAATTGGACAGTGAAGCCATCCAATCCAGAAATAGCTAATAGCTGTGCTCCTTGTACAGACAGGTGCAATGACCAAGACACCAAGACTTCCTACAGAATCGGAGACACCTGGAGCAAGAAGGATAACCGTGGAAACTTGCTTCAGTGCATCTGTACTGGTAATGGCAGAGGTGAATGGAAGTGTGAAAGACACACATCCCTGCATACAACTAGCACTGGTAAGTGGGGCATCTTAGTGTGTAAAGTAGAGGCAAGAAATGGCACATTTTGAGTGGCTAGGAGTTGATGCTGAATTGCACCATCCTGATTTAGGCATTTAGAAGACTTGTCAGAGAAAGATCAGCAAAAAAGTCAGAATTCAGGAGATGTGTTCCTTGTTCGTGCATGTGTAGATAAGATTAATTATACTTGGTTTCCTTGCACAAATGGGGCTTGCACATACAGATGTGATTGCCTGTACAATCACGGTACAGTAAATCACATCTAGGACCATGCTTCTACAGGAAATATCTACTAGCTTTGTCTTGGAAACATGGCATTTTGATTAGTATTTGAACTTGATGTATTTGCCTCAGGGTAACTGTCTTGAAATGCCCTTAATTTAAACTCCACTGAGACCTTCTGGTTTCTTTGACAAGATAAATACACCTACTAATGGTTGGGCTTTAAAAAAACAGAAAAGGCAAAGTATGCATACAATGCTGTTTAGTACATATACATTAGTTTGTAATTTTGTATGAAATATTGCCTAGTTTATAGGTAACATATTTCCTGTCCAAAGTCTGTCAGTCTTCAGCTTCTAAATTCATTTTCTTGCCATTTTAAGGATCTAGGTTTCCTTCTGGTGTATGCAATGTAAAACTTCTGTTCTGAATAAGTTTGCCACTGATCTTTTTTTTTTTTAATTCTAGATTTCTAACAACTAAAAGCTTTTTTGAAAAGCATTTGTTTTTAAACAATTCCTTTGCAGAGCTGTTGACGGTCTTAATCCTTTCTAAAGCCACTCTACAGTGTTAGAAAACAGAGGCTATCATTAGCAGAAGATGGAGTTTTTCTTCTAATTTTGAAGTTCTCTAAGTGGAATAATTAAAATGTGTCTAGGGAAGCTAAGAGTATTGTGCCTTCGATCTAATGGAGTGCTTAAGATTTTTATCTCGGCATTTAGTTGAAGCATTCTGTCCCTTAGCTTTGCACATGTCTCACCTCTCGCATGTTCTCCTGCAGGTTCTGGCTCTCCTAGCTTCACAAACGTACAGACTGCGTTGTACCAGCCCCAGCCTCAACAGCCCCAGCCTCAGCCATATGGCCAGTGCATAACTGATAACGGAGTGGTGTACTCAGTGGGTATGCAGTGGCTCAAGACGCAGGGCAGCCAGCAAATGCTTTGTACCTGCCTGGGCAACGGAGTCAGCTGCCAAGAAATAGGTATGACTCTTTGTTCAGTGCCTGTTCAGTCCAGTGAGATTTTTGGGACTGCCCTGTGGCTTCATTTTGAAGTGGAGTCCCTTTGTGGGTGTAGCAAATGTCTGCTGAAGACATACTGGAGAAAGGTGCAAGAGGTGAAAAAGTAGTTGTTTTGGTTATTTGAATCCGAGTTCTGTAGGGCAAAAATATTTCCCAGTGAGTTATATATAACTGCTGAGGGAAAACGGAGCCCCCGGGGAGCAGCATTAATAATTTTATTCAGACCAAGCTGCAATAATATATGTTTAGAAAAGAATGTAAAAGAATGACACAGCTGTGGGACTAAGTCTTCTCTTGGTGTGTATTGGCTTGGGTCCATGGCAGTCACTGTGGGTTCACAGCAGCCAGTGACTTGGCCCAGAGGGGCTACTGCTGTTAGCTGTAAGATTTGAGGATTTAAGCCAGAGCCTAATGCTGTGATTTGCTTGTTTTAAAGCTGTGACCCAAACATATGGTGGCAATTCCGATGGAGAAGCCTGTGTTCTGCCTTTCACCTACAATGGAAGGACTTTCTACTCCTGCACAACTGAAGGCCGCACAGATGGACACCTCTGGTGCAGCACCACTTCCAACTTTGAGCAGGACAGGAGATACTCCTTCTGTACTGAGCAGAATGGTGAGCTCTTCTTACAGGGTCTTCACATACACATAGCTTTCATAAAAAAGCTCTTAGCTGCCT